>NC_090835.1:9005000-10205000 GCF_028021215.1 Eschrichtius robustus
AAAGGAAGGTATAAAAAGGTAATTTGTAGTGAAGAAGAACAAATGAAAAATGCTCAACCTCATCAATTTGAAAAACACAAATTAAAATAATAAGAAGATAGTATTTCATACCCATATCCTTACAAAATAAAAACATGTGCTGATACCATGAATTGGTGGGGGTGTGAAGATGTAGGAATTCTTAGGCCACACTGGTGGAAATGTAGATTAGTAAGATCACATGGGAGACATGTCTGGAAATAATCTAGAAAGGTGAAGATAGTCATACCATGGACTCAGCAATTTCCTTAACTGGTTACCTCCTGCTCTTTTCTTGGGTTGTAGTTTCCCAAAGTCACTTTCTCCAGGGAGCCTTTCCTGACCCCCTGCATTCAAGCCAGGTGTCCCTGCTCCTCTTTCGTGGCCTTTCTATTTTTCCTTTGTCGTCCTTAACACAACCAGGGCGCATCACTTATTCTCATGTTTCCAACATTAGCTCTCCCAGGACCTTTTCTTCCAATTGCGTAGGGAGTGTGTAATACATAGTCATTGCTCAATATTTATTACTATATGTAATAATATATTATTTAGTATGTGTTCTTATAGAAGGGCCTGTGCTCTCTGAAGTTCTTGTCAGCTCTACGAGGATCCTAGGGGGGAAAAAGAGCACAAAAAATACGTGGGAACATCATGCACTTTGCCATCATTTTTTTTCCTCAGTGTCCCTGTGGTGCTATTATGTACAAAGCTAACCATTGTTATAGCTCCTCAGATTTCATTTGTAAGTTAAACCACAGCACTCTTTTTTCCCACTTTAGCATCCAAGGAGGGCCAAAATAGCCCAGCTAAAATTGAGAAATCGATTTTCAATTCTGCCATGAAAGGAGTCAATGAACATTTGTGTTTCTTTAAAAAACCTAATTGGTGCTTTAAGATGTAGAACGTCAAAGACAGGTTTACACAGTTCTTAAAATATGCATTTAAGGCAAATATATAAAGTCTCTGTTTTGAAACATCTTTCAGCTTAGCCACGCTAATATCTGGATAATTTGATTGAGGCTGTATATGTTTTGCCTTGGAAAATAAAGATGCACTGAATTACTGCATCACAGATCTCTCCTTTTTCTTGTTATGCACTTTGCCTGGGCATTGAAACACTTTTGTGTATTTGCAGTTTCAGTATATCATGGATCCCAGCATTCTGGAGCATATTATGGATGCAGCGCAATGATGCATCCAATATTGAAGCTGTGCGTCAAAGCCCTTCTTAAGGATAATGGTATAAATAAGGCGATAGTGATAAAATAGTAGCAGAATAGTACTTAGTGATCAGAGATGAAAAGCTGGAGCTAAAATCCCGGCCTTACTCTTTGGGGGCAGGAGATTCACAGTCTATCATCCTTCATTCATTTCATCACCTGTTACCAAGAGTTCACAGTGTGCTAGTAGTTTGGCTAATCATCGGTGGCACAAAGCTAGGGAAAAATAGTCTCTATCCTGGAACAGTTCCTGGTTCAGTGCAATTCAACACATATTTATTGAGCACCTACTCTGTGTCAGACACTGTTATAGGTGGGGCGATATAGCTGTGTTACACTGCGGTGCAGTTCCTCCTTTTATGGCGCTTATGTTCTACTACAGGAAGGCAGATCGTTAAAAAAAAAGAAAAAAAGTAGATACAGCCAATTCCTATTATTCATAGTTGCTGTATTCTATGAAGTTGCTGTAAACACTGAATTAGTGAATACTAAACCATTGCTCCTAGGGGAAGTATAGGGCCAGGTTCCTGTGAGCCTCAGGTCACAACATTTTTGTCAGCCAATCAATACATAACCTTGTTGTATGTTTGTTTCTGTTTAAAGAAACTTTAACATCTAGCGTTGATTCATCACCATTGAACTCATGGTCAGTAGGACTACAAACCATGCCTGAACAAAGCTTATCTAACAGTGTCTTTTTCTCTGTAAGGCACATCACACCCACCCTGCACTTAAGGAACACTAGACAGCACTGCCGCACTCTGCCCAGTGTAAAATCACCCAAAGAAGTACAAAAATGTGAAATACAGGTATTAAATAGACTGCAAAAACACACTTTTTTTTTGCACATCATGAGAGCTGAAACCCTTGTCGGCCTGAGCTTAGAATGTGTACGTCCAGTGACAAATATGCTCTACGTGTGTCCACAAACAACTGCCAAAAAACACCACAGTGTTGGTTTTGGTGATACAAATCGGTCTTAGTGGGTAGGTGAGTTTGCAAATTGGGAACCCATGAATAATGAGGACCAACACAATGATGATGTCAGACGATCTCAGACACCTGGGGAAAGGCTGCCGGAGGGGGTAGAGAGGGACTGGCCAAAGGTCGCTGTCCTCAAAAAGGTGGCAGTTGAGGTTCAAAGGGGGATGTCATCTGAGCAGAGTTTGGAAGGAGATGAGAGAGAAGCTGTGCAGATACTTGGATCACAGAGTGATGGCAGGTGCAGAGCCCGGAGGCTAGGCTGGCGGCTGAAAGGCCAGGAGGCTGGAACGAAGAGAGTGAACAGAAAGGTGCGTGGAGAATTCCAGCCCTGGCAGGAGGTGGTGTCACTAACGTGCGCACAGAGGAAGGGTGGAAAATCGTGCCTGAGGCACTCAGGAGAGGTTTCAAAGTAGAGGGAATATGGAATCGTGCTTGAGCAGTGAATTGGAGACACTTCCCGGCCTGGGGACATGGGTGTCAGGGCACAGGTGTTGAACATTCCACCTGGAGGGTACCACGTTAGCTTTTTCTGTGAAGAAGCTGAGGGTTTAGAGAGAATAGCAGAAAGTTTGAAGAGTTCGGCCTGTACAGGGCTCATGCAGAGAAGAAAGAATGCTGGAAGAGATGGCAAGGGAGGTTAATCTGATCGCCGAGCGTATTTTATGCTGCGTATAAGGTTCTGGATATTAGGATGAACTGTGAGAATTCAGTGCCAGTATTTGAAAGAAGGAGAGAGGGTTCCAACAGTAGCCTGAAGGATGGATTGGAAATGGAGTAGAGGTAGAGGATGGTAAGCGCAGGAAGGGAGATCAGCTCGGAGGTGATGGAGTGGTTAGGATTGTGTCTGTGTTAGGTGGAGTTCCAGGACAATACTACAGTGGGGTTCTTGATGAGGAAGCATCTCCTGGGGCCACGTTTGCCCTCACCACCACCATGCTCTCTTGGGGATGAGAACATGAGCAAGAGCCTTCTTGGCCGTTGTCATGGGGAAGCATCCTTGAGACCTGAGCTATATTGTTTTTCTGTTTGGTTTTTAATTTGGGAGGGACTGTGTATGACATGGCAGTCAAGTTCTGTTGAGTTCGGTTCAACTGACTCTTGTTTTGTGGCCGCAGATCATAGAGGACCAGTGGGCTCAAAGGAGAGGAAACCAGAGAAGACTCCTGACCTAGGCAGAGAAAAGAGATGAAGGAAACCTTAACTTTCCTTCCTTTCTTGGAATCCAGCTGAGCTTAACTTTGTGGGCAAAAGGCAGGGCTTGAGAACTGAAGCTCTGTCCCGAAATAAAGATGGCTGGAGTATCCCATGGACTATATATTTGGGGATCCTGGCTTTGGAAGATGGAAGGATTAGATTCTACGACAGGTAATAGAAATTAGGTGAAGCTTCACTTCACAACAGATATACAGCAGATGTCTACTAAGTGTTAAACACTGGTTGCTGGGGATACAGAGGGAATGAGACATGCCCCTGTCCTCAAGGAGCTCTCAGTCTAATAGGCCAGATTCCCAAAACTATGTACATACACATACATATATCACAAAATGAATGAAGGATGATAAGTCTTTGGTGTGAAATTAGTTGAAACTAATGACAGGGAGCCTACTCACGTCTCTGTCTGATAGTCCTTAAAACTTCTCCCTTTGGCTTTATGCTTTCTGCCAGGATTTTTTCTCCTTCCTTCTGAGATAAATGCAAAGTGCTGAGGAGCCTGGTATTCCTGCCCCGATCTGTTTCCCGGGGCATGAAAGTCCTCTGAACTTCATAGCTATAGGGCAGTTCTTCTCGTCACCCAGTCAAAGGCAACGGAAGAGTTGTTTATCATAGAGAATGATCGGGAGTAATCACAACTATTAGTTGAAGGATGAGAAAAGAGACTTTGTATTCAGATAAAAGATGGACGGAACAGACCCCCTAACCATTCCATGCCTGAGTAGAGACAGGGCCTTCTATTGCAGAAACTGAACGAGAGCCCCAGAAACTGCTCGTGGCTGGGGTCGAATGTTAGCGAGCCTGCTTCTCTCACTCCGTGCTCCCGTTACCAATCACAACCACACAACCTGTGCTTGACTATACTCCTTCCATATTTTCCACCTTCATTGTTCTCTATAGCAGTGCTTTCTCTCCTCCTCTTTTCTTATACATATTGCAAATCTGTTACTGCATTTTGTGTAGGGTGGATTGAGATTGGCATTGAAGGTTAACCCCTTCGATGCCAATCTCAATATTAGGTTCAGGGTGTTTAAGATTATTTAACAATCCCTAGGGAGATCTATCAAATTCCTAATTTTAAATTGACGGTTTACAGTTTTTCCTTCAATGTATTCTGTTTGCCCTGAGGATCTCATGGACCTGTCCACAGTGCCTGTTCCTCTTTGAACTCTTGGTCAGATGACTTGGGATATAACTTGACGGATTCTAATAGGAGACTGGAATTCCCTTTACTAGAATTCAGCAGGGGTTTGTGGAAGTGCGCACTTACCTGGATTCAAGGCACTGGGTCTGGAGAGATTTGATGGGGAAGTTCAGGGTTGCTGTGTATAGGGAGGGATAAAGAGACTGAAGCTAGGAGACCGGGGACTGAGTGTTGAGTGCTGTTAGAGGATTACATTGAACTTGCTTAGACGTGATAATGAGATATTGGTAAAGTTGGAGAATGTCTGCATTCTGTGATGAGCTGAATTATTTTGGAGTAATGTCTTACGGTATCTGATATAACTGACTTTTAAATGGCTCAAGTCAAAAACACAGATATATATGAATCTAATATAGTAAAATATTAACAGTGAGTATCTCAGTGGTGGATTATACCACTACTGTCTCCACTTTTCTGAATGTTTGAAAAGTTTCACGTCCAAAGTGAAATGTATGTTTCACAACTTTGCTGTGAAGTTGCCCTACCTTTATCTCATAATATCTGCCACCAAGAAGTAATACTCTCCAGGCAGCAGTCATGTATCTCAGAGAAGTGATAAAAAGGAATTGCAGTACTTTCTGTGGCCTGGTGTAGAACTCTGACGATACTAATTCAAGAGTGATCATCAAAATACCCACCAGAGTAAAAGGCAAAGGAGTGGGAAGATATAAGGACACAAGGAATACAAGGATAACCACTAGTCAGCTGTATGACGTTGGGCAAGATACTTTAATCTCTCTGTGCCTCAGTTTCCTCATCTGGAAAATGGACATAATAATAGCATCAATCTCCAGGGTCCTTAGGAAGATTAAATGAGTTAATATATGTAAGACACTTAGAATGGGGCTGGGTATAATTTTACTCAATATACGTAGCTATGATTAGTCTTCCCTCTGGATGCATTTAGAGAATCTCTCTCACACTCATAACACTGACTCGTTGTGTGCGCATATGCTTTTCCCTTGCAAGAAAGAGTTCCTTCCAAAGCAGAAGGTCAGGCTGCCTGTACAGGGAAACTAAATTAATTGTTTGATTTTTGGATGCTGTTAGGGTGTCAGCAACGATCCTTGAGGAGGTTTAAGGAGTTGTCAGAGCACCTAGTGCATTTCATCTGTTCACTGGAGAAGGAATGTGTCAAGTCATTGTCACCATGTTTCCACTTCCATCCGGTTGCACTGCCATCATTAGCTAACATTTCATCTCTGCAGAAGTGTGATACTGAAATCTTGCACTTTGAGAGGTTGTATCGGTCAGCTGGAGGCAAAGGGGGAAGCTGGAGCTTGGCGTTTTCTCTTACGGCAAAAATGGCAGTTTCTTACGGTACTGACAGACTTGTATACGTAATCAATGGCTGCCGCTACTCCTACAGACAATCCGTGTCATCTTCGTGCAGTATCGGAACTGGTAATCATTGATTCTAGGGATGCTTATTGTAGCACCGTTAGGTTATTTGTAAAATCAATTGCTGGAGATTGTAAATGGGTATCTATTTATATACTGCTTTTATCCACTTTGATTTAATAAGTTGGATCTCTGCCGATGAGTGCCCAAAGAATGTCAGTTGGATTAGCCGAAGCGAGTCATCCTCTGTTTATTCACTGCTCAATTTTGCAGTTAGGAATTGAGCTGTGTCTGCATTGATAAAGCAAAGTGAAGACTGGCCCAAGAATCAAGCTGATTCTATCAACAAGACGGAGACTGACGCTATCCATGGGCGTCTATGACACCTGAATGTATATGAACATTGGGTCCATATTACCCAGGTTGGTTATCTAACAGACTTAGCAGTTATCACTCAAAATTCCATATTTTCCAGGAAGCTTTTAGGTACACAGCACACTAAATGACCTGTTACATCTCAAAGGGTGGTCTAACTTACACAATTTGATTAAAAACTGAGTAGGGTGAATCCTTGTGGAGACAATCAACATTGCTGAGTTGATGGGACACTAAAATTTTTTTCTCTTGAGAGTTTTTCTTTCCAAGATGTTAAGAAATATGTCTCCTGGATGAGGCATCAATGAGTCCAGACTCGTGCTCTGAATGTAGTAGCGTTTGTTGAACACTTAAAATGTGCTAGACACTCCACTAAGCCCTTAATATTCACAAACCCTTTAATCCTTCCAGCCAGCCCTGCGAGGCAGGTTCCAGTATTATTCCAACTTTACTAAAAGACATCGAGACTTAGGGAGACGAAGGAACACATCCAATGTCATATCAGATATTCCCACCATTTTTTTGTGTTTTTTTTTTTTTCCCCACCTTTTTCGAACTTTGGTTTTTGCTAGAGCGAGAGAGGGCTAGGAGCGGTGGGCTGACGTCATGGGCCATAGATACTTCTCACTCAACAAATACTTACCGCGTATCTGCTCTATACCAGGCGGGGCTGGGTGGTAAGTTCCAAGGATAGCGTCTCTGTGGCTCACTGCTTTTTGAGCTTTAGCACCCATCACCCCTTGATTTCCTTCCTGAAATTCCAGGCCCCAATCCCCACGAATGTTCAGCTTGTTGTAGGAAGCAGTGAATCCTGTAGGAGGTCTCAGTGACTGAATTGGCAGCCTGGATACTTAGACTCCAGGAGCCTGAGGAGCTCGCCTGTAGGCAGTGACGGGCCCTGACAGCAAAGCCTGTCAGGGAATGTTCCATTGCTTAGCATTCCCTTCCTTCTCACCAGGGGAGCCAGTGCAGGACAGATACTTTGAAAAAGAAATGGGGTGTTCGTTTAGGCTCAGAGGGAAGATTTGAAATAGGTGTGATCACAGGTCACTCTTTAAATTCAGAGAAAAGACTATGGCTGAGGAAGAAAGTTGAAGATTACCCAGCCTTTGCCTTCCCCCAGAGATGAAAAAGATGGCATTGCCTGAGTGGTGATGCCACTTAGTGGCGTGGGAGGTCATGTGAAGTTGGGGTTAACGAGAGGACCCTCAGGTCAGACTTCCGGGATAGAAATCCCAGTTTTGCTCTATAAACTGTGATCTTGTGAAAGGTCTCTACGCCTCAGATTTTTGGCCTTTAAATTGTTTACAGTATCAGGATGGTGACAGTAATGATGTTGGGAGGATCAAATGTAATGTGTTTATTAGCATAGTGCTGGGCACTTAAGAAGATGCTCTTTTCACCACCACCATCACCTCCATCTCCTTCACTGTTCCACCATCATAATTGTCATCACTGAAACCTAGTCGTCTCTACAAGATAAGGGAATTCAGGAAAATGGTCATATCTAAACTCGGCTGGTGTCCCGCATCTCATAGGATAAACTCCTTTCAGAGGATGTCGTGTAGACACGAAATCAGTGCGACACTTGGAATTGCCAGTTTTGCTATTAGGTACTGGAGAGTTTTAAGGTCTGAACACAGTCTCCATTGAAAACCCTTAGGCTCTTGGGGAGGAGCTTTCTAAGGCTATGCTACAGTGTGTAAGGAGACTATTTTTACAAAGAAAACACAGGAGCACAGTTAGAAGGTAGATTTTTTTACATCACTTCAGAAAATAAGAGTGCATCCCTAGATGATAGGGTTTGGCTAAAGAAATATTTTAATTTCTGGGAAGTTCCATTGTTTTTGGTGACAGCAACACGGCAAATTCTTAAAATCTAGGTTGTTTCATTGCTAAGGAGACTAGAACTCTTTTTTCTTTCTGACAAGTATTTCCAAACAGTTAACTCTTCTCTGAGATAGTGACTGTTCCCTGGGAGATGTCACCTCAAACTGTCATAATAGTCACACCATTCACGCCACCATGACTACCTGTCTCATTGGGGTAAAACAGCAATTGGTCAATAAAT
Organism: Eschrichtius robustus; assembly: GCF_028021215.1. Lineage (NCBI taxonomy): Eukaryota > Metazoa > Chordata > Mammalia > Artiodactyla > Eschrichtiidae > Eschrichtius > Eschrichtius robustus. The sequence goes on from NC_090835.1 coordinate 9,013,426, forward strand.
ATTTACCAAGTCCCTAACATGAGCCATCTTCCATTGCAGGTTCTAGGGCTGTGATGGGTGCACAAACACGTAAGGCATCACCCTAGCCTTCGAAGAACTTCTACACCGGTAGAAACCCTAAACTACTTAGGCACATGCCAAGGTTGCCAACTTTAGCAAAATTGTCACCAAAGATCCCACTGCTCTAAAGGCAATCACTTGCCATTAATCAGTCCTCCGTGACTTTCTGTTTATGATGTTGTTTCCTGGAACAGATGTAGACACCAGCCCGTCAAACAGGAAGTCCAGACTTATGGCTTGGTCCGTGGTCCTTGCTCAAGTTGCCACCCCAGGTCTTTTGTGTGGGTGACTCCTGGCTTTTTTCATTTCTGTTTTCATTTGCAACGCCACTCTTGGTATGCTACTGGTGTACTGTCTCAATTTTCAGCTCCCCAGTGTCTTAAGTGAATCACTTTTCTCCTTTTGTTCATTGCCTTCCAGTAATGCCATGTTGTCATGTCTGAGGTCTCTTAGAGGCTTAGGACAACTCTTTCCTACTCTTTTCAGTGTTGCCTTGTCCCAAGGCCGCCTCCTTTGTTACCTCCCACACCCTTAATGATGATCAGTGAGCTGGCTATTGAGGTTCTTTTGTCGATTGTGAGAAAAGTGGACAGAAGGGGCAAATATGGGATGAAGCTGAGCATGACTCAGGAGCCCTTAGACACTGGAAAGGGGATAATTTGAAATAGCTACTTAAAGATAACTTGCTTAATAAGGGTAATGGTTAATATTTGTAGAGTGCTTGCCGTGCCCAGACATGGAACCATGCGTTATAGACAGATCATCTCATCAGTGGTCTGAGAAGATGCTTTCATTCTCCCCATTTTGCAGATGGGGAAAGAGAGGCACAGCGAGGTTAAGTGTGACTCCCAAGACCACAGAGCTAGCTGAGCCATTTGGCCATTTGGCTCCAGAGTCCACGTCTGAACCACTGTGAACCCCTTCTTTTAATAGGCTTTGCGCTTGCTCTTCTACTTCTAGAAATTTCTAGAAAATGGAAGTACTAAAAAGCAAGAGAGGGGAGAAAATGAGTCAGCAGGGTTTAATGACCTATAAGGGCCTTCCTGCTGGCCTGCTCTAGCATCCCTCTGATGCCCAAGTAAGTGAGAACTGAGAAAATGTAGTAGTGGGTTTTGAAATGTGGAGAGCAGAGTTCTGTTCATAGTGGGTAGAATTTGCTCTTCTGAACACCCTTCTCCTTTCTCCCTGACTCTGAAGAAGCTCACACCTGGAAAGAGAATCTCATTTCCGTCCAGCACTGAGGCCTCTCCCTTCCAGCTGCTGTTGAGCCATTGTACCTGGCGAGCTACAGGTTGCCAACAGATGTCCAGAAACAAGTATATATCAGTTCTCAGTGGGACAAGAATTTGCTATATCTTGGTCCCTTGTATTTGAATCCAGGTTTCCGTTTAGCTTGCTATAACTTCTGCATTTGAACAATCTATCCATTGCTTCTCTAAAGACCAATTCAGGTAGGTGATGGATTGAAACATTCGTGATAGGAGAATCCTTTGGCTGAATGGCTGACTCTTTTCGGTCTCTCAGGGGAAATAAATACACCAGCAGTTTCCAGACCTTCTATCACCGTCTGTAGAATTCTCCAATCAACCTGGTTTTACCTTTCCAAATCTGCAGTCAGCAAGAGGGTTGTGCTTTGCCTTTGTCTACTGGCAAAGACCTTAGTCTGATTTCAACTTCTTTTTTTTTAAGATCAAAGTTTTGGAAGTATTTTCTATACAACTTTTTTGATGATTTCAAAATGAAAACTCAAATTGGCCCACCTATAGTTCATCCATTTTTAGATGGGGAAGAAGAAACCAGTCAGCAATCAGCATTTTGAAAAGAGGGAAGGAAAAGAGCGATCCATTTTCAAGAAATTAAGAGAATTCCAGGAAGATATCCAATATTCTAAATTTCCACACTTGCAGTCTTTCTGTGTTTAGCACCAGCAGCCTGAAAAATGACCCCAAGGCCATTTCAGAACTCCCATCTGAGCAGAAAAGATTAAATCATGCTCAGCACGCTTCACCAAATAAACAGAGGGAGGTGATTTATTTTTGAAAATAAGAATTTCAACGGTAAGGAATGAAACAAAGAGAGTTTATCAGGTAACGCCAAGTCAACCAGGAAATTCAATATGCCTTGAGCACCCGATTTCCCTTGCTCACTACTTAATCAGAGTGTTACTGAATCAGTTTGAATGAACTCACTCACTTTTCAACCGGCTGTTTTGGTGTCCTGTAAATACAGCCCAAATATCAATTTCTGTAACAGAGCCTACCATAAAAATAAAATCATTCAACCCACGGGATTAGGGTGTCCAAATGAACTATATTATGTATTCAACTTGGACTGGGGCTATTAATTTCATTCCATTTTGGTGTCCTCGGTGGCAGCCTGTGAGCAAACTCAGGCAATCCCAGCTCTGTCCGTGCCCTATATTCCCTTTCACAAAAAACCCTACGGGTGCTTTCTACTTCTTAATATATGCCCCAGGCTTTGACATGTTGACATGTAAAGTACTAAATATTAGTATTACTTTTGCGGGAAATGGTATTGGATAATGGTCGATTTCCAGACCCTCATTCATATTCTGAAAAGTATTATTTTCTCTGTGGGCAGAAGAAGTGGAAATGAGAGCAATCAATGTATCCCAGACCTTGGGTAGTTACGGAATGAGTGTGGGGAATTGCTGGCCAAAGGAGTAGGTGTTTTAGAACGGACCATAAAAAGGAGACAGCTTGTGTGCCGTTAGCGAGATGCCAGTGGGTGGGGGTACGTCCGTCCTGTGTGTCTCTCAATTAGGAAACCATTCCCGTACAGCATGTTGGATATCTCTCTATTGGCCAAAGTTCCAGACTTTGGGTTTTTTTCCGATACTCTGGCACGCAGGACACAGGATGGATTCCTTGGAAGGGGAGGGTCTGGTGGTACAAAGGAAGGTACGAGTCAGGAATTCAGGGGAGAGGATTAACACTGCAGAGGGGAACCTGGCCTAGGGGAGGGCACTGAGTTCCTGCAGTTTCTTTGTAGGAGGAGGTAGAAATGGCAAAAGGAGGAAAGGACACACGCGCGCGCGCACACGCAGATAAAATGTAGTGGGAGGTGAAGAAAAATGGAGAAACAAATGATTTAAAAATTAAAAGAGGGCTGAATTTGTAATCTTTGAGTTAGATCTTCTTTCTCTCTGTGTATGCAGCATGTCTGTGAGGGACGTGGTAATAAGTGAGACTCTGGAAGCAAGCGTACTGGGAGTGTGAATCCCTGCGCTGCCACTTGCTGTGTGACCTCGGGTAGGCTGGTTACCCCCTCTGTGCTTTCGTTTCCTTAACTGTTCTGTGTGAATACCAACAGAAGCTATTCATTGAGGGGTTCGGAGGATTCAATAACACTGACACTTAGGGATCATTTAACAAGCATTTGCTCTTATTATTATGTCAGTTCCTGATAAACATTCACGTGGCCTTCTGTCTCCTCGGTTGCTCTTCTTTGTCAGAGACGCAGTTGGAGACAAGGTATAGAAATACATTATTTCAATCTTGAGAGAAGTGCTACCCATTTAATAGGAATTGTGTGATGAATTCCTTTGTAAACTCATCTTGGAGCCATAAGGGGTTCCAGAGTTCGGGTTTGCTGACTAAGGGACTGTATCTTTGGCGCTGGACTGCTCTTTGCTTGTATTCCCAACCGTTGGCATGCGTGGTGTTTGACTTTGCAAGTTAAGCCGCAGTGTGGTGTCGGCTCTTCTGGCTTGGGCAGCTGAGGGGCGTCTCTGGAGCATCCGCCGCCCAGAAGCTCTGAGGGTCATGTGTTGTTAGAGCAACTTGAACGTTTATTCAGATTTAACAGGAAACGTTTACGGAGCCCCGAGCTGGTGGGTTTGGCCTCTGTAAGTAGCCCTAGGATCCTCTCCATTCCATCTCAGCGCCACCAACCTCCCAAGGAAGTTTGGTGCCATTTCTAGGCCTCGCACAGACCCACAGCCCAAGGGGTAGAGCTTCCAGAGGTTGTTAGAAAGATCAAGCTCTGAGAGTGTGGCAGTTTCGATTTTCCTCTTCCCACAAGCCCAGAGGTGGGAGCCCAGGGCCATCTTCCTTTCTCCGTGGCTTCTCTTCCTCTTCCTCCACGTGGCCCAGAGAAACCAGACCAGGGGCTGCTGCTGAGGGTGAACAGGGGAGCTAGTTCTTCGAAGAAGCACCTCACTGTCTTGTGCTTTCCTCGCCTCCAGCCTTGACAGAAGGAATTTTCCACGTGCTGTGACCTCAGTTTGAACATAAGGGTTGATGCTACAGTCCCAGCTAAGAGTAAGTCATCTGTTGCCCTGCTGTTCTGTCTGGTAAGCTGTACACACAGATTGCCCTTAGGGACCTTGCAGGGAATCCAGGTGATCATCGTGTCGCCTCCATCTTTGTCACTAGCCATCACCCCTTTTTCATTCAAAGATAAAGAAGATATTCTCCGTGCTCTGAAAGATCTTATTGTCTGTCTGTGATCTTTAATCATTCTTATTTAATCATGGTCACCTAAGTCATTTTCCCTGCAGCGAAAATAGTATTTTCTTGTTTCAGTCCCTTAAGTTGAATAGCATGCAGTGCCATCTCTGAGTACCCGTAATACTGACACTGAATGTGTGGTGTGTCAGGCTCTGAGATCATTAAGATGCCTCCTTGGAAATGGGTATTGACCATATTTAATGTGCTGTAATCACTCAGCGGATATAGCCACTTAACTACTTGAGTAAATTACATAATGGTTCTCCATAAGACTCTTCCACCTAAAAGGAAGTATTTACTGCCACACAAAGCAGCTGGGTCACAAATAATGCTTACAGCTGAAGCAATTTACGTATATATTCAGAATTGCTTAGACACTTCCCAAAAGATTTCAAAGGAAGGGTATGCGATATTTTTCTAATTCCTTTAGGTAGAGATTCATTGTCTACCTGTCCCCTCGCTCCGCTGCCCCTAAACACAGTTTCTTTTAGCTTACAAGGAACTTTTTTTTAAAGAAACAGCCTTCTTGTAAACGTCTTTTAAATTTGAAAACATTTTTTCTCAAAAAGATTATATAAATTAGTACGAAAAATACAGAAAGGAAACGGCAGGATTGACCACAAAACAAATGAATAAAAAGCAGAATCAGCGCTTAAAGCCAGAGTAATTGATGGATAGTATGAATTCCAGTCAAGTTCTGGTCAATCCGCTAGCTATTGGGTTTAAATACTGAACGTACATGTTCTACTGCTCCAGTCCTTAGAAAATTCAGAATACTACAGTCGGGGATGGGTTGGTACGTGATATCCATTTACTTAACCGTAAACCAGTTTTGGCTGAAACAAGTTCTGTTCCCAGTAAAGTGCAACAAGGAACCAGCATATTGGAAATCATACTGTCTTTAATTTTTAGGTGATCTGTGTTTGTTAGGGCCGTTTGTGTAAACTTCTACAATTGAGAGTATCAGCTTAATCCATGGAAAAAGTGTCCAGTCTCTACAGATTGGCTGTGAAGCACTTTGACCCTTGAATATCCGGATCAAACTTGGCTCAGATATTGGTAGAGAGGGTTGCAAAATTCCCTGTTGGGCCATTCAGTGACAATCCCTTTAAAACCCACAGAAGCAGAAGGAGAGAGAAAGGGATCATTTCTCTCTGAGATGGAAAGGCATGTTTGTGGTCCTGGGAGAGCCTTGAATGCCCGTGTTTTTGGCAAGGAGAAGCTTGGGTTCAGCCATTGCTTTGGCTGGGAATAGAAGCCACCAGCTGGGGGGCTGTTCATCTGCTAGTGGCTTGGAACCAAGATCGATGTAGCATCTTTCCACCTGCAAGTCTTCACTGATGGGAGCAAAGCCATGTGCCAACACCATCACCTCCACTGGGCGGTGTTAGCTGTGGCTTGTGATGTGTCTCTTTGGACTTGGGAATAAATGGGCTTACTTATAGCCTTTCAGGATCCAACCAGTTCTTCAGCAGAGGAGTTTCTGCACAGAGGGAATGATGTGTTGGTGACCCTTGGCTGGTGCAACCAGACTGCAGAGTAGATACACAAGTCAGCATGAGGCAGATTGGGAGAGCAGACCGGTGCCAAAGTGCCCTTTTCAACCTCTAATGTGCCTATGAATCACCTGGAGATCTTGTTAGACTGTAGATTCTGACCCAGTTAATCTGGGATGGAGCCTAAGCTTATGCGTTTCTAACAAGCCCCAGGCGACGCTGCTATTGCTGCCCCACTGACCAGACGTTGACTCTAGCAAAGCATCAGAGACGTTTCCGGAAATACACATCCCTGTCAAATTCCGTTTATCACACCTGACCTTGATGGCACACATAATCAGAAGGAGAACTGGCACTTGACACGAGACTGTGCAAATCATAAAAGTTGGTAGAACAGAAACGGACCCAGGTCGGATTTCGATCTTCCGTTTGAGATACCCAAATAGTTGCTGCAGTTCTCTATTCTTTGCTACAGAGGTTTAAAGAGAATCTGTGCAAACATCCTGTCCCCAAGTCTCCTTTGTATCATAAAGTATTCAGAATAAGTCCAGGCTTTCTGGATGGCACAGATTGGTGGAGGGTTTTGTTTTGCATCCCGGCTTCATTCACTAGATAACCTTGGCAATACACGCTCATTAACATGAGACTCAGAAACACAGAAATGCGTGCTTAGATGAGATTGGTTTCACCTGCCTTCCAATTCTGCATCACAAGACTGACAACAGAGGCTCCCTCTGCTTAGTTCCAGGGGGAAAAAAAGGAAATATTGGGCATGGTTTTCAGAAATGCCAGATCAGTTTCTCGACCAAGTTCACTTCCCAGGACCTAGGCAATGGAGGGGGATGGCTCAAGAAATCCCACACCACGACCAAGGAAGCAGCGTCCATGGCCCATGCTACCCATGCCGCCCAGGAACAAACTCCATTCTGATCGTTTTCTTTCTTTAACTGTTTGAATAATCATGATGCCCTTGTCATGCATTATTCTAGGAACTTTATTTGTCTCCAGTCCTGAAACTATTCTATTCTCTGCACCAGCTATTGTTTTTGCTATTTTACATGTGAGAAAACAGCAGTTCAGATCAGGTAACTCTTTCAAGGCCACAGAGGAAATGAGAAGTCAAGATGGAATTCACATTTTTAAGTGCTCCAGAGCGCTTACTAAACTCTTCATGGCCACTTGGGCTCCACAGGGGGACATGTTAATGGGTGGAATTGTGTCCTCACAAAAAGATACATTAAGTCCTAACTCCCAGTACCTGTGAACGTGATCTCACTGGAAATAGGGTCTTCGTGAGGGAGGATCCAAGAGAGATAATGGGCGAGAGAGGGAGGGAGAGGTAGAAAAAAGATGGGGGGACAAGGAGGTGGTGCTGTCCTAACAATAGACCCTTATGCTGAGTTCAGCCCAGGGGGTCACCGATGTGGGGCTTCAGCACAATGTATCTGATATCTGATAAATGGTATCAAGTCTGAACATTCCGTAAGTACTATTTCATGTAATACACACACACACACACACACACACACACACACACACACACAGAGTGAGAACGATGTCTTCCACTGTTTTCATTGTATAAATGTGAAAATCAAGGCCTAGAGAGGATAACTTGCCCCAAGCCACCAGGTGGTAGAAGACGGAGCCCGGAGTCCCATCTGTCTGACGCTCCCGTCCCCTGTCCCCGCGTGGGGGGCAGGAAGGCTTGTCCACTTGGGGAGACTGAGGCTCTCCTGGAGAGCCCATTAAGTCAGAGACAGGAGCTCTGGGTACTGTGTGGTCTCCTGGGAGTTGATCATATGTCAGCAGGATAGAAGTGCTCATTTTAAGAAAGTCACTAACTGCCAAAGGCTTGAAATCTTCCCACGCACCTGTTCCATTAGTTATCACGTAACTCATGTAGTTGCAGAAAGAGCAGGAAGTAGATGGACTGTTTCTGTTCTCACTGTTTTAATAACATATAAAAAAATCTTTGAATGACTTGCCAGTTTATGCTTTGGTCTTAGTTGCGGCATGTGGGATCTTTCATTGTGGTGCACAGGCTTCTCTCTAGCTGTGTCCTGTGGGTTTTCTCTTCTCTAGTGTGGCGTGCGGGCTCCAGAGCACGTGGTCTCCCTAGTTGAGGCGCGCGAGCTTGGTAGTTGTGGCGCACGGGCTTAGTTACTCCCCGGCATGTGGGATCTTAGTTCCCTGGCTAGGGATGGAACCCGCGTCCCCTGCATTGGAAGGCGTATTCTTTACCACCCGACCACCAGGGAAGTCCCCATACCACACTCTTGACGGCACCCTTAGAATAGACGATTGTTACAAGTTCTGCTTCTACCTAAAACTCTGCCCTCATTCCCTTCCACACTCCTGCTCCCTCATTGCAGTAGCCTTCTTGCCATTCTGGGGCCTGCCAAACTTGTACCTTCTGCAGGGTCTTTGCACTTGCTATATGCTCACTGTACACTTGCTGCCTTGAATGTCTTCCCAGAGATTTTGCATGGTTGGTACCTTCTCATCATTCAGCCTCATCTCCAGTGTCACTTCCTCAGGGACATCTTAACTAAAATAGCAGGACTTCCCTGGTGGCACAGTGGTTAAGAATCCACCTACCCATGCAGGGGACACGGGTTCGAGCCCTGGTCTGGGAAGATCCCACATGCCACGGAGCAACTAAGCCCGTGCACCACAACTACTGAGCCTGCGCTCTGGAGACCACGAGCCACAACTACTGAGCCCACGTGCCACAACGACTGAAGCCCGCATGCCTAGAGCCCGTGCTCTGCAACAAGAGAAGCCACAGCAATGAGAAACCCGCGCACCACAACGAAGAGTAGCCCCGGCTCGCCGCAACTAGACAAAGCCCGTGTGCAGCAACGAAGACCCAATGCAGCCAAAAATAGAAATATAAATAAATTTATAACTAAAATAGCAACCCCTACCCACACTATCTCCATATGCTGCCCTAATGATTTTCTGCCAACATATCCTTTATTTGCCTCTCATTTCCACTTCCACTAAAACAGAAGCCCCGCATGGGTAAGGATTTTTCATAGATGCCGTTGTGCCCGAAACTTAGGAAACACTCACCAAAGATGTGTTGTGTGAGTAAATGAAATTGGGCAACCACAACAATAACAACAAAAAAAAATGTGAGAAAGACAGGTACAGGGCAGTGGGGATGAATAGGAAGGACATTCCAGTGTTAGATCAGATAAATGCTTGGAAAAGATGACAGTAAGGAGAGCACTGAAGCCATGATAAGGCTGAGGTTGAAACAAGGGAGGAAGGAGGGTTCTTGGCAGAGAGAGTAGTGCATTTGAGGGACTAAATACTGTTCAGCATGAATGGGGGTAGATGATGACGTTGGGAGTTGCGAGAGATGAGGGTGAGATCTTTTAAGGGTTTTGCCCCCCAAGCTGATGAGGCTGAACAAACATATCCTACACAGTGGAACAGAAGCGTGAGCCAAGGGAAGGAAAGAGCCCAGGATCTTCTGATAAGTGTTGCTTATCTAGCAGGACTAACACCCCAGCTGCCGTCCACCCTGTCATTTAGATGCTGTCTGGTCTGGAATATTCAGTTGTGCTCAGGTTTATCCCTTCGGTCTGGGGCTTTGGTTGGCATCCTGAATTACTCCTTGTGGCACCATCTGGCAAGGACCCAGGAACATGAGTGACAAGGCAAAACAAGGCACCCTGAAATTACCTGTAATGAAAATGACTGGTAATCTCCAGCGATTACTGACAGGGCTGCACTTTGTGCAAAACCTTCTGCTGCAGCAAAATGGGTCCTGGGAGGTTTTCAAGTTTGAGAGTCTTTTTTTTTTTTTTTTTTTTTAATGAAAATAGCTTCAGATCTTTGGCATCCTGCATTCTTTTGCCCAGATAATGAGGGTGATTATGGTTATTTAAATGTACTTTATAAGGAGATACACTGAACCTCTTTTAAAAACGTACACCCAAGTTAGAATGAATGCAGTAGTATGATTCTTATACTACAGCGCAGTGGGTCAGCATTTAGAATCCAGAGGTCCCTTCCCAGGGTCTGTCTGGATTCTTAGAACACACACAGGTCACAGAGAAAAAGGGAGCTTGGGTCAGGCAGAAGGGAGCAGCTAATGTGCATCCAAAGGCTGGAATATGGGGAGTGAAAGTAGGACCCAGGATAGTCAGCTGGTCCATCTGCATTGACCTGTGTACTGCCGTCTATGGATGCCAGCTCCCTGTTGTGAAGAAAAGGGGTTCAGAAATCATAGGGAGAACCCCACAAACTAAGTTTCTCCAAACCAATGCAGGGAGTTTGAGAAGCACTGAGCTGCTTACTGAAAGCAGAAGTTTTCAAACTTGTTTCGATCCCGACTTGAATGAATCCTACTTGGGAAGCCAAAATATATACCAGAGGATGGAGAAGTTACTCTGGTTGATACAGAGGGGAGGGACCCACACAGCCGCCTCCACCCCCTTAGTCGCTGGCCTACTTCCTGATGGCTCTGTGCCATTTTGAGAATATGTTTTGCAATGTTAAAATTAGATGCAGTTTTTAATTATATATTACATATAATGTAATTTATAATATATCATTAAATATATGAATATATAATACATAATATTTATATTTTTATATTGATATATAAATTATGTGTAATTTTTTTTCCTGAGAAAGAAAGCTTAACCTAATGCACTTCCACTAAGGCACACCTTGCCCCAGGTACCTTCTTGGGTCCATTGCAGGTTGCTCAATGAGCTGGGGGATATTGTCCAACCCTAGGACGTCAGGTGTCACGCAAATGAATGTTTTCCAACCTCCATTACTGACCTCAGACTCTCCATCCCAACTATGCCTGTGCCTCTCCCAGGCAAATTCCTTTGCTCCTGTGAATGAGAGTTTTGGACTAGCCCTCCATACTCTCTCAACTTCCCATTCCTATATCTATCAACATAAATGGACCATGCTATTTCCTTTCCCTCTGTCTTACCCTACAGACCATACCCTTCCACCCTGTCAACTCCTGGTCAGTCTTTGAGACTCAAATCCAGTGTCACCTCTTCCTGGAAGCCCTCTCTTGTTTCCCTGGGCAACATTAGGTCTCTTCTCTGCGCTGCCCCTGTAGCACGTTGTGCTTTCCATACAATCAGACATTCTACTGCCTTGTTGATTTGTAGCCATATTTGCTTACTATCTGTACAATTACTTGTTCACTGCTTTCCACATATCAAGTTTAAATAATTCACTTAAAAAAAGAAAAAAACCTAGATAATAATATACATAAAAGCGTGTTCTTAACATTAAAAAACAAACAAACAAAAAGCTCTGAAACCAGAACTAGATATGTGTTGGGATTGAAGGTTAAAAAAAAAAAAAAAAATCAATCATTAATCAATCAATCAGAGATTTGGTGAGGCAAGTATAATGACAGAAGAAACTGTAAAATCCTATAATTCTGTGAAATTAACCAAGATAAATGCTCCCTGAGATTCCCAATTTTATAAACACCCCGAACTTCCCTTTTCTGAGTTGGGAATTCATTAACAAGCTTGCTTTACAGAGCGTGGAAAATAAGGCAGATTGAAACCTTTACAGTGATATGTTCTATCGTGGTGCTAACCAGGACTGAACCCTGCAAAGAACAAAGTTGAGTGGCAAGAGGGTCGAACCAGGTGCGTACAGCACAAGAGCCCCAGTCAGAGGCCACTTATAATGGTTCTATCTTAGAGAGCCTATAAGGAACGGAAAAGATAAAGGGAACTCAGAATTTCTGGGGCAGAGATAGCAAGAGTCAAAGTAGTTCCTGGGAATGCTTTGGAGGAATCTGGCCTAAATTTTTGGAAATTTCTGGTGACCATAATGGTTCCACCATCTGCTGCTATCTTTTAAGTAATATTTTCATCCTTCTTTAAAACTGATGGCTTCAATTAAAAAATAAAAAAAGGTGGAGTATCAGTGACTATGCCAACTTACCATGGTGTTTGTGATTTTTGCACCGTCATTTACACATTACGTTATGTCAGTCTCCATGGAAACTGCTAGGCTTTATTGAGCGGCAGAGTGTCGGCAGTAATGGTGCTAAACAGGAAACCATCCTGTCTCTCTGTTTCCTTGTGGTTTTTCCTCAGCTATATGAAGGGAAGATCTTAGAATCTGGCCCATTAACTGTAAGAAATGACTAAACCAGGAAACTCAGAATTTGGAGAAAGATGAAAATGCTGAAATGGAGACTAACTTCCCTTTTGGGCAATTTCAAAAAATGTACTTTTCCCTAGTTGACCACAGGAAGTAGGATTTTGAGGCCAGTAAGAGGAAACAGAGAAATTCTTAGAGGAAGCTTTCTATCTTTAATGATAACAAAACTAGTTCTGGGTGAGGTAGGATATAACCTTGGTTCATATAATCTACTTTTTATAAGAAAAAGAGCATATTTCTACAAGCCTAACCTCCCATTTCAATGCAGTATTAACTTGAACTCCATTTCTACTGCTAGTGGCATTAATCATCAGTTTTTGATGTTACTGACATATTATATAGTAAAGAATTTAACCTTTCCCAGAAAAGAGGTCTGACCTTTTGTTCTTGGCTCCTGGGATGTAATCTTTGTTTGCCTGGATGCCTCAGGTGAGCCAGATAGTAACAATGTGATGTGATTTAGGGTTGGGGCTTTGGGTCATGTGGTATCAGTTGACCTGGAGACTAAGTTCACCCCTATGGGCGATCAGTCAGTCATCAGTCATGAAGATAAAATGGAGCCCTGATTAAAACTCTGAACAATGAGGCTGGAGTGAGCTTCCTTGGTTGGCAGTACTCTGTGTGTATTGTGGTACACCATTCATCTCAACTCCATCAGGGAGAGAACAGTGAAAGCTCCATGTTTGGCACTTTTCCTGGACTCTGTCCTATGTGCTTCTTCCCTTACCTGATTTTAATCTGTATCCTTTTCCCGTAATAAGCCATAACTTTGAGCATAACAGCTTTCACTAAGTCTTTCTAGCAAATTATCAATCCGAGGGTGGTTTGGGGAATCCCCAAGCTTGCATTTTGTGTCAGAACTGGGGCAGTTTTGAGGACTGCTCCCTCTAAACATTGTAGCTGACCTAATCTCTTCACACACATATAAAGTATTACATAGAGTCATGCATAAAATATATAGAGGGAGACATAAAGATATCTTCATAAAGCTCTCGGAACAATTGGCCTTGTTGTTGGAGAAATTGCCCTCCACTTCAGAGCACAGATAAGTGATCACAAGTGAAATCAACTGAATTCGGGTCCTACAGCTCTGTAAATATGGCACCAACCCACTTTGTTTTTCCATAAACGGGGCCAAAGAAGTCAATGAGTGTTTAGGTAAGCACAGCAGTCCAAGTCAGTGGGATGTCTTACGGGTGGAGAAGCAGAGTTGAAGGCCAATTCATCATCAAATCTTGTTGCTTTTACCTTTGAAATATTATCTCCTTTTACTTCTCTCCATCTTCATCACCACCTCTATAGTCAACACTAACATCATCACCTCAACCAGTGGAATATCTCCAAACTGAATTACAGATGTTTACATATAGCTATTGCTCCACACACCTGCTGGAGTGATTTATTTTAAAAATATAAATTGCGTCATTTGTTCTTTGTATTCTCACCTCGTTTGCTTAAAACTCTTCAATGACTCCCCATTGCTTTTAGAACAGAGATAAGTGTTTCTAATTTGTTCTATAAATTTCTGTGTGACTTGACACTTAATTATTTCCTGGGCTTTATCTGGAAGTACACTTGCCCTTGCTCTCTTCCCTCTCGTCACACTGACCTTTGTTCAGTCTTTTGTATTTGTCATGCTTCTACCGCAGGGCCTTTGCACATGTTCTTCTCTTTGCCTAGAGGGCTTTCCCACCACTTTGTGTTACTGATGGCTACACATCCCTCAAGCAAGTCTTAAAAAAAGATACTGTTGATCTGTGTAGCTAGTACTACTTGATCTTCCTAGTTCCCTATATTTCTTGTTCACAGAGGGTTCTCACAGTTGCAGTTTCATGTTTATTAGCTATAATTGGATCACCTGTGTCCCCAGCTAGACTGGGTTATTTGAATTTGGGTGTTTTTATGGTTCTGCACTTTTAACAAGTGCTCTAGGTCACTTTGGGGCAGGTGGGCTTCAGACTGAACTTTATTCAGATAATGATTGTGAGGCAGGATGCTTGCAGCTACCCTTTTGGGATTGAATATTAGTTGGAAAGAGTGATTATAGAATAAGCATAGCCCTTTGACATCATGGTTTGCACCTAGGAGGTACTTTCAGATATTTTTCCCCTAGTGGATTTGTCCTGAGTCACTCCTTTCAGAAAAATGCCCTTGATTTCGAAGGATGGCATGGGTAGGACAGCTGGCCAAGGTGTTGCCATCTTGGGCTCTAGAAATGCAGAGTGTTGTGACATCATAATCCCTTTTGCTCCAGCTAGTTGAGGCCTGGGATAAGCAGCAAAGCGTATCAAGCCAAGGACAAGGAACCTTGTCTGGAAGTATGGGGTTCCCTTGAAGTCTTCCTGAACAGAGAAGGAAATGGTGACTTGTCTCAGGTTCCTATAGGTGAAGGGCACAGTGAATGAGAACCAGTTCTTCCCATTCTCCCAGAAGGCTTGGCCAATGGGTGCTCTCCTACCTGGGTATGAGGTTTATTGTAGCAGGTGCCACTGCCCAAGGTGGCTAAGAGCCCCATGGAGCTCCGAGAGGAGTTCACTGATGACGTGTCCAGAGAGCCACGCAGTTGCAGGTGGCGGAACAAGATGGCTGGGTGGGCCTCCCCGCAGGGCCACATCCGGCTGGTGACCCCATATATTTGCATTCGCACATATATTCTTACTTCTGTCCATTTGTCACTGGTGCACCCTTCTGCAGGCATCCTAGCATGGTAACTGGTCTAAAAGCACGAGTGCATCAACAAATTAATACATCATCATTATTTAAAACACTTGAGAGGGAAAAAAGCTTGAACTGAATTCAAGATCAGTTCACGTTATCACAAGACATTTTAATATTACTTTTTTTAAATAAAGGAGAAGCTATCGGATTCTTTTAGTATAAATTTGACTCATACAATTCTGAATTACTGTAAAAAAAAATGCTTTTAAACTTTTTATCATCTACTCATACAAAGATTTCATTTATGTTCTCTATTAAGAATTTGAAGAGCTCATCGTCAGAAAGTCTTGACTGGAAATTGTTCATAGTCATTTCATGCATTTCAGTTGATAGGAACTATCTTTTCATGGAAGCAAGCTCAAGTTTTCATTTAAAAAAATGAAATTTTAGGTTTTGCAGTTTGATGCAAATTCAATATTTAATCTCTTCTTTAAAACTTTTGATTATTTGGTAATATAAATAACATGAATTTTTTTCCAGCAAGCTTTACATAGATTCCCCCAAATCCTCTCCAGTGTACTGAATATGCCTTAGCAATATTACCATTTTTTACATGCGGCAAGACATGGAAAAGCATTGTTCTAATGGATAGGTGGGATGCATGAACAATCTATTAATAGTCTTGCTATTTTCTTGTGCTGATCAGTTGGACCCAGCAGGGATGATGGGCTTCGATATTGGCTGTGAGGAACAAGGGATATTTATTTTGGCGACAAGAGGATATAAAGCGTCAGTTTGGTTTCCTTAACAACAGCTTTCAAGTTACCAGTGCTGCAAATGAGTTTTCTGTGTATCCTCAAGACAAGGAGCTTTGTGTAAATCTTGTAAGAAACCACATGACCTTGGCAAATCTCAAAACCTCCGTCAGACTTATTTTGCGCAGGGGTCAAATGCGGATTACACCCTCCATCTCGGGGGCCATGGTCAAGCGTAAATGAGTCACCTTTGTAAATACTTAGCATAGCGTCTGTACCTAGTAAGCATCTGAAGATGGATAGGATTAGGCCAGATGGTGGTAAGTTTCCTATCCTAGAAGTATTCACGCATACTGTACATGATCGTATTTTGGGGGTAACATAATGACCTTTAAATGAGTGACCTGAAGTTTCCTTCCATTGCTGAGACTCCCAGACCGGAGGTACTAGAGCCCTCTCTGGAATTCACACCGGAGCCCAGGTTGTAGGCCGTCCAGCAGGAAAGTCTCAGTGTGAGGTCTTTCAGCGGCTCCCATAAGAATGTCTGGGTAAGAAGCGCAAGGGCCCTCCAACTTCTCAGGGAAGAATTTCCAGTAGCATCCATCACACTCCCCTTGAGGGCTTGCTAAAGTACAGATGGATGGGCCCCAACCCCAGAATTTCTGGTTTAGCAGGCCTAGGGTGAAGGCCAAGAATTTCTGCTTTTACTAAGTTCCCTGGTGAGGCGGATGTCGCTGGCTGTGGGACCAGAGTAGAGAAGCGCTACGTCAGAGCAAGGGTTCTCTGCCCTGCTGGCATTAGATTCACCTGGGGAGATATTTAAACTAGAGCTGCCTGCACCCCATCCTAATGCAACTACCTAGAATCCGGGGTGGTGGGGTCCAGGCATGGATGTAGGTGAAAAGGTCTCCAGGTGGTTCCGATGGGCAGTCAGTGCTGAGAACCAAAGAGTCAGAACATCTGTGTTTCAGCCTGTGACCATCTGGGCCCCCGTTTCCTAGACTTCAGTATTGGACTAATATTTGCGTTCGTTTTGTTATTACTATCGTTCTCTTCTGAATTTCTTTTTTTTTTGAAATGTCATAGTGACATTTGAAACACAAAAGTGTTTTTGTACTCTGTTCCAACGATGATAAGTCTACCTCCTGATTTTTCAAGAGCTGACTTACCGTTAGCAATTAGATGAAAATCTGCAGCCTGTAATTAAGATGAGTATATATGACAGCGCAAATGGGTCTTGAATATGTTATTATTTATCTTTTTATTACTTTAGGTGCTTTAAACCATTGTACTTGTAAGAATAACCTAAACACCTCGTAAGTGAAGTTACAACTTGCCATATTTTTATGTTTTCCGCTGAGAGAGACAGAAATACCTTCAGATAACAATAGGTAGTTGAATTACACCAAGGTTTCACATTCACTATTTAATTTAATTATAGGATGACTCTGTGAGCTTAGAGTAAAATTCTGGTGTGTAGTGGGCTCCCATCTTTCATAGGAGTTAGGTTTTACAGTCAGCGTGTTCTGGGAAGATTTGGGCATGGTCAGAATTTTCCTTCACGATACCTTCAGTCCACGTAATCTGAAATAGGGTCCAAAGACCAACACCATGGGCATCGCACAGGAGCTTGTTAGATACATGCTGAGTTGAAGCATCTCTAGCTGCAACTTAACAAGATCCTTGGGTGATGGCATGGACATTAAAATTTGAGAAGCTCTTCAATTATTCATTAACCTCTAAGGCCTGGGAGTGCAGAAGCAGCAGAGTCCAGAGTGACTTACTTGGATTCTCTTTGCATTTTTGCTGAGGCTTCACTTTCCCCTTGGAGTGGAGGCCTGGCTCTAGGCTGAACAGGAAAATCAAGAAGAACAATTTTTCCTTCCTTCTCTTCTTCCTCTCCTCTCACCCTTTTTTTCTATAGAATCCATGGCGGTTGAATTAATGTTAGTTGAAAATACATGCATCACAACTCCTGTGGTATTTTATACATTAGATCTAAAAGTGGATTGTCTAACTACCATGTGTTAGGTGGTGAAGGTGCAGTGGCAAAGAGGAAAAATACAGCTCTCGTCACCATAAAGCTTAGTCTCTGAAACTGTCTAATTGGAGATGATAATTGGCAGACCTGATTTACATGAATAGTACTGTGTTCTGTTCAACTTAGGGTTTGATTTCCAGATAATTCTAGTGCAGAACATCTTGTGTTAGGCATTCCTGTTCACTGACCATCCACTCTTTAGACTAAGAGGGCATTTTCTGAGTGCAGCTCCTACCACTGGTTCAATTACACTGCTCCTCCAACTTTCGTTGAGGCCAGAAGGGATGGCACGAAACAGACACAACTACGTGTGTCTTCTGCATGAGCGCCTAGACCGAGGCCTCCAATGGCCAAGGAGAAGCAACGGCGTTGAGAAGGAAAAGGATCTCTGGGGCGAGGCTGGGCAGCATGCCGGCAAAGGTCCCCTCTGTTGCTCTGCCCAAGCCCCGGAGAATTGCACAGTCCCAAGCACATCTCGGGCCACTGCTGGTGCCCACTCCACGCCTGAGAGCAAAGTCCCCAGATAATCTAAACAATTTCATGCTCCTGTTGCCTGGAGGAAAGGCGGGGGTTGGAGGGGATGCTTCATTTTCACTGCCCTCTTGGGATTTTATCAATTGCACTTTCTGGTTGCTTGATTTCTGTTCTGTTAACATCTGTCTTGGAGAAGAAGAAAGTGTTTTCACTTTTGAAGGGAAGGAAGAAGTCAGCTATGAAATGAGGACTGATCCCCTAATCCTATGATCTGAGTTTCCTCCTGACATCTTAAAACTACTTACGTTGACGCCAGCTGTTTGCTGTCCTTAAAATGTCACAAGACATTGCTCAGTGTCTTTTCCCAACAGTGCTTGGCAGATGTTTGGGATTCGATGTCTTTACGTGCCTTTCATCAGTACAGAAACTGAAGTTCTTGGTAGCTGTTCTTCCCTTACGGCGGCTGCTGTGTGATAATTTACACCGTTTAATCAGAAATTGCAACTTGCCTCTGAATAAAAGGAACAAAGCACATATTACAGGATATTTATGACTAAATCTATTTACCATTTATGAAGAATCAAAAAATTAGGGTTCTTCATCAAAGACAAACTGGAAAGCTTGAAAAAGCTCCAGCTGTTTAAAATTTCAAATCGTTAGTCCAGTGCCTGAGCTAGACTTCACCATTCTATTTGGGAATCTTTTTTTAAACAAAGTTGTTGAAGAGACAATGTTCTCTAATACATATTTTCCCCAGTACAATGCAAGCCGAGGGTCTGAGGTTATTCTCAGGAGAACTGAGATCGAGAGGCTTGGATCCTGCAATTCCAGCCTGTCGTCGAGACCAGAGTGAGATGGATTGTGGGGGGCAGGTTTCTGCCTGGAGCTGTGAGAGGTTCACAAAGTGACTGAGATGTGCTCTCATAGGAGGCAGATCATTCCTTATCTGAACACAAGAAGCATCTCCAAGAGATTGCAAGGCTGGTTTGATCTCTCACAGTCCTGAATGACTCCCTGATATGCTGGCTCGGAAGGGATACCTATTACTGAATGTCAGCCGTACATCTGACCACATCCTGGGACCTCAGCTTGGGCCACCTCACGCAATCTTGAAAGAACCTGGTTAATGAAGTTATTCAAATCTCCGTGCTGTCAGATGAGGCAGCTGGGATGGGAAGCTGTTTGTCTCAAAGTTACGCCCTGTCTGATTCCAAAGCCCTTGGCTCTGACCCTAGGCTGGCTTTCTGTCAGAGATGCGTTGTTGGCTTTCTCTGAGATCGGATACTTTTTCTTAGGCAATCAAGTTATCCTTCCCGAAAGAATTCCATCTTTGAAACTATGAAGTTCGTTAGAAGCTTGCAGCTGCAATAGGTTCAAAATGGTCACGGCAGCCTTGTAAAGAGTGCTAAGAAAATGTCTTTCTAATCCTTCCCAGTGACACAAAAAAGAACTCACTAGAAGCCAAAACAGGTAACAGAAAAGAAGAGTGCTTGAGGAATGGATGGAATTATATAATTAGGTGGATGTTTATTTACCACCTGAGGCAGAGTTCTGAATTAGATCATTTTAAAACCATCTTTTGTTTTACAAAAGTAATATGTTTATTGTAGAGTATTTAGAAGATGCGTAGGTCTGTTTGCTGCTCTGAACACATACCCCCCTTGGCTTGAAATTGTGTCCATATAGAGACCTGGAGAGAGACTATTTCCATTTTTTCCCATGGTGGCCAAGTATCCAGTAAATATTTCTGCAGAAATGTCCTATCTGAAGTTGATAGAACCATTACTGTGTTCACACTTACACAGTGACATGGGATCTGACACTGGAGCTTCTTAAGAAAATTGGGTAGTTAGTTTTTTTCCCATATCCAGAAGCTCTCTCACCTAAAATGAAACTTTGAGTTCTGAGCTTTCAGGTCAGAGATTGGGTGCATTCCAGGGACCAGTGGGTGAAATGGCTGCCTGAACTTTTCCTCTGTTCTTGTAGATTATCCTTTGCTATCTTTAGCTTTAGGATTTTTGAACATATATTTTATAAAGCCTGCGAACACATCCTGTTCCTGAGCTGAGAACTCAGAAGTCTGTGTCGTCTCTCACAGGACCTCCTGCCCTGCTGCTTCTGCAAGTTATCTCTTCCGCTGCTCGTCAGTTATTAAACCCCAGGTGGCACCTTTCTTTCTGTAGGATGCATTCTCACAGCTTTCAGGATAGAACGGGGGAATATTCACAGTTGAGCTCCAATATATTTTTCTGCCTCTCTCCAGCCTCACACATTATGTGCTTGTCCACTGATTCTTACCTGGGGCAGCTGTACCCCCAGAGAACATCTGGCAATGTGAAGAGATGGCTTTGATGTGCACACAACTGCAGGATGGAGGTGCCACAGGCATCTAGTGGGCAGAGGCCGGGGACGCTGCTAAACCTTCCGCATACAATGCCCCGGACAGCCCCCTGCCACAGAGAACTGTCCAGCTCCCAAATGTCACCAGTGCCATGGTGGGGAAGCCCTGTAGTCTAGCTAAACTGGAAAAGGGACCTTCCTTAAACACACCACGTACCTATCACTGGAAAGCACTGAATTGGTCAGAAGCATGGCCTCCGGGCCCCGATGGCTGAGCTTCTATCCAGAGTTCTCTGCTTACTAGCTGTGTGACTTTGGAGAAGTTACTTAAAATCTCTGTGCCTTACTTCCTTTATCTGTACAATGGACCTAATGATGCATATCTGATGAGGTTAATACGGTTAAATGAGCTAATCTACACGTTAAGTATTTGGCATAGTGGTGGGTGCACGGAAAATACTCAAGATCTGCTACCCGGCACTGCTCATGATGTTGCCACCATTTCATGCGCCTTGTCATTTTTCCTTTCCCATCCCTTTGTCTGCAGCCCCCTCTCCCATGTTGCCTCATTCTTTAAGCCACAGTGAGAATGTCCACTTGTCACCCAATGAGAGCAAAGGGCTACTTTGGGCCCTCTTCACATACTTCTATTACGCATCCGTGTATCACGTCCCGTAAGGTTAGTTATTCTCCCTTGTCCTGTGGATGACATAAACTCCTGGAGGAGCGGCAGCTTGCTCTATCTCAGCTTTATACGCCCAGACCCTGACAGCGGTAAGCACTCCATAAATCACGTGGGGTGGTTCCGACCAGGCTGCATTAGGAACAAAACTAGTCGTCGATGAAAAAAGAGTAAACTTCTCCCTTTCTTTTCAGACTTGATTTAATCTCTTTAATCAGCTTCACAAGGTTGTTTGATTAAAAATAAGATGCCTGGATTTAAACTGGACTTATGCAGTGTCTTTACAACCCATGCGGTAACCGTGTCGGAAGGCACGAGCTAAAAACGTGTAAGGCAGAATCCTGTCCCATCACACGCAGTGCACGCATCTCCCGCGGCGCCAGCCTCCTGGCCTTGGGGAGATAAACAGCGTAAGTTGTTATCTGGTATTAATAATTCACTCCTTCTTCTACAGCCATCCATCTTTATTCTCCATTCTGGTTGAGCTGTTTACCTCTCCGTAGATAAGGTGACCCAGTGGCTATTCATTGCTGGGGATTATCTATAGGAAACAAAAACAATTTTTTTTCCAGATTGCACTATAATCTGAATCTTCTATAATGAGGGAGTTTTTTTTCTCTCTCTCCTTGGCTTAAAGATGAACTTGTCAGTCCTAAGATATTGCATCTCTTTAATGAAGGGATGCTGGGGTATAATGGGGTCAAAATGACTTCTAAAGCTATTTCCATCACTAACACCTTGGCCGATTTTCGTCATCCCCTGAGCCGTGGTTTGTCCGTCTGTAGATGAGGATGATGCCACCTGCCTCATCGTGATGCCCTGAAGACGAAATGAGACGCTCCAGGTGTGAGCACATGATAAAACCAAACTGCGAAATGCTGAAATGTTACATAAGGGCGAGCTGCTTGTAACTGTTAGTTGTTGGTGTAATTGTTTAAAATCGTGTGGATTTTTAAAAATCTTCTTCTGCATTTCTGGAACATGGACTCATTGGTACTCTTCTATTGGCAATATTCAGTAATCAATATGATCAGTGGTTTTGTTTTAGTTAGAAAATTCAAAAGTAGGAAGAGAGAGTTTTTACTTTCCCTCTGCCTATGCAGCCCTTTTATAGTTTGAGTTCTGGAAGGAGAACTGGAGATGCTGGGGGAGGTTTCTCTGGAGATGTAACGTGTTCAACCAGTTTGATAGAGCTGGTCTGGGGTTAAGTATATTACACTGGTTCTCGTTCCCAACCTCCCCTGCTAGTTTTACAGTAAAAGTTCTCCCAAAATATAAATCGATAGCAGAGACTCCTCTAGATGATGTATAACATCACTAACTGTTGATAATCCACATAAAACTTAGGCTCGCTGGAAGTGATAGACACCTTTTGCTTTGAGCCTGTATTTTTCCCTCACTCTCAAATATTCACAAAGCACCTGCCAGGCAATCATGTCAGGGACTACCCAGGCCTAGGACAAATAAGATATGTCAATTTGACGCTAAGGAAAAGGACTAAATTTTCCAGCCGACGTTAGAATTCCACAGTTGACCATTCACAGATGAAAAGTGCCAGAAACATGCTTCTTGAGATGGAGCAAAGGCCCGTGTTCACATCTTTGAATATTTAACTTGGTTTTTCTGTTGCTGAGCAACATTGGGATGACAAGCACACACGCACATCGCTTCCCTTTGGGTGGCGATTAAGAAAACCATCCTCTCTACTAGCTACAGGGTTCTACTACAAGACACGTGATGACTACAAAGTTGCCACCTGGCGTGCTTTTCAAGACTTGTGTGCAACTGTGCAATTTAGAATCAATACAGAGCAATTTAAATAGTATATGAAAGGAATGGAGAACCGTCCCAAGTGAGAGAGAAGCATTTCTGGAAAACAGCTTTTTGTTGTTGTTGTTAACAATATTGATTACACACTCCACAGTGTAAACTACTCTCGACTAGATGCTACCAAAGAAATGGACCCCACTGCTCCCAGAGAGAGCCTGGAGACTGTTTTCACAATCAGTGGAGATTGCTGAGAACAAAACATAATCTCTCCTCTAAAGGAAGTTCTTATCCTCCTTTTTATTTTCCCTAGGCTCAGCTGTCCAGTAGAACTTTTCTGTGATAATTTCGATGTTCTGTATCTTTGCTGTCCAGTAGGGTAGGCACTGGGTTATGTGCACCCACTGAGCGTTTGGAATGTGGCCAGCGCAACTGAAGAACAAAATTTTATTTAATTCGAATTAATTTAAATTTAAACAGCCACATGTGGCTAGTGGCTACTGTATGAACTGAGCAACTGTTGATCAGTTGTTGATACTCATAATAAGAATATCAGCTAATTACTGACCATTATATTATAAACCAAGCATTGTGTTAAACATATGAACTAATTTAATCCTAATAACAACCCTACGAGGTAGTTACTAATATACCCATTTTGAAGATGAGAAGACTGATGCAGAGAGAGTAAGCAGTGTGCTCACATCACAATGTAGAACAAGGCAAAGTAGGATTTAGCATTTAGGCTGACTCTTCATAAGACCACAGTGAATTTTTAACAGCAATGGTAATTGAAACAATGGTTATTCTGACAGTTTTCACTTCCTGATTGGGCAAGAAGGCATGAGAAGCATCAACAAAAGTTTGAAAATAGTAATCTCTTTGAGGACTTCCCGGCTAAACAAAATCAGAGTTGCCCTGCTGAGCAGCTTGAAATGATTGCCTAAGGATGTATCAACTCATTTTGCCCACAGAGGCCATGACCTGTGACTCACTAAAGTGCAGGAAAGAAGACTATTAACCCAGCTTCTTATCTGGTGTTGTCAAGGAGATTCAGCCTTAAACAACCATGGTGCTGTGTTTTCCGATCCAATAACAGAGCTTCAGTCAATTAGCTTCATCTTTATTTAGTCCGCAGTACCAGCCTGGAAGAGTCTCTTGAGAGAAGACCTTGAAGTAGCTTCTTACTGTTCTAGCAGACAGCTAGAGATGACTTCCTGGGTGCATGGTAGATGCTGCTGGTGTGATAAACCTGAATAATTATTTTTTTAATGAGTCCTTTTAATATTCTGGAAGACCCTCTGCTGTGTAGGTATCACCATCGCATATCACCATTACACCAACGCCATATTGCATGTGTTGATTATCAGAAAGGATTAAAAAAGAAAAGTTCCCAAACCTGGATGTGCATCAGAATCCCTGAGGAAGGTTTTTAAATACAGGTGACATTTCGATGAGCACCAGGTTAGGGAAGAAAAGATTTAAATTAGATGGAAGTATAAACTAAAATGCATTTCACATTTCATACTGGCAAATTTTCTGCCATAACTAGGTTATTTAAATTGGTCCTTGATATTTTCTTAAATATCTGGGACTAACCGGTAGTAATAACAGTGTACACATCGCCACAATGGCGACTGTGTTGAATTTATTTATGCCCAAAGTCAGGAAATAATAGGTGCTGTGCTATGAAATGAAGCTACGTGTGTTTGAATGTCATTTCCCAGGTAGCTCCTCTGATAGTGCAGTGACATTTTGGCTTTAAGGCACCGTTGCTCCAAAAGTGATCACTACTCAATAGCTTGACAAGAGAGGAGATGGATTGATGTTTCGATCTGAAAATCCGGCAGGTTTTTCCAGACAAAAGTCAGAGGCACATGGATTACTTGACATTCTCGAACTTTATTGCGTGGGTTACAGAAAGAGAATGGATACAAGAGATCACATGGAAGAGGATCAGATTGGATTCTCCAAGTTCTTTCCTAGAGGAAAGACAAACAGAAAAATCCAGTTAATTTTAGGTGATAGAGTAACACTGATGGCTTACATCTGAACAGCTACTGTGCCAACTCTGTTCTTGGTGCTTTACTTTTATTTAGTCCTTACCGCTGCCATATGAAGGTATATGTTACAGATGAGGAAACTGAGGCACAGAGATGATCTTCTCCAAAGAGTCAGTATTTTGCCTGCTTGGCATAAATAATAGCCCCCCATATGCTGCTGCCCTTTTGTCATTTCTTTTGCTTTATATGGGAGTTAGGTAGGTGCCCCATTAATACTGCTGCCTCTGCTGCTTGATCCAGAAGACACTGAGAATCCAGCCCCGAGGGAGAAGCTGGCTTCCTCAGTAATAGATCATGGTACGTCACAGTAGGGATCTCTCCCCCACTTGATGGCATTGATGTTTCCCCAAATAAAGCCCCTAGATAGGTCCTAATAGGCCAAGACCTCAAGCCTCCTTTACTATACTTTCTCCTTATTTTGGAACATTGAGAGGACTTTGTATTAGTATGTGATGAGGACCACCCGGACTAAATCATCCTAGAAATTGGACAGAGTCTCTTCCATTCATTAAATTAATCGGCGGGCTGGGTAGCAAAGCTTCCTCGGGACGCTCAGAAGGATGCAGAAGATACTTGCCTTGGCCAGTCGCCTGACTGTATGCCAGTACAGATGCTCAGCTGTGGTTGGACTTTTCACCTGAATGGAAACAACAGCTCAAGTCTCAGTCTGGACTGTGGCAAATCATGGGAAATTAAAATGCAAATGAAATTTGCAAACATGACAAAAACGAGGGAAAGAGGAATTAAGTTCCTAGAATGAAAATCTAGCGTTTTTCATGCTAACCCCAGGAGGCCAGCTTAATCAGATTTTCAGCTAACATAGATGATAATGACCCTGGCATCCAGTTTCTGTGTAGAGCTTTGCAGTGGCAAAAGCAGAGAGAGAAGGAGCAGGTGATAAAGCTGGGGTGGGAACTAGCTTTGCACCTTTGTGTGCCAGGAAAGTGCCATGTTTTTCATGCTAGCAAATCCTTTTCAGAGTTTAATTTCCTTTGCTTAGGTTCCCATGCCAAACTCGATCACCTTATACAGAGGTAGAATCTGCTTATAGTCATCGAAATATGATGACTTGTGGTTTTCGTTCTGAACAGGCTGCACTCTGCCCAAGTATGTTATTCAGTGGATTTCAATGCATTCTGAAGAGTTAAACATTTCTAGCTCTAGAAAGCCATGTTCTTTGAGGTAGGAACAATACTCTTTAATTTTTTCAGACCACCAAAAGAATCCGGTAGTAGGTAAAATGACATCAAATAGCCTTATCATTGGCAGTACCATTTAAAAAAAAAAAAAAGGAGAGAGAGAGAGAGAGAGAGCACATCTTATTCCAAAATGGTCCTGGAAACAGATTATGATTTCTGGCCTGAAGGGCCTCTCTCATCTTCAGGAAGTTGAAGACGTCTACAATCAACTGATGAGAACAGTAAATGCTCATTAGATAGATTATGTAGACTGAAACATTTTGTCCTACTGCATGCAATTTTAGAAAAGTTTATTAGAAAGGACTCTGGCCAGGAAACCCAAGTTCAGGCATCCACCCATTGGTGTGTGGGTCACTGGGAAGTTGCTTCACTGTTCTGAGCCTCAGTTTCCTCATCTGTTAAGTGGGGACAGTAAGACCTGTCTCAGCGGGTGGCTGAGCACTTTGTAAGCCTATAGCAATAGGCATAATATGGTGCAATTATAACCATCATCATAATTGATACTATTGTTGTTATTAATATTAAATTGCTGTGAAGCACCATGCTAGGTCCTTTGAAGACTGAGATGAATGAGCCTGGCCCTTTGGGTCAGTGCTGTGTTTGACATAAGCTTGATAAATACCAAACTTCAAAATATCAATTCAGATCTGAGAGATATTGTTAGTTGATTTTGTTGTGATATCCCAGCCTTGAAAGGAAACCAAGTGTGTTTCACAAGCAAAGATTGAGGGACTCTATTCCACTCAGCTGTTATTCTATCACTCAAGACACACCCAGCATTATTACTTGTACTTAAAATGCACTTCAGCTTGCCAGTCGGCCTGGAGTAACCTGTCAAAGTTAATCACAGGGAGTGGTTCATATATCAGGAGGTATGAGCCAGCTGTCCTAGAGCAGCCTTGCAGGGTGACTGATAGCCTTCTCTGTCAATTTCACCAAGCCCGAGACTATTAATGACGCATCAGAGACCACAGTGACCCATCTCAAAGACAGAGCTTGTTGTACTTAGAGAAGAGGTTCCTGACTTCACAGGCAAACTAGATGTCATTCCTTCTAACTCTGACGGTTCATAGTAGGCAAAAAGAAAAGTAACCATGAAAGAAGAGGAAAAAGGAAAGCCAATTACAATAAAACAGAGAGATGATCAGGGACTAACAGTGCTACCATATCTATGCACAGCCCTTTATAAAGGAAGGCTTTCACGTACATGACGCCATGCAATGTCCACGGTATCTCATCAAGGAAAGCTTCCTCCTGTTTTACACAAGCGGAAACTGAAGGTTAGATAGGACTTGACTTATTCAAGATCACAGAAGTCCATGAGGTGATAAAGCTTACGCTCTCCAGGGTATCAGAGCCAGGGTTAGGACCTTGGTCCAGTTTTTCTTATTCTTGGCCGGAGGGAAAACACAGCATGCACACGGTCATAAACGATACTTGGACCACAACTTACAGAATGTGAGATGGCTGACTGCTGCCATGCCGTCTAAGTGTTTGGGTCAGCTCAGCAAGAACAGCCTTTGGAGTCATTTTCTCAATCCTTTGTGAGCAAGCTGGGGTCTCCAGAGGTTACTCTGAAAGAGGGCAGAGATATAAGAGGAATTCAAAACTAATCTTAAACTTGAAAAGAAAAAAATAATGAGAATATTCATGTGGATTATAAAGAGAAATAATGATTACCTTTGATTCCTAGAGAAAGCTAATTTAAAATGCATCCGAGTTCCACCGTACAGCCAAAAAGAAAAGAAAAGGAAAGAAAAATCTGCGAAGCTGAGACATGTCTTTAGTAGCAGAAACCAGAGTCACCATCGCTTGAGTCCTGAGAAGGTGCTCATTCACAGTAGTTGGGAGGAAGAAAGATTGTAGAGATTAACTGACCTTGGTTCAGGACACATGCTGTTTTCTTTTCAAATGCAAATGAAACTGGGGGCCTAAGACACAACATCTGTCCTTAACGCCAGTGTCTGAGAAAATGCACTTAATCAATATAATGGTTTTTTCTGATTATTATGTTTCTGTTTTTACCAAATTAGAAGTGCTTAGGATTCATTTCCAAAGGTAACTGAAAACGGGTCTCTGCAGTCCATGAAAGGAAATAAATAGGCGTAAAACTTTGCTGGTTTCATCCATGGGGTCAGCTCCTCAAAAGAGATGTTATTTATGCAAGTGCAGATGTCGCGCTGACCATCCGATTTAAGAGTTATCCATAAAAGATACTTCTGAAACCTGTGACATCAGGATCAAACATTGCCTTTTTTGTGACTTTAGAGATTTTATTTATCTGGAAGGCTACACTTCCACTTGCTGAGGCTGTAGACTTGATACTTTCTTATTATTAATAAATAATTACTCAGTAGATATTTACTGTTAACCTATGACGTCCTAGGTGAGGCTAGGAGCCTCTGGTACGTGAAGTATGACACTCCATTCATGCCACGGACATTTTCTGAGGCCCTAGTGTTTGCGGGCCCTGCGCTCACGGCACAGAGATAAAGGCAACTTGGTCCCTCCGTACACAGGCTCGTGTCATCCCCCGAAACCATCTGCCTCCAAATACAATTCTCCAGCCTCACAGAACTGCTTTCCAGTCCCAGGACAGACCACATTCGTCTGAATACAAAAGTTTCCTTGTGCTGACTTGTTTCCTGCCTCCGGTCTTTTCTTTACCACTGCCTAGAGTCCTTCATCTTTTAAGAGCAGCTCAAACAAAACCCCCTGGGTGAGGCTGTCCGCCTGGAGCTCACTGCTACTGCCTCTCCTAAGAGCCCCTGCCACTCCGAGTGAAAATCGCTTACCTGTGAGTCCTCCATTCGATCTGGGGTCCCCTGAGGGTACTGTCCACTTCTGTCCCCCTACTCCTAGGCAGTTCAGGGCTGACCCAGGGGAGCGGTGCTTGACAAACGTCTCTTTGATTGACCCAACTTAAAATACTCTTGTGTTTCATAGATCCTGGCCAGATGGTGCAGTGCCAGGCTTAAATGTAAAAGCTGACATAGTTTTCAGGACTCTGGAGAATGATATGTGGGTTCCTTTGATGCTAAGAACCAGTAGACATCCCAGCCATGTGAACTTTCATCCCATTCTTTAAGTCGAACCAAAGGTGCAGAACAGAGAGGGCAAATATTAATTGGTTTTTGAGGATGCTGAGGTCAAACCGTGGTGAGAGAAATGACGGTGCTTCACAGAGCTCTCAGGCAGAAAGACATATGCCTGCAAGACTTACAGCTGCATTTATTTCTGAGGTGATTCTGTGTCAAGGTCAGGGAACATATATTCTTTGCTAAGCTGTACTTACAGAGTGTTTTAAAATGGAATTTAAACTGAGGGAGTCTCCAGTTAACTCAGGGTTATTGCCTTGAACGTCGAAGAGGAGGGGGAGTCGCGACACATTACCAAAACTTAGATTGCACAGTTCCGAAAAGCTTAAACATGTGAGATAACCCTGTTATAGAAATTATAAGAAACAAGAGATTATTCATTTTTTTTTACAACACCATGTAATATGTTCGTGAAATGTCCATAACATTGTAACGAATGTACTTGCTCAGAACAAGATACGTGGACAAAATAAGACTCCGGACTGCCCATATTTGCAAGGCTGAACTCAACTCAGAGTTCTCCAATCTGAAAAACCATCCTGTGGTCTGAAAATTTACCTCCTAACATAACCTGTTTCCTGATCTGGTGATGCTGCCAGACTAGTTGAGGTGCGTGCGTGTGTGTGTGTGTGTGTGTGTGTGTGTGTGTGTGTGTGTGTGTGTGTGTGTGTGTGTGTGTGTGTGGTGAGTTTTTGTTCGTTTGTTTTTTGCTTAATTGCAGTTTAAAATAAATATCATTAGATTGATAACACTGCAGGATTTCAAAGTTTAGAACTATTCAGACAGAAGACGCAGGCAGTGCTGAGTCAGGCAATGTCTGACCTCCTGTATCTGTCAAAGGAGAGGGCATTACATGGAATGCGTTTTCGAACCAGGTCAAATTCTGTTCTGTCTGAATTTGAACCTGCTTCCTCTAAACACCCCAAATCAGATGTTTGATTTGCTCACTATCGTCTGCCATTGTTGGGGCATGGTGGCCTTTTCTCTACTAGCACAGCAGTACAAAAATTCACTCTTGAATTTATAGATTTTTCTTTACTGTTTCATGGCCCTGAAAACAACCACACAGAAATGGATCTGAATGAACAACATGAAATGCCTTCTGTCACTGTTTGCCCAAGCTTTCCAGTCTCACTGTAACCTGAACATGGTGATACACTCCCCTCTTTGAATACCTGTAACTTCGACAAACTTCTGTTCCCAGTTATTTTTAAGTAGCTATATAAGATGTTTATCATTAATTTATGAAGCCACATTTAAATTGACAGAAAAGGAGAGCACCGAATCAAACTCTTTGAAACAAGACAATCCTAGCAAAAAGTTTATTTCTAAGCAGCACATCCTAAAAGTACTTTTTAACCGGAAGGTTGACTTAAAACATTTTCATCTTGCACTCTTTAAACCAAAAGGCACCAACTGAGAATGGAGCTAGGGAGAATTTTTTAATGGATTGAGATTAAATCTATCATTTTTACCCAGGGAAACTTCCTTCTCATTTATTCTCAGGCAGTTTCATGTAAAAGGACTATTAAAGTGGTGAGCTGCAGTGTTTTGACACAAGCACTTGTCCTGCAAAAACTTGAAATCTCACTGGAATACAGTTATATATTCACCGGGACAAAAGAATGCCCTATTTAAAAACTAGGACAGATCGCGTTGACACGGAAAAAGGAAATAGCTATGTGAACAATACATCTGAAATTAAAGACTGAGTTGCTGGCATCCATGTAAAATCAACAAGAAATGTAATTACTCTTTGGAAGTACTCCTGTCCCGTCTTACAGTTCTTAAATGGATTAAAAAGGGAAAAAAAAAAAAAGATATTATTTGTACTCAGAATACCATTATAAAAAAAAGATGGAAAGAAACCTAGAAATGATCTGATAAAAAGTTCCATGTTAGGAAAGAGGAAGACTAGCCCACATTATGAAGCAATATTTCCCCCCTCCCATGATAGGACCTCTCTGCTATCTTTCGTGGAATCTCTCTAGAGAGAAGTCTCGCTATTGATTTTATAAGTATAGTAGGAGGTTTAGAGGAAAACAAAAGGGGACCTTTTCTTCAAAACCACCCCATGATTTTAATAACTCTACTCCATGTTTTCTACTGCTTGTTTTCCCCCAGTTTGAAATGCACTGACTCCAGCTGGACAAGGATGTTTGCCAAAGCAGGTGTTATTTTTCACTATACTGTCATATCACTTAGGCTGAAACAGGGAGGTGCTACTATTACTGCTACTGCTGCTATTATTATTTCACAGCATATATCCTTTAGTTGAGAGCTCAAAGTGATATATAAGCATCAATGGTGAGTCAATAACAACTCTTATGGCAGCCCGTTCCCATGCCCCTGTTCACACGTCACACGAGTCACCATTTCTTCTAAGGTATTAGTTTGAATACCCTTGGTATTTATTGGTAATTCTTGGGTTTGACTAATGTTGAAATTTATCTTTAGACTCTTCAGGTCTTTCACTGAACCTTCCCCTGCTTTCTCAAATCAGTGAAGTTGGTTCAGTGTTTCTCTAAGGCAGAATTATGAGTCCCAAATCATCGTCAACACATTATCAAGCCCAGCCAGCAAACCTTTAGTATTTCTTTGCCGCAAAGAAGGAACCATGACCATTTTGGGTTTAAGATGGTAGGGTCATTCATTGCTTTTTGAATGAATATATTTCTGTGGATGTATTTAATTAAAAAATAAACGAGAACAAACATATTTACTAAGCTTATAAAACACCCTCCTTCTCTCCCTTCAAGTTTTCCACATTGCCTTCTCAAATCATAGTCTGAACACATGCATTTAAAAATAATCTCTCACCATTGAGAGTTTTAAAGTAGGCTGACCAGCACCACTTTTGCTATTATTGGCTACTTGTTCAGGAAAGACAAATCTGCACGCACCTAGTCACATGTTCTCCAGAGAATAAACCAGGCCCGTGACCCATAGCAGCCGTCTACACTATGCTTAGCAAATATCATCTTCAAAAATGCGTTTCTTCATATACATAGATTTCTAGGTAATCATGCACAGTTTTCATGGAAACATTTCTAATTCTCAGTGGAGACAAGAACACACAAATAAATAAAAAGTAGATTGTTTCTTACCTTTTGGAAAGCAGGCAAAAGCTATACTGTTGGTGGGATAGTGTACCAAGTAACAGACTTTTGTACACTCTTTCTTACTGGTGGTATACAGTCTACAGGAAAAGTAAATATATAGGTATGTATAAAATAAAAGTGCACACAACATTCCTTTTTATTCTTTTTTCTTTCCTTTTGGAGAAGAGGCTGCGATAGAGACCATAGACATTATGCCCACTCTTTCAGTGGGTTCAGTAGCCTTTGGTAGACCAGTTGACCACAATTCAGGTACCTCTGAACATGGGAGTATGGGTGCCTCTTGGTTTAAGGCAGTTGGGTTTTACTTGTTTGAACTGGAGCAAGTGAGGGAACCAGCCCCAAAATAATGTATCTGTCTGCTCAGAGCATTCTTTTCTTCCTGTTGCCATCCTATTTTTTCTCAGCCTAGTCCATTCATGCTGACCTGCATGATTAGTCCAGAAGGATGAAACAAATAACATAACAATGTAGAGAATGTCAGGGATCCAAACAAATGAAGAAGCAAAACAAAACAAAACAAAAAACAAAAAACCATAACAAATTGACACAGCATAGGAGTGTGTTCCAGAATTTTCTAGGCATTGTTACTTGTGTAGGGTTTGGTGCCCTCATCCATTTTCTAGCAGTTGGGGGGTTTAATTGAACAGCACAAGTTTTTATTTATATATTTTCTTTACAATATATGCAAAATGGTAATTAAAAAACAGCACCAGAATACAAACATATATTTAAAAAATCTTATTTTTGATTTTTTATTTTAGGTGTAAATGGTCATTCTTTTAAAATGTGCTTCATTGCAATATGCTCATTGTCTTAAGCTAGTCTTTTGCACAGTGTGTGTCCAGCCTCTCTCTCAGGGTCAGTTTATCAGTCATATGGCCCCATATGCAAAAAGGCGGTGTATCCCACGCTGTCCATCTGCCTGCCATCTCTAATTGCTAGGCAGTTCCAGAGTAAATTATCTGTAACCGGTCAGGGTACTTGAGCAGTTTCTCTGCACTGCCTGGGGGCATTGGCTCAGAAAATGGATGGTAGTTTAGAACCCGGTAGCTTAGGGCTGCTCATCCTCTGTGCACTGCAATCCTTTACAAGGAAAGCATCTGACCAGAGGATAATTCACAGAGCATCTTCTGGTTCTGACTAGTCCAGGTGAGGAAGGGAGCAGTCCTTACCCACCATCCCAATAAAGCTGTGCTGCCTCGGTTAATATTATTCATCCAACTGGAAGAAGGTCTTGGTGGCCACGGATAAGCCAAGAACCAAGTCTTCCTGTTGATCTGGCATCTTCAAGTTTGCCTCGAACATACATCTGCCAAGTCAACAATAGAAAGTTGGGGGAAACATGCCAAATTCAGGACACAGCTGCGAGAACCAGAGCTGGAGGTGCCCTTCTTCCTAGAGAAGGAATGTGGAGAAGGCATCATGGTGGCCAGATCTAAAGCTATCCACCTTAGGTCAGGCACCTGTGATCCTCTAGCAGCAGAAATATTGTTTGTATACATAAAAATACAGTAAGTAGCTGAGCTACACCCTTAGGCCCCCTGCTGTTTTTCAGTCGGAGTGTAGAAACCAACAAGCATTGGCCCAACTGTGACTATCCAATATGGTAGAAGTACAACAGATACATTAAAATTTTTGAGAAGATTTACTTTTTGTTGAATCCATGCAGAAGTTTTCCTTTCAGACAATGGAATTTGAACTGAAGAGGCAACCTAAGAGGAAAACTGAACTTCTTGGGGAAAATTCAAGCAGTGCAGGGGCAGTTTTAATTTCTGCCCATATTAAGCCAACAAGCAAATTCGTCTTTACGTGGACATGTAGCTGCTGTGTGCCGTTGGATGAGCAGAAGCGAGCACGCACCAGATGGCAAACTGCAGTGATGGAGCAGAGCTGCTAAGAATGAAAACACTGACGACTGAAATACACTGAGACTAAGTGTTAGAGAAACAGTAAGGGACGTTTCTGTTCCATTATTAACTTCGTAGCTCATTCTATAAATTCAGCATTCTCCCAGATGTACTCCCTCTGAGAATAGTGGACAGAATTTCCCCTTTGGAAAGACATATTCCTTTCTTAAGTACATGGCCTGGGCTTGTATTTGTTTCTTTTTAACCAGACAGTTTAATTTCAGCCAATAATTTGTTTGTCTCTGTTACCAAAGTGCAGAAATTTGACATACTTTGAGCTATATTTGGTATTAAATAGAATAGAATAATAATGTTCTCTCTCATCAAAATAGTCATGTCTATTTTCATTAATTGAATTTTCACTACTGTCCTTTTCATATATTCATTTTTGCATTACTAAGGACTGGTTTTCCAAATACAATTGCTATCTATGATATCACTATTTCCATATTAGTGGCTCCTTAGGGAGCGTTTAAAATAGCTATAGCTTTGCCTTTTTGTCTCACCTCAAATATTTCATTCCATTAAGCTGACTTTGTCCCAGATCAGCATCATTGCTAAAACCTTGGGAGGTGTTTCAAATGTGGGCTCAGACTGAGCGTCCGAGAGTGAAATCCTTGCTCTTAAGATCTCTGGCTGTGCTCTCCAATGGAATAGTCACAGCCATGGATGGCTATTTATATTTATTTAAAATGAACTAAAAGTCTCAAGTGTATTTCATCAGTTAAGTAGCCATGGTTCAAGTTCTGAACTGCCACATGTGACTCGCAGTTTCTATACCGGACAGCACAAACAGAGAACACTTCCATCATTGCAGAAAATTCTACTGGACAGATTTTGTGCAGGGAAGGTCTTTTGATTCCTCTTAGGGACCTCTGGGAGCTGGGTCATCAGAAACCCCAATGTTTGGAGGTACATGAATCTCCTCCTATAATTCAGCAAATATCTCGGCAAATTATTGACGATTAGTTTTAGGGAGTGTCTACACAAAACCAAGATAACTAAAATAATTTTTAAAAATCTTTTGGATTGGCTATAAGACAAAGGCTCTTTTTGGTTTCATTTTTTCCCCCGAACTATTTATTCTTTGTTCTGTGTAGACACCAACACATCAACAATGACAAAACCCAACAAAACTTTTTCAAGAGAAAGGCAGCAAATGAATTCCAAATGGAATAATTGTTGTGACTGGCACAGGTCATAAGATACTTGGATTTTTGAGTTAGTAAGATGAGGCCTCTACCTGGGCAGCCTTCTTTGAGCTCAGGTTACTCCTGTCTTTGCAGACAACACAGCAAGCAGGAATGCATTTCACAGCACATTTAACCAAAGAGTCCACCGCCACACATCATTATATTCTGTATATGCAAGCTGTATTACCAAATGAAGAAGTCAAAAGAGTAATTTCTGCATTAGGATTACGACATGTCACCGATGTTCTGAGAAACAGAGCAGCAAAGAGCAACAAGCATGGGTTTGGGAGTCAGACCTGGGTTTCAGACCAAGCTCTGCCGCTAACTAGTGTGGGACTTTGGTGATATCCCTTGATCTCCCTACGCCTAGGATTCTTCAGTAAAAGGAGAATAATGATCACCAGTCTACAGAGTTACCATGAGGAATAAGAGATCTTCCACCCAAAGCATTCTGTTTACTGCCTATTTCAAAGGGTAGCTGATGGGTTTTTGTTATTGTTGGTGTCAGTGTTAGTATTAGCATTTTAACAGCCAGTATCGTACCCCAAATGGCCTCAACAAGGATAGAACCTCATCGTGAAAGGTTAACAACAGTTAAAATGTTGTTTAAAAAGCTAGTTATTTCTAAGTAGCACAGTGTTAGATTAATTATCCAACTTCAAAACTTCTAATTTGGTCATTAATTTTCAATACATGTAGACTTTTGACCATATTTTCTGCTTATTGATTTTGGACATATCTTGTTAAGTGTGTGTGTGTGTCTGTGTCTGTGTGTGTGTGTACAAATATAAATGTAAAACTGCTATTGGAACCTCTTCAGGGTGAGGGTTTTATGAAAAATCTGGCAAGGGGTCCTAGAATAAAATGCTACAAAAGTATAACTGTGCAGGTATATTTATCAATACAGGATACATATAAATAGATGCATAAGTATGTTCATGGAAATATTTTTATTGGCCAGTTCCATCTACCGTGTGGTGTTTGGTATGCCTTTAACATCACCATCATGTCTATGTAACCAGTCACACTGAAATGTGGGCTTTTTCACCTTTACAGAAATGGAAGAACATTAACATGTAATTGACATACTGTTTTTTTAGATGGATGAGATTTGATGACACACTTGTGACATAGATATTATCATCTCCATTTTAGCCAGGAGAATGCTGAACTTTAGAAAACCTCAGTAATTCTCAAAGCCACACCGCTGGTTAAGTGGAGTGGCTTGGATTTGAACCCAGGTCTGTCTCAACCCGAAGCCTCTTCCTACGCCACACTGAATATCACAGCAATTCTCTATCTATTCCCTTTCCTTGGAATTGACCATTTTTTTCTGACGACACAAGAACAGAGCCTGTACATCCATTGTTTCTCCCTCCTCTCACCCGTCCCAGGATCTCTCCTATTGAAACGTCAACGTGAAGCCCATGGTGTTGTTAATGGGCCTTTGTTTCCTTGTCCACAGACTCTCAAGCATTCACTGTAGTCATTCAGCCAACTATTTAGAAATGGATTGGGCCAAGATCATGGATTGCTGTACAATAGTTGTCAGGGTTAAACTCAGTTGTCTCCTGGTTTTTAAAGATCTCAGTTGTAGAGCATAAAGAATTACGTCAGAGTATTTAGAATAGGAACTACTTTCTGCTTGGCAATAAACCTTTGGCTACAACAAAATCAGCTCATAACTGAACAGTAAGTCTTGAATGACTTAATGGCCAACCTGAAACCTCCTCTAGTTTAAAACAGGCAGTATCGTGAACACGCTAAACTGCCTCATTCTATATGGAACTAGTCAAAATGTCCTGGAAAACAAATCCTAGGAGTGATATGGTTAATCTGAAATGCACTCTTACCACCATAGTATTAGTAAAATTAACAACTGGGGATTTTAAGAATTTAACTCTGGTTAAATGGTCTTTCTTTCCTTTTCTTTTCTTTTTTTCTTTTTTAACAAACTAGTGTCTGTATGTCCGTCGTCTTTGTGGTCATTTGCCAGGATGACTAAAGGCTACCCAGGCGTTCCAGATTGGCCATGTAGGTGTCAAATCTGGCATTTCATCCTTAATCCCACCTCTACTATTTGTCTTTCATGGGATGAAACTCCTCTGGAGTTATCTGGTAGATGTTTTCCCCACGTGGGGATGCCATTAGCATGGTAGTGTCTGGGCCTGTATACTTGGATGAATGGTTGCCAGCTTTATTCAATAATATGTGATGTGTTTTTTGTTTCTACAAGGCTTGGTTAGTAAAGAATCATAACTTTCTCCACATTCACGTTCCAGTGCAAGGAAGTTATGCTTCCAAAATTCTTAAATATTCCAATTTCTTTCCTATTGCTGCAGTTCAATGGGATGTCGAAGGTTCCCTAGCAGGAAGCTGATCCCCTAAGAGGAAGGGAACAAGGAAGGTGGCTCAACAGCTGTGTTTATGTCAGTTGGAGGGTTTGGGACCAAAGGATAGGAAGCCAGGGAAGGGGGAGATTTCACACTTCTGAAGCAGAGCCTCTGAAAGCTGCTTTCCAACAGGGAGCAAAAAGAAAACGGTGGCAAGAATGAGCACACTCTTAAGAGCAAACGTTAGCATTCGCCAAGGCAACCCAGCCCATAAGACAAGAACGGTCACAGTCTTTCTCCAAAGAAAGGCAAGCACACACCACGTTTGCCAGAGCTTCCTGACGCAGGCTGGGCAGATGGAAGGAAAGGAAAGATACTTACTGCTTGGGTCTACGTTTTCACAGAGTTCTGTCTTGGCCTCCCCGTTGGGTCTGTCACTGGGCTTGTGTGACAGCCGCGATGACATGGTGGCTGCTGTGACTACGGCCTTGAAGCTTCGCTTGCGTTTCTGGACATTGAGTTCAGGGTGGAAAATGATGATGTACACTTTCGGCATGTATAGCATCCCCAGCGCCACTGATGCACTTAGGTTCATGGAGATTGTAAGCGTGGTAGTTTGTATGTAGAGCTAGGAGACACAACACACAAGACACTATTACAAATAAAATGACCGCAGAGGGAGGCTGAACACTTAACAACGATGTCGAGCATGGCTGTGTCTGGGAGAGAAAGCATAGCAATCCCCGGGGAGACAGAATGGCTCTGCACATTTCTTGGAGAGTTTATACATACATACATATATATATATATATATATATATATTTTTTTTTTTTTTTTTTTTTCATTGATTGAAAATCATTGGGGGAATCCATGTGCAGGCCTGTCCTGGAGAAGCATCCTTCATTCAAGTTCAGGGTCGACCTTGAATCAGACTTGAAGTCCCTTTATTCAGAATGGCAGCTGGATAGGAAACCATGAAGATCATATTTGCAACCTTGAGTAAGAGGTAGTTGTTTTTTTACCCCTCATACATTCACAAAACAATTAACATTACATGATCTCTTGCTACATAGATAACTCTGGGACCTTATTTGAAAAGTCATTATGTCAATATTTGTATCTTTCTGCATGTTTTTAAGAAAGGGTTCACCTTCGCCATACCCACATAGTAGTGAGTTGAGTTTCCCTGGAAAGTAAGCCCTTCTTGCTTCATGCTGATTTACAAAACACCAATGGCAAGGGCCAAGATGTAGTGGTGTTGGCTTGTCCAGTCTCCATACATTGACAGTTGCTAAAAGGCAACAAAGCCTCATTCTGACACGTGTTATGTGTAGTTCGGATGGTGCCCCCATAGCTGTCCTTGTATCCTTTTGCTTCCTTGAGAAATCAGTAGAGCATCCTATTCACTTACTGTTCAATGTGTTAAATCATTGTCTTGCCTACATTGGAAAAGTTGAAGGTTGAAGGGGGTGGGGAATGGTAAGATCAGTAAGGGGAAAGCTACAGACAACTTGCCTTGGTCCAGTTGCATTATGAAGTGCCCTGGCATGATCCATAGCCCATCATTCATTTAGATATGTTTGTGTTTTGCATGACTTCTAAAGCCTAGATTCAATGTGAGGTGATGGATGTGTTCATTAACTTGATTGTGGTCATCATTTCACAATTGTACACATTGTCTACATTGTACACCTGAGAAAATAATGTCGTATAACCTAAATATATGCAATTTGTAGTCATCGATCATACCTGAATAAAGCTGAAACTAAATGAATAAACAAACAGGTAAATAGGTAAATGAATAGATAAATTTCGAGTCCATTAAAAAAAAAAAGAAAGCCCACGTGACTAGCTCCCATGGCCTTTTACATCAGTGGAAAACCTAGCCTCCTTACAATATATTTGATCATGGTTTTCCACAACTATGTCTTCCCTCGTATCTGAGGATAAAATCCCCATCCTTTATAGATTCTGCAAGGTCCCACGTGGTCTTCCCCTTGCCTAATTTTTCCGACCAATTGCCCACCACTCTCCCCCACCTCTCTCCCTAGGACACCATCCATGTGGCACTCCTTCAGGTCTTGAAGATGCTGGGTTCATGCAACCACAGACCTTTCTACATGCATGCATGTGATTTTTCTTTATTCTTGTCTCCTTCTGTATGGAATGTTCCTCCTCTGCTTCTTAGAACATCCATCCCAGTCTGCCCTACCCCACAGCCTCAAGTCTCAGCCAGCTTCTTTACCTACAGGCACTCAAGACACTTGGTTTTTTTCTTTTGTTTTTTGGGGTTTTTTTGATTATGGCTCTCCGTTTGTAATCACCTACCCACTACCCTGATTGTTTGACTGCCCAACTCCCCAGCTAAGCCACAAGTTCCACAAAGGCAGGAATCTTGTGTATGTAGTGTGTCATTGTGTCTGCAGTGCTGGCAAAGAGTAGGCACTTAATGATCATACAATGGATGAGCTCATGTGTTCATATAACGGGCACGTTTTTCCTACTGATGACTCTATGGTCAAACAGCCTTTCTCTAAATATGCAAGAATTGCCATCAGACCTATTAGCTGCCTGGCCATTTCTGATGTTATCTCTTCAATCTGAGGCTCTGGAGAAGAAATTAAAAGAGACTTTGCCATCTCATCTGGAAGGAATACTGTTATCCAGCAAACATTAATTTGAATGTGCATGTCTCTGAACGCTTTAAGGGAGCTGCCAGCCGCTAACTGTATAATACATAGTAAATGTAAAATATAAAGACAAAACAATATTGAATTAATGATCCTTTTTTTTTTTAACATCTTTATTGGAGTATAATTGCTTTACAATGGTGTGTTAGTTTCTGCTTTGTAACAAAGTGAATCAGCTATACATATACATATATCCCCATACCCCCTCCCTCTTGCGTCTCCCTCCCACCCTCCCTCTCCCACCTCTCTAGGTGGTCACAAAGCACCGAGCTGATCTCCCTGTGCTATGTGGCTGCTTTGGTTGTGAATTAGACCATGTTTTAAAGTTCATCTTTTTCTGTGAGAGTACCTTTAGACCTTCAACTCCATTCTGCCCTGCTGCCTACCCTATCCAAGAAAGTCTTACCATAGAACAGAGCTTTATGAACCTAGGCAATGTCACTTCCTTCCTTCATGGTCATTGCCGTCATCCTACTAATGAGGGCTTTGCAAACCATGAATTAGCCAGTCCAAGAAAGAAAGGGCTATAAACTAACCCATGGGATCTTAAGCTTTGTTTCTCTTTCTCCACTCAAAAGCAAATTTTGCAGTTGAAGAAATCATCCATAGCTTGTTTGTGTTGAGTTTATGATTTATATATAACTGTAACTTATATATGCTTAGGTACATATGTAAATGTTTGTGCCTGTATGTGTATACATACATGCTTTTTCTCAACAAAGACTACTTAGCAATTTAAGACTTCAAAAGTGATGCCGGTTATTTTATGGAGTGTTTAATTTCGTTATTTTCAGGCTACAGTCCGTCAAGACTTTGATACTTGTTTTGACATTTTCATTATTTCTGGTGACACTTCCGAAATCTATGAAAACCAAAAGGAACGTCATTGACCAAATTCCTATGCCCCCAAATCCTCTATACATGGCAGAGTGGTTAAGAATGAGGAACCTAGAGCTAGTCTGAGTTCAATTCCCATTTACTTGTTTTGTGACCTTGGACGAATTACTTCACCTCTCTCTGCCTTAGCTTCCATATCTGTAAATGGGGATAACATTAGTCCCTACCTCATGACGTTATCTTGGTGACTGAATGAGTTACTATTTGTAAAGTGCTTAGGACAGGACCTAGCATGTAGTAAGTACTATGAAAGTATTTGTAAATAAGTTATATGGGTAGAAAGATAGGAAGGCAACAGTCTGCAGAGAACCCAGAGGTATTGATTCACAGGGGTACAACCCCACTCAGCCCCAGGAAGGGAGCTAAGTCGCTCTTTTTTTTGGCCTTTGGTGGGACGCTCACCTTTTGACTCTGAGTTTTCATCCCAGCAGCCCCTTTAGTACAATTTTTTTAGCAAATTGCAACATATTGATTTTTAGTCTGAAGGCTATTCCTGTTTCACCCAGCGCTTATTGTAAAATGAACATTACGTATTGTAAAATTACCCTGTGTGATTTGGGGTATTGTATACCATTTTACTTTATCCTCCTTATAATTTCTTCAGAGACGGGAAGGTGTTGGTGAGCATTACTGATCCCTTTTATCAGGGCACAGGGGTTCTGGCACGCACAGCTGAGACCAAGCGTCTCCCTAGGACTGACCTCATCCCGTCTGGCTGTGAGGCTCATCCCCAGTGGAGAGAAGTCCCCCCGACCACAGTCAGTCCTCGGTGGCTCAGGCTTGCGGGGAGGATGCTGACTGCCTTGCGATGTCCACG
The DNA here is from genome assembly GCF_028021215.1 of Eschrichtius robustus. Taxonomy (NCBI): domain Eukaryota; kingdom Metazoa; phylum Chordata; class Mammalia; order Artiodactyla; family Eschrichtiidae; genus Eschrichtius; species Eschrichtius robustus. The sequence goes on from NC_090835.1 coordinate 9,055,658, forward strand.
TGTTTGGATACTTAAGCCTGAATTGTATCATCAGGTTAAATACATTTCCAGAATCCAGTTTCTATTCCTTGGTTGAATGTGGCTTTTCTACCAACCACCATGTGTAATCCAGCTTATATAACTAAGGAACATCTAGGCAAGGGATTCAGAGTCAAGCCGGCGAAGTGTTTTTTATTTTTTTTAATTTTTTAATTTTTTAAATTATTATTATTTATTTTTTTAATTTTTGGCCGTGTTGGATCTTTGTTGCTGCGTGTGGGCTTTCTCTGGTTGCGGTGCGCGGGCTTCTCATTGCGGTGGCTTCTCTTGTTGAGCACGGGCTCTAGGCGTGCGGGCTTCAGTAGTTGTGACACACGGGCTCAGTAGTTGTGGCTCGTGGGCTCTAGAGCTCAGGCTCAGTAGTTGTGGCGCACAGGCTTAGTTGCTCCGCGGCATGTGGGGTCTTCCCGGACCAGGGCTCGAACCCGTGTCCCCTGCACTGGCTGGCGGATTCTTAACCACTGCGCCACCAGGGAAGTCCCCAGAGAAGTGTTCTGCACGATACTCTAGAACAGCAGTTTTCTTAAAATCTGATGCACGGAATCCTTGGCTGTAACCATTCTGTGTCTCAGTTTCCTTATTTGTAAAAGGAAGATAATAATAGTTCAGTTTTCAAATGGTGGCTTTGGAGAGCTGATTCATTAATATATGAAAAGTGCTGAGACTTCCCTGGTGGCGCAGTGGTTAAGAATCCACCTGCCAATGCAGGGGACACGGGTTGGAGCCCTAATCCGGGAGGATCCCACCTGCTGCAGAGCAACTAAGCCCGTGCACCACAACTACAGAGCCTGTGCTCTAGAGCCCGCAAGCCACAGCTACTGAGCCCTCATGCCACAACTACTGAAGCCCAGGCTCCTAGAGCCCATGCTCTGCAACAAGAGAAGCCACCGCAATGAGAAACCCGCGCACTGCAACGAAGAGGAGCCCCCGCTCGCCGCAACTAGAGAAAGCCTGCCCGTAGCAACGAAGACCCAACGCAGCCAAAAATAACTAAATAAAATAAATAAATGAATTTATTTTTTTTAAAAAGTGCTTAGCAAAATGCCTGCGAAACAAGTACCCATGAAATGTGAGCTGCTAATATTTATACTCTGCCTAATATTTATATTAGGATGCTGGGGTATATATCTCCAGATAAGTCTTCCTTAGTAACTGCTGCCATATATTTTAAACTTTTAATATAGGTCTTATTTATTAACTACAAAGTAGTTTCTAAAAATCCAGGCCTATTCATGTCTTGTCTGATTGACATGTACCAGCAAGTATACCGTTAAAGACACAGCTTTGCGCTTAATGCAGCGCCAGGCAAAGCCCAGCTGAATCTGCCCTGCGCATTTTCTCACCTTGGCCTAAAAGTTCATTGTCAGATAAATGTGAGTGCATATCATGAGATGCCGTTGTTGCTTTAGAAATCGGTATAGCATTTAGGGTTACTTGAGTTCTCCTTCTGTAACTTTTGATTGCTAAGATACTGAGAAAGCTGAAAACTCTGTAGTGCTCTTGAGCGAACTTTGAAGCTTGCCATCTCTTCTGTGTAAGTTTCAGAATCAGTTTAACTGAAGACTATTTTGATAGATTCCAGGGCAAGCTGTTAATGACCACATGCTGTAAATTCACTGTGACCTGTATTTACCAGATAGGCTATATGAGAGAGACCTTACTTTTCCACTGTTGGTGCATTCATCCACTTATCAGGTTGCCATTTTCAGTGAGATACAGTCATCTATCAGTATCCATGAGGGATTGGTTCCAGGACCCCCTGAAGATACCAAAACCTATGGATGCTCAAGTCCCTTATATAAAGTGATGTAGTATTTGCATATAACCTATGCACATCTTCATATACTTTAAATCATCTCTAGATTAATTATAATACCTAATGCAATGTAAATTCTATGTAAATAGTTGTAAATACCATGTAAATGTTGTGTAAATAGTTGCCAGCATGCTGAAAATTCAAGTTTGGCTTCTTGGAACTTTCTGGAAAATTTTTCTTCGGAATATTTTTCATCCTCAGTTGGTTGAATCCATGGTTGTGGAACCCGTGGATATAGAGGGCTCACTGTACTACCAAGTGGCCTCACAGACCATTGTGATGGTGATAGGGCATTCTCCCTGCCATCAGGGAGCCACACTGTAGCGGCAGGAGGAACACAATCTAGAATCATGTACTGCGTAATGTAGTAACTGCACATCGCATCCTTTTTCTCACAGTGTCTACTGGCCCCTGCTTTCTTCTCCCCTTGGCATGTCCTTTGCTCACCTGTTCTGCCTCTGGTAGCCTGTTTGCATTTGATGTTCAGTCCAAAGAGTCCTTCTACATAAAGCATCCCCACGTCCCCAGTCAGGACGATTGCCCTGTTGGCCCCTTTGATGAGGTACAGCTCCAAACAGCACTTAACCTGGTCTGAAGAATACAGTCAGTTGTGCTGTAATGCATGCTTTAAAATGCAAATTCATCCTGATGAGGTCGATATATTAGGGAACGATTTGAGTATAACACGAAGTTCATGTTTACAAATGTGTGATTTCTTCCGCAAGAAACACCGGGTGAGCACAGCAAACTGCACCCGGCCAAACCCAGCCTTGTGGGATACACGAAACACGCACACGCCCCGCCCTCAAACATCTGCCCAAGTCCCCCTCCACAGTTTCACGATAGATCACAAGCAGCAACACTTCTGCCACTTGCTTCCAGGTGCAAACTTTAGGTCCTTTTTTAAATAAAGGTAAAGTGACATATGTATTACAATATTTACGCATTTCTTAGCCGTTGAACAGGTGTAAAAACGATGCCACCATTTTTATTAGATTCCTATCTTTTTTAATGTCACTGATGATATTTTTGCGTGTTACATCCTTAACCCAATTTTTCCCATAAGTCTAGTTCTTTCTATTGCACAATTTTGCTTAGCATGGTGAGTTTTAGGAACATACGTGTCACATTATCGCAGAACTGACTGGATAATAGATCCGATGTCTGCCACAAAGTGTGCACTTATTAAATTCTGCTTGCACAGAAAGTTCTACACTTGAAGCACGTATTAGATGTGAGAAGTAGCCTTGGCATTCACAGTTGCTTTAAGAAAAGCTATTATTTGTAGTCTGTAAGTTATCATCATCATTATTATTATTATTTTGCTATTGTTTGTGTGCCTCTGTTTCCTCATTTCTAGAGTGGAGATTATAACGACAGACATCTTGTAAGGTTGCTGCGATCAAATTGGACCATAGTAAAATACACAGGAGGGTGCCCAGCATGTAGAAACCACTCAACCCAGGGTGTTATTATCACTGATTGATCTATTGGCTATAACATAAAATGCCTTATTCACTCTGCTGTTCTTTTTCCTATAATTTTAATACATTTTGAAATGGTCATCTTTCTTATGGAATCCACCGAATAACAAACCTACTTTAGGGAAAGACATCTCGCTAAGTTTGCTTTCTGTTTTGTTTGAAAGTATACTCAAACCCCTGTTTTATCTGTCATTGACTGTCCTATGAGAAATAACCTATTATGTGCATTCCCAAGTGACCATTGACAACTGGGACAAGAAAGCTTTAGCGGAGTCTTTTGGTAAGATGGGAGAAGTTTCGTAATTCTCATGACATCCCAAAGTCTGTACAATAAAAATGAAAAATGTATCTGATACAGATACATTTAGAGTAAAGAGGAAGGGTACATCATTATCTGACAGATGTTTGAAACACTCATATGTCTAAGTTGAAATGGAAGCTCCTGGCAGGGTAAGACCAGTGTTTTTGATCCTTACCACCTGCACCCCTTGCTTCCTAATTAGAGTCACCATATTTTTGAGAAATAATAATGATACATGGCTGGAAATGAGGCAGGGTGTTTGCAATGGGACTTCTTCAATCATCCGGAGGGTCAACATACTGAAGGCTTTTGCTTAGTTATGAAATAATGCATGATGGTGAAAGGATTCGGTGTAATAATGAGGAAAAATACTGTTTTTGGGGGGGGGGGGAAGATACTTGGATCTTCTAGAAGGACGGTATTGGAAAAACAAGGTGTTTCTTGTTAGAAGTGGTTTCAAACTTGGCCTTGGATTGTTGGTTGGTAACGTTGCGCAAGCTACTTCACTTCTGGCAAGCGACAGAGTCAAAATTCAAACCCTAGGAATTTGTTACCGGAGTGTCTGATATAAAACCCTTCTCATTCTACGCCTACCACAGAGACCTTCTCACCGTTTTGAAAATTAAAAGATAGCACAGTGCCCGGTGGCATGCTCAGAAAATGTGAGTCTTTATTAGAGTAGGTGGCCCCATTTCTGTAGAGAGTTTTCCTGCTATTCTATTTAAAACCTGTTTTCTTTGAATAGGTAATATATAGATAGATGATAGACAGTATACATAAAGAAATACACACCAAATATTACGGGACACACTCTGTGGACAGGCTTCTGGCATGGAATTATAAATAATGAAGGCAACTAGACAATTATTGGACAAGACCTAGTGTGACTGTGTTTCATTTTTCTCATTTAGTATCTCCAGGCAGACGTGATGTTAAGTCTACACACAACTACATTATTTATTTGGAGGGACATAAGACACGCACTCCAGGTGAATGCAAATCAGTTTCTGGAGCGTGAGAGAGGTGATTATGTCATGCTTGAAATCACCTACATCTCGGTTCTTTGCTCTCCTGACCAGAAACCTGATGCTGTGTCTATTCCCACATCATCACCAGAGAGATGCTGTTATTCCAACTGACCACATCCTTGGGAAGTTCAGGGTTCTGCTCCCCATGCCATCCTAACGAGCTGCGTGCCATCCTAATAGCTCATTCTTCCAGGCAGTCACTTCTGATTTTTCTGGGCACGTACTAGCCCTGTGATCCCTCAATTTTGATTTTAAGATTTTTTCCTCTTCCAACTACAAGGTAGGAGTTTTACACTTTTATATAGCCAATGCTGGCACTATTTGTTCTACTGTATTATCTAAAAGGCTATTTACCATTCCTCCTGGTTCAAGAGCCCCACAGAAGTCAGGCCCCTGTCTTGTAGTGATTTAGCATACAAAGGCAAAGCATTTTCCCCACTGTCAGCCTCGAGAGGCACACTCCTGCCAGATTCCATTGGCTCCCCTGGAATCCTTGGCCATGTTCTTCAAGACCGAACCTAACAGCATTTTGTAGGAGGCAATGTCAGATTCTGTCTTACAATGTGAAAATACTGGCTTGTACCTCACTGGGGAATACATTAGGTAATAAATGATGATGATCTGTATTACTTTGCAAGTAAACCAGGGCATTAAAAAGAAAAGTCTGAACTTAACGTATTCCATTTCTAAAGTTGTCATTTGAAATACTCCACTTATAGAAATGCAAAGCTGTCTAATCTTGCCAACTTTTAAGGTCACCTTTATAGTTCCTGTGAATAGAAAAAGACAGGAATCAAATGAAAATACTGATGTCAAATTAATGGCTAAAAGAAAGAGACAGTCTTGGCATTTCTTGGGAATAGTCAATGTGTTTCAAGTAGGACTTTTTGTAAAGTGTTCATTGAAACCGGACCCAAGAGTGTCACTGACACGAAGACAATGTCAGATTCTTATAAAAAGAAAGTATGTTCTTAATCTCAGTTTTCAAAGTCATTGATGATGACTTTCTGATGAATTTTGACAGGTTTTGATCATGGCGGTTAGTTTTGTGAGTCTTCCTCTGTTCCTTTTGGACTGTGTCTTTCCCATCTTGCCTCTGAGCTATAGTAGCTCCCTTCCTGCCCTTCAAATTCTTCCTTTCCTCTTGCATTAGCTCACACGTATCGCCTTTGCTTCCCTGCTTTTCCACGGCCACCGGTGCAGCACTGTGGGTGTGGATGGAGACAGGTCCCCGACTGCTGTCCTGACTCTGTAGTATGCTGTGGTACCCACTCAGCCAATGGTGTCTCTGGCCGATGGGCACAGCAGCCAACATCGGGGACCTAGGAGCTGAATTGCCCACCCAGGGGTAACTTGTGCTCTGAACTCCTCAGCAACAATCTCAGTTATGTAATGGTTTAAACCCAGAAGGAGAAAATAATTGCAATCAGACTGCCCAGAAAATTGTAGATAAACAGTTGCTCAGCCTATGCCCCTAATTGGAATGGTGAGGGCTCTGAGATGGGGCAGAGAAATAACACTCACCCTTCTAAGAGAAATAGAACAAGAGGAGTGAACCTGGCCGAGGAGTAGTGGCTAAGTAGTACACGGTTTTGATCTTACCTTCACAAGATCCATTTTCCTTTCCTTTTGTTTCCAAGGTCCTGGATCATGGATCTCAAAAGTAGTGTTTCCTACCCACTTAATCCCGAGGGCCTGCAGTCTGGCCTCTATCACTACCTCCTCTGTATCTGCCCTCTAAACCTTCCCAGACTTCCTACCAGACCTGAGAGGTTTTTTTCCAGGTTTCATTCCACTTTAATACTCAATGCTGAGGACAATAGTATAGGGGGCTCCAGCTGTCCTGATGCTTTAACTCAACTTCCCATCACACTTTGAATGAAGAGAAAATCCTTAACCTGGCCTCAGGAACTCTGCAGGGTCCCCCTTCCGCCTTCCCTCACCTTCTCTAACTCCTTCAAATATGCAGTGCTCTGTCCAGCCTCAAGACTTTTGCACATGCTGTTCCCTCTGCCTTAAATGCTGTTCCTACTCATCTTTTCCTGGCTACCTCCTACCTGCCTTTCAGGTCTCTGTCTCACTTCCCCGAGGAGGGCTTCTCTGACCCTCACATATAAACTATGCCCTTCCTCTCTTGCTTGCTCATAGAACATACTATTTCCCTTCATTACATCAATCACAAGTTGTGATTATTCACTTGCATGTTTATTTAATAATTATCCCCTCAAAAGAATATTCTCATGAGAGCACGGACCGTATATTTTGACCTACTGTACATAACTCCTGGAACATAAAAGTACTCAGTTCATAACAGTTGAACAAATGAATGAGTACGATCTAGGAAATATATGTTGTGCAGCCAAGAGCCATCAAACATACGACAAATGTACTGGCATTGGAATCCAGAGTTCTGGGTCTGGAGGTAGGATATGCCACTTACTAGCTACTGTGGGATCTTAAGTAGCTCGTTTAGCCTTTCCAAGCCTGGATATTGACACACCATGAGGTGACTAATGGCGTCTACCTCCCAAAGATGTGGCAGAGGAGATGGCTTGTTTGTTAGTGGTCCTACTTCTTAAACTCTGAACCCATGGTCAAAGTGCTGCCCTGCTACAATATATGTGTATGTAGCATCGGATAATGTAACCATGTCCAGAGGCTCTTGGGCTTTGAAGAACCATCATTTCTTCCCATTTTTCCAGATACTTTTTCCTCTAGCAATTTCATTGGCTTCCTTTTTCCCCCGGTCCTTTAACTGGGGCACTCCTCTGGCCCAGTCAAGGCATTCAGAACTAATAAACAGAGGAGGTAAAACACAGAGATAAATTATCCCCTATAATAGGAACAGAACCAGAATATTTTGTGGAAGTCAGGGAAGGAGAGAGCACACAGAAGTGAGCAAATCAAGGCAGGGACCATGTTTAATCTATCTTGGCATCCTTGTGCCTGGCACAGCGAACAAGTTGAATGTATATTTGATGAATGAGATGGTCTTCACTCACTTGACAAACCCAAGCCTAATCTCCATGTCACAGTTCATCAGGTCCCGGCAGCCACACTGACCTCTTTCATTTCCCTGAATATGCCCTGCTCTCTTCTGCCACAGGGCCTTTGCATATGCTTTCCCCTTTCCCTGGAATGTTCCCCACTCCATCTACCTCATTCTTTTCATTCTTCAGCTCTCTACTCAAGCATCACTTCCTCAGCCAAGACTAGGTCTTACCATCCTGTTATAAGCTCACAAAGCAATCTTAATAATTCACATTTAAACATTTGTGTGTATGTGTGAGATTAGCATCTATCTTCTACACCAGGAAGCGTCTGCTTAGCTCACTGTAGTGTCCTCAATGCCTAGCACTGTGGGTGGCAAAATCAAGGAGCTTCATTGATATTGTTAAGGGAGGAAGTTTTGGGGACACAAAGATAAGAGGTTACATTAAGAGGTTACATTTGCAGTCTTTGGCTTTGTCTCTGGGTTATCCCAGAGAACAGAGTCAGAAGGGTACCCAACAGGAAGGAGAAAAAGTGTGATGTTCCCGTGGATTCCCTGTAAGGGGTACTTCCCACTTGGCCCAAGTCGGGAATGGACTCTGCTGTCCTGGGAGCTGCCACCTACATCTCTTTAACCCCCTATCATGTGTTCACTAGACAATAAAGCATAATTATCAAGAGTGACTCCTCTGGAGCCTGAAGCAACACTGAAAATCAACAACCCTGCCCCTTGTGGAAGGATGGGAGCTTTTCTTTCAAAAAGCTTGGGCTAACACTCAGGTTAGCAACCCAATTGTCTCCTCACAATAGAAAATGAAATGGTTGCCATGACAGCTCGATGAAGAGTTCAGGCATTGAGTTTGTTTGTTTGTTCTTGACAAAAAGCTGCTGACTTTGACTTAACTGGTAACGTATATGCATTTGTTTTTTTCAATTCTGATCCCTCCTGGAGTTTTTCTGAATAATCAATTAATATCACTTAAAAAAACCCACCTTTAAAAAGTGGGATGGCTCAGACTAGAATAATAGCAATCAAGAGGGCTGAAGGGGACAAATGAGAGAGATACTGGGAGGAAAAAAAATGAAAGGACATGTGGATGGACTGTATGGGAAGAAGTTAGAGTAAGAGAGAAACCAAGGGATCACTTTTTAACATTCTGCCTCCTTTTATGCAAACCCTAGGACAGTATCATCCTAAATCACATCAACACGGTACCAACCCCAGAGTAGGTTTGAGCTCCCCTAAAAACAATAAAACGTGTCTGGCCCTCCCCAAGCAAGGGTGGACTGGCTAAAAATATTTGCAAGGGATTTGAATCGATACCAGCACATTTGGATCCTAGGCCCTCTTCCGGAGTGCAAGGCTCCAGAAATCTACACCAGCTTCATCTCCTCCAACCCCAGTGAGCTCTTATCCTAATCTAGTCACAAGCACCCAAAGCTAGTCCTTTACCATCATTTACATTTACAGTTAAGATTTTCTTTCCAAGCCTGTACACCCAGCATTTATTCCCACTTGGAATTCTCAACCCTCACTTCTTAAGGAAAAAAAAAAACAAAAAAAAAACCTACTTTCTCTAGAAAGTGCAAAAGAGATCCTCAAAATGGTTAAATAACGAGCATGCGAGTAGATTACTGTGTCTCAACAGAAAATACCTAGGCTCATGTATAGAGCCCTTAAATAACTTAAGAAAAAAAATTCTTAGACAGAGGTCTGTTGTTTCATCAGACTCTTGAAATGAAACCATGTCAGCCTTTGATAGAAACTAAGAAAAATGCATGAATGAGTCTTAAAAAATAATTTGAAAGGCAAATTTTCTATTCAATCTTGGCTTATGGAATCACCATACATTATTTATGGGAGGAAGATAAAGCATGAAAGGTCTTCTTCGTAGTGTCCTCAGTGATGTCTACAGAGATTTCAGGCCCACACATCACAGTGCGCTGCAGAAGAAGTTTCTGAAAAGGTTATTCTCAAGTATGTGCAGCGACATGTTTGTCATCTTTAACATAGGGATTGGCATCTTCATCAGCTTCATAGCGCTGCTGAAACAATCAAACAGGCATCGCAAGTCATGTTGAAGACAGAGCTGTCCCTGTAAAATCTGGCTTTGTGCTAATACTCTTTTTTTAAAAAAATTATTTTATCGAAGTATAGTTGATTTACAATGTTGTGTTAATGTCTGCTGTACAGCAAAGTAATACAGTTATACATATATATACACACACAGACACACACACACACATTCTTTGTCATATTCTTTTCCATTATGGTTTGTAACAGGATATTGAATATAGTTCCCTGTGCTGTAGAGTAGGATCTTGTTGTTTATCCATTCTGTATACACTAGTTTGCGTCTGTTAATCCCAAACTCCCAATCCTTCCCTCCCCCATCCCCCTCCCCCTCGGCAATCACAAGTCTGTTCTCTATGTCTGTGGGTTTGTTTCTTTTTCACAGATAAGTTCATTTGTGTCATATTTTAGATTCCACATATAAGTGATATCATATGGTATCTGTATCTTTCTGACGTACTTTACTTGGTAAGATAATCTCTAGGTTCATCCGTGTTACTACAAATGTCATTATTTCATTCTTTTTCATGGCTGAGTAGTATTCCGTTGTATATATTGTACTAATGTTCTTTATCTCAGGACTATTACCTCCATCTACTTGGTTGCACAAATTGGAACTTTTAAGGGTCATTCTTTAAAACCTGCTCTTCCCTCACATTTTACCCTTTATATCTAGTCTGTTACTCAGTTAGCTAGTATTATCTGTAACATACTTCTGGAATCTGTTCTCTTCCCACTGCCCCAGCCCTCATCTTAAATATGATTAACCAGTTAATACACTTAAGCACAGAGAACAGTGGGTACCATTTGTAAATTCTCAAGTTTTCGTTGTGATGATGGTGGTGGTGACGATGATGAAGATGAAGATGAAGATGCACTTTCACACTGTTTCTAGGATGCTGTTGTAGCATCCTAACTGGTTTTACTGCATCCATTTTTGCCTCCCTCTAAATAATACTGTCCAGAGTAAACAAAATGATCTCTATAAAAACTGCAAATCAGACCACATGGTCCCCTCTAAAACATCTTTCAAAGATTTCCTGTTGCCCTACAGTATCCAGCCTAGCTGCATTTCCAGCTTCTTAGCTAGTCTCCTGACTATGATTTATCCATGCTGGCTTCTTGGGTGCTCCAAGCTTATTTCCAGCAAAGGGACTTAGCACACACCATGCATAGCATTCTGTCTGCCCACAATGTTATTTTGCCTGAGTTCTTCACCCAGGTAACTCCTAACTCATCTTTGAGGTTCACTTTCATGCATTTTCTTGCACAGTCTTTCTGTGACCGCCTGCTGCCCCACCAACTTGAATTTTCTCCTTCCACGATGCTCTCACATAGCAGCCTATGTGTTTTTTATGCATAGTACATGCTACAGTCAGTAATCATCGACATAATCATGGATTCATTTATCTCAGCACTTTCTCTCCTCCTAGAATCTAAGGTCTGTGATGGCAGGAATAGACCTATAACCAATGAGGGCTTCAAAAAATATCTTTTTAATTAATAAATAAGGATAACAGTCCAAAAGTAATTTTAAAGTAAGGTACAAATATAAGCATCCTAATGAGTAAAACTTTCTCTCTGAGCTATAATAAATACATTTTGAGTAGAAGTTGGTTCTTAGAGTGAATACATTCAGAGAATGTTAAGTTAAAATCCTGAGTTTCCAGAGAGCTCATATGACTTGTGCAGGGTCATAGTAATCAGGAACAAAGCTAAGATGTAACTTGAAGTCTTTTGACTTTAAAGCTCATTTTACTACACTTATTTTCACATTCAACTAAAAAGCCTACTTAATAAAAGAATAAATCATAGAAGTGTTTAATTTTTCATTCTCCAAGGCTTTAATTGCCAGTGCTTAGAAAAACAAACAGCTCTAAGTATTTCTAAAGAGAACTGACAGAAAAGTCCCCTTCTTGACCACAGATTACATATTTGTGTGTGTTTTCTATTTAAGTCCATATTCCCTACTAAGAATAACGAGCAAACGTCCTCTGCATGCGATTGAAATTGTGTCCAATTTCCTTGCCAAATCCAGCAAGGCTTCAGCGTTGCTATCTTTTTCCCAATTGTGCACGCGCTTACACTCAGGTAGATGCCCCAACTGATAAAAGGTGTGCTTGAGCAGGCAGGAAAAAAGGTCAAAAGTAAGCAATACACAAGTGGAATGTAGATATCGTCTGAAGCATGAACAGGTGGCAGTGTCTGATGGTTCTCTCCACATGTGTTGATGAGACGATGACTGACTGACTGGAGAAGGTCAAGGGTAGACCAAGGAAAGTAGGTGTAGGGGAGCAGGGGGAATTGAGCCACGTCAGGAATGTAAATCGAAATTCTTTGATTTGCAAGTAAACATTGAATATCCCAGTGTCTTTTTCTTTGTGTGGTGGGACAGGACACCATCTCCCTCTATCCACTTTCTAGCTGTTTAGCTTATGCAGAAGATGGGATAAGTAAGGGCCCTTGGCAATTCCTCTCCAGGAAGAGACTCTCTGTGCATAACAATACATAAAGAGATAGGCTGAAAGGAGATCCAGCCCTTTAGTGGGAAAGGTCTGATCCCTTTGCGAACATACGGAATGGCGTGGACTACACAGACCAGCGCGTGGGGGCCAAGCACTGGCCCCCTGGGGAAAGTGAGCCAAGGACATTAGGAAGAGGACCAAAGGGGATTTGTTCCCCAGTGACCGTAAGAGAGAGACAGCCTTGGGGGTGGCCTCATATGCAAAGACCTCTGCCTGTCAAGGAGTTGGGGGATCAGTTGTCTAGGGGAGAGGAGACTCTACTTGGGCTGGGAAATGTAGCTGTAACCATAAGGAACTGGACATTTATACATCTTTCTGGACCCTGGGAGGCATGGCTGGCATATAAGGTGTTATAGGTTGAACTATCCCATCCATTCCTTCCGCTAAAAAGCAGTCACATGGAGCTGACACCCATTAGTGATGTTTCCAGACAAGCTTCCCTTGTGGTCGGAAAAGTGATGCTCTTTGTGTTAAAACTTAGGACTGACAAACACATTTAATGGTGTAGAGATGAGGTCACTGGACTCGGGTATCAGGAAACCTGAATTCTAATATCTGCTCTGTTGCTTCATAGCTGTGGGCTTTGGACAAGGCCATTTGTCAAGACATTTGTGACAGTGTATTGCTACCTTCACCTTTGAACCCCAGAAACACGTGTCTACCTTCTCAAACTAACAACAGTTAAAGAAAATAAGACCTGTATTTTCCATTTTATGCCATGAATTGAGGAAAGTTAAGCCACAACACGAATAAAATTTGATTTCTGAAATAATTGGTATACTCACAATGTAGAAAAGGGATGAGTAATTATACGCCAGTAATTTGATGAGCATTATAAACAATTAGTCATGCACAACTTGTACAAGAAGTATTAACCATGTGTAGAAGAACCAGGAGGGGGAGAGCGTTATGGGTGTCACGCTGTCCCACGCAGCGGGATCCCCTCTCAAAACTGGGGGACGTATTCCCCCAGAGGCTGGCAATGCAGCTCTCAGCTGGCGGCCCTCTTTGGGAACTGCCTTGCCTGAAGAGACTCCTACTGTCTAAGGTTCTGCCCCCTTCTCCTGGGCAATCTGCAGATAATCACTGGGAGATGCTGGGATACGAAGGCTCAGCCCCTTTTCCGGGAGGGCGCAGCTTTGAGGGTGGCTTCAGCTGAGACCCTGTTGCGTCTGCATCATGGCACAACCTCTTCCTTGGCCCAATCCTGTTTCTCTCCTTCTACCTGTTGGTGTTGATACTCCCGAATAAACACGTACTCGTGCTCCTAGGGAGGCCAACCCGAGACTCGGCATATCACTGAGAACTCTAAGGCGCAGCTCAGTTTCAATCGCAATCAAGGACTTTCTTAATACAACTCGTTCTGTAGCTCCTTTTGCAGCATACACCCCAAAGACCCACTGAAGACCCTACAACATTTCCAGCATGTGCTAAGGTAAGTCGGCACATCGGAGACAGAGCCTAGCTCTCTCCCCAGAGCGAATGTCTCCAGATTCTCCATTGACTACCTATTAACTGAAACTTTTCCCTCTTTCTCATCCTGATACAATGTAAGCACATACACTACATATGTTTTCCCCCAGATTTTAGCATGTGCTAAGGTAAGTCGGCACATCGGAGACAGAGCCTAGCTCTCTCCCCAGAGCGAATTTCTCCAGATTCTCCATTGACTACCTATTAACTGAAACTTTTCCCTCTTTCTCATCCTGATACAATGTAAGCACATACACTACATATGTTTTCCCCCAGATTTTATTTTAAAAGCTTACAAATGTTCAGAAACTTGGACACAGGACGAAGAACATATGTACAGTCCTCACTGAGATCCCACCACACTTTTTTTTCTTTCTCTGTCTCTTTTTGCTACACAATTTTAAAGTCGTATACCTTATGCTATTTCACTTTTTTATTTCTATATGCATCACCTAAAGAAACGGACGTTTTACTATATATAACCACAATACTGTTACCACACCTAAGAAATCTGACAATAATTCCATAATGCCATCTAATATATGAAGTCAGGTTCCCCCATTTTTTACAAAAACGTCTCATAGGATTTTTCTCCAATTCAAAATTCAGCCAAGGTTCACGCGGTGCATTTGGTTATATCTCTTTAGATTCTTATAGAGTGGTCTCCATGCCTTTGGTTTTTAAATACCTTTACTGATATAAATAATAAACTGCACATATTTAAAGAGTAAAATTTGATGTTTCGACACATATACACCAGTGAGATCATCACTACAATCAAGACAGTGAACACACACCTGTCTCCAAAAGCTTCCTCGTGCCCGTTTGTAACCTGCTCCCTTAACCCTACCCGCCCCAATCCCATCTGCAAACAACCACTGATCTGCTTTTAGTCACTGCAAATTCATTTGTATTTTCTAGAGCCTTATAGAAATAGGATCATAATATGTACCCTTTTCCGTTGAGCTTCTTTAATTCAGCATCATTATTTTGAGATTCAGCCATATTGTTGAATGTTCAATAGTCTATTCCTTTTTAATCCTGAGTAGTATCCATTGTATGGAAGTATCACATTTATTTAACCATTCATCTGTCAGTGGACACTTGGGTTGTTTCCGGTTTGGGGCTATTACAGATAAGGCTGTTATGAACATCATACATAAGACTTTGTATGGACATGCATTCATTTTATTTTGAGTAAATGCCTAGGAGAGAAATGGCTGGACCATATAGTAGGTACTTGATTAACTTTATAAGAAACTGCCAAAGTATATTCCAAAGTGGCAGTGTTATTTTAGACTCTTATCAGCAGAGTATGAGACTTTCAGTTCCTCTAAATCCTCTCTGACACTCGGTATGGTCAGTCTTTTTAAATTTTAGCCTTTCTAATAGGTGTGTAGTAAAATCTCATTGTCGTTATAATTTGCAGTTTCCTAATAACTAGTGATATTCAGCAGATTTCACGGGTTGTTTGCCATCTGTATATCTTCCTTGGTGACATATCTGTTCATATCTTTTACCCATTTTTTTTTATTGGTTTGTTTTCCTATTGCTAATATTTGAAAGTTTTGGATTCTAGATCTAAGACCTTTATCAGATGCATGCTTTGCAGAGATTTTTCTCCTACTCTATGGCTTGTCTTTTCATTCTCTTGATACTGTCTTTTGAAGAGAAGTTTTTAATGTTGGTGAAGTCCAAATTGTTACTTTATTCTTTTATAGATTGTGCTTTTATGTGCTATTTAAGAAATCTCTCCCTAGCCTAAGGCCGCAGAGATTTTCTCCTATGTATTTTAGAAGTTTTATGGTTTTCGATTTTATGTTTGCATCTATAATTTAGTTTGCGTTATTTTTTCTTTTTTTTGGATACGGCTAGCATTCTAGCACAGTTTGTTAAAAAGGCTGTCCTTTCTCCACTGCATTACCTTTGTACCTTTGTAAAAATCAGTTGTCCATACATGTGTGGGTTTATTTATGGACTCTCTGTTCCGTTCCATTGATCTATTTGTCTTTCTTTATACCAATATCATCCTTCAGTTTTATAACAATTTTTTAAAATTTATTTATTTTATTTTTTGGCTGCGTTGGGTCTTCGTTGCTGCACGCAGGCTTTCTCTAGTTGCGGCGAGCGGGGGCTACTCTTTGTTGCGGTGTGCGGGTTTCTCATTACCATGGCTTCTCTTGTTGCGGAGCACGGGCTCTAGGTGCACGGGCTTCGGTAGTTGTGGCACGCGGGCTCAGTAGTTGCGGCTTGCGGGCTCTGGAGCACAGGCTCAGTAGTTGTGGCGCACGGGCTTAGTTGCTCTGCGGCATGTGGGATCTTCCCGGACCAGGGCTCGAACCCGTGTCCCCTGCATTGGCAGGTGGATTCTTAACCACTGCGCCACCAGGGAAGCCCATAGTTTTATAACGGTTTTTAAAATCAGATGGAGCACTAACGCACCACTGTAAAGCAGTTACACTCCAATAAAGATGTTAAAAAAAAAAAAAATCAGATGGAGCTACCTCTCCAACTTTGTTCTTTTTCAGAGTCGTTTTAGCTGTTCTAAGTTCTTTGGGTTTCCATGTGAATTTTAGAATCAGCCTGTCAATTTTTATAAGAAGGCTTTTGAGATTTTGATTGGAATTGGATTGAATTTATACAATAATTCAGGGAGAACTGACATCTTAACAATATTGAGTCTTCCATCCCATCAACAATGTATATCTCCCAATTATTTAGGTCTCCTTTAATTTCTTTCAGCAATATTTTATAGTTTTCAGTATACAGGTCTGTCATACTTTGTTGTTTTTCAAGACAATGACTTTTTGGAAGATAAAGGCCCACCCCAATATTTTATAAAATGCCCCGCATTTTGCTTTGTCTGTTTTGTTATCATTGAATTCAGGTCAAGTCACTGTGAGGAATACTTCAAGGTGGTGTTGTAGGCAAGTGCAAGCACCCCGTCAGGAGGCCACAGTGTCAGGCTGTCCTGCTACTGGTGATGCTGTGTGATCACACAGTTCAGGTGGTGATCACCTGATATCAGCATTATGAAGGTACAGTTTACCTTTGTAATTGGAAAATAATCTAGGAGTGATACACTGGGACAAATGTTTGGTTTTGTTTTTTAAAGTTCAACCATGAAGTTTTATATTCATCCCTTGGTATCTGCGGGAAGTTGGTTTCAGGACCCCCGTGGATACCAAAATCTATGGACGATCAAATTTCTTATATAAAATGGCATCGTACAGTGGGGCCTCTGCCTCTCACGGGTAGGGAGCTTGCTGCACTGCAGAGGGCAGATTGTATTTAATAGTTCTGCTCTGACACGTGATTGTTGTTATCTATATTCTTTCTTGGTGAACAGAATTCCAGTTTTCTCTTTAGATTAGAAAGAAGATGCTAATACTCCCCTTACCTTTATTCCCTAAAATAATATACCTCTAGGAATACTACGCCACCAGGAAATGTTTCCCTCATTCCAGTACCAAATGCCTAATGATTGATTAGGGGTGTGGGTTAGTTCAGAAGAAACCTGGGACGAGCCTACAAGACATCAGGATATTGGAAATGAAACCCTTACTCTGTCTGAAAACCCCTCTCAGTGTTGACAATATATATGCAATTCTGATCTCAGCCAGATGGCGTCATTGTGAAGCTGGGTGCTGGTCAGTTCTATAGGTTTATGAGCTATGACCCAATCTGTTTTATTGGCCCTCAGTCCTCATTAAACAAAAGCAAGTGCATCACGTATATAATGCTGTGGACTGCCTGTGAGTAGATAGGGCTTCCAATAGGTTATCGCTTTCTCTCCAGACAGGATGAAATTTACACTCTGTGAGGAGATCATGTCTGATACTCTACACCAGGCTTGGTGCTATGGGACATTACATGTGTGATTGTGTTAAAAACAGTCACAAACTGGCTATTAGTGGAGTCACAGAGGATTCCTTTAGCTGGATATTGGACCCCTCTTTCTTCCTCCTAAGACATCACATTCCATAGCTGAAAAGTTTATTTCTGTAAAATAATATGTTCTCCAAACTGCCTGCTACGCAGTGGCCCCCAGCACGCAATGTTTCTTCGTTCCTTTGCGTCCGTGAAAACCTGAGTCGATAGGTATACTGAAAATTGTGGGCAAGCTGCAATGTTTATTTTTGCTCATGGGGAAAATTGCCAAGATTCAGCAAGTGACAGCAATTGTTCACCTCATTTGGCTTGAATCAGAGCAGGTCTTGAAGGGAGATAGCTAGATATAATTATGAACAGTTCAGACAAGGGGTATTCAGTTACTGGGTTGAAGAATAGGAATTACTTTGACTATTTAAGAATTTCGGTTTGCAGAAATTTAAAAGTCTTAGCTAAAAATGCAAAGAAATGTTTGCCATCAAATACTCACCAACACTGTATTTACAGACAACGTGAGTTTAGACCTTGAAAAAAACCTGTATGCCTTATTATCTTTTCATATATTAAAAAAACAGCACAGGGAAAAAGCTGAAATGGATGTAAACAAAAAATGGATGGGTAGTGCTGGAAGAATTGAAAGACTCAAACAGAATCTAGGTCACGTATTTTAGAGTAACTGTTTGATGAGTTCATTTTATTTGGTGTTTGCAGTTCTGGGGACTATAGGATAAACAATGATATGGATTTTCCTAAGATATGTTACTGCTGTTTACAGAATCCTTTTCACCCCAAAATATTCCTCTTAAACTGTCTAGGCAGCATTTATCACGGAAGGCATCATTAACTTTCTTTACATCAGCTCTTTCTCCAAAAATTGACTGTGAGTCAATTTCACCACATTTCATACATTCCAGCTGCTGGGAACTCCCGCTGTGGCTAGCTGTTATTGAATGTCACAGATTGAATGAGTTGACAAGATAAGATGCAGCAAGCCGAAATTACTGCCAACTTCTATCTAGGCAAAAGGCTACCAAGTAATGGCAATGAGCCAATCTTTCATTTCCTAAAACTGAATGGTTCTAGTGCCTCAGAATCCAATGTTTTCCCTCTCCTACTCTTTCGAATGCTGTCTATTCAGAAGATGTATCGTGAGCGTTTATCAGGGGCTCTTAATACCGAACTGTCTAAATTCATTAGGAATTGATTGAACTAGGTTTATAAAATTCACTATGAGACCCAGCAAGACTTAATACTCCAGAGAGTCATTTTTAAATGTCAGGGTGCTTTGTATGGATGGATACACACATGCCCATTCTTCCTTCATGCAGTGATAAGGAATGACTTCTGATACACATGAACTTGGGAATGACAGAGAAACATATCAATGCTATTCATCCTGAACAACTCTGGCTTAGCCGTCATTCTGTGAGTAAAGTCCTTGGAGATCTAGCAGGTGGGGAGACACATAGCTGGGAGTAGAATGGTTTCCCCAAGCCCCCCCTGAGTTGTTGAGTTGGAGAGATGCCTGGGAGAATGAGTGTGTATGTGAACTTCCAGCCTGGCCTGTGTACTGAGACCAGTGTTCCTGCCCTCCGTGGTCAGGGGTGTCCCTCAAGGACCAGCTAGTGTCAGGATTCCCGGACTTGCCCAGCAGAGCAAGGTGTTACCTCTCCTACAGTTACTAGAACTAAGTTGATGCGTCTGTTTCCCCTCCTCTCTCCGTCACCACCACCCTGGACTTGGAGGCTTTCTGAAGCGTAAGTTATCCGTTCTGAAACTCCATCCCCTTACATTAGCGACTAGCAAAGGAGTGGACACTCGCTAAATATTTGTTTGAAAAAAAAGGGAGGAAATTCTTACTTATTTTCTTCGCCTTGATATTTCACAACTCTGCCCTTCCTCAGTGGAAATTAACATCGAGTGTTAATTTCCTCTTTTTTCCTCTTCCGAAAGCATGTTCTAGCTACTTTCAAACTTTTCTTCTTCTATGGACTGGGCAAACAGCAACACATGACATCACAAATGAACCCTGCCCAGGTGTTTATGCCTGGGTTTATATATGATGATAGATTTATCATCTCCATTAGTTTCTACCCAGGGTGTTCTGATGCTGCAAAGGCATGACCCAAAGAGTCACTATTTTTGGAATATCTTATTTTTTCCCCAATTCTACCTATTTTCATTTCTACTTTCATAATATGTTTCTCATTGGTGGGAGTCTGGTGACACTAGAATGGGAGAACTCCAGCATAACACGACCCCTGCAAGGGAATTGTGGCTTCTACAATAACACGTTCTGTTGACATAGCAGGAAGCATGGAAAACAGGGTTTTTACTTTCCTGAACACACACGTGCCATTCACTTGGCAGTCATTACCTGGTTAACTGCATTAGTTCACATGAAAACACTGTAGATTTTCCTCTGTCGACTTCAAAATATCCTTGTACTTCACCCAAAGTAAATACTTACTATGTTTTCAGTAGCGCAAGTGTTCAAGGGGCATTAGGCATTGTGAATGCACTTACCAGCTCAACTGCTATGGAATTATGCCCATTTTAGGTGATCTATTACTTCACTTGCTATCCTGATCTTTTAAGGTACAGTCTGAAAGCCCCCAGTTATTTTATTTGTGTCTCTAGAACCTCTTCTTGACCATTATTTTTTATGCTTCACTTTTCAAGTGATATTCCTGAGCTAAGGTAGTCATTTACACAATTTTAAGTGGAGGCATTAAGCTTGACTCCTACATAAATGAATGCTGTGATGTTCAGAGACGTGGGGTTGAACCTGCCTGCCACGGGGGTGCATAAAACACTACGCACTTTGTCTTTGTCTGCCAGCACACACATTGTACGTGTCATTTTGAATTTTCTAGGTAACACACATTTAATCACACACTCATATTTTAATTTACGGACAGGATCGAAAGAAAGTCTAAGGTAAAGACACATACCCATGCTACATTATTATCACTTTTAATCATCTGAAAAAATGGTGTTATTATAACTTAATTTTATATGTATCACATGCATTGAAATCTCTGGAAGATAGGTAAGAAACTGGATTTTTTTTAAAAAAGGCTGATTGTGGAGAGGGGATCTAGTTGCATGAGCAGGATGGAATAGGAAAGAAACTAATTTTATTCTTCTGACTCTCAAATTATGTACTCTGGCATGGGTTATCAGTGGAAAACTGTACTTTGCCTTAAAACATGGTATTTACTCATATTATGGATTGTAAGTCGAGGTTTTTGGTATAACACATATATGGTTACATAGTACGTATGTGGTGGAACCCAGATCTGTCTTACACGTGGTTCCTTTATAAAGAAACCATGCAAATGCATGCATTTATTTTTGGACTTTCCCACATGTCCAGAATGTCTGAGGAGGGCAAGGATGAGCCTATATTTCTATTCAGGGTGAGAAGTTGTTACTCCACTTAGAACCCATATGGCGCTTTGGGAAAGCAGAAGTTCTTTCCTAGACTCTTTCCTGTTATGAAGTCCTTAGTATGTGACAGCCAGGACATTTGGCAAACCTAAACTGAGGTATAACGAGGGGGAAGTCTTACCCCTAAATCCCACCCAGTGAGCACTGCCCTTTTTCAGTGAGGCCGCAAGGCATAAAGGTGCATTTTCCAACCAACCAAAAACCCATTTGGAAGTTGGCCAGTGCAGTGGGTTGAATGGTGTCCCACCCCCAAATAATTATGTATTTGAAACCTGTGAACATGACCTTATTTGGTAAAAGGGTCTTTGCCCACATTAACATCAAGGATCTCAAGATGAGAATATTTTAGGTTAGGGTGGACGCTAGATCCAATGGCAAGTGTCCTTAGAAGAGAAAGCACAGGGAAGGTGCTGTGAATGTGAAAGCAGAGATGGGAATGATGTATCTACAAGCCAAGGGAGTCAAGCCAAGGGAGTCTGGCAGCCTTCAGAAGCTTGGGGAGAGGCCTGGAACAGACCCACCCTGGAACTTCTAGAAGGAACCAATCCTTGCCAACCCCTTGGCTTAGGACTTCTGGCCTCCCAACTGTGGGAGAATACATCCCTGTTCTTTTAAGTCATCAAGTTTCTGATCATTTGGCAGCTCTAGGAAACTAACCCAGCTAGTCCAGAGGCTCATGCAAACCACGAGGGTCTTTACGGACACCACAAACCTGGAACTGATTTCTCTTCCCTCCCCTGCTCTGTATTCCTTTCCCATTCTTTCTTCTTCCCTCTCCGTCTTTGTTTCTTTGTCCACTCAAGAAGCCATAACAAAATACCACAGCTTGGGTGACTTAAACAACAGAAATGTATTTCTCAGAGTTCTGGAGGCTGGGAAGACCCAAATCAAGGTGCTGGCACGTAGGTTTCGTTCTCCAACCTCTTCTCTTGGCTCACAGGTGGTTGCCATCTCACTGGGAACTCACAGGCCCTCTTTGTGTGCATGCAGGGAGAGAGAGCAAGCTCTCCGGTGTCTCGTATGTACTTCCATCCTGATGGTCCCACCCTCGAGAACTCATCTAACCCTCATCACCTCCTAAAGGCCCCATCTCCAAATACCATCACACTCTGGGGGTCAGGGCTTCATCATGTGACTTTTGGGAGAGGGCACAGGTATTCAGTCCATAACTTGTTTTTCTTCCCCACTTCCTTCCTTTTCCTCCTTTGGGTCCACTTCATTGAGATATAATTACATACAATTAAATTCGCCAACTTTAAGTGCATAATCGGATGAGTTTTCGTAAACGTATGCAGTCATGTACTATCACTACAATCATGAACATTTTCATCATCCTACAGAATTCCTCTGTGCATGTTTGAAGCCAGTTCTCTCTCTCTGCACCCTGCCAAATGCCGATCTGCTTTTTTAACTCTGCAGTTTTGCCTGTGCTGTAATTTCCTGTAAATGGGATCACGTGGCATGTTGGTTTTGGTGTCTGGCTCCTTTTATTCAGCATAATGCTTTTGAGATTCATCCATTTGCTTGTATGTATCAATAGTTACTTTTATTGTAGATGAGTGTTCCGTTGTAGGGATATACCACCATTTGTTTATTCATTCATCAGTTGGTGAACATTTTTTGGTGATTATGTATAACTTCGTGTAGACATATGTTTTCATTTGTCCCTTTAGTTCAGTGGGTCTGGAATTTAACAGTCCCTATAATTTCTAGACTGGTGGCCCTTTGGCTATCTTTTGAAAGAAGCTTGCCTGGATGCTCTCAAAGTTCTTCTAACTCTGATATTCTGTGAAGAACATGAGATAATCTTGATCTGGTACTCAGCCCTTTCCTCAATTTGTAAATAAATAGTAGGTGCTTAATAAATATAGGCTGATGAGAAATCAGTGTAAGTAATTAACTGATTCCTTCTCTTGGGTTGGAGCAGCCATCCCCAAGAAACCATCCCATGTGTCCAGAAAAGTGAGAAGCTGCCATTTCTTTTCAGTCAGCTCTCTAATTTCCGTTAAGCATGGCCTGATACCTTTCACCCTGTTCTACCATTCTCTTGCTGTTGGGCCTTGGCCACATGACTTCATTTCTCTGAGCCTCAGGGTTTTGACTATAAAGTGGGTGTGAAGATAACGCTGCTAGGATTGCTGTGTGTGAGATAACTGACATAACTGAAATGATACATATGATAGGCTGAATACATCACTTGGCGTTTAGAAAACGGCTCATAAATAATAGCTGTTGTTGTTGTTATCTGGGGGAACGGCACTCTCTCTGTCCCCTTAGCTACTACCCTTGCTTCCCCACTTTTCCTCCTGCAAGGATTACACACAGACAAAAGAGATGACCCAGTGGAGTCTGCAAAAGGCCAAAGCTTTGAGAGTTCAGAGGGGAGGAAGCTAACAGCTTACCTGTTAATGCTACAGATCTGGGTCTGTGAAATTCACTCTTTGGAGGTTTTGGGAAGAAACTTTCAGCCAATACGGGGGCAATTCATTAGAGAAGCTGAAGGAACAGTCGTGTCTTCCCACTTTGGGGGATTCTGATGAAAATTTCCTTCTGCATCAGAGTTAACTGTACATCTCATTTAGGTCTTTGACAACAACAAGGTGAACCTCCTCTATTTTGTGTGAAATTTTAGCATCCATCTACTGGTTTTTCTACATTACTTTGGAAGAACCAACCCCGGATGTTCTTGGGGTTGGAGGGTCCCACCTAGACCTAAGATGGGTTTGTCTTTAGCCAAACTATTTTGTTTAAATGGGTCCATTCACAGAAATAGAACTATGAACAATTGAGGCAATGGAAAAGAGTGTCCCTGTGTAAGTCCGCTGATGTCCTTCTATGCTGTAAGAGGAAAGGAGAGAGACAAAAGTGGGGAAAGGAAGTACACTTCCACCCTTCTCAAGTAGTAGAGATGACCACAAAGAGAACATAAATGTGGGCAGCCCGGTGGGATTATTTTCTAGTACTGAAATGGGAGTAAAGTAACAGACGGCCTTTCATAGGAACAACAAATAAGTCATGGCTACAATGTTTGAGCACTTAGAATGAGCCAGGGCTGTGCTCTGTGTAATGTAATTTATACATTAGCTCATATCAGCACCACCAAATCAGCCTCGGAGGACTTCCGTTCCTCAGATGGACCTACAGACTCAGAAGGTGGGACCGAACTCTCCATTTTCAAAGCCTAGGTTTCAACCTCTTTATCTGGAAACAAGCCAAAATGATGAAATATTCTTTAAAAAACAGTGCCGTACCAGTAACTCATCCAGGAAAGAGAGCTTCTGGTTCCCTCCATTAGATACCATATTCATTTAAGAAACAATAAAAGTTTCTGGGGCCATTCATACATAAGCTAAAGACAGAGTAAGGGAGAATAATGATTGGAGTTGGTGATGCTTTAATTAAAGAGATTGCACAAGGACCCGAGATGTCACGCAACAGCTGTGGGTGTGATAGATGAAGCCAGTTCCGCCTTCCTTTGTCATTCTCACGTCGAGGAGGCAAGTTTGTTGAAAGGACAAACCCAAGTCTGCATCCTGTGGCATTCTCACAGTATTAATTATCTTGCAGCTTATTTATGTGTTCCCTCTACTTCCACAAAGGTCTTTTTCAAAGATATTGTTAAGGGGCTCACCTTTGTAAAACTATACGAGCTCAGAGAAAAAGACCAGAACACGGCAAAAGAGAGGATGGGAGGAGATGGTTAAAAGGAACCCGAGTCAAACGGAGGTAAAGTGGTTGCTGTGAATTGTTGGACAAATAATGTTGACAGCACCTACCTATCCAATGTGCCACGATCAGTAGTGGCTTACAATGTACCTATTATTTAGATACATTTTTGCTATATTATTTGTAACATTTTGCTACTATTTGCATTATTTTAAAAACATGTAGATTTCAGAAGTCATTGTAAAACCATCTAAAGATTCTCATCAGTGGGCAAGTCTTTGACTTGAGCCCAGGGGAGGGTGTGTGCTGTACAGACAGACGCTGGGGCCATAAGATGGGGGAGATGATGCATGTGACCCCCAAGAATGTCAAGTAGTGAAGACAGAATTTTCAAAGAGGACTCATCACTCTCTCCACACAATTGTCTTTGTTTCACTATTTTGGGAGTATGAGACATGATGACGGTTTAGCAGCCCTGATTTTACAGAAGTAACTTCGTTTGTGTATGTGTAGGTCAACCACACACGGTGTTACATGTCCATATTTTCAAGGCTGGCATGGATACATCACTGGGTCATTGGATGCCATCACTGGATACACCGAGACTAATCTCACCATCATCTTTCCCCTTGCTTTTCTCTGTTTTTTCTTTATCTTCTTTCCTTTTGCCTTCATTTGTACCTCGTCCTTGAACACTCTCACACACTTTCCTTCCCTTCTTTATTCATAGAAAAGAAAAAGAAAGAAAAGGAGCCAAAGTAAGGACGGCTACTAGTGCTGAGAATTAGAGCGTGATTCTGACTTTCCTGGCAGCGAATAGAATGAGGGAAGTCAGGAGTGATGGCACATCAGGAAGATTTAAGGAAGGGGCTGGGGGGCAGCATTAGAGCTAGCAGAATGTGGAAGCATCGCTGGGCTTAGAGCCCTGGCCCCCGCTTTTGGGTGAGTCATTTGTCCCGTTGCTTTTTCTATCTATATATAGTCAGAACAAGCCAGCTGCCATTCTCTGACTTGGTACCCTGACCTAGACCTCCCCTGGTTCAAGTAAATGCACTGCCCTTCAGGCTATTTTATTCTTCTCTTCCCCCAAATGTTGGTCAAAATGTCCTATTAAGATCTTGTCCAATTCCAAAGGGAAGCAGGAGAAGGCAGACAGGGTATTCAAAATATTGACCAACCTGGGCTGGGGCTCACAGGTTGAAGCATATGCCAGGCAGGTGTGCTAGGTCAGAGGAAGGGATTCCTCCCCCAACCTCCGCTCCTACTTGCATTGGCTGGAGATGAACTTGCCATATGATCAGCTCCTCCCTCTGAGTTGCTGTTTCTTCTGTAAAGTGAAGGGCTAGACTCTGTTCTCTCATCCTCCTGCACATTCACAATTACAGCCACATGGAGAGAGCAACTCTTTGGACCAAATGTCCTTGGTTGAAATTCCCTCCATGGAGCCAAATAACCATTCTTCACACGTTGCCAGAGCCAGTACTTCGGATTCTTTCCTGAGGAGGTCTAAAGAGATGTATGTAAATAATTCTCTCCCCTTCTCACCCTCCTTGCCACTGGCCTCCTCAGTTACAGAACAGGAGCTTTGTCAGTTCTCCCAACTTCTAGAAATTCACTTCTCTGGTCCAGCAAAACAGGCATTAAGAAGCCTATAAATAATCAGCTTATTCCCACATGTCTGTAATAGCAGAGAAGGTGGTGCTGCAAACACTTAAATTTGCAGTTCACAGATCAGATAATGCAAATGAATATTGAAGGCTGTAGCTTGCATGATGCCTTGGGAAGTAAAAGCAATCTTTCCTTTCCTTCTTTCTTTCTTTCCTTTCTTTTCTTTCTTTCTTTCCTTCCTTCCTTCCTTCCTTCTTGACACAGAGAACCTCCCCACCACCTTCCTTCTTGCTGTGGCTGTAATTCCTTGCCCAGCACAAGATCCATGGCTAGGTTTCTCTTTTTTAGATGCTGAAGCTAAACTCTAGGGAGGAGAAAGAAACCCTTTGGGTACCTCAGCTGTGGGATCCTGTCATTTATCCAGAGTAGACTTTAGCTGTAGAAACACCCTGTGCTATTTGAGTTTCATGTGTTGAATGCAAAAGAAGCTACCTTCTTTCCTTCCCAGTTTTCTTTCAAAAAACAGGAACTACACAGCTTGAGTTGGGGTGGGATCAGGAGACCCTCCTCTTCAATTTTTATTTGCATCCTTGCTATAATATTTTAAGGACCCTCTGACTTTGTTTTCACGATGAGAATAAGTTGTTGTTGTTTTTCTTTTTAATTTAATTATTTATTTATTTATTTTTGGCTGTGTTGGGTCTTCGTTCCTGTGCGAGGGCTTTCTCTAGTTGCGGCAAGCGGGGGCCACTCTTCATCACGGTGCACGGGCCTCTCACTATCGTGGCCTCTCTTGTTGCGGAGCACAGGCTCCAGACGCGCAGGCTCAGTAGTTGTGGCTCACGGGTCCAGTCGCTCCACGGCATGTGGGATCTTCCCAGACCAGGGCTCGAACCCGTGTCACCTGCATTGGCAGGTGGATTCTCAACCACTGCGCCACCAGGGAAGCCCCGGGGATAAGTATTAATATGGACTACGAGTTTTCTCAGTCTCTTCTTAGAAAAATGGCCTCTGCTTAGTCTCTGTGACATGGAAATGAATGCTACACATCACAAACAGTGCTACAGTAATTAAGAATTTTACACGTCGGAAACCACATTAGGTCCAGAGCCTCAACAGGTGACAGGGAGAGTGCCTTTTGCAAGGTGAGAGGTATGTTCTTTACTGGCACAAAGAATTACATAGACACTTCCTATGGCCTGATGTGAGGCGCTGTCACCTTTTTTGTGTAATCATCAGTAGGCTCTTTGCTCAGTGCTTTGTACACAGCATCACACTTAAACTCTGCACACCTTAGAAGATGGGCAAATGGGTCCTATTATTGCCACCAGAGGTGAGATAAGAAAGGTAAGCTCGGGACTTCCCTGGTGGCGCAGTGGTTAAGAATCCACCTGCCAATGCAGGGCACACGGGTTCGAGCCCTGATCTGGGAAGATCCCACATGCCACGGAGCAGCTAAGCCCGTGCGCCACAACTACTGAAGCCCGCGTGCCTAGAGCCCGTGCTCTGCTACAAGAGAAGCCACCACAATGAGAAGCCCGCGCACTGCAACAAAGAGTAGCCCCCACTTGCCCCAACTAGAGAAACCCCGCGCACAGCAATGAAGACCCAAAACAGCCAAAAATTTTAAAAAAAATTAACAACAACAACAAAAAAGAAAGGTAGGCTCAGAGAAGTTAGATCCTAATTTAAGGTCATACAGTTGAGGAAAGGCAGAGCCAGAATCCGTACCTGTCTTGGCTCCATAGCCCACATGTTCAGACCAAGCGAGGTCTTGAGAAACACTAATAGCTACTTAGTGTCGGTGGCTTCAAAATGTCATGAAATCGTTTTTCAAATTGCCATATTTTCCTTATGCAGGATAAAAGGTTTCCTCCCCTTACTGAATAAGCTGGATATGCAGACGTAAGCATTCAAAGCAAAATAATGGAGGCAAGAACATAACAACAAATAACTCACCCTGTAATTAAGTCCTCACATTTTCTATCTGAAGCCTAGATAATGATGTGCTGTAATTATTATAAAAACAACAATCTATTATCAGCACTCTGAAATTAACAATTATTACAGAATTCACATTGGCTTGGAGCATCTCTCCTTGTTAAGGTAGCAACCCACCCCTGCTCCCCGTCCCCATTTTTTTTTTTTAACCAGTAGTAGAAATAAATTTGTGTGGAAAATTCCATAGACCATCTTGTAAAATTAGGAATAACTTGGGGAAGGAGGAATGTCAACAATCTTTTACGCTCATGTATAGTTGACTTACAAAGTTGTATTGGTTTCACGTGTAAAGAAAAGTGATCAGTTTCATATATATATAATCTCACAACAATCATTTTTTACCTAAATGTGAATGTTATTTATTTCCCCAGAGAAGGACAAACTGACTCTGTTAAAAATGTGATGGTGTAAAAATAGTCATTTCATGCAAGTGAGCAAGGGGGCGGATGTGTGTTGGGGGCGGGTAATACTGCAGTGTCCATATACCCACTTTGTTCATATTTCTCTGCTGCTCCGAACCACTTAACAAAAACAAACGCCCTCCACAAGAAGGCAGAAATTTTGTCTTTTTTGAAAACTTTACCAGAAAGGTTTGTTTTACCACCTCAGTCAATTGAAATACATAATAACTTGAAGAGGATCTTAATTTCTTCCAGCGAGGTTACTCTCTTTGCAGAGGGAGCTTGGCGCTGTCAGGCAGACACGAGGATGCCAAGTGGTTGGGGGGAAAAGATGTAACCACAGACCCAGGACCCTCTGACTTGAGTTGTCAGGACCCTGGTATGAGAATGAGCAAAGCCCACTGGAATCCACTTGTCTGTGAACACCCCTCCCTGGCGTTTGCCACCTCCCAGGAGACCTATTTTTTTTTTTTTTTTTTGGTAGTGTCTCTAAACCTGTCACCTTGGAAGAAAGCATGCTTTGTATTCAGCTTAGCTGAGCTGACTCTGAAGAGCTTTTGATGTCTCACAGGATGAGACTTCTGTGTCCCGGCTGTTAAGGGAAATCAGCCTCCTCTTGATCCTTATTGTGTCCTAGATCACTAAGTCTTTCTTTCCTCTATCAAGTTTTTTCCCTTTTCCTATCCCTCCCCCACAGAAAGACAACTCTTGTTTTTCTAGTACAGGCATCAGAAATAAAACTACATGTAGTTAATGATTTACAGTCAGAGTCACTCTAAAAAGAAGTTAAAGGATTCTCTCTTATCTTTCTTTCTCAGAACGTCCTTTGGGAGCTCTAAAAACACTTAGACTCAAAGGATAGGAGAGAAAGAATACACACTGCTTTGGATTTTCTGCCATACAAGGAAGTCGTGTCCTATTTTATTTCTCAGTTGGCCAACCCCATAAACTGTTAAGAAAATGGCGGTCAGGCCTAGTGAGCTTCAAAAGCCAAAGAACTCCCCTCTTGCTGAAATCCTCTATTTGTAGGGCTAAATAAATAATAAGCAATACCTATAAGATGAATAATGGAAATGATTAAAATCCAAAATAGACTTGGGTACTTTTGATTTGTGCGCCCCTTCTTGCTACCTCCCAAGCCCATGTCTTCCTTGGTCTGCCCCATTCCCTTCAATAGCCAGATCACCTGTTAAAGCCAGTGACGGTCCATCCATCTTCCCTTCTCCTTCCCCACCCCAGCCCCCATCCTGTAGCTTGTCATGTCTGCTGATCCCAAATCCTCATCTGTCTACCTAATTCCATCTCCACTGCCACCAACATTTCTCACCTAGAAGACGCCTAAGTGCTTTCCATTTTCACTCTCGCTCTCTCTACAATGCAGATGGAGGGATTGGTTTTTTTTTATTACTTTAAATGAAATTATATAACTCCTGCATTTCAAATCCTTCATTGGCTTTCTATTGTGATTGTATTCAATTCCAGAGACCTCAATAGAGTCTACACTGCTTCCCTGCAGTCTGGCCCCTTTCTTCTCTTTGCCTGCTATGTCTCAACAAATCCACCTCCTGTAGTATCTCCAACTAATCCTTCTCTTTTCTGGTCGAGGTGGATGGGCAAGGAGGCTCAGGTGGATGTGTTGTGTCAGTGGGCAAGGTTAGCTAAAGTGGAGAAGAAAACTGCTTTCTGAGAAGTGGGAAAGAAGGAAGAAAAGGGAAGTGTATGCACTCATTCTTCCTAAGGTCAAGGATGGAGCTCATCCAAAGCTGACCAAGTAGGAGGCCATAGTCAGGCAGGCCATAGTCAGGCCAGGTACCCTTTGATCCAGAAGCAAGAGGAAAAAGAAGAGGTTCTCTAGGCTGATTCTTTTATGAACCCATGTCCATACCCACCTCATTACACCTATTTAGGTTCCTCTTTCTTTCCATCTACGTAAGCATCCATCCATGTTATGTGGCAAACTTTCATGGAGCACCAACTACCGGCGGATGGAATGAAATGCCAAGGAGACGTTGAGACCAAAGGAAAGAGGCAGATGAATAGCACTTGGGCTGTAAACCCAGCTCACCTCCAAAAGCATAAGCTAGTAATGCAGTGCTGGACTTGGGCCCTTTTCCTGCCTCAGCCCTTGAAAATTAATTCCAGAATATGGACTTCCCGTGACTCCCCAAGGAAATGCCACTCTGATTAATGAAAACAGTTCAGCTGTGCAGTTATACTGCTTTAGCCTAGGAAAGTGTCCTTTTCGACTGGAAAAGGGTTTTTAATCTAGAACCATTACTATCATCAGAGATTCTGAGCCTACCCTCCCGCTGACAGATGCACACATATACACAAACTCTTCTCCCCCATCAAAAAAAAAAAAAAAAAAAAAATCATTATGAAGCAGAGAGAACTCTGCATTTGGCTTTGTTGGGCTTGGGGAACAAGGCAAAAGCTGTTGACAGAAAATTACAAGCATGTCTTTGGCCCCAAGTGTACTGCATGACACTAATAGGGCCCATCAAGAAGTTGGATATTGGATCTGACAGGACTTAACTGCCCTGTGATGGCTTGAAAATGAACTGTGGCCCACCCAAGCAGACATACTTGAAGATGGAGAAAGCAACCAGTGTGACAGCTGGGGCTCAGGGACCCTGCATTGATACAAAGACTTTTCTTTTTTCATTAGATTGGGAACCTGCTCATTAAAGTCCAAAACCAAGAAAGAAAAATAAAGATGTAATATTCTGATAGCTCTTTAACGAGGTTTATGAGGGATTCGCAAAAAGACCCTTGGATTTAAAACAACCAACCAGACATGCCCAGACAGTGGCAAAATAAAATAGCTTATTTATGCAAGAACCGGGTGTGGTAAATTCTGTCTCAGTGTCCTCCTAAATAGCAGGAGGCTTCGGACACTGAAAAGAAAATTGGAGTCAAGTTGGGGCAGATGACCACCTGCGGAGGCTAAATGCTCCGGCACATAGCTCAGTCATCAACAGGTCCAGAAGGGCTCAAGTTCAGTTCTCTCTCCCAGCCGCACACAGAACCACTGCTGCTGCTTCCAACGTTGCACTACGAGGGCCCAGGTAAGATTTCATGTCTTACAACTCTGTGCTTTGTAGAGGTCGGCTTGTCCATTGGGTTTCAAGGGTCTAGAAGCTAGAGAGTGCAGGCTTGTAAATTGTGTTTCATTGTTCTGGGGTGGCGGCCGGAGATGCAGTTTCTTTGGGGTCAGCTTTGATCCATCTTCCTCCGTTCAGGAGGCCCGGGGAAGTAATCAGTGGTTCTTGAGGCAAAGTCTGAGTTACTCCTCCTGCCTAGTGGGATGCAAGGTTCATTTGGGGGAGGGAGAGCTGGACTTGGGGGGCGGACTCAGCCTTAGGGGGGATGGAACCTTCCTCCTTTTTGTTCCCCATTTCCAGGCTGAATCCACGTTCCAGCTGAACGGGGCTTCTGCAGAAAGGTGCCCCTAGTGAGAATGAGAATGGTAGGGCAGCCTGGAGTCTGGAGAGAAATCCAAGCAGGAGGTTGATCCCTAAGGAACTCAGCAAAGACCAAGCAGAGGTTTCTCCCCTCTAGACCCAACCCAGAAGGGAGAGTAGAAGCCTATGTCATTTCCTCTGGGAAAAGGAAACAATTTTCCTTATAAACCAACAAAATAACATGGACTATTTGTAGATTGGCAAAGTGTTGGGGACAATTTTCCAGATAACATGGGACTAAAAATCTACCTGGAAAAATCCAGATAATTGAGACCAAGGAATTTTCCGTGGTAAATGATGAGGATAAATGGCTCACACTCTCATGGTCCCAGGCTGGCATTGCAGGGAGTGTCCTTTCAAAGAGTGTGAAGTGAGGAATCATTTCAGAATATTCAGCATGGTGAGGAATAAAGAGGGATGATAAAGAATTGTTCCTCAGTTTCCATGTCTTCTGATATTCTCGGAACTTGTCTGGAAGGCAATTGAATTGTTTAGATAACTTGACAAAAAGAGTAAAGAAAAATCATGTTACTCTTTGACATAATATATATCAAATGGCAACCAGGAGATAAGGGAGAGATTAGGTCTGTGCTATTAAAACTATTTCTGCCAGTTGTAGTATTGGAGGATCTGTAGTCATGGAAACATGTTCACGCATATCTATAGCTTCATCTTCATTCTTTCTGGTCTTCTGTTGATATGTCAGCCATGACACATGCTAAACTGTATATGTGTGTGTGTGTGTGCGTATATATGTGTGTGTGTGTGTGTGAAAAATTTATCTTCAAGGCCAGATTTAGGAAAAAACAAAACCAAGGAATGGCCCTGGCCCTTAGATGACCATCCAGTCACTCCTCACTCAGGAAGGAGCTGATAAGGGAAGGGACATACGGCATCTGCTGTTGATGGGTGAATGGTCTTGAAAAAGAAATCGCCCTCTTTCTTTCCTCCTCAATATGTAAAACACTTAGACACGGGGGGTACTGTGATGATCATGATGATAATGTTATTAATGACTTCTTTTATGCTTTATAAAGTGCTTTTCACTTAAATTATCTCTGACCCTTGCCACACAATCCTTCACGGTAAGTGTTATTAGCCTCATTTGACAGTAACAAAGGCTTTAAGAGAGAGTACAAAACCTGGTAGCCAGAGGACAGATCCTCACCTAGAGAGTGGCGTGCGGTGTGTTAAAAAGTTATGAATGAATTACGAACATTTAAAAGTCTCATTTTCATGTAGAACCCTGCATTTCCAATTGCTCCTTAAAAAGTTCATTGCCTGGCCACCACCTTTGTAGAGCTGGGTAGGGATGACCTCCCATCAGCAGGACACGAATGCTTCAGCTCATCACAGTTCCACTGTGATGCCCTGTCGCCCATTACTGCCCTACTTTATTAAGCTCCCTGCCCAGTTCCTGTGGACACTAGAGTCTTCAACCAGTTCTCCAGAAGGATAACAAATGTGCTTAAGATCAAATGGCCAATTAACGGTAGAAGCGAAAATTAAAACCAGAGCTCTGGCACCAAGTCCGTCTCTGCTTCTGTCTCTATGGAGTAGTCCTCAAACAGAGTGACCTGATCCAGATCTTAGAATCCCAGGTATGGGATCCAAGAATATGCCTTTTGAACAGTCGCCACCCAGGATGTGATGTGATCGAAATGCTAGACTGTGATAAAATGGGAGGAGCGCTTTGGATTCAGTAGTTGCCCAGCTTAACTGAATAACCACTTCTTAACTGTCATATTGATTCCTCATAGTGAAGCATGGTGCATATTGCAAGGTAGGCATTCAATAAATATTTGATGAATACATAATACTCATCAAGGAGTTAGGAGAACTAGGGTCCCCTTGGTCCTTTGACTAAACTAGTCCGTCTCTCTGTCATTGAACCCTCAAGTCTTTGGGCACACACAAAGTGCTGTGTTTTCTGACTCTGGATTATGTAACATTTTGGGGACCCTAGCTTTATTCATCTGTAAACCAGGTTGATAATCGACACATTTTTCTATGCCACTTGGGTATTGTGAGATATACCCTGTTTATGTATTCATCAAATATTTATTGAATGCCTATCTTGCAATATGCACCATGCTTCACTATGAGGGATCAATATGACAGTTAAGAAGTGGTTATTCAGTTAAGCTGGGCAACTACTGAATCCAAGACAGACTGAGCTGTGAGCCTCAGTTGCCCAAAAGGTACTTCAATATTTACTTATGTTGGTAAGCACAGGGGTTTTCTTTTTCTTTCATTTTTTTAAATTTAATTTTTATTTTATATTGGAGTGTAGTTGATTTACAATGTTGTGTTAGTTACAGCTGTACAGCTAAGTGATTCCGTTATACATATACATATATCCAGTGTTTTTCAGATTCCTTTTCTATATAGGTTATTGTAGAATATTGAGTAGAGTTGAGTTCCCTGTGCTATACAGTAGGTCCCTGTTGCTTATCTATTTTCGATAGAGTAGTGTGTATATGTTAATCCCAAACTCCTAATTTATCCCTCCCCGTCACCATGTTTCCCCTTTGGTAACCATAAGTTTGTTTTCTAAGTCTTTGAGTCTGTTTCTGTTGTGTAAATAAGTTCGTTTCTATCATTTTCTTTTAGATTCCACATATAAGTGATGTCATAGGATATTTGTCTTTCTCTGCCTGACTTAAACTTAGTGTGATAATCTCTAGGTCCATCCATGTTGCTGCAAATGGCATTATTTCATTGTATATATGTGCCACGTCTTCTTTATCCATTCCTCTGTTGATGGACATTTAGGTTGCTTCCATGTCTTGGCTATTGTAAATGGTGCTGCAGTGAACATTGGGGTGCATGTATCTATTCAAATTACGCTTTTCTCTAGATATATGCCCAGGAGTGGGATTGCTGGATCATATAGTAGTTCTATTTGTAGTTTTTTAAGGAACCTCCATACTGTTCTCCATAGTGGCTGTATCAATTTACATTCCCACCAACAGTGCAAGAGGGTTCCCTTTTCTCCACACCCTCTCCAGCATTTGTTGTTCGTAGATTTTCTGATGATGCCCATTCTAACAGGAGTGAGGTGATACCTCATTGTAGTTTTGATTTGCATTTCTCTAATAATGAGTGATGCTGAGCAGCTTTTCTTGTGCTTCTTGGCCATCTGTATGTCTTCTTTGGAGGAATGTCTATTTAGGTCTTCTGCCCATTTTTCGATTGGGTTGTTTGTTTTTTTGATACTGAGCTGCATGTGCTGTTTGTATATTTTGGAGATTAACCCCTTGTCAGTCGCTTCGTTTGCAAATATTTCCTCCCATTCTGTGGGTTGTCTTTTCGTTTTGTTTATGGTTTCCTTTGCTGTGCAAAAGCTTTTAGGTTTAATCAGGTCCCATGTGTCTATTTTTTTTTTTTCCATGTGTCTATTTTTGTTTTTATTTTCATTGCTCCAGGAGGTGGATCATAAAAGATCTTGCTGTGATTTATGTCAGAGAGTGTTCTGCCTATGTTTTCCTCTAAGAGTTTTATAGTATCTGGCCTTTAAATTTAGGCCTTTAATCCATTTTGAGTTTATTTTTCTGTATGGTGTTAGGGAGTGTTCTAATTTCATTCTTTTATGTATAGCTGTCCAGTTTTCCCAGCAGCATTAGCTGAAGAGAATGTCTTTCCTCCATTGTATATTCTTGCCTCCTTTGTCATAGTTTAATTGACTATAGGTGCATGGGTTTATTTCTGGGCTTTCTATCCTGTTCCATTGATCTATATTTCTGGTTTTTGTGCCAGTACCATATTGTTTTGATGACTGTAGCTGTGTGGTATAGTCTGAAGTCAGGGAGTCTGACTCCTCCAGCTCTGCTTTTCTTTCTCATTATTGCTTTGGCTATTTGGGGTCTTTTGTGTTTCCATACGAATTTTAAAATGTTTTGTTCTAGTTCTGTGAAAAATGCCATTGGTAATTTCATAGGGATTGCATTGAATCCGTAGATTGCTTTGGGTAGTTAGTAGAGTCATTTTCACAATGTTGATTATTCCAATCCAGGAGCATGGTATACCTCTCCATCTGTTTGTGTCATCTTTGATTTCTCTCATCAGTGTCTTAGAGTGTTTATACTACAGGTCTTTTGCCTCCTTAGGTAGGTTTGTTCCTAGGTATTTTATTCTTTTTGAGGGCAGTGGCAAGTGGGATTGCTTCCTTAACTTCTCTTCCTGATCTTTCATTTTAAGTGTGTTGGAATGCAAGAGATTTCACGTATTAATTTCGTATCCTGCAACGTTACCGAATTCATTGATGAGCTCTAGTAGTTTTCTGGTAGCATCTTTAGGATTTTCTATGTATAGTATCATGTCATCTGCAAACAGTGACAGTTTTACTACTACTTTTCCAGTTTGGATTCTTTTTATTTCTTTTTCTTCTCTCATTTCTGTGGCTAGGTCTTTCAAAACCATGTTGGATAAAAGTGGGCGAGAATGGACATCCTTGTCTCATTCCTAATCTTAGAGGAAATGCTCTCAGCTTTTCACTGTTGAGAAGCACAGTCTTTTTTCAAAGCCCTCATGGAACTCGCACGGTTAGTACTGTCCTATGATGCCATATCTTTCATGGTGGCCATCAGATATTTAGATTCACTTGACTAAAGGTCTTCTTCTCCAAAAGTAACTTGAGGATTTCATTTTCCAGACAGTGCACTATGAAACTACTCAAGCATCTGATTTTAACCCTAAATATTTAATTTGTTTTGCATGAAATTTACAAGAACTGTAATGCTTGCCTTAGTCTCTGAGAGTGTAAAGATGCATGTACCTAAGTTAGGTTGTACACCTCCCCTAACCATTTATTTGAAATCCTTAAGGAAACAAAAGGCATATATAAAAACTAGCACTGTCTTAAAATTTTCAAAGGTAACTAAGTACTTGCTACTCAAAATGTGGTCCCAGGACCAATTGTATCAGTACTTTCAAGGAGTTTACTCATGATGTAGTTTCTTAGGCTCAAGTCTACACCCAACGTGATCCCCAGGTTACTCCTATGCACCTGAATGTCTGAAAAGCCCTGAGTTAAGATTCCCTGTTAACAGTTCCAACTAACCTTACTGTGGTCATCATTTCCCCATATATATACTTGAATCAAGTTGTCACATGTACAGCTTAAATTTACAAAATGTTACGTCAATTACATCTCAAAGCATGGTGGGGAGGAGTTCCCTAGATGTGACTGTTTTTGGTTTGTAGATTTATATCATAAGGGTCTTTAGATGCGAACAAATTAGGCAGTAAGAAATAGAAAGTATTGGGGATATTTACACGCCAGTCTGTCTGGAAAATGTTGATGTTTTTCATGACATTTTTCCAAGCTTGACTTCAAATAAACATGGTGAGAAAGTGAGACAGTGTGGGCACATATAAAATGAAAACAAAAACAAAAAAACACAAATGCAGAAAATATTGTCTTCTACAGATTCTTTATGCAGTAAGGACATTAAGGCCTTGTCTTTTAAATGTGTTGTATTTTCTTTGTTTTTGTTGTTTTTAATATTTATCAAAATCTTCATGTTTCTATGTAGTCAGGTCATTGGACATTATTTGCTTTATTATTTCTTTATTGTTTTTATTACGTTGAGAATAGTGAACAGTGATTCTCAACTTTGGTTACACTTTGGAATCACCTGGAAAGCTCTGAAAACTACTGATGTTTGGATTCCCCACCTTGTCCCTTCCCCCCAGGTGCCCTGCTTTAATTAGTGTGGTGTCCTACATAGGCCACAAGGTTTTCAAATGCTCCCCAGGTGACTCTATTGTGCCATCAGGGTTGAGTAGTATTGCCTTAGAAAGTCCTTCCCTATAGCAAGATCAAATGATATTCACCTATATGTGCTTCTAATTAGATTTTATTCTAATTAAAATTTCTTTCATGATTTTTAAAGATTTTTTTTTCATAATTTTATTCTGTACCTGTTTTTCTCTGCAGTTTATGATAAAATTTGGGGCTCAACCTAGGACATATTCGAACTCTTTGAATAATGCCTCTCAGCTCTCCTTTCTGTCTATAATTCCTCTTCTATCTTTCCCTTTTAGTTCCAACAGATAACTGGAGATAAACTCGAGATGACTTATTATTGCAGTCATAAATGGTCAAAGAGTAACACTAGTAATAAGTTCTGGTCTCAGAGTTTTAGGAGGAAGCAGGAAGAATTGGGTTTACTGCTTCATTTGCAAACAAACAGTCACTATTGGAAAGCTAGCTTTTCACTGACTAGATTGGTGAATGATTAACTGAGTAAATTATTCTGTTTAGATAGACTCAACCATAGTCTTGACAATAATCACCCAACTGGCCCAGTGGAAACTTCCTTCTCTCCGGAGGCTCTAAAATTCTACTCTTGAGCAGCTGCTCTATAATTATGATTCCTCTCCTGAGTCTAAGGTGGTTGGTGAATGGACAAAGGGGCTGTCAGGGGCGGATGCCTCTCACGGTAGTCATTGTCATGCTTTAGTTGAGAGCCAGAGGTCTTGACATTGCATTATGTAGTCCTGACTTTGGCTTGGAGACAAAGTAATATTCCCCTTCTCCGTAAGAGCAGATGACATCACTGCAGAAAGCTTTTAAGCCTTTGCGAAAGTTCTCTTATTTTCTGTGCCCCATTAAATTGCCACTCAGTCCTAAGACTTGAGTAGCCTGAAGTACCAGCTACTAGCTGTTGCTATAAATAGTACCTCTGCTTCCCTTTAGATTCACTGTCTACATAGACAAAAAGGGCAAAGGGAATATATTTTCCTTCTAAATATTTGCTTGATGGGCGTTCAGGCTTTGAATTCTTCAACTTCATCACATTCTGTTATTTGAGACTAAGTAGAATTTTTGACATTTTAGTTTGAAATTTGTGGTCATAAATCCACAGAATCCAGGGCATGGTGACCTATCTCAGGCGTATATGGTCATGTCAAAATGCAGAGTTTCGTTGCCCAAGGTATTGAGCCTTTGCTATCAGTTCTCACAGAATATGAGAAAGTGCTACAGATACTGCTTTGCCTCCCTCTTCACATCATGCCCAATAAACCCATCACCTCTATAAAATAGCTGTCCCAGTGGCCTAGGGCATGCCACCCTGCTTACAGTTGATCTTTTCTACTGAAGTCATCTGGCGACCCAAGAAAGGAATTTGATCATTCACTCAATCTCATCCAAGAAATATGAATTGTACATCCCATATACATCAGAACCCCACGTGGGGTATTGTGGGAGACAAAAGATAAACTGGTTGAAAACTCTGCCTGTAAGAGGTGATTTGTTAGTGGTGGGACAAAAACGATGAAGGAAGGCAAGGGTTTCTTAGAAGACGTGGCAACAAGGTGCCCTTGGAGTTCAGAACTATATATATAGACAGTGACAAGATTGAATCTCAAAAAAAAATGAGTTAAAAGAGGCTAGACACCAAAGAGTATGTAGGGTACAAGTGCATTTGTATAATGTTCAGAAGTATCCAGAACTAATCTATGAGTCAGAATAACAGTTGTTTAGAGATGGGTACTACCTGGAAGGGGACAAAGGGAACTTTCTGGGTTATGGAAATCTGTATCTCGATGTGGATGATGGCGATACAGGTGTCCACATGTGTCAGAATTCATCCTAAATACACTTAAAACTTATGTATTTTGCTTTGTTTTGTGTGTGTATGTGTGTGTGTGTGTGTGTGTGTGTATATATATATACACATATATATATACACACACACACACACACACACACACACACACACATATAATCATTAATTTAAAAATAGTGTTGTAGCAGTTTAAAGGCAGGAGAAGTGGTAAACTTGCAAAGACTTAGAAGGCAGTGACGTTGAGATGGGCCCTGAAGAGGAACAGCATTTAGTAAAAGCACTTCCGTGGGAAGGAAGGAGAAAACCACTGCAGGGAGAGTCCACTGAAGGCTCAGCAGTTCAGTGAGTGTTGTGTGCCCGGGCCACTTGTGCAAGTAATATCTGCAATAGAATTTACTAAAGGACAGCATGGGGGGTTCAATTCAAATCATCAGTTTATGGGGAATCATTAAGTGTTTGGGGGCAGCAGAGAGATGTGCCTGTATCTGTGCTTGGGCAAGATGCGTCAGGCCCCACCCAGTGTGTCCCACAGCTGGGAGGAGGGAGGGGGGATGACAAAAATGAGTGAGGAGGCTGCTGGAGTTTCTCAACAAGCAAAGATTGGTGCTGGACCTATTTAATGGGAGCTAAAGGAATGGGGAGAAGGAACAAATGTAATATGCATGGCATAGGGACTGTCTCTGAGTTGCGCCCATGTGGGAGGTAAGGGACACAGAAAGGTCAAAGATGTTAAGATTGGCTGGGAGGAGGCATCAACAAATGAGTAAATGCAGGGAGAAATAGAGGTCTGAGAGGGGCTGTTGGACATCCTAAGTCAGAGAAAAGCCAGGGCAAGCAAGTAAGCACAGTTTTTAAAAAGTTGATGTGGACTTCCCTGGTGGCACAGTGGTTAGGAATCCGCCTGCCAGTGCAAGGGACACAAGTTCGAGCCCTGGTCCGGGAAGATCCCACATGCCACAGAGCAACTAAGCCCGTGCGCCACAACTACTGAGCCTGCGCTCTAGAGCCCGCGAGCCACAACTACTGAAACCCGCGCGCCTAGAGCCTGTGCTCCGCAACAAGAGAAGCCACCACAATGAGAAGCCCATGCACTACAACGAAGAGCAGCCCCCGCTCGCCACAACTAGAGAAAGCCCGCACGCAGCCACGAAGACCCAATGCGGCCAAAAATAAATACGTGAATTAAAAAAAATTTTTTTTCCATCATCACAGAAAATCCCATTGGGCAGTGCTGATCAATGAACACCCATGATTAATCCCACCTACCCATACTGCAAGTGTATTATGCTCTTCAAGAGATCTTCTATAAACTATCGGTTTTTGTGGATAGACTATTCAAAACCTGGACCTTTACCAGTAGCCTTGAAAGATCTGCAGCTATTTTTGAACATCGAAGTACAACATTGGATCCCAACCATTCCCACCCTTGGTGAAAATTTGGCAATGCGTTTTAATAGCATATTCTTTCAGTTTGCAATGGGAAAAAGAATTGTTGATGCTTTCATGGCTGTCTTTGAGGAAACAGGTTCCCAGTTGAGCTAGGAAAGACTAAGATGACATGTGACAGTTTAGTAGATTATAAGCAGTTGCTGGTGAAGGGGAAGTTCTGATACACTGCCTGGTATAGAATAAGATTAGTTATACAGTTCTCAGCTGAAACCTACTGTTTCTTGTAGATTACTGTGACATGATTGGCCAAGCCATCCAAATGTCACTCTACACCTAGAGGGAAGGGGAACAGGAAATGGACCTTTGAGTATGATACCCTGTGCTAAATACAATGTTGGAGTTTTCAATATCTGATTGATTGTATTCCAGATGAAGTGAGGTCTATAAGGCTTTTTGAATACTAAATTAATAGCAGCATCTTTGTGCGTGAAAAGGGAGCATAACATATAAGACGAGTTGGGAAATTTTCTCTTAGGCTGCTGGCAACGTCTGTTGTTATACACATACCCCGAGGTCAAGGAGTAGGACACAGCTATTTATTGGAATGTAATGAAGTTGATGAGAATGAGCTGTAACAAAAGAAGCAAGGTCAGCTTGAAAGAGTCTTGTTGGTAAATCATGGGGGTGTACATAGAAAGAAAGAAAGTCACGGCAATGCCTTGCAGGGAAAGAACATCAATGATCATTCTGGAAATGTTTTGTTCGCCTTTTCCAATAGGCTCTTGTGCTTAGCAGACCAAGTGAAACTAGTCTGGTCTTGCTTTCAGAAGCTTTCCGAGTAGTGGAGGCTCAGAAAGGGCTTCGGTATTTCGGACAGCAGCAGTTCCGGTTTTATTCCTCCCTCCCCCTAACCACTCCTGTTTTGTTTAGTGCCCCCTGCTCTGCACACTCACCTCACTGGTCTTTTGCCCAGTGTGTGCTTCTCTCTCGTATTCTCCTATTTTGCAGCACTGTATTTTAATGGTTAAGATATTGACTCTGAAACAAAAGTTCCTAATTTCCAATCCTGGCTCCATCACTTGTTAGCTAAGTCCTCAGTTTCCTCTTCTATAAAATAAGGATGATTACCTACTTCATCAGGTTGGTGTTATGAGTATTAAATGAAGAAGACAGTAATTATGACTATTCCCTGGCACACAGTAAGTGCTGTATTAGTATATGCCATCATCAGCAACATGTCCTGTCTTCAGGAAAGCTTTGCAGCACCCTGTACCTACATTCACATTTTAATCCTGTGCTCAGTCTATAAATGCATGTTCCCTCCACTCTTGCATTGTCCTGGACCGTTCTAGATTTTGATGCCCTTCTTACCCCAGAATCTAGTATTCCTCATAGTAGGCATCAGTCCAGATTTGGGGATGGAGGACTGCTTCATTCCCACCTTGTCTGGGTGATCAATCAATCAGGACACTGTTCCATTTTGATTCTGCCTCTGTCAGTCAAAGTATAATCCCATTTTCTGTTTATGATTCTTAGGTTCATTCTGTAAAACTCAAGATTGGAAAGCAATGCTATACATGATGTTAAGAAGCAAAATTGTTCCGCTCAGGGTCTTTTTGCCCTATATAATTAGGGTCTTCTTGCTCTATAATTAATTTTTTTTGACTTACTAAAATCTCTTTTTAAGTTTTAATATGTGTTAAATGCAAACTTCCATGCTTAAGTCCAGGCTGGGGAAGAGAGAGATGATGGCGGTCAATTAGAGCAGGTGAATTTGAGAAATACGTAGGAAATATGATATTTACGCGTAAGAGGTTGTTAAAAACAAAACATAGGCCCATTACTGAGTTGCGTATGCTAAGCTCCACACCTGAGACTTAACTGCGTCACAGCTTTAGCTCTCCCAGAAGTGAATCGCCGGACCAGCACTAGTTAGGTCATCTGCCTGCCAGCCCCTTGCAATAACCAACCTATGTTTTTGCCTAGTGCAACTTCCTCGTTCCTGCTCCCTTCTGCCTTGAGAAGTCTTTCTTTCATTTTCTGCAGCTCCTTGGAGATCCTTTTTAGCTTCTAGACTGGATGCTGCCTGAGTCATGAATTAGTGAATAAACCCAATAAGATCTTTAAAGTTTACTTAGTTGAATTTTGTTTCTTTACAGCTTGATGGCAGTGGTTGCTTCTGAAGGAGACTTCTGATGGCTCCGAGGACAGTGGGAAACGCAGATGTTGGTAACCGTGAACGCTTTGAGTTCTCTTTCTCACCATTTCCAAGGGCCATGGCTAAGTTCCCCTCAGGTCTGAACTCCACTCTCTTTGCACTGAGCTCCTGATGTAAATTGGCTTTCCAGTCCTGGGTCCGTCTGGGGTGACAGGTTCTAGCGGTGTGCTGGTCCTCAGCCCTTGTCAGTCCACAGTCCCCATTTGTTGGGGTCTGCTGGTTTGGTTCCCACTTACACTTGGATAGCTGTTGGTGCACAGTTATGGCCTTCTCTTGGCCAATCCACGCTACCATCTCTTTGGTTACTGCTGGTGTCCACAGTTCCATTTCCTCGGTCACTATTGGTTTCTGTTAATGTGCACATGAAGTGAAGGAGTAAATAGCCCTCTTGCTAATGGGAATCTTGGAAGGCAAAGCTGCAAAACTAGTGGGCATGGGGTCGAGCACTTAAGAGCCATTAGAGTGCTTGCCCCCCAACTCTGACTCCCATGCTAGGATAAGGTGTTCACAGAATGCATTAGATTGAAACTAGTCTGTTCACCCCCAACCTCGAACAACGTTCATGCGACAAGGTGTACTTTAAAACATCATACAATCCCCAAACCAGCAGCATGGCCCTCTTAGGTATTAATTCCTCAGCAGACCCCAGGCTTAGCTAAAGAAACGGGATCCTCAAGTTTCAAAAAATTGAGTGCACCACCTTCGGGCACAAATGCTTATTTTAAGAACTGAGGTCCTGGAAGCTGTGAATATCTACAAAAATGGCAAAATCTTACACTACGATGGCCCCTTTGAGGAATGTTCCAATTAGACAAACACCATTCATTTCAGTGCCCTTGAAAGCAAGGGCTCCCAAATCAAACAGAATGGGATACCTATTT
The DNA here is from genome assembly GCF_028021215.1 of Eschrichtius robustus. Taxonomy (NCBI): domain Eukaryota; kingdom Metazoa; phylum Chordata; class Mammalia; order Artiodactyla; family Eschrichtiidae; genus Eschrichtius; species Eschrichtius robustus. The sequence continues at coordinate 9,099,938 of NC_090835.1, forward strand.
TAAGTGTCATGCAGAGGCCTCCAAAAGGCTGAGGAGAAATTAAAGGTCCAAGAGGTGCCTAAAACAAAGACCTGTAAGACTGATGTGACTGGCCCTACTCCCCTCTAGCCTCCTTTACCTGAGGACTCACAGTCTGTGATCCTGTGCCTGAACAGCCTTTCCACTCTGCAGAGACCGCAAGGCTGTAAACCGAAGTCCTCCGAGTAAGGGGCCTGGGAGGTGCCTCCACATCTACCCTGGAAGGACAACCCCTTCCAGGGTTGATGGGACTCAGGGATTCTCAAGTAAGCTGCTACCAATTACAGCTTTAAACAGCTGAAGGGAAACTAAAGTTAAAACTAGTGGAAAATCTTGTAAAATTCTGGTAGATACTAGGGCTGCACTCTCTAAACCCCACTCATCCGGAGCCTGCAGCTGGGATCCTAGGAAAACTGCCAGGAGCTTGCGAAAGGGGAGAATCCTTACCAGCGTCAGCTCTCCCGAATCTCTCTGTAGTGGCCAGGTGAGAGAGGAAAGCAAAATTTTACACTGTCCCTTTCTTTCGAAATCCAGACGCCTTGGTTTATGTCCTTTGTCTGCCAAGGACAGCTACTGCCCTTCTTATTTGTCTCATTTTGTGTCCTGAGAACTTGGCTTGGCAACTGTCAGGTTGGAGACCCCAAAGGTAAGGCCAGACAGAAATGTGGGCTGTGCTCCATTTGTGGCCAGCAACCTACTCTGCTGCCAGCTCTCAGAGGAACTGTGTCTGAGTCTTTCTTTCCTTTGGTTATCTTTGGGAGCGGCTCTGGATCCTGGGAGGGTAGTATCTTTTGCACGCTTTGGGGGGACACCTCTTGCCTCCATGGGGTTTGTTCAGTACTGCTAGGAATACTTACTGTTTGTCCAAGCTGAAAACTGACAACATATTTGAAAGGATTGTTTAAAAGTAGCGTCTTTGGTCAGAAGTTGCCCAACCTGGAAGCTGGTATCAGAAGTAGATAAAGATACTTTTTAGGCCCTCTCCCCTAAGCCACAATGAACTCAAGTACCTAGAGGTAAAGAAAATCGTTCCAAAAAATGAGCAGCTCTAAGTCTAGAACACAGGGTTTTTTTGATTTCCATCTTAGTTGTAGGTCTTCTCCCTGATGTAAAGAAGCAATTTGGAGATAACATAGTTGGATGGATGGGTGTGTCGGCCTATGATGAGGTCATTCAGGTTGCAACCGGAGTCTATGAGGAATTAAAAACAACTGTCCTTGTCTTGTAAATTGAGTCTTTACAAAAACAGAAATGCAACTCTAGAAGCAATTCAAAGGCCACCTATCCTTCTTACCAATCCCCAAACCTCCCCTATTCATGGAGAAAGGTTTGCAGATAATTAATTGTAAAAGATTTAGACTTAAGGAAACAAACAAATCCTTCTTGCTGGAATTTACATTCTTTCTCTGTGCCTTTTGAGATGTAAATGTCCTACCTGGTCTTCTCTAGGAACCAAGATAATTCTTAGCAGAAAAAAAGATACAGAAAGAAAAAATAAAAGAAAGGCTATTTGAAAACTAGGCCCGTTAAAAAAATCTTTGATTAGTGGTAAGGCTTAACCAACCATCTGAGCAGGTAAGCTTAACTTATTCCATCGGCCAAAAACAGAATTTGTATCCAACTGTTCTTTTATAAACTAGTGAGTTTTGCATTATCATACCTGCTTCATGGCTTAAATTGTAAAAAAAAAAAAAATCTATTAAGATCTCTGTTTGCATCTGTCTGTGTGTCTATGTATGTATGTTATAGATGAGGTATTTTTCTACATGCAGATGATAGTACCAACTTTAATTTGTAGAGAGCTCTATCGAATTGCCTTAAAGACAGACAAACACTCTATTAATTAAATATACTCAGAAATATAAAAACTAACGCAAATGCTTTTCAAGATCATGTGATCTAGGATAATCTTCAGTAAACAAGCACCACGCTTTAGAGTTATCAGTATTAAATATTTTTATTCTACCTAGGCTTACTAAAAGTCCAATAAGCTCATGTAATCTCTGTTACAGAATTTTTTAGCAAGAAAGATAACGTAAAAGATGATGGTGGTTAGCTGTTTAACGTCTCATGAAATTTTCAAGAGTAATCTAAATGTAATTGTTAAGAACAAGTAAATTAAATAAACTTTTCAACAATAACTGTGCTTTATGGCATGCCAAAAATAGCTTCCAAATCTTTTTTGGTAACTTGAAACCCTGAAGTTATACTGAAAGAAGTTAAATAATGGATATTCATCGAGTATCTAGATTAATTCCAAATAAGGTAAGATACTAAAACATTCTGCCAATCCACAGAATGCTAGTGTGGCAGTCCACAATTGCTTACTTCTTAGTTTATACCAAGGAATTAAGGATTCTAAGGGTTCAGAATTCTAATCACCCACCATACGGAATAATAGTGACTTGGAAATAGTAAGTATGAAAGGAACCAACTGTTTGGTTGGTCCCGCCCGAAGATAAAATAGGACAAAATTTGAAAAAAATATTTAAAAGGCTGCAGAAGGTTTGTAGAAAAGGAATGTTGGGAAAGGAATTTCATGTGTGGTCAAGCTAGTTTGGAATGGATTTAGTTAAGCTTAAAAAAATGAGTTTTGATACCAAAAGTACACTGGTGCAAAAATTAGACTTTGGTTTTCTCTCCATTAAAATGACACAAAGTGTTATTGTACTTTTGGTCTGCTTTTCCAACGAGATTGTGAAAGTTTCCCTTTTAAAGGAGTCTGCCTGGACCGCAAAGAAAGATTTTTGTGTTTGACCAAAATAATTGACGGTGCTTCCGGTCGTCTTTATCAGGTCTTTGATTACTTAAGAAAAGCCAGCCTTCTCAATATTAAAAGAGGTAAGTTTTGCTTATAACGACATAACTGGTTTTACCTTTACCATCTTTCGTTGTCACTTCGGCTGCATAGGTAATGAAGTATTATAATGATCTGTGATCCTATTTAATCAAATGTTCAAACTTTGATGTTTTCCCGAAGTCAAATTTTAAGTGGGGTCTTTTTGACCTCAAACGAACTTGGATATTTCCCAGAGGGTCCCCAGAAAATGTCAAGGGATTTGCTTCTTAGAGGTAAGAAAGATGTTAAAATAAATTAGGTTTATTTGATATGTTAAATTATGCAGGAAGCATTATCAAATAAGAAGTGACGCTAAACCTTCTTAGGTTATATTTGTATGGATGGATGCATGCTAGTAATATAAATGTTCTAAAACTGTATAAAATCCTAGAAATTTGATATGTCCTGGTATAATACCATCTTTTTCCATTTATTATCTTAATTAACCATGGACATTTTTAAGTCTATCATTTTCATTTTACTCTTGATCGCTGATACCACTGCCACATTATAAGCTGTGGAAACTTGGGTGCACTTTCACAGGTAAAGAAGGCTCTACCTGACATCTGGTCCTGTGCAAAAACATGGAGACCTCAAAATCACATAGAATTTAGAGTTAAGACCTCAGATCAAGAATGTTTCTTTCCATTTCTCCTTCCCTCTCTGATCATCTTTTTTCCTACTGCTTACGCCATGAAGGTCTTCATGATACTTTTGTCCACTTTTTGCCTTGCTCTGGCCTGGAAAGGTAATGCCCGTTGCAAGGACTTGGGGGGATAATAATCCAAGCATCAAATGACTGCTGGATTTGCCATGATTCTGGTAATCCTGTACTGCCAATGCCTCAGGTTTCTCAGGAAACAAAATCAGCCCCTTCTCTTTTGTGTCAGACTCCCAAACTTGGGGACTCTGCATCCAGGCTTTGGACAAAGAAAGGGATACGAGGCAAGCAGGATAAATCCACCTGTGTGTTGTTCTACAGCCCCTTACATTTTACCAGCCTCCATGGCTGTCACCTTTCCAGTCCTGAGCCACGGCCTCAAATGGGAATTACCAGGAGGCATTCATGATTCAAACTTCGCTTCCTTCAGCAGATTCCTGCTGGGCACGCTAAGTACCCCTACCCTAAGTGCAGATGAGGCTATGATCAGGAACTCTTCCTTAGCTCTTGAAGCTATTACAGGATCTGCTGCTACAGCAAGGGCTCCCCACCAGAAATTCCCAGATTATCTGCTAGCTAACCAGGGTGTTTGTGCCATGGCCAACACCACTTGCTATACTTGAATTTGACACTTCAGGGTAAGTTGAGACTCAGCTCCATAATAAGATCACTGAATAAAAGTCAGTTGGCTTAAAAAAGTGACTCCTTCAATGGGGACTTTCTTTGGCTTATTCTGATTGGTTTGGGTCTTAGGGAGCCTGCCTCTGAAGTGCAGTCCAGACACTGGGAATTGATATAGTCTCGCAAAAGCTTTAAATGCATGTTCACAGCTGACCACAGCTGATAACCACCACACAGATGATCACCTTAAGACTAGAACTTCAGACAAGGATTGAAGAGAATGACCAACTTCAGGAATGTCAACCTGACCCTGTGACCTGTGAATGCCACAGAGATTCAGCAAAACACTGTGAGAGCTCCAGAGCCGTAGCTGGGGGTAGTGCTGATACCTTAAATTTTTCATCACATCTCTCAGGCTGAGAGTCTGATCTCAAAAGGGGGAAATTGTTAAAAACAAGAAAACGGGCCCACCGTGGAGTTCCTTATGCTAAGCCCCACTTCAGCAAACCGAGAATTAACTGAATTATGGTTTTGACTCTCCCAGAGATGAATCTTGAACCAGTCCATTGGGAATTGCTGGATCAGCACTAGGTAGGTCATCGGGCTGATTGACCCATGCCGTCCCCTAAAGGAAAGTAACCTCGCAATAACCAACCTGCTTTTTTTGCCTCGTGTAAAACTGTCTGTCGTCTTTTTCCCACTCCCTTCTGCCTATAAAAGGTTTCATTTTTTTTTAGTTTTCCGAGGACCCTCCATACTGTTCTCCATAGTGGCTGTATCAATTTACATTCCCAGCAACAGTGTAGGAGGGTTCCCTTTTCTCCACACCCTCTCCAGCATTTGTTGTAGACTTTTTAATGCTGGCCATTCTGACCGGGTGTGTGAGGCGATACCTCCTTGGAGTTTTGATTTGCAAAAACAGTAATTCAAAAAGATACATGCACTGCAATGTTCACAGCAGCACTACTCACAATAGCCAAGACATGGAAACAACCTAAATGTTGACAGACAGAGGGATGGATAAAGAAGATGTAGTACATATATATACACAACGGAATATTACTCAGCCACAAAATAGAATGAAATAAAGCCGCTCGCAGCAACATGATGGACCTAGAGATGATCATACTAAGCAAAGTCAGTCAGAAAGAGAAATACCACGTGATATCACTTGGATACGTGTGGACTCTAAAATATGGCACAAATGCATCTATGAAACAGATGCACAGATATAGAGAACAGACTTGTGGCTACCAAGCAGAAGGGTGGATGGATTGGGAGTTTGGGATTAGCAGATGCAACCTGTTACATATAGAACGGATAAACAACAAGGTCCTAGTGTACAGCATGGGGAGCTATATTCAATATCCTGGGATAAGCCCTAATGGAAAAGAAAAGAATACAAACGAGTCACTTTACAGCAGAAATTAACAAACACAGCATCGTAAATCAATAAACTATCCTTCAATTAAAAAGACAAGTCTTGCATTTTGTACAGCTCCTCAGAGCTCCTTTCCATCTGTTAGATTGGATGCTGCCCAGTTCATAAATCAGTGAATAAAACCAATAAGATCTTTAATTTACCTCGTTGAATTTTGGGTTTTGTTAAGAAAATTAATGTTACTGTTCCTAAGGACATAATTAATTATTGTTATTCACTGCCATCTGAGGCATTTGTTTCTGGGAATAAAGCTTTACCTAATTATCTCAATCTTCATTTCTATATGTTTATTAATTTTCCCTTATTGATGAGGTTCTTCCATATTGTCCCTGGTCCTCTGTTCCTTTACTTACTTTGTACCTCCTACAAGCACAAGTCCAACATGCAGAGAGAGAAGCTTCACACAGTAGAATGAGAATATTCCACTTCATCCCTGCCAAATGTATTTTCGACACCGCAGGCGAAAACTCTTTGTTACTCTTAAAATATAAGTCCAGTCATATCCCTTCCTTGCTTGAAATTCTTCAAAGCCTTCCCACTGCACTTGTAATAAAAACCCATACTCCCATCCCCAGGCCCTCCACGCTGTGACCTGTGGTTCCCTGGGGCCCCTCCACTCGCACTGGCCTGCTTTAGTTCCATAAATGGATGAGCTCTGGCCTCTGCGGGGCCTCTCCACTGCTCTTTTTCTGGAACATGCCTATATTCACTGTTGTTAGCTTCCTAAAGGTCTTATCTTAAATATTACTTCCTTAAAAGAGATTGTCCCTACCCCAACCTGGGCAGGGGGTGGGGGGGAGGTGGTATTTGGCCAATCTGGAAACATTTTTGTTGTCACAACCAGGTAAAGGGGGAGGCTGCTAAATATCCTATAACGCACAGGAGAATCCTGCCCCTCCCCGACCCAACAAAGAATTATCCAACATAAAATGTCAATAGTGCCGAAGCTGAGAAACCCTGGTCTAGCTCCACCACTGTACTGAAGCTTCATGCAGGCAGTCCCTTCCCTCGCTTGTTTATCTGTGGTCCCAGAACCTAGCAGATAGCCTATTGGATGAATGAGTGAATAATAAATAATAATAATAAAGGAGAAAAGAGTAGGTGAAGCCCCTAACAGCCAGAACTATCCAAATGCAGAGCCCTCACATTCCACTAGGAATCCTATTCTTTCTGTTGAGATGGTCCCATGGAAACAAGCATCCTTGGCTGGGATTCTCCAGTTCTCCCCTTTGCAGGCTACTTCTCCCTGAAGCACCATGTACTCCTCTGTTGGAATCCTTGTCATGTACAAAGCTAGAGATGTGTAGTAAAAACAGACTGACCCAAAGGCGAGGACTGCAGGGCACAAAGAAACAGTGGGTACCAGCCTGCTGACTGCCCACTAGTGGTCTGGCGCAGCAGTGCAGCACCCACCTTCTACGTGGCACTGTGACATTGGAGGGGCCAACGGTACTCCCACTGTCTGGTCTCCACAGCTGAAAAGACTAATGGTCTCTGACCCAGTGGCCAGAATGGTTGGCCAGCAGTCAGTTATGAAACAAACAGACCGTGGATCCAGAGGGGACCAAAATGAGAGCTTCACAATCATTTCCCCTTTTATAACATCTCAGGGTTGCAGTGATGATTATATTTGGCATTTCTGGGGAAGTCACCTCATCATTAAAAGAAAAATTCCTCCTAGAACAAAAAGTTTTAAAATTTATCGAAACACCAATGACCCCAAATAGCCAAAGCAATCTTGAGAAAGAAAAACGGAGCTGGAGGAATCAGGCTCCCTGACTTCGGACGACACTACAAAGCTACAGTCATCAAAACGGTATGGTAATGGCACAAAACCAGAAATCTGTATCAATGGAACAGGATAGAAAGCCCAGAAATAAACCCATGCATGTATGGGCAATTAATCTACGACAGAGGAGGCAAGAATATACAATGGAGCAAAGAGAGCCTCTTCAATTAATGGTGCTGGGAAAACTGGACAGCTACATGTAGAAGAATGAAATTCGAACACTCCCTAACACCATACACAACAATAAACTCAAAATGGATTAAAGGCCTAACTTTAAGGCTGGATACTATAAATTCTTAGAGGAAAACACAGGCAGAACACTCTGACATAAATCGCATCAATGTCTCTTTGGATCCTCCTCCTACGGTAATGAAAATAAAAGCAAACACAAACAAATGGGACCTAGTGAAACTTAAAAGCTTTTGCACAGCAAAGGAAACCATAAACAAGACGAAAAGACAACCCACAGAATGGGAGAAAATATGTGCAAATGAACCTGCCGACAAGGGATTAATCTCCAACATATATGAACAGCTCATGCAGCTCAATATCAAAAAAACAAACAACCCAATCCAAAAATGGGCAGAAGACCTAAATAGACATTTCTCCAAAGAAGATATTTCTCCAAAGAAGACATACGGATGGCCAAAAAGCACATGAAAACATGCTCAACATCACTAACCATTAGAGAAATGCAGATCAAAACTACAGTGAGATATCACCTCACACGGGTCAGAATGGCCAGCATCAAAAAGTCTACAAACGATAAATGCTGGAAAGGGTGTGGAGAAAAGTGAACCCTCCTACACTGTTGGTGGGAATGGACGTTGGTACAACCACCATGGAGAACAGTATGGAGGTTTCTTAAAAAACTAAAAATAGAACTACCATATGATCCAGCAATCCCACTCCTGGGCATAAACAGTAAGTCCCCTACATATGAACAAGTTCTGTTCCGAGAGCGAGTTCGTAAGTCCAGCAAAGTTAGCCTAGGTACCCAACTTTTACAGATAACGCCAGACCTGTGAACTGACTCGCGTGACTGGATGTGCGAACGCATGTTCGCATCTTCGAAAGTTCGCAACTTGAAGGTTCATATGTAGGGAACTTACTGTGTCTGGACAAAACTGTAATTCAGAAAGATACATGCACCCCAGTGTTCACTGCAGCACCGTTTACAATAGCCAAGACATGGAAGCAACCTAAATGCCCATCAATAGGTGAATGGATAAAGAAGATGTGGTGTATGTAGATACACACACACACACACACACACACACACAATGGAATATTACTCAGGCATTAAAAAAAGAATGAAATAATGCCATTGGCAGCAACATGGATGGACCTAGAGATGATCACACTAAGTGAAGTACGTCAGAGAAAGACAAATATCATATGATCTCACTTATATGTGGAATCTAAAAAAAAAATGATACAAATAAATTTATTTACAAAACAGAAACAGGCTCAGAGTCTTAGAAAAAAAACTTACGGTTACCAAAGGGGTAACATGGGAGGGAGGGATAAATTAGGAGTGTGGGATTAACGTAAACACACTAATACAGATAAAATAGATAATCAACAAGGACCTACTGTATAGCACAGGGAACTCTACTCAATATTCTGTAATGACCTATATGGGAAAAGAATCTGAAAAATCTGAAAAAGAATGGGTATATACATATATATGTATAACTGAATCACTTAGCTGTACACCTGAAACTAACACAACATTGTAAGTCAACTGTACTCCAATATAAAATAAAAATTAAATTTAAAAAATAAAATAAAAAAATAAATTAGAAAAAAATTTCCTCCTTTACCTATTGGACTGTGCATTTGGTGGCAACATAGGTGATGGGACAGAGATTAAAAACTAAGTAACATACATCACAGATCTCTGAATGCCGAGTAATACTGAATGTGCAGCCGCTCCGAGGGTCAACAAGCTTCACCCAAACTTGCAAGTCTGTGAAATTCAGAAATGAGACATGTGCTGAACTATTCTTGATAAAGTGTTGTCCTTTCCTTTTCTATAAAGAGATTATTACTTCGCTTTCATGATAATGTCAAAAGTGCTCACAGGAAACAGAGCTCAGCGTACCAAAGTGGAGAGGTAGGATGAGGCCACCTTCTAATAAATTGTAAGGGACAAGCCGAATTTGCCTTCCCAGTTTCAAGTGATTTCTAAAAGTCTTCAGCAAAATGAGAGAGAATACATCTTTTTCACAGTAGCAGTCCTGTCCCCTCATTTTCTTCCCTCTGATCAGGAAGATGTGCATCTGGCTATACTGTCAGCGTGGTGGGTAAGTTCAACAGAGACGCAGGTCATCACTGAAATGTGATTGGATAATCACCTGTTTTTGTAAACTGGTACAGCATTGGCCAGCTGCTGAAAATCCTGGGGCAGATCAGCCAGTTCTGTTGTCACACTTCTTTGTGTCTGATCAAACATCTCAGGGAAGTTTCCTTAGCTTCATAGAACAGGTGAAATTCCTCCCCCCTTGAAATCCGTGTTGCTAAGGGGCCTTTCCTTTATGAGTCTCTCCCAGCCCTCAAATTATTTTAACCTTGAGCTTGGAAGTCATCCTTGTCATACGAAATTTGGGGGTGAAAAATAGGCAGGGTATCAGGCTTATGTATGACCGTGCACCTCAGGCTAAATTTTAGGTGTCAGATTATACTAACAATATAACCTACTTTACATACCACTTCATTTCTAACTCTGAAGAGAGTCTAATGATTAATTCAAATTAAACTACTCCAAAGCCAAAATGCTATGTGTTATAAAACACGGAAAGTGAGCCGGCTGAAAATTTTTAATTTTCCCTACTTATTAGCTTTCTTGTCTGGGAATAAATTAAAGGTGCTAATTTCCTGGGATTCAAATCTATTTTAAAATGCAGTAGGCTGAAAGAGAGAGAGAGAGGGTAGTGGGGGCGGGGGGGGAATGGAATGTAGGATAATTTTCTCATCTTTGAGACAGAATTAAGAAACTTGGTTATCTTTTCAGAATTGTGCTGGCTTCTGAGAGATTATTTTCGAGTTTGAGTGACAAGCTCTGTTACCTGGTCCATATGATACTTAGCAAAAGACAAATGCTTAAAGCTCTGTATCAATTTGCTGTGGACTGTACCGTGTATTACAGTAAAATCTCACAAGATCATTTCTTGAGCAATTTCAGCTACCTGGGTGAACCCACCATTAAACAATGAAAATAGCTGTTCCAAAACCCACATATTTTAAGCTGTGAGAGTCAAGTCACTTCCCTCCTTCACAGAACCTTTATAAATAATATTATCTATCTATTAGCCTACTAGAAGCATACTGTCTTTTCTAGATCATAGCAGTTTTTAGGTATAGGGTAGCTGGAGAAGTGGAAAATATATCCTCACGTCTACTCAAAACAGGACAGCAGTTGAGGGTAAACACACACCAAGAACAACCACTACTTTACTTAAAGGCCAGTAATCTAATGGGTCAATGGTGATACACAGCTAAGTAACCACTGTGTAGTCTGAATGATGCCTCTGCATCTTTCTAGAGGTGAGCATCCTTGGGCTCAAATACCAACAAGGTGGCCGGGACTTGGGTCAAGTTCTAGGAGCTCCCTAGGACTACTGTCACTTCCCATCCTTCCACTGCCCAAAACGTTACTCAGCCAACTCTCGTTAATACGTGGTGATGGAGTTCAAGTGTCTCCTCCTCCAAGAAGGCCTCTTTGACTCTGCAAACTTGAGGTAAACATAGAATGATTGAATTACAAGTGCTCTTAGAGATTTCTGGTCCAAATTACGTTATTTTACAATGGGAAAATTTAAGGCGAGTGAGGTTGCCATCTTAGGACCAGGACTCCTAGCCCAACACTTTCTTTACCTCAACACATTAAAATATTTACATCCAAAACAATTTTAATATGTAACTGAAAGAAGGAGGAGGCCCAGTTGGTAATGAGTACTAAGTGCCAAGCACTGAGGATAGGGAGATGAAGAAGAAATAGTTCCAGTTCTTTGTAAAGTCATGGCCTGGGCAAGTTGTGAAATGTACCGGAGGCTTAGAGGAAGGACTTGATCTGAAGTTGCTGCCACAGTCCCTGGGCTGGCACACAGTAGGACCTTGGGAAAAGTGTGTTGGTTACATCAGCTAATATCTATACTACAATGTAAGCATACACGACCTGTTTTAAGAGGAAGGAACAATGACCCTGTATATCTTGATACTTCGAGGAAAAGCTGCCTCCATTTTTATAAAAATCCTGGGAGCTGTGCTTTGGGGTTCTAAAGGAAAACGGTAGATATAGTCTGCCTGTGAGGAGGACATGAATTTGGAGGGGTCAGAGGGCTGAGTGTTAGCGTCTGAATTGTGTCCCCCCCAAATTTATATTGGGTTGGCCAAAAGGTTCGTTTGGGTTTTTGGGTAAGATCTTACGGAAAAACCCGAACGAACTTTTTGGCTAACCCAGTATGTTGAACTCGCAGCCCACAGTACATCCAACTGTGACTGTATTTGGAGAAAAGGTCATTAGAGAGCTAATTAAATTAAACTGAGGTCATTAGGGTGGGCCCGCATCCAATATGACTGGTATCCTTATAAGAAGAGGAAATCTGGGGATAGAAATACACACGAACAGAGGGAAGACCATGTGAAGATAAAGGGAGAAGACGGCCTTCTGCAAGCCAAGGACAGAGACATCAGAAGAAGCCAACTCCACGCCTCTCTCTCAGATTTCTAAGCTCCAGATCTGTGAGACAATACACTTCTGTTGTTTAAGCCACCCAGTCTGTGGTACTTTGTTATGGCAGCCTAGCAAACTAACACAATAGGGAACGCATAACTTGAGGCACAAGTGTTTCTAGCAAGCTACAGCAGCAAGCTTTCACCTCTGTCTAGTTGAGATCTTGTGTTTTTAACACCGTGTGAAGATCTGTCACGCTGACCTTTCTGTACCTCCGGAGGAAAATTTCTCACTGTCTTGATGAATATGAGATGCGACTCTTCCAATAGAGAGTAATTAGTTTCTAAGATATCTAACCTTAATAAGCTAACAGGACGCTCTGAAACAGAGGACACGATCCTTGCTCTATATCCACTGAAAGCTAGAGCATTAATTTGTACTCCAGGTAACATTTTTGAGACTGATTTGCCACCTAAGGTGTGTGCTTCATTTCAAACGTACTCTGATCGATATGAGAAAAAATTAACAGGACCAGCTTTCTTCTTGGTTTTGTACGTGTTAACTCTAAGTGCTAAAAGTAACACGGAGTGTGCTTTATCACTTTTCCAATCTCATTTTGCATTTTGTTTGATTTGAACCACAGTACTCGAACTTGGGTGAATTTCCAATTTATAGACAAGAAAGCTGAGGCTCAAAAACTTACTCAAAACTGGACAGCCTGATAACAGTTGAGGTGGGACAGCCGTCCCCTGATGCTTCTCTCCCACTCAACCACTGAACCTTTTAAACCAGGCAACATAGGTGTTTGTTATTTCAGAGTTTCTAGAAAGTGAAAAATCAAAGGAAGTGATTGCTTAGGCTCTTGGAACTGGCCTACTGTAAGACAATCATAAGGTTAGACCCTGATATGACAGAGCATTTGGTTCTTCTTATGGGTTGAATTGCTCCCCCCCACATCCCCCAATTCATACATTAAAGTCCTAAGCCTCCAGTGCCTCAGAATGAGATCTTATTTAGAAATAGGGGCATTCACAGGGAGGGGGAAGGGTACGCTGGGACGAAGTGAGAGAGTGGCATGGACATACACACAACACCAAATGTAAAATAGGTAGCTAGTGGGAAGCAGCCGCATAGCACAGGGAGATCAGCTCGGTGCTTTGTGTCCACCTAGAGGGGTGGGATGGGGAGGGTGGGAGGGAGGGAGATGCAAGAGGGAGGGGATACGGGGATATATGTATACGTATAGCTGATTCACTTTGTTATACAGCAGAAACTAACACACCATTGTAAAGCAATTATACTCCAATAAAGATGTTAAAAAAGAAAAAAGAAAAGGGTCATTGTAGATGTAATTAGCTAAGATGCGGTCATACTGGAGCAGGGTAGGCCTCTAATTCGATAGGACTAGTGCCCTTATAAAAAGGGGACATTTGGACACAATTTGGACACAGGCGGGCATACAGAGGGGATGCCAGGTGAAGGGGAGGCAGAGGTTGGAATACTGCTTCTACAAAGAATGCCAGAGCTGGTCAGCAAACCACCAGAAGCGGGCGAGAAGCACAGAGCAGATTCTACCTCCGCCCTCAGAAGGAACCAGCCCTGCCAACACCGTTTACTGCCAGCCTCCAGACCTGTGAGTCAGTAAATTTCTGTTGTTTAAGCCACCTAGTCTGTGCTCCTTTGTTTCAGTGCCCTAGCAAACTGATACAGCCCTGGTACCAAGGACGCTCAAGTGATGGTTTTAGAACCGACAGAGGATCTACCTTCTGGACATTTCATCCTGGAGGATCCCGTCTATCCGCTTACCTCATGGAACTGCTGTTTCCTACCCAACAGGATGCCCAGCTTCCATCCAATACCAGTTAGGGGGCCACCTGTCCAAGTAAGGCCTGGGAGGAAGGGACCGGGGGTGACACTGCAGGAGCCTCAGAGGAGGGAGAGCTGCCCAGAGAAACCGGCCCCTGAAATGGGCCTCCTCCACCTCGTGTGATAAGGCCTCTGGATCTCCTGCTGTCCTAAAATAGACCCCCTTCTCCCTAGAAGACAGCTCTACCATGACCGACAACACGATCCCCATCTTCTTGAAACAGCCCTGCTTTTGGCTCTAACGGCACGCTGTATGTAACCTGCACACCTTCTGCCTTCTTCTTCTCTTTTAACCCCGCTTCTTCGCTCACCTTTTCTCTCCTCCTTCCCTTTGCTTATACTGTCATCGAAATGCCTTGATGCAAACACCCCCCCCTCCAGCCTGGGCCTCTCTTTGGAAGTCCTACCATTTCAAATGCCTACGGCCCATTTCTACTTGGATGTCCAATCATCGCTTCAGTGCGAACCTATGAACACAGCCTGTACAAAAGACAGAGCGGAAGCAGAGAGACGGCATCTTCCTATTTCTTTACCCCATGAGTTGTGCAGCCCTTAGTAAACCACTTCGGAGACTCAGGTTTCCCATCTGTAACAAGCAAATGATTTTAAAGGACTCATTCAGCTATGAAATTCAGTGATTTAAAAAAAAATCTAACCCCTGTAATAGTTGCCTTGCTTTTTGCAAGAATTTCATCTTTTTTTCTTACTCTCCTGACTTTGAACTTGGGATTCTTTTCTTCTCATTCCTATTTTCTCCAACAAATCTTGTTATTTCTTTGAAAGGTCCCTTGCATGCATTTGACTCAGCATTCCAAAGGCACCACCTCAGAGCTGACCCTCATCACAATATAACACAGCTACTGGAGGCTTCTAAAGAGTTCTTCTGTCCTGGAAATACTCCCATTGCCCACTGTACATTGATGTGTATAAATAGGCCTTCCTAAAGCTTTGCTTTCCTTCCCTGCTCCAATCTTCCCAAGGTTGCCAGCCAGGGGAAGTTCAAACTTTGAAAAGACAAAGTAGAACAGCCAGAAGATTGTAACTAATCTTATCTGCAGTAAGATTTTTAAGATACATTAATGTTCACTGAGGCCCTAAAACTTTTCCGACCCCGAGTTAGGTACTTTCCATACATGATCTCATTAAATCTTTATGACGATTCAGAAACAGTAGATTATATCACAGTCAGTACAGATAATTTGTGAATAGCTTAACTGTAGATCCTACAAGCTGCTATAGCACTTTCCATACAGTAAAATTTTGTAATGTGCGAAAAGCATTATGTAAACTGAACTCCACGTATAGGTTTTGCTAGTGTTATTAGAAATTCTTACATTATCAGATACTAGAGTACACACAACCAAGTGTAACTGCATAGTTATTCCAAAGCCAGATGTAAATGATCTGCAGTTTTGCAGTTTCTGAGTATACAGGTACAATTACGATTTCCTGTGCGGAGTCCTACTTCACATCCTTAATCCCTGATGTTCACATGGCATCACTGAGAGAGGCCGTCCTCATCCCACACGTGAAACAGCGACAAACCCACTCTGATCCCTCATCCTGCTTCACTCTCATTTATTTTTTTTTCACAGCAATCACTATCAGCTCACCTTCTACTTTTTTGTTGAACGTACAGCCTGAGACTACTGACTTCGGTGCACTGCTGTATCGAATTCTCAAAACAATCTCATTAGATAGACATTATTACCTCTCTTTATAAAGGGCTGAAACTTAAAGGGCTTTAGGGGTTTGTGCCTGTCCCGGGGGCTTCACGTTTCAGCATCAAATACCAAGAGCACAGTCCTACAGACACAGCTTCGCCAGCTCCCATAAGCCCGTAGGGGGTTCTGCCTCTCTTACTGAGCCTGGGCTAAGTTTTCTTTCAGATTTCACCTCCGTCCCTGCTTGAAAGTGGGTCAGTTCCACCCTTTTCTCTGCCCCAGAGCATCATTTCCCTCTCCATAGCACTTATCTTCACTGCAATTTTCCACGTTATTTGTGGGATGACATAAAGAACGGCTGCTTCTCCTACCTGACCACAATTCTTGATAACAAGGGCCATGTCCATTTCCCCCATGGGTGGACCCTTCACTCACGGTATGCATTCAACTAGATACTTGTGGAAAGTATGAGCGTGGAGCACACGTGTTCAAAGCCAAGGTGCTCGCCTGCACTTTGAAAGAAAGGGCAGCGTGGCACAGGTAGGATGATGTGGGCAGGGAGGTTCCATGCCTGGATTTTGCTCATCTTTTGATCCCACATGCCTACCACAGAGTAGGTGCTTAATGAATATGATCATTGAATGACAGAAGAAACTGACACCTTAAATCCATCCCTGAGCCATTTATAATGCTCTGCTCTATAGTTTTCAGGACAGGAGTGACTCTGCCTTATGATTCGGGGTAACCTGCCTTGTGATTCGGGGTAACTCCTCTCCAAGCTTCAGTTCTTTTGTCTGAAAGATGGAAATTACCACACCTTCTTTCCAGAACTGCAAATATTAAGCGAGATAATGATCCACACATAAACTTACAAAGTCTGATGAGGCGAGAGAGCTGCTGTTCAAGCATCTCCCCCAGATTCATCAGCAGAATTTAACACCCCATTCCCCTTTATCTTGATCCCATCTTTCATGTTCTTGCTTCTCTTGGTGAAAAGTCCTCCAGGCTTTCCATGATGTCAACACATAGCTAGGCTGCCACAGTTATGCCCGTGTCGGCTTTTTCCATTATAAACTCCTATTTTCAGGAGCTCCGTGTGTTAGTGGAGACTCTGTGGTTTCATCATTTTCTGTAATTGCTGTGAGCTACCACCTCCCCCCATGTGAATGACATTTCGCATATTTTCCTGGTCTGAACAGCACCCAAGAAACCACGTTTCATTGATCAGGGCTGTTGTCTTTCCTTAGAGAGCGCATTTAAAAAATAAATGATAAAGAGTCCTGTAACGGGATATGGGTAAGAAAGACATGTTTCGAATATTCAGGCACTTCCCCTCCCTCTCACCCTCAGCTGAAGGGACTAATGCAATACACATTTTACAGCTGCATTCCATTCCGGTGGACGCTAATTTCATCTATAATTCTTCTGGCAGAGTCCACGGTTCTGTGTCTAATTAACTAAATGACTTGAGCCATCCAATCCTTGTTGCTACTAATGTATCACAATTAGAGCAAATGGTAGCCATGGAAACCACTGGCTCCACCATAACTCCTCAAACAAGGATGGCTTTATTTTGGAGCCCATCAAATACACGACTCTGCACAGCATACGTTTACGGTTATTGCTAAATGGGGATTTGGTCATTTTGGAATGTAATGTGAAGCTCCTCATTTCCACCGAATGTCATTATAAGGAGTCTGTCATTTTACTCAGGTTTGCTAAGTTCCCGTTCATTTCCAGGTCCCTCATATTTGTGTTCATTTAGAGAGGTATTGAAGTCCATAAAAATAGATCTGAATTCAGATCTAGTCCCCACCTATGGGGGTGGGGAAATGCATCCCTTTTCTATGGTATAACAAGGAAAAGATAAAAATCTGTATTGGGCTAATGCTGGGACAACCTTGAAATTAATTATTCACCTGCTTCTCTAAGATGGGTTTTTCTCCCTATTGCCTTGTGGCAGGAATATTCGTTTCAGTTATTTTGCCACCAGGGTCTGCTCCACCACTGGCAAGAAAACGCAGGTACACTATCGAAATGCTGGACAAGGCTGCTGAAACATAACAGGCAAGGAGATGGGATCTTTTGCTCCCAAATAGGCATTGCTAAATGGTAGCTTTTACCATTTGGGTCATTTTAAAGCAATTTCTGTACTCCATAACTGGATATCAAAATGAAGAGAAAAGTAACAGGCTACATGCCTCCACCAGCATATAAAAGCCATTTCAGGAACAAAGTCACACACGTATAGGGATGGGTACCTCGTATATAATATTGGTGCTGGGCCCACGTGCCGGTACACTGCCAGCTATGATATAAACATAAACCGAGAGTACTGACCTGCTACTCATTTCCTGAAGATCCCTTTCTGAAAGTAAACTATGGTTTTAAGTTAGAACCGTCCATGGAGACGGTCACTTAATATTGTATCGAAAATCCTGAAACATGACCCTCTTTCCCTAAAAGATGTTGGAGTCAGCAGAGTAACTAGAGTTGGCAGAAAAAAACAGAGGGCACCTAGTTAAATGTAAATTCTGGATAAAAAACAAAGGGATGCAATTTTAGTAGGAGTATATCCCAAATAGTGCCTGTTTGTGCTAACAATGATTCATAGTTTATTTAAGATTGAAATTTCATTGAGCAAACTGTATTTTTATTTGCTCCGTCTGGCAACTCTAGAAGCAAAATTTGTGTAGAGATCATTTATTTTTCAGTCCTGAAACACCATTAATGTTGTTACAGGTCTCTCTTCTTTTCTACTTCTTCATACTCAGCTCCCTACCAGTAAGGGGAGGGGGCCATGAGACTTGGGAGAAAAAAAGTGGCAGGAGTGGTGAGATCTTTGTGGTCGGCATTCAGTTGGCTACCATTTCGAAAAGAAAGGCAGGGCTTCCCTGGTGGCGCAGTGGTTAAGAATCCGCCTGCCAACGCAGGGGACACGGGTTCGAGCCCTGGTCCGGGAAGACCCCACACACCACGGAGCAAGTAAGCCCGTGCGCCACAACTACTGAGCCTGTGCTCTAGAGCCCACCCGCCCGCCACAACTAGTGAAGCCCGCACGCCTAGAGCCCGTGCTCCACAACAAGAGAAGCCACCGCAATGAGAAGCCCGCCCACCACGACGAAGAGTAGCCCCCCGCTCGCTGCAACTAAAGCCTGCATGCAGCAACGGAGACCCAATGTAGCCAAAAATAAAATTAATTAATTGTTTAATTTAAAAAAAGAAAGGCAAAGGCAGAATTTTAAGAAAATGGCACCAGACTGCCGGAACGTTTCGGTAACACCTGTCTGACTCATCATGGACAACCGAGGCCAGATCTGATGAACTCTGAGGAAGGTGAACTTAGAATGTTAAGACATGAAATGTTGTGAGACTGTTTACGAGTCCTGGCCATTTCTTCCAAGGGAGAACTCTCTGATACAGAGTTGCATTCTTTCCATCTGCCGTGAGTAAGCCCTCCACACACTGAATCCTGCCATAAGTAGGCCCACGACCCACTGATAGCCTGTTGCCTTAAACATAAATTCCTGGATAACTTCCATGTGTCACTGCTTTGGCTCAGAAGACATATGGCCAACACAGCAGTTGACAGTGATCCCTGCAAGATGGGTCCCTTGGGAGTGGCTTCTGAAGTCACCTCTCAAACCTTCACGCTGTTCCAAAAATGAGCTCCCTTACTCCACTAAGTCACACTGGTTAGTATGTCGGCCCTTGATATCTTGCTTTTGGTCTTCACTCAAACTCCTGAAACCAGGCAGCTCTTTCTACGCAAAGGCCAACATCTTCTGAAATCCATCCATTTCTCCCTTCCTTGTAAGTGCCCACGGGCGGACTCAGAGCCATTCTGTTGCACAGTCCGATTCAGACTTTTACTGACACCTGACATTTGAGTAACACCCCAATTCCTCAGTTTCATCAGTTAGGGCCACTTTAGCCTTCCCATCAGGTCGATAACCTAAATTGTTAGCTGGAGTGGCGTCACACCACCAGAGAGGAGAAAAGTGCCTTCAAATTACAGTTAATTAACTTCATTAAGGGCGACAGCGTTCCGTGACACGTACCGGCGAAATGAGCAGACTAAAATAAGCCTGGCGCATCTCATTTCCTGAACATCCTGGGCTTTCTTGTGCCTCTGCCCCGTCGCCTTCTCCTTGCTAGCATTATGGTCCAAGGAAAAATCACCTGCAGACTCTCCAGTCTAAGATATGACCAATTTCTGACAATGTATCCTCTGGACTGCCAGTGATAAAAACTTTTATAAAACAACATTCACTACAGCTTTGCATTCCCTGAAGGGACCGAAAGTGGGCAGTTTCTGCTTACAGATCGGTGCCCTTGGTCCAGAGGACTGGACCTTCAAATGGCTTTTCTGCATTATTATCAGGAAGGGGCTGCGGACATGCCTGGCCTGCTGTAACTGACACCCTTCAAGGTATGTCCTCCTACAAGAGCCCGTGGATGGAGCAGTTGCTTGACAGCTCCTGGGAAAGAGATGAGGCTTTGTCTTGGCGAGTCATGAGGGGGATTCTAGGTTACAGTCAAGACAGACTTTGAAAACTAATGTTCACCCAGGCTCAATTCAATAGTCTATTCTTACTCTACTTGCAATATTTAATTGGGTTCTTTAAAATCACTGTTGGCAATAGAAAAAGGACCTAGAGATGATCATACTAAGTGAAGTAAGTCGGACAGAGAGAGACAAGTATCATATGATATCACCTATATGTGGAATCTAAAAAATGATACAAATGAACTTGCTTACAAAACAAATAGACTCACAGACATAGAAAACAAACTTATGGTTACCAAAGGGGAAAGGTGGGCAGAGGGATAAATTAGGAGTTTGGGATTAACATATACACACTAGTATATATAAAATAGATAATTAACAAGGACCTACTGTATAGCACAGGGAACTCTACTCAATATTCTGTAATAACCTGTAAGGGAAAAGAATCCAAAAAAGAATGGATATATGTATATTTATAGCTGAATCACTTTGCTGTACGCCTGAAACTAATGCAATATTGTAAATCAATTATACTGCAATATTAAATAAAAATTACATTAAAAAACCTACTTGGACCTACGGTAACCAACAATAATAAAATCAAAAACACAAACCTTGCTCCCCTGTCCCACCTTTTCTCTGACCACTTGGAAAGTGGTCACATTTCCTAAATGTTCCTTTTGACATTTAAGCACACAGTCTTTGATTGCTACGGCTATTGTTGGCTAGCTAGACCCAGCATTTTCCTTTGAACAAAAACTTAAGTGGGACTTAATGAATGCTATGCAAGTTCCAAAGGCAAGAGTGCTTTCTAAGTATTAGCTTATTTAATGATCACGCAACCCTACCATGTAGATACCACCATTTCTGCATTTTACAAATGAAGAAACAGGCCGGAAAGGTGAATGATTCACTCAAAATTATCCCCACCTCTTTCATGCAGAGGTGGGGTTTAATTCTTGGCTCTATATAAAAAATTTAAAAAATGAAAGTAATTATCAGCCAACAGTTACAACGCACCTACTGTGTGCTGGTCACTGAGATAACCGTTACCCAGTCTTCCCTTCAGCAATCCTGTGCTACAGGTGTTCCTACCCTCTCCCCACCACTTTGCACATAAGAACACTAAGGCACAAGAGGGGTTCAGTGATCTGCCCAGGGGCCAGTGCTGCGCCCAGGGACAGCAGTGCCGGCCCAGCGCTCGTAACGGCCACGCTTGGACCCCGCTTCACCACCCCGTCCCATCCCGCCAGCCCCACGCCCCACTGTCCTGGGGTATTTATTACTGAATTGCAGTGGTTTTGATTTACTTCTTAAAATCCTTATTCTTTAATAAAGGTGAATATTTGTAATTGTTTGTCCAAAAACAACTCCCCTCAAATCTCTCCAAACTCTTCTCTATCTCCAGTAAGTTAATATCTAAAGTGTCCTGCTGCATTCACTCTGTTATTTTGTGCATACGGCTCTATCAAGCCTGTCCACTCTGTCTTAGAGTTGTTTTCTATTTCAGTTTTTTCCTCTCCTTGATTTATTTTTTTCCTTAACTTGCAAGAGTTTTATATAAATCTATGTGTACACACATACTATACATAAATATATGGCTTATGTATATATACTTTATATATATATATATATATATATATATATATAAATGGTTTCTGGATTGTTTTTCTTAGTTCTTCCCTTCAAATATTTTTCAAATTTATATTTATAGATTTTTCTTTTTAAATTTAGCTGTTTTATTTATCTACAGTGTCCTTTTTGTATAAGACATGAAGTATGGGTTGAAATATTTTTTCCTTCCATAATGGATAATCCAGCTCGTCTCACATTATGCACTGAGCAGAACATCCTAACTTGATGATTTACAATGACACTTTTATGATAAACCAAATTTTCCCATAAACATGAGTCTCTTTCTGTACTCTCTATTATGTTCAGTTGAGCAATTTATCACCCTTACAACAATTCCACAACATTTTAATCACATTTGCTTGGATGTATATACTGCCGTGTGATGTGGTAAATCACTAACACTCCTTTTCCAAACTTGTCGTTATTACTGTTTCTTCCAGATTACCTTTAGAATCAGTTTACCTAATTCCATTTTTACAATTTTTATCAGAATTACACATTGAATCTACAGGTGAATTTCGAACTGAATGATCAGTTCTTTTTTCCCACCAAAAGCCTTACTGTCTATTCATGAGGCATCTTTTAAGTTTTCCTTTCTGAAGTCATTCACTATGGCAATAAAACTATGGTCTAAGGTAGGGTTTCTAAGCTAATCCGTGCTTTTAATTAGTAATTTCAGGCTTCCCATTGTGCTGATCAAAAAAATGTTGAGGTTCTCTTATATGTCTTATCTCCTCTTTAAGACGTTTATTATACATACAGAGGAGAAACCAAATATACATACTTTATAAGAAAAGAAAAACAGAAAAATGCATGATCCAGGAGTGAATGAGTGCTAGATTGTTGTGTGAGGAGAGTTCAGTGTGGCTGGAGTCTTGATGGGAGGCTGCAGGGGTGGGGAAATGATCTCAGTCCTGACAGACCTACTGAAAGTTGGGAGCAGCCTGTGCCATCAGCAAAGCACTGGCTTCCCCGCATGCAGCAGGAATTCCGGGTTAGCATCCTGAGCTTTAACGTTTCAAGAAGGATAGTCTGCATTATGTGTAACAAGCACACAATGCATAGATGTATACACTTGAAAATATCCTAAGCCATGAAGAAAACTTTTTTTTTTTTTTTTTTGCGGGGGTGGTCTTCAGTATTGAAAGAGCTGTATGCTTTTCATTTGAGAATCTTAAAAATGTGTGCAGATTGTTGCCAGCGGTAAAGTCTGCTAGCATAAGATATTACATTTTCTACATAGAAAGTAAACATTTTTATTTGACCTTTGAGTTAAATCATATCTAACTAGAGCATCATTAAAAATTGCATTTTGGGGGGCTTCCCTGGTGGTGCAGTGGTTGGGAGTCCGCCTGCCAGTGTGGGGGGCGCGGGTTCGGGCCCTGGTCTGGGAGGATCCCGTGTGCCGCGGGGCGGCTGGGCCCGTGGGCCGCGGCTGCTGGGCCTGCGCGTCTGGAGCCTGTGCTCCGCAGCAGGGGGGGGGGGGGCGCGGTGGTGAGGAGCCCGCGCGCCGCGATGGGGGGTGGCCCCCGCTCACTGCAGCTGGGGAGGGCCCTCGCGCAGAAACGAGGGCCCAACACAGCCAAAAATAAATAAATTTAAAAAAAAAAAAGAAAAAAAAAATTGCATTTTGGGACATCTCTGCTAATGGCTTACAACTTATTTCAGACCAACCCTTCCATTGAGGACAACACGAAAAACTGAACAAACTTGAATATATTTTTACCTATCTATCTATGTAGATATCTTATCTAGTCAGTTTCAAGCACTGAAGAGCTAACAAGACAAAAGAATCCCAGGGGGATTATTCTAAGTGAGAAGGGGAAAAAAAAAAAAAAAAAATCAGAGTGAAGCAATCCTGGCATTTGGGGCAGCCTTTTCCCCCATCCTCTTCTATTTTGTTTTTCCTCAAGAACCACATGCTTATTCTGGAAAACCTCCTATACATCCAAGCTTTAGTTTGAGACCTCTTAGGGCCATAAGCTAGAAATAAGGACTACCTAGGGAATCAGCTTAGCCTTGCTTAAAAGCAAAACTCAGTCTTCTCTGGATAAAATATTAGTATCTACTACTTCAAACTATCTGTATGATTTCTCTCACACAATGTCAGCAGGCATTAATTATTAGGTATTCAACGTAACAGGATTGAAAAATTATGGCAACAAATTCATAACGTAGTGCATTAGAACAGAGCTCAAGAGAAAATGGATTTAGAAGATTTGTCGGAAGAAAAAAACCCAAAAGAGAAAATTATGAAAAACAATGGACACATTAAGACATTCCAAGTTACTTAAACTTAGAATTTCAGTATTAATTAAAATTGAGCATGGGGAAGACATAATATTTAATTAGATAATGGCTGAGAATGAATAAAACTGATAAAATATGATGGAGACAGTGACACACAGATTTTAAAAGTGCTGCAAAACTCTATGGCAGGATGGATACATACACACACATGCACGCACAACATACAATTGATGAAAACCAAGGAGGATATCTTGAAAATAGATAGACAAAAATTAAATACATATTGCTTTCAAAGGAGAAAAACTATGGCTGACTTCTCAACAAAAACAATCTAAGTCAAACACCATAAAATGCTATCTTTAAAGTGGAACTAATAAATAGCATATGATATTGCTTATATGTGGAATCTTAAAAAATGATACAAATGAACTTATTTACAAAGCAGAAACAGGTTCACAGACATAGAAAACTTATGGTTACCAAAGGCGGAAGGGGAGGGAGGAGGGAGGGATAAATCAAGAGTTTGGGATTAACATATACACACTACTATGTTTGGAGTGGATAACCAACAAGGACCTACTATATAGCCCAGGGAACTCTACTCAGTACTCTGTAATAACCTATATGGGAAAAAATATGAAAAAGAATATATATATGTGTGTATAACTGAATCACTCTGCTGTACACCTGAAACATTGTAACTCAACTGTATTTCAATAAAAAATTAAAAAGTAAGGTGGAACTAAGTTTCCAAACAAAAACTGAACTGCCCAATAGGTATGACACAGACAGAAGGAAAAGTGAGTTCAGATCACAGTTCAGAGCTTTAAGAAGAAACGATGGGTCAGAAAGAATATGTAAGCGGGAAGGTATAAATGAATCTTAAATCTATTATACAATAGTACTGACTTTTCTGATATAAAATGCATGACAACAGTGACATATAAATAAGGAAGGGAGTTCATGAAATTACTATTCCAAGACACCAGCAGTATCGGGAAAAAAAAAATGGTAAAAGTAATAATTCCTATTAGACTTTGATTCAAGATGGCCTGTTGTACTGCTGGGGGTAACTAAAAACATGCATAACAGGTTAAAGCAGGAGAGGGAAATGAAAACGTTCTATATTTATTTTATGTTCCTTTCTTGCTTTCTTTTGGATTAGTCAAGAGTGACAAACTCAAAGATTAACCTTGCCAGATCAGATTATAAAATAAAACCCAGCTATATACTTTAAATGTAAGGGGAGAGAAAGTCCAAAGCAGAAGGATAGAAGAGGTATTCCTCTTGAACTTGGCTGTTTACTGTAAACCATCTGAGAAGTGGGCCAAGATTGGGAATTCTGGGTTTTTAGCTTCAACTGGCTTCTTCAGTTTTTGCCATCACTCCACACCTACTAAGGAGCGAGTGACAGGAAGGGGGGACAAGGGCCATTTCTGGATGCTGGTAATGTTCTGGTTACCAATTTGGGACCTGGTTATCTGGATGTGTTCATTTCGTGAAAATTCTTTGAGATGTCCCTGTACGGTTCAGGTACTTTATTTAAATTAATCAACTCGATTTTTTTAAACTAAGGTTTCCCACAAGTTAAACAATGATCTCATCAGAACTTCTAATATAAAAAATAAGTTTTTCCAGACTTTCCTTGTGTCAAGACTTAGGTAGGGTGTGTAGATTAATCAAAATATCAAAACGTGGAGGTCTTGATGTCACAAGATGAGACCGAACGTCGTCATCTTCTGAGTCAGTTTAAATGATGCTCTCACGCCATGATGTTTAGAAGGGGCCTTAGAGAGGAAACCCAGGCTGGGATCATCTACTTCCCCAGTCACGGGTCATGTATATTTGGGAAGTATGTTCTCCCTTGTTAAAGTAAAAAGCCAACATTCTGCAACTTCTAGAGAAAAGCAGCAACTCTGTACATTCAGAAGATGAGGACATCTCCTTCTCCGCTTCCCTGCCCTGGGAGAAATGATGGCCTTATGTTTATTTTCTGAGTGTCAGGGATGAATAATGCCACATATTTGGAGTGTGCATCAAATGCCCAGTCACCATCTGGGCTGAAATCTAGCTGCCTTTACGAATGTTTTGTCAGCCATAATTGAATCCTGTTGAAATACACCTGACAAACGTATGCTCTGGTCGGGATACTGAATGCAGAGGCTAAGTGCTATCTAGCAGGTGGGGGATAACCACGGAGGCAAATCTCTTATTGGTCAAATGAACCAAACCTTTACTATCTAAGCAAAATCTCACTAATCTAGTAGTCCTTGATTGCAAATCCACATTCATTCTGACTAAGCCAAACAGGCAGAATTTAACTCAGCTGATAAAAAGTATTTCCAAGGCAAACTGAAAGGGTAAATATGTTGGGAGATTGTTTGTAAGGTCTTCACATAAATATGTTAAAAAAGACTTTGAAACAGTAATTATACATTCATATTGCTGATAATTATATGTTCACATTATCTGTTCATTAAAGCAGCTCATTAATTTACTCTGAAAGAGTAATTGGTTCAAGTTACTGCGCATATTTGAAGGAAATGAAATTCTGCTTCCTTGAAGATAAGCAATGGATCTTTTACTGACTCTAATGTCTACAAACTCATTCAAATTCATGCAGTTTTACTGAAGTTGTCCTTAAGAATTCTTCCCGGCTCCCCAAATAAATGGTATTCTCTCCTCTAAGTCTTTCCAGATATTAACAAATCTGAACAACTATTTCCCAGATCTTTTGTAGTCATCCATCCGGAATCCCCTCCACCCTTCATCTTAATTCTGCCCTTTGATGCCACAGGGACAAATCTGAGCCTCTGCTCCAAGACAGCCTGCTGTCTATTTTAAGAAAGCTATTATGACTCTTCAGCTTCTCCAAGTTAAATATATCCTATTTCCTCCCTGAAGGAATGAGATTAGAGCTGAGTTTTTCAGTGATCCTCTTGAACTTGGCCACTCACTCTAAATCCAGACCTAACCTGGTTCCAACCTTTCCAAGGAATTTCATCTCAGAGTTCTCTCCTCAAAAACAAGGCCTTGTCTTGACTTCTGCACACCTTAGCTCAGGGCCTGGCAAATGGAACGCATATTTTCCAATGGTTTTAAATGCTTAGTAAACATGATCACAATTTAATTCTGAAAACAAACTCATGGCAGTAGCTAGTGATACTATTGTTGACACGCCCATTTTACAGATGAAAATACTGAGAAACAGAGAGGTTGAAGAAAACTGACTAAAGGCATGTAGCCCAACAGTGGTGAGCTAGTATCAGGGCCTTTGAGGTCTGGCTCTGAAGTCCAGGCTTTTTATTGCTAAGCTTCTAACCATTCTGTCATCCTGTACTGTTAATACCATGAATACAGAATTACACTCCAAGACTTTCAGAACAAAGTCTTGATACTAGATTTCTAGATGCTAGAAAGCATCTAGCAAAGCAACCCAGGTAAAGGAGTGAGTCTAATAGAGGTCAAGGGATTTCAAGGTAACAAAAGTTAGGATAAAAATTCTGGGCTATTAGCTTTTAGTCCAAAGCTCTTCCTATAGTATTCTGCATGAGAACTGTGAATATCTAAAAAACTATTATCCATAGTTTTCAAAAATTATTATGTACGATTTTGTACTCTCCCACTCTAAATTAACTTCCATGCTCGAAACCTCTAGCCCTCTGTTGGCAAGTCTGGCCGCACAGAACTGTGCATTTCCACCTTTAATGGGCATATGCAGATCACCTGGGGATTTCATTACAACAATGCAAATTCTGATTCAGCAGGTCTGGGGTCAGGCCTGAGATTCTGCATTTCTACCAGGGCTCTCAGATGATGCCAAGGCTTTCGGTCCATGGGTCAACTTCCGTGAGCAAGGACAAAGCTGTCTGGTGGTCTGGGCTCCAGTTTCCATTTCCAGCCATTGGGAGGCTCGGCCTCAGGGATCAGGAAGACCCCATCCAGCCCTCGTAAGTCTATGACACTTTACTTGTTTTCCTCTGGCCTCTCTCTAACTTCTTCATTCAATTGGCCGACTCTTCAGTATGTTCAGTGTGACTTCAATAGGTGTGTTAACGTTGAGAAAGGCCTTCCAAACAGACCTGCCCCTGACACCGCTTTGCAACTTAGTAAACTCCTCCCTAAGGCACGGATGCCTCATCTATAAAATGCACATAATCCCTCGACTACACTAGGTAGCTGAAAGGATCCCAAGGGTGGTGTTTACCCTTTGGCCCATTGTAAAAAATCAATAGACAGTAGTTTCTATCCCCCCTCACCACCACCATTCCCAAATAAATTACAGGGTCAACCATATCACCTGCCTTCTCAAAAGTTGTCTAGAGCTTACTAGTATTTTTTTTTAAAGTAAATTGTACCCATTATTATCAACTGGGAGTAAGTAGAGCCCTCTCTCACTACTATCCTTAAAAATAAGATGCTTCTCTTTAATCTTTAAGTCCACAGTAGGGGGCCAGTATATGCCAAGCCACCTTAGAGAGAGTAGCCCAAGTCCAGAAGTCTAAGGCCAAAGATGACACGAGGCCAAAAGACCTACAGGAAGAACGGAGGGAGAAGAGAGGGGGTTGGTTGGCCAGGTAAACTTAGGTAAGGCACCATCTAAGAGCCCAGGACTGATAGATATGTCTGGTTCTCTTGGCGAGAGCACACAGCCTGAGGAGAGAGTTACCAGGTGAACTAAGTCAAAGCCCTTAACCATTCAGCCATCTGGTCCCACATTATTTGCCTGACCCCAGGAAAAGGAACATGCTTGTCACGCCGAACTGGATGTGCTGGCTTCAGGGACAGTTCTGTTTGACGTTGCAAACGAATGATCTGCCAGTTCAGTTTTGATACATCCGTCGCCTGAGCTAGGATGATTGGAGTGGACTTATTATAGAGGTGGTCATTGAATCAGGTGGTCCCAAAGCTGACAGGAGCAAACCCAGTTACATCCACTGAGGAGTCCTGTGGAGATGACTAAACAGAACAATGTGACCTGTAGTGACCTGGGAGGCACTGACTGTGGGAAAAGGAGAGCCACTCTCCACAGTGCAGTCACGGAGGGCTTCTCCTTTGTGCTCAGCCTGGAGGTGTGAGAGATGCTGAAGAAAGCGGGTTCTGTACTGATCAGGAGGTGGTACAGAAGTAGTCAAAGTATAATAGGGAATTGAGCATCATGTGTTCCAAGGCTGGAAAGAGAAGGCTTGGGGAGGAAGAGAGTGAAGGCTGTGACAACACACTGGATGAGCTTGGTTGGAAAGGAGGCAAAGACCATGCTATGTGGGTCCTTTTGGTCTTTGGAATTCTAGACTTTCTACAAAGAAGAATAGTGGGTGCAATGGGAAGCCATTAGAAAATTGTAACTGGGTAAAAACATAATCCCTTCTCTCACTCTTTTGTGGAGAAGAGAAGGTGTGAGTCAGGATGGAAATGGAGATCCCGGTCCAGAGGAATGTCATCAGCCATGGGCAAGGATGGCAGTTTGGATTCAGCTGGTAGCAGAGCACACAGGAAACACAGAGGGATTACAGATACAGATTCCAGAAAGGACTTGATCAGAGGCTATTTCACTGTCCCCAAAGGACTTTCTGCATCCCCATTTTTCCCTCCCAAATTCCTTGTTTCCTCCTCACCACACAGAGCTC
Organism: Eschrichtius robustus; assembly: GCF_028021215.1. Lineage (NCBI taxonomy): Eukaryota > Metazoa > Chordata > Mammalia > Artiodactyla > Eschrichtiidae > Eschrichtius > Eschrichtius robustus. The sequence goes on from NC_090835.1 coordinate 9,129,537, forward strand.
ATTCATCTACATATCATACATCACCGTTCTCACACTCATCCTTTTCTGCCAAATTACAGGCCCCGCGATACATTAAGGCAACAACAGTTCCTTATAATTATTACAGTATTAGCGCTCACTATTGGCCAGGCACCGTTCCAAGGAATTTGAGTGGATTGATTCATTTAATCCCTACAACAACTACAAGAAGATGAGTACTATTAGAACCTCTACTTGGTAGATGAGGAATATAAGGCTCAACAAGCTTGACTAACGTGCACATTGTAGAATTATACTGGATATGGTCCATGAGGAAATGTACAAGTCTTTTCTACATAGTCTCTAAGATTGCTTTGCATTCAAAAGCTGTCTAAATATTTGAGGGTTGACAGTACTCCTTTCGCTCAGCTATGTCTAGGGAACAGAACGCTATTATTGCATATTAAAAATCTTTTTACTGATATTTGGGATTTTTTTTTTTTTTTTTTAGTTTTCAGAGCAGGATGGTCCAATAACTCTTTCAGCTAACTCTATCCTGTTGGCTATAATCTTCCACTGCAGTGCACAGTGTGATGACGACAGGAGAAACCAAAAAACAAAAGCAAAAATCTTTCACCTCTTAAGAACATGCGGCCTTGGGGATTATCTGGAGGCTGTGGAAGACTAAAATTTAGATTTCTACAGGGACAACAGAATAGGCCAGATGTAATGACCTGAATCATGAAAATAAGAAACAAAATGCTTTTGTCCCAAGATGCTTCTTGTGGACCTATTTTATACCTAATCCATTTGCCACCTTGGCAATAGCTGGCTTGCATTTTTTCCGGTATACTTCTTTTTTGTTAGGTCAATTACCCACTGAAAACTAAAACATCCCCCGCAAACACACAGCAGATCACTTATTGCTAAGGAGTACTTTCATGGCCACAGTCATGTATTTTAATAGAAATGGGAACATAAATGAAAATGCCTTATGACACTGGAGAGATTAAAAACATACTGTCGGGTTATTTCATCTGCACGGTAATTGCTTCATTTGACTAGATTTAAAACCAATGTCAGCAGGTCTGTTGGAGATTCCTGGTAATGGACTGTCATGTCAACTGGTGTGTGTGGGGCGAGAGTTCCAAATTACTCGGAAGAGCATCTCTATTATGGCTAATTCTTTATTCAGTGGACAATTCATGAGTGACCTTGCACATTTGTAAAGAACGATTCCTAGAGATAACTACCATCACGAGGCATTAAAATCCTCACTATTTTAGACTTAAAATCCAAGCCCAAGGCAGTTAGCCAAGAACTTATCCAAGTGCCTTACATTCAGTAAAGATGCCCACTCGTACTTGCTGGGTGACCACCCCTCTTTCCAAAAAGTTAAAACAGAAGCGTGAGGCATAGAACAGAAATAGTTGAGTCTGTTTTATGTGAGTAAAACCAAGTTGACCGAGGACCAATGTTAAAGGGCTGGAAATCTATGTGGCATGAATATGTAGGTATAAATGGGACAGCTATATTCTGAACATAATTCCATCGACCATCCCTTGTCTTAGTGTTCCTGATTTAAGGGAGTCGTTCTCCAAGGGAGTTCCCCAAGTTGGCTGTTTTGACTTGAAATTTACCACCACCAAACTGCAGGTGGGTTCCAGACGTGACCCAACCATCAGATTGTATTGCTAGCACTATGCGTGCCAACTCTCTCGGTGACTGTTTCATATACTGTCCCCTCTCCTTAAGACCTCAACACCTCCACCCTTAGTCTTCGTACACATTTGACGACTTTGCATTCTATTTCACAGGATAGAAGCCACCAAACAAATTTCCACCAGCTTCCAAATCCACATTTATTCAATGACTTACATCTCTGCCCACGTACCCTGCTTCCCTCCTGGTGACGTGGATGGACCATCCATCCTCAGTTCAATTCATCTCTCCACTGGCGCCCTAGGGCTCATCCACTCTCCCCTACTCAAGAAAATATTTCTGGCAATTTCCACCCTCCAGCCTGCATCATCATCACTTGTTCCCTGTCTACTAAATCATCCCTATGCAATACATATAGGCCACTTCCCTTACTGGCTAAAATATCATTTCCCAGCTTCTCTGGAGTTTTGGATATCTAGATCATTTCTAAGAGAGAATACGGTACTGCTGAATTAAGTATGTTTGCTTCCTACTTAGAGGCTGTATCTGTCCACGGTGTACATGAACACATTGATGTTTGTCACTTTGAGAAGTTGTACGAGGGGGATATGGGGCGGTAGGGAGGTAAGTGTTTTGATGAGCTCCTGAGCCTGTTGAAATGCTGGTGTATGACAGGCTGTCCTCAAGTATCCACCCCTCCAGTTTTCTCGGTGAAAGAGCGGCTATTTACTTTGGCTAAAACTTATAATTGATAGAAGTGTTCGAGATTATACTTAGGAGCAATAGTTTCAGGGAAATAAAACTATGCATGTGCTTCTGTGGTTTTTCAAGGAAAGTGGACAATCAGGCTTTTATGTTGTTGTTTTTGTCTCCTTTAGACTCTAAACTTTACACTCTTGGCATACCTTACACTCTTACGTTCTTAAAACTTATCGAGGACTCAAAGGAGGTTTTATTTGTAGATTGTAACTATCAGTATTTACCACATTGGAAATTTAAAAGGAACCATTTTTACAAGGCTCATGTAATGATTCAGGTGACAATGCAAAGATGAAAAGATTGCATATTGAAACATCTCACTGACAGTATAAACTTAGTTCTGACCTCATGGACCTCTTGAGATCTGTCCTAAAATCCAGTGTCAGTTTGTTCCAGAACATCAAAGAGCATGACTGACACTACTTGGAGGATAAAATGTATTTGCCCTTGTTTAGAATACCGGAATCTAAAAAGCTATAAAATGGGTTAAAAAATTAATAAAGCTTTTTCAGCTTTGATGGACTTTTTTTTTTATTTACTGATTAACGCCTTAGGCGGCAATATGAAGAATTATTTTTTCCTGTGTAATCTGTCTAGATAAGAAATATTTCATTTTACAAGATTTTCTATGCTTTATGATGACTTTTTAAAAATTAATTTATTTTATTTATTAATTTTTTGGCTGTGTTGGGTCTTCGTTGCTGAGCACGGGCTTTCTCTAGTTGCAGTGAGCAGGGGCTTCTCTTTGTTGTGCAGCGTGGGCTCTAGGCACACGGGTTCAGTAGTTGTGGCACACGGGCTCCGTAGTTGTGGCTCACGGGCGGTAGAGCGCAGGCTCAGTTGTTTTGGCGCACAGACTTAGTAGCTCCGCAGCATGTGGGATCTTCCCAGACCAGGGCTTGACCCGGTGTTCCCTGCATTGGCAGGCGGATTCTTAACCACTGCATCACCAGGGAAGTCCCCATGATGACCTTATTATGCCCTCGATTATTAAGAAAACAAAGCTTCCTCACTTATAAACAAGCTATTATTTCTTTACAGTGGTATTAGCTTGTATGCTTGTCTTGTGTTTTATTGTCACATCTTCTTCAAGAGTGCAAATCACCTCTGACCAAAAAAAAAAGAAAAAAAAAAAAAAAGTTTTCCCCAAATGAGATTCTTAATGGAGTAAAAATATTAAAACCCTCAGGTTATCTTTGATACCTAAAACTATCTCTGAGATTTCATAGAGAACATCTAGAATCACGAAGATTTGTTTTTTCACTTTATGAAAAGAGAGGAACTAGAAATATTTAGGTTCCTTTGCTATGTTACTATTTATGTGTTGCATGGATAAAAGTCAACTTAGGAGAGCTGGTGAGCCTTCCCTAGATTAAATTTGTATAAGGGAAATGTCACGAATATAAATAATCAGAAATTATATGCTTTATGGGCAGTTCCTAGAGATTCACCAGTGTCCTCACCATGCATGATATGTTTCTATTTCTCAGACTCTGACTTATGCTTTCTCTGATGCCAGCCAGCAGCAATAGCATAGTGCAGGCATTGGTCAACAATGGCCCACTGCCTGATTTTATAAATAAAGTTTTATTGGAACATAGACAAGCCCACTTGTTGACATACTGCCTATGGTTGCTTTTGCACTGTAATAGGAGAGGTGAGTAGTCAGTAGTCCACAGAGATCTCATACCCCACCAGCATAAAAGATGTACTACTTGACCTTCTACAGAAAAAGCTTGCCAATACCTCATATACTGTTATCATCTGTAATTTTAGTTATTATTCAAAAGACTTACTTGGCCACAACCTCGCTTCTTTTATTTAAATCTAGCATTTTCTACAACAATGGATTTCAACTAGGAATAGACATCATCCTTACCTAAGGAGTTTTATAAAAAATGCAGATATCTAGGACCTTCTTCAGACTTACTTAATCCCATTAGTTGACATTCTTGCCATATTCTTATTATGTCACTGGTATCCTGTGTATATTATTTCTCAGGATTATTGTATGTTATGTATCAACATTTTTTCCTCTGTAAAAATTATTTTCATATATTTTTTATAAATGATAGGTAGTATCCATTCTCTACCCTAATCATGATCCTTAGAAACATTCTGTCTAAAACTTTTTTAGGAGTGGCTTTGTCATCTTGCTTTGCATGCAACAGAAACAACCAAATTTCCTTGTCAGTTGCATTATTCTTGATTTGAACTTTCACCAGACCTTCCACATTTGGAAATGGCTAGTAAAAAATTAACCACAGACACTGTAAGTCTCTTCATTTCCCTCTGACTTTTCCCTGAAGGCTTTGCAATCAGCTACAGACCTTCTCAGATCCCCGAGGGGAAGAACTCTGTCGGTCTTGGACAGTATCATTAGCACAACTTTCAGACCATACCAAGACTTCCAGAACTCTTTTTAATTAAAAAAAAAAAAAAAAAGGCAGCTTCATGAGGCTCTTACCCAAGAGTCCAAAAGGAATAAGAATTAATTATCTAGGACTGAATGGACTAATGAGGGAAATTGTATTGTTATTTGTTTGCAATCTTGTCGATGTGGCCTAATGTCCTATGTTTTGAATAGATAAGGCAACTCTTTCTTCCTTCTTAAGCTATCTGTAATAACTCAGAACAGATTTAGTAGGTTCTGCTTTTATAAACTGAAATGAAACATTTGAACTGCTATCTCATTTGCACTTTTTCACTGACTCTCCCACCCCCAATTCAGAAACTCTTAGTGAATTTTCTTACTTTACATAACTGTATCATTATTTGCATAGTAAGAGTTGTCCCCCTTTTTTCCCAAATATATAATAGGAAATACTGGTTATGCAACCAAAGCCTCGCATGGTATATTATATTTGAGGATGATATTTGCTTCGTCAGGTATGGCAAGCCACGTTGAAGGAAATAAGATTGACTTTTATGGGGCCCTCACAAGAAAAAGAGTTTGGTACCTGGTTTTAGGGGTCTCAGCATTACAGGTGTTAAGGAATATCACTTTCTGGCAGTCCAAGAATATTGAAACAACTCAGGAAACTCAAGAGAGAAACTTACCCACATTTATAAATACTGGAGGGGAAATCTGGCAGGCTTCCCCTTCAGTATTGGAGTGGCCTCCTAGCCTCAGAATGGCAAATGATAGAGCCTTTAAAGGTCCAATCTGGCATTCCTTATGAACAGTTCTAGCAGAGCGAACTTAAGTTGTTGCAGATAGTAAATTAATACTAGCTGCACCTATGTCAATAACCAGGCCAAACCTCATGAGACCAGTCTTGTTTACAATCAAGAATAATCGGATAAACAGCAAGGTCCTACTGTGTAGCGCTGAGAACTATATTCAATATCCTATGAGAAACCATAGTGGAAAAGAATATTAAAAAAAAGAATGTGTGTGTGTGTGTATATATATATACACACACACACACACATATATATGTATAACTGTATCACTTTGCTATACAGCACCAATTAATACAACATTAAAAATCAACTATACTTCAATTAAAAAATAATAATCTTTTTTTGAGATTACTTTGGTCCAAAGGCAGGAAGAATAAGAAAATTGAGAATATGCAAAAAGATGAAAATGTAAAGCTATGCATTTTTTAGAGCAAGCCCTTCTAGGTTACCTGATCTGGCCTTTCACTGCCTTTGAGCTATTTTACACTCTGTAACTTACAGTTAACTAACTGTAATGCAAAATAATTCTTGTTTATAGACAAAGAGATAAATTCTGTGCAGTATGTCCAGGAGTGCACTTGACATTTGACTTCCCAGGCCCCCACAGCAAAAGCCAATTTTGTGTCTATTTGTACATTCATTTCAACTTTTCTTTATTCCATACAAATTTGTGCCTCTTTGATTTCTCTTTTCAGGTGGTTTTACTATCTGCGTGGAGCCCACATTAACAACGTGATGAGTTATATAATAAAATCTGAAACGTGTACATTAACATTTGTTTAAAATCACTTCCAAAGCTGGATTTTTTTCAGTAGTATCAAATTAACTTGCATCCCACCTCCCTGCTTGATTGAAACTCATGGCAATACACTACAATATTCAGAAGGAAAACAGACAAAATCCTTTCATTCTAGAACTTATACTCTAAAGGAGGGAGAGGAATGATTAATAAAATAAGTGTATAAATTATATAGTGCACCTGAAGGTGACAGTGCCATGAAGAACATGAAAGATGCCATCTCTATGAACTGCTATTCTGGAAATTGAACTCACTCGCACAGTTTTTTTCTCTGGGAGGTAACAAAACTTAGAAGGATGATTCTTCAAATCATCCTTCATCAAATAGGATGATTCTAGTCCTATTTCTGGCCTATCAGGGGTTTTGGTCTCTGTGACATGGATCATAACATAATATAAATTTGGGGGCTGAGGGCACTTAGACAAATAAGCAAAAACAACAACTTCCGCTACGTGACACACCATTTTAACAAGTGATAACCTGCCTTTCCCCAGATTACAAAAGGCAGCCTCAGACTAGTAGATTTTAGTTCTGATTGGACAGACAGATTTTTTTTTTCCATTAAATAAGTAAAGGTTTTGCACTTGAACAAGTATGTATCCGGGTCTTTGGGAAAGAAATCTGAGCACTTTTGTATCAACTGAAAATAGTCAAGTTTGATTAAAAGGCACATATCTGGGCATTAGAGCCATACTCAGTGGTAGTTGTAACTATTCAGAATTTCTTTCTGAGGTACAGCTGACATCACATTTTTGAAGGAAGTCGGATGTCTGCGATTTTATGTCTCATTTCCCATACAAAGAGTTCACAAGATATCCCCTCTTTTGACAGTAGATGCTTTGCTTATCAGAGAACCTAAGACTTCTAAAAGTTTGACTTACTCACTCATACCCTCCTGCCAACAAGCCTCTGGAAATAGTATAGGAGGCTACAATAATTACTCATAGTTGGTAGTGATGGCAGAATAACCTGATTTTCTACCAGAAACGTCAAAGCACAAAACTTGCAAGCTTCAGAGAATTTCACACTGACTACCAGCCTACCTTAGAGAATTCTAGCTTATAAAAACGTAATTTCTTCTGAAATAACTTTCTTTATTATGACACAGTAGCAGGCAAATTACCTACAACTGCATCTTCATAAAGATTTCTATTCCAAGAGTGGAAATTTCAGAAAATCAACGGAAGGCTAATTATGCATGAGTCGTTCCCTGATGCTGAACGCGGGGACGCAGGGGACGGGACTGGAGACACGTGAATTGCTACCTCTGTGAGACAGCATCTCCCCTTCCGGAGGTAGGCATATGAATCTGTAAATAATCACAGGGAGGAGCACTTCTTTCTTTTTCATCTCTTCTGGAGATGATAATTGGAGGAATGGGTACTGAATGAATATGGAGAATGAAATATGACAAAACAGAAAAGAGCTGCGTTAAATCTTGGTGTTCATTTTGTTTCCTTTCTTTTGCACTGTGAAAAGCCTGATTCAAAATGTGCCACCTGATTGAGGAAAGGGGGGTGCTGCCACTTCCCCCATGTGTTCTTGTGTGAAATTCCACTCCAAAGGCATCAAAAGCAGGGCTGCTTATACACACCATCACTCTTCAGACTGGCTCTCCCCTTATCTTTTTTTCCAGAGATAAGTATTGAACACACATAAAATGACAGTTTTCTTGGTCTGTTAGCGTGTGTCCTCTGATGAGACCTCCTGAAGAGATGCTTGACTCTGCTGGTTGCCCATCAAATATGTTTCCTTTCCTCCTTCTAGCATGATTGATTGTTTATTTTTTTAATCTGCCCACCTCAGCTACCATGATGGTTACTGACCAGTCTTACCCAGCCAACATGTGGCGTGACCCTGGCAGCTACTCCTGGTCCAGGGAATGGCATGAATTCTAAATTAGCTTAACAAGACTGATGGGAAGTAGTCATTTCCCATGAACGAGGACGAGGGTCTCTCTCTTTCCGACTGGACAGCAACAAAGAAGCTGTTACTGGCAGCATCTTGTCAGCTTGAATGCAGACAGCAGAGCACAAACATGGAAAGAGGCTGAGATCCTGATGGCCCGTGGAGACACTGACCACACAGTACCCGAAGCCTGGCCACCTCTGGACTTCATGAACACACATCTCTTTGGTACTGAAGCCATCTTGAGTCAGATTTCTTTGTGGCCCAAAACATATTAACTATACAAAAGATTTAATGTACCTTTTCTCCAAGAATTCAACTTCAGCAGGTTATATCAAGTAACTAAATTTCTGAATGGTTTTCTTCTCCAACCTTCTATTTTTGCATTTTTTTCACTCAGCATGAAATTATTTAGCACGTGTAGTCTGCCAAATACTGTACTTTGATACACAGAGCGAGATACAGCTCCTACTCTACCTAACTTGCGGTTTCATATAGGTGTTCTTAAGCTTTTGGGCACCAAAGTCCTCTTTGGCAGTCTAGGGAAACCTGTGGACCCCTTCTCAGAACATTGCCTTCAGATGCATAGGATAAGATACATAGCACGACAAAAGGAGAAGATATGTTAAAATACAGTTAGGAAAGTGCTTTTAAAACTGTGATATTATCATATATCTGCTTCTCTATTAATGCCTTAGATAACAAGATCAAGACGGCGGGTTTAATAGCCAGCAGAATTACCAAGTAATGATGAACATCAGTGACATACTGAGGCAGCTGTAACATGTATAATGTGGTCTGAAGACATCTGTGAGTTTTTAACATGTGCAAAGACCCTGTGGCAGGGCAAAACATGGAAAGTACTGGGGATTAAAGACCCTGTAGCCGGATCGCAGAGAAACAGCAAACGGGTATGAATGAGGTTGCATCGGTGAAGACGGGTTGCTTCTCTCTGTCTGTCTCTCTCTCTCTCTCCCTCTCACACACACACACACACACACACACACACACACACACACACTAAAATAACTATAATAAGGAAATAGCACATGAATTGGCTGAAATAGCACATGAAATGGCAATGAAATAACTGTAGAAAGGAAATTGCAGATGCAGCTTTAAGAATGAATGGGTCTATTCATCAATTCAGTTAAACACCAATTTTCCCAGAGACACTATAATCTCTAGTCAATTATAAACAAAAAAAACCTTGATTGAGATGATATGGGCGAATTATAAGACATTTTCTCAGTTAAGAATCATAGACTTATGATGATGGTAGATCCATTTTATGGATGGGGAAACTGATGTCCAGAGAAGAGAGAACACTTGTTGGAAGCCACACAGGTAGACAGCTGCAGAGCCGGATCCAAGCCCTGGTCCTTTCATTCACCGTCCTCCACTGCTTCAGAACACCCAGCTCAACAGGACAGGCGTAACTAGGTCATTTGTGTTGCTAACCGAGAGCTTTTATTGACAACTAAGAGCTCTAAGGAGAAATTCAAACAATTATCAAAATCTCCATTTGTCCTCCTTTTGACCCCATCTCCCCACCTCAACCCCTGAGATGGAGAACGAGAATTGTAGTTGGTGCGTCTCTCATCTATTTGACACTGTTTTCTGTGATAAAGAAAATCCATCTCCCACTAAATTAAAATTGCTTTTTCATCCTAACCAACACTATACCCCTGCTACACACCAGAATAAAAATAAATTGATTTTTAAGTAGTCACTGGAAGAAACAAACAAAAAGAAGCATAAACATCATGGTGCCGTTGTGTGCCTTTTGAACAATTTAACTATGAAAATGGATTCCTTTCCTGGAGACAGCCATTGTAGCTCCACGGTGGCAGCATTTCTGGGCAGTTCATCAGCTTCAGTAAAAACCTCAGTTGTCCAGATATTTTGTAGGACCAATGCTAAAGGACCTGTTTGTTTGAATTTTTGCTAAGGTAATAAAACAGTTGATGAAATACACCACTCTATCATTCAAAAAACGGGAGTGACTTGCAAAGGGCCTGAACAACCTTTATCTCCTCACTAGAAACACATACCCCTGCACATTTGCTAGAACTTTTGAAACTATACCCTTGATGCAATGCATGGGACAAAAAAAAAAAAAAAAAGTGAGTCAAAGCGATTTACTCACAGTGTGAGTAAATCCGGCTACTCACCTACCCCAATACTCTTCTCCTCTTCCTTATATGTGATTTGTCCTGGTCAACTGGAGAGTATGTTGATCCCTGCCCTCGTTTTCCTCCACCCCTGGCACCAGCCAGCATTATAGGATCTGTTGAAAGTTGCAGTTTTAACTTCTAGTGCCAGCCATGGCTCCAGCAAATAACATCCTTTAAAATCTCATGCTCATGGAAACAAACAAACAAACAGAAAAACTGAGCCACACCAAGAAACAAAGCAATTCGAAGCCTTCCTGTGAATACCATCTAATGGATGGAGGCATCATACCCTTCACATACGTCAACAGCCCTAAGGAGCAATGTGCTAAAACCGGTAGAGCCAATTGTAGTCAAGGAAGGTACCTTACTCGTCCACTGGACTGCAGGGGTGAGCCAACTATAGCCGGTGGGCCACATCGGACCTGCACACAAAGCTAAAAATGTTTTTTTTTTTTACATTTTTAAAAGGTTGTAAATAACAAATAAGCAAACAATAGCAATCATGTCACTCTTAAAATGGTCCCCTCACTCTTCTGTCTTTTTAAGTTTTCTCTCTCTGCAGTAATCATTGTTTTCACCATACAAACATTCAGAGACACGCTCCCTCAAGCCTATACCATTCTCCACCTACCACTCAGGCCTTTACAGACATACTTGGATTTTTTACAGAATCATTACAGTATTTGGTGGAAAAAAAGGAACAAAAGCAGGACAGGGGAGAGGAAGGGTAAAGGGAAGTATCTGGTAGCTCAGTGTGAGTTGAACAGATTATGTTTACCCTCTGAACCCTTCTCATCACTGATTCGTCTTAAATATCACCTCCTCAGTGAGGCCTTGCATGACCAAATCTGAAGTTGCACTGCTCTCTCCAGCCACCCTCTATTCCCATTCACCAGTTTCTTCAGAACACATGTGACTATCTAAAATTATATGTTCATTTTTCTCCCTCACTAGAATGTAAGTTCCATGAAAACACAAGCCTTGTCAATTTTGAGCACTGTCCCCACAGCCTAGACAGTGCCAGGCACAAAGGTGCTATTCCTAAGTACATACTGAAAGAATGAATGAATGAATCAATCAACAACTGACTAAATAGATCATTTATTTGCAATAAAAGTCAACGGACCATATAAGATGAGAAATTGTGGTCCACATCAGAAACACACACACACACACAGAAAAGAAGGTCAGGAAATAGAAGGCAACTTTACCCCTCCTTCCACAATGATGTTAAATTGACACTTTTAACCCCTTGAGGGGTGAGGCAACTCGCCATCTGCTGGTTTCCCCAGATCATATATCTCATCTTGCTTGCGGTGTGAGGGCCCTGAGCATTGAGGAGAGCCTGCAGATGCTCCAGCAGAGGCCCAATGGTGCTCAGAGATGCATCTGGAATCTCCAGTCAGCCCTGGCTGCAGCTCACCTCTGCAACCTGCTTTGGTCTGATATGCTTGTGATGGGTTTCCAGGATGAATACTGCCCAAGGCCAGTCGAGAAGACAGGTCTGAAAGGTTCACCGTTTTGGAAATGAACCCTGATGTTAGTCCAGCCACTTCTATATTTACATAAAAGATGGTGGTAAATAAATGAACTCATTAGAAAACCAAGACAAGGGTAATCGCTCTACCGTAGGCTCTCTGTGAACTGAAAAGATGATGTCTTGGTCATCTCTATTCTCAGTGCCCAGCACAGTGGCAAGACGCAGGGTACCATTCTCATCACAGGCTGTGTGAATGGCAGCCCCCGGCATTGTGCAGGATACAACTGCAAGGCCCCACGTTGTGGTCCTGATTCACGGCAGACAGCACATCAAGGTGTTCTATAAAATGTGCCTAATGGATTAGGGGGAAGGAACACCTGGGAGGCTCATTTGTTTTCTGGGAACTATCTCAGGTGGCCACCAGGCAGGTGGGAGGGCCTGAAATACCCACATCTTTTCAGAGAGAGGAGGAAAAATTAGGGTCAGGAGCTCTGGGACATTGCCCACAGGATTTGCCTACTTCAGGGAAGTTGTAGAACCTAGCCTACCTAATTGAGCTGCTAAAATGGGTTCCCCAAAGGTAGGAATGCGTGATGCTTACATTGCGAGTAAATCGCTTTGACTCACTTTTTTTTTTCATCCCATGCATTGCATCAAGGGTATAGTTTCAAAAGTTCTAGCAAATGTGCAGGTGATTATGAAACCTCTGTCTGGCCTCTCTGACCCTCCCTTTTCCCCTCTACAGTTTCCTCCTTACGAGCAGTAAAAGCGGTCTTTCTAAAACATGCGTCAAATGACATCCTCTGAAGCCTCCTACTGTTACCCATCTTGCTCAGAATGGATTCTAAAGCCCTGGCTCTCTCGCTGACTCCATCTCCTACCTCCATCTTCTACACTCCAGCTTCTGTTTCTCAAACCAATCACACTCTCCACTGAGGGACTCTGCCCATGCTGTTCCCTGTATCATTTCATTTCAGGCAGGTTTCAGGTTGAAGAGCACCTCCTCCAGGAAGCCCTCTCTGACCACCACTATCTAAAACAGTCCCTGACGAAGTCTATTCCACACCCTTCTTTATTTCCCCCATTTCTTCTTATCATCCGTTTATTTGTAGACTCTCTTACTATTCTAACAGAATGTAATTTCCATGAGGCCAGAGAATTGTCTTGTTTTCTGTTTTATCCCCAAAACCTAGAAAAGTACCTGACACATGGTAGGCTTTCGAAAAATATTTGTGGGATGAATGAAGAATGAATGCTTGAAATTGGAAACTGTCCAAAATAGCCAACTGAATAAACAGAAAATCACAGGAAAACAAGGCTACGAATATGGAACCATTCTCTCACTATCTGCTACTTGATTAAGCTGCACTTAAAAAAAGGCCAAAGAAGAAATCCTGTGGGGCAGCTGCCAGAAGCAATGAGTGCATCAAAATAGTATTTGAAATGCCAAATTGTTATTGTCAAATCAAAGCTGTAGAGATGCTGTTATACTGTATTAAAATTACTGCATAGTTATGGGTGGGAGCCCTAGTGCCTGGTCCCAGGTCTACTCAGGTTTAACTGTTTCCAGACTGAGTTCCAGGGCAGGGTTGGTGCAAGAATTCAGTTTCCTTGTGTTTCCCATCACAAACTGGCTTCTCACGAGCAGTAGGAAAGTAGCATGCGCGTAGGTGTGTAAAGGGGTAAGGGAAGATGACGGTTTTCTTATTTAAAAAAATATGTATATGTATATATATATATGGGCCCTTATAAAATTTTAGAAAATGTATTCAAGCTAGACGATGATGATGCTAATACTACAGATAAAAATATCTAAACTTTATTGAGCATTTCATACTTTTAATATGTACAGGCACTGTTTTGAGTATTTCACATGAAAGAAAATGGATGTCAGTTGATCCTTTAAAAATCTAAGTCAAATGATTTTGCTTTCATACAAAACCCTCTAAAGGCTTCCCATCTCATCCAACCTGATTCACATGAATTGATGCTGTGTTCCCTGTCCTTCTATGCCCATCTCCTACTATGAACCTCCTTAGAAACACTGCTCTCCCTGTTCTCTCAAACATTCCTGACATCCTTCTGCCTCAGGACCTTTGCACTGTTCTTCCCTGTACCCGGAATGCTCTCCTCCTAGATCTCCTAGCTTGCTTCTTGACATCTTTGCTCACAGTTCCATCGTCTCAGTGAGGCCTTCTTTGAGTACCTATTCAAAATTGCAAATACTGCCCTCCCACCCCCCACATCCTGGCACTTTTTTTTTACTTTTTTCCATACTATTTGTCATAGTCTGACATTCTCTATATGTTCCATACATTTATTTAAAATGTTTCTTCCCTCCACTGGAATGTAGACTGAGGTATTTAATCTCTTTGGCTTCCTGCTATTTCCTCAGCATATACAACCATGCTTGGTGTGTGTGTGTGTGTGTATTTCCATATATATGGAATGTATATATGCATACATATACATACATATATAAAATGAATTAACTAATTCAATTCTTATGATAACCTTTTAAGATAAATATTATTGACATTCTCAATTTGTAAATAAGGAAGTCGACACACAGAAAGGTTAACTAATTAAACCAGGGTAATGATCATAAGAGACTACTGTGAACAAGTATACACCAATAAATTGGACAACCTAGAAGAAATGGAAAATTCCGAGAAGAATACACCCTACCAACAATGAATCATGAAGAAATACAAAATCTTTTTTTTTTTTTTAAATTTATTTTTGCTGTGTCGGGTCTTCGTTTCCGTGCGAGGGCCGCGCGGGCCTCTCACTATCGCGGCCTCTCCTGTTGCGGAGCACAGGCTCCAGACGCGCAGGCTCAGCAGTTGTGGCTCACGGGCCCAGCCGCTCCGCGGCATGTGGGATCTTCCCAGACCAGGGCTCGAACCCGTGCCCCCCCGCATTGGCAGGCAGACTCTCAACCACTGCGCCACCAGGGAAGCCCAAGAAATACAAAATCTTAAATGACAAATTACTAGTAAGGAGATCAAATCAATAATCAAAAACCTCACAACAAAGAAAATTCCAGTGCCATATGGCTTCACTGATGAATTCTACCAAACATTTAAAGAAGAATACATACAAATCCTTCTCAAACTCCTCAAAAAACTGAAAAGGAGTGAACACTTCCAAACTAATTTTACAAGGCCAGCATTCCCCTGATGCAAAAACTAGGTAAGGACACTACAAGGAAAGAAAATTAGAGATCAATATTCCTGATGAACATAAATGCAAAAATCCTTAACAAAATATTAGCAACCAATATTCAACAGTACATGAAAAGGATCACACACCATGACTAATTGGGATTTATTCCAGGGTTCAACAACACAAATCAATCAATGTGATATACCACATTAACAAAATGAAGAATAAATATCCCATTATTATCTCAATAAGTATAGAGAAAGCATTCAACAAAATTCAATATCCATTTATGATAAAAAGTCTCAACAAACTAGGTATAGAGAAAACATATCTCAACATAATAAAGGCCATAATGACATGTCCACAACTAATATATGGAAAAAGCTAAAAGATTTTCCTCTAGTATCAGAAACAAGACAATGATGTCCACTGTCACCACTTTTATCCAACATAGCATAGGAAGCCCTGGCCAAGAAATTAGGCAACATAAATAAATAAAAGGCAGTCAATTTGGAAAGGAAGAAATAACTATCTCTATATGCAGATGACATTATATTACAGAAAATCCTCAAGACTCCACCAAAAAACTATTAGAACAAATAAACTAATTTAGTAAAGCTGCAGGATACAAAATCAATATACAAAAATCAGTTGCATTTGTATATACTACCATCAAACTATCAGAAATAGATATTAAGAAAACAATCCACTTACAACTGCATGAAAAAAAAAAAAAAGAAATACCTAGGGATAAATTTAACCAAGTAGGTAAAAAATCTGTACACTGAAAACTCTAAGATTTTAATAAAAGAAACTGAAGAATACACAAATAAATGGAAAGCTCTTTCGTACTCATGGCTGGAAGAATTAATATTGTTAAAATGTCCATACTACCCAAAGCAATCTACAGATTCAATGCAATCCCTATCAAAGTTTCAATGACATTTTTTCACAGAAATAAAAACAACAATCCTAAAATTTTATGGAACCACAAAAGACACTGAATAGCCAAAGCAATCTTGAGAAAGACGAACAAAACTGGAGGCATCACATGGCCTGCTTTCAAACTACATTACAAAGCTACAGTAATCAGAACAGTAGGGTACTGGCAGAACAAGAGACACATAGATCAACAGAACAGAATAGAGAGTCCAAAAATAAACCCACATACACATGGTCAATTCATTTATGACAAAGGAGCCAAGTATATACAATGGGGAAAGGACAGTCTCTTTAATTAAATGGTGTTGGGAAAACTGGACATCCATATACAAAAGAATGAAACTGGATTCCTATCTTACACTGTATACAAAAATCAGCTCAAACTGGGAAAACACTAGAGCTTAAGACCTGAAACCATAAAGCTTCCAGAAGAAAACAGGAGGTAAGCCCCTTGACATCAGTACTGGCAATGATTATTTTGCATTTGACTTCAACTACGAAGGCAACAGAAGCAAAAATAAACAAGTGGGACTACATCAAGCTAAAAAACTTCTGCACAGCAAAGGAAACCATCAACAAAATGAAAAACAACTTTTGTAATGGGAGAAAATCATATATAAGAAGTTAAAATCCAAAATATATAAAGAACTCATACAATTCAATAGCCAAAAAACCCCCAAAACCAGACAAACCCAAACAATCTAATTAAAAAATGAGCAGAGGAACTGAATAGACATTTTTCCAAAGAAGGTATACAAATGACTGACAGGTTAATGAAAAGGAGCTTGACATTACAAATCATCAGGGGAATGCAAATCAAAACTACAATGAAATATCACCTCGCATCTGTTAGAATGCCTAGTATCAAAAAGACAACAGATAACAAGTGTTGGTGAGAACGTGGGGAAAAGGGAACACTTGTGCACTGTTGGTGGGAATGTTAACTGGTACACCCTCTATGGAAAACAGTATTGAGGGTCCTCAAAAAATTGAAAATAGAACTACCATATAATCCAGCAATTCCACTTCTGGGAATATATCTAAAGGAAACAAAATCAATATTTTGAACAGGTACCTGCACCCCATGTTCATGAGAGCATTATTTACGATAGCTAAGTCATGGAAACAACCTAAGTGTCCATCAGTAGACGAATGGATAAAGAAGATTATATATATATTTATATATTTATATAAGCATACATATGTATGTATATATGAAAAAAAAGAAACAATATGTGAACAAAATAGCCGTTAAAAGAAGGAAATCCTGCCATTGCCGACAACATGGATGGACCTTGAGGGCATTACGCTAAGTGAAATAAGTCAGTCAGAGAAAGCCAACAATCTCTTGTAGGATCTCTCTTATATGTGGAATCTAAAAAAAAAGGAACTGGAAGAGACAACAGATTGGTGACTGCCAGAAGTGGTGGGGAGTGAATTGAGTGAAGATGATCAAAAACTATAAACTTCCATTTATAACATAAATAATTTCTGGTATGTAATATACAGCATGGTGACTATAGTTAACAATACTCTACTGTATATTTGAAAGTTGCTAAGAGACTACATCTTTAAAGTTCTTATCATAAGAAAAGAGAAAACTTGTAACTATTTTAAGCAATGGATATTAACTAAACTGATTGTGGTAATCATTCTGCAATATATACATATGTCAAATCATTCACGTTCTGCACCTTAAACTAATATAATGATATATGTCAATTCTATCTCAATAAAACTGGAAAAAATTTAAAATTAAAAAAAAAGTTTTTAAATAATCCAGATTAATAAAAAAAAAATATTTGATCAGTTTAGACATCCATTTGTAGTTCATAAGAATATCCATTTTTCCATGCCCTCACCATCATGTGTATTTTTGGATTTTTTCGTCAGCTTTACTCTTCTGAAGACTGAAAATAGTTTGTGAGATGGGACACTTTTATATATTCAATGGTAATCAATTTCAATAAATCACTTTCCCAATCAATTCCTTCAGTTTAGAAAGCCCTTCTCTGTCCAACAATGCCTAGTAATCCTTGAAGATTTGCTTTGTCTGTGTCGTCTTCATGCATATGTTCCTCCAGCAAATTCTCTCTCTCATTTCTCACTATAAACCTACTTTCCTATGGTTTTATATTTTAGAGATTTTCACAGATATTAGTTTACATGGCTCTCTCCACTTCTAAACTGTTTATTTAGGGGAGGGGCTATATCTTACTCCAAAACAGATTCATTCATTTGTTCATTCATTAATTCATTCAACCCACAGGGATTCATTGAGTGTTCACTAGGGCCAGTCACCATTTGGGGTCCTAGGGATCCAGAAAAGAACCAGACAAACCAAGTGTACGGGTGAAAAACACATGAACAAAACAATAGCTGACATTAGGTACTGATGAATGCTAGGACGAAACAGAAAGTAACTGGGATGGAGAGAGCTTGGATGGAGAGTTAAAAGACCCCTCTGATATGAGTCTGTAAGCTGGGAGCTGAGTGATGAAAAAAGGCAGCATGAGAAGTTCTCGGTGACAGCATCCTTGACAGAGGGCACATCTGTGCAGAGGTCCTGGGAAGGAAATGGTCTCGGTATGTTAAGGGAAGAAATAATTTCAGCAAGACCAAAGGGAAATCACTGAGCATGAGCTGCACAGGAAACAAGGATCCAAGAGATAGGAAAGCACGAGATCATCTAAGGCAAGGACATCAAACTTCTTTGGTCAAGATCCAGATTATAAATATTTTCGGCTTTGCAGGCCACACTATCTCTGCCACATCTACTCAAGTCTGTCCTTGTAGAATAAAAGCAGCCATAGGGAGTATGTAAATTAATAAACATGGCTGTGTTCCAATAAAACTTTACTTATAAAAACAAGCAGCTAGCAAGAGGGAAGAGATATGGGAACATATGTATATGTATAACTGATTCACTTTGTTATAAAGCAGAAACTAACACACCATTGTAAAGCAATTATACTTCAATAAAGATGTTTAAAAACAAAAAACAAAAAACAAGCAGCTGGTTGGATTTGGCTCACAGGCCATAGTCTATGACCTTGATCTAAGTCTCACAGGCTCTAAGGACGTGCTTAAATACTATTCTAATTTTGATGGTGGCAGGGAGGTAATAATAATAAATTATTATTACCAATGGGAAGCCACGGGAGAATTTTTCTTTTAAAAAGGAAGGATAAGATCCCCTGTTGGTGGGGTCTCTGGGCCTAGCATGTTACAGGCACTTAAAAATGGATTGCTAAATAGCAGAGACCATTCTAAAAGAAAAGGAAACTATTTTAAAATCCTCTCTCCTAGAATATCTAGCTCAGAGGTAGTAGGCACTGGAGGGAAAAAAAAGACGGTGCCGTTATGGGGAAAAAAACCTTTCATATTTGCTGTTTCCGTACATCTACTAACCTGTTTTTTTCAGACCTGTGCAATGGGAGGCATTGGATCAAAAAACTGACTGTTGGTTATAAGCCAAGCAATCAACTGGAGCATACAGCTGAATGGAATGCACAGACACGTTAGAGAGACGATTTTCAATTTTAGGTACCTGAGGACCCGTTACAGACATTGATGCTTCTGTATCAGGCAGACCGACTGCCAGCATCACCATTAAGAAATCATTTCCTTACATTTTCCTTTTGTAACAGCTGTAGTGGGAAACTGGATTTCTATGACAAAATGAAACGATAGTCCCTTCCATTTCCCAGAGCTTTTTATTGGGATTGAAAATTTAACGAGCTTGCTTACAAATCATCCACACAGCTCTTAACCCCGGAATCAGATGGTGAAGTCTCCTTCTCTTACGTAGGTCTTCCTAGAGTGTTTGGTTCAACTCCTGTGTCAGCAGTTTGCCTCTGTTTGTTGTTTATAAGCTTTTGTGCCATATTTTCAACAGTGGAAAATCTGAAGATTTTGAGCCCATTTCCCACTACAATATAACTGAGTAATGTCCCAATTTCAAAACTATTACAAAAATGCCAAAGTCCTATACACTTAGCTCTACCCCTGTCCACCCAGCAAGGATTCTGGGAAAAGGGGATTAAAAATTAAATTAAATTTCACTACACAAATGAAAACATGTGGGTGGTTCCTTGCCTCTAGTTAAATTTTTTAAAATAGAATTGCACAACGTACTTCTAGATCTCAAGATCTGGAACATTAAACAAGGAGATAATGACCTGATTACTGGGTTAAAACTAAGCACCTCATTCATCTGGCACATGATCCAGCACCAGGTAGCAGCCCTCACCACATCTACAGGGTAATTTGGCCATGGCATCCCAACCTAGTCACTTTGACAGGGCACTGGGAAGGTTACTGGAGAAACACAATGGAACTGGTCGAATTGGAAGACAGATTTAGCCAGCGTACATATCCAGTCTTGGATGCTAAAACCCGATCACGACAAATTGATCTGGGGCTTTGGGTCTGTTACCCAGAATCTCCCAGGTGTGAAAAACTGACTCCTTATATATAAATCAAGCCTCTTTGGAAACAGTTTTAGCTTCTTGGAAGTAAGAAATCAGAAAAGTAAGATCACTGCTTCAAAGTTCAGAGTGAAGACTGGAGAGCCTGTGATACAGGAAAGAAAATAGGACTTTTTGTTTCATCATTTAATTGTCTACCAATGGATTTTTACTGATGACCCAGTGTGCCTGAGGTTCCTCCTTCACGTATATAAAGACTTTTGAAACCTCAAGGAATTGCTAATTGAGTGGCACGGGCGTGTCCTTTAAATTCCTTGCCACACTGTGCTCTCAGCCTTGCCCTACAATTGCTCTGTTGACTACGTGTGGCCCCCTCTCTTCTCAGATACCCTTATGTGCCTGAGATGTGAATGGGAAAATGTCACTTTTATTCAATCAGAGTTGAAAAATTCCACATGAGCCCTCCTCCAAGTCTGTAACTGGATTATCATTTATTTGAGACCATTTGCTTCCTGATGCACTGACTTCCCAATGGCTTTATGTCCCAACCCAGGCAGACCTGGAGAGTCAACTGTAGTGCTGAGTGGGGGTAGAGGGCTACCAAAGGCACAGGCTAACAAGCTGGGCTCTCAGAGGGTGGGAACTCTATAGCAGACAACATGCACCCTGATTCTCAAGACAAAGGGCCAATCAGCTGAGGACAGCTTTATTCATTAGGAACCGCTTCCGGTTCAAAAGCCCCCATCACCTTTGGAAAAAGAGGGAATGGTGGCAACACAGTGAGAACACCCAAAGCACGGGGAAATGTGTATAGACAGTATTTCTGCTATATAGATACTCTTCAAAACAAACTCTTACTAATACCCATAATATATATCAGCTACTGAATACTATCGGTTGCAGTTTCACCTGCAGGTCCCTCTCTTTACCTGGGGAGGGAGAGTGTAGATTGGAGGCAGTGTTTCAAAGTCTCCTCCCCACCAACCATCCTACGAGACAGGGGAGTGAGCAGAACTGGAATTCCCAAGTCCATCTAACGTTCTTTGGTGTGGGAGGTTTGCTGGCCCCTTCACCAAAAGGGAAGAGAAGGAAAGTACAGCTGGCTACCAGCTCTGATCCAAGTTTTTCATCCAACAGACTCTTTTCACTCTTCCTCACCCCTCAGGTTGCATACTATCATGGATCTAAAAGTCTGGTTATAGGAAAAAATCCATTTAAATCATTACTGGTAACCACTGTCTGTCTGCCCAGGACAGAACTTCACATATTAACTGTAAAATGTTCTGCACCCAGTTCCAACATATGGGACTTCTTTTCCCCCAGTAGTCTGACACCTGCCGGATATCCTACAAATCAACTCAGTTCTGATACTATGGAAGATAGCATCATATTCTAGGTTAAGGGCTCAGTCCCATGAGACTGCACCCCCGACTGCACTTCACATGCCAACTGCTTGTCCCGGTTGTCACCTGTGCTTCTGACCTACTGGCTATACACTGGAGGTCCCAGCAGCCCCCTCCTTAGGATTATTTTGCTGGAGTGGCTCACAGAACTCAGGAACATTAACTAATTAGACGACTGTTGTTTTGTTTTGTTTTGTTTTTATAAAACAATATAAATCAGGAATGGCCAGAGGGAAGATATGTATACGTCACAGGTATGGGGAAAGGGTATGGAAAATGCTCTTGGAGCACGCTGCTCTCCCCAGTTCTCCAAGTGTTCACCAACCCAGAAGTTCTCCAAACCCCATCCTTTTGGGATTTTATGGAGGCTGCATTAATTAGGCGCGAAAGATTAAATCATCGGTCAATGCTGATTGACCCAGAGGTCAGGGGTGGAAACAGAAGTTGTAACTCTAATCACAAGCCTGGATCCTGGCAACCTCTCCTGGAGGCCCAAAAGGTACTTCATTAACATAACAAAAGACACCTTTACAGCTCTCCTAGCTTAGGAAATTCCGAGGCTTTTAGTAGCTCCATGCCAGAAATGGAATGAAGATCAGATATATATTTCTTATTATAAATCACAATATTACAACTATCATGCAAACCATTACTCATAAGCCATGAGTAATCTTTCTAAAACATAAATCCAACAGCATCACACCCCTGCCCTAAAACTCACTGAAGCTCACTACCCGCTTCCTTAAAAAACAAGGTCAAGCATACAGGATCCTCTAAGATTTCACCTCTACCCACCTCTCCAGAGTTAGCTCTTGCTTTCCCTCTATGCCACACTACAGCCTCTACTTACAGTTCCCCCAAATGCATGACTATTTCACCGTCTGTTCACCCTCCTGCCTTGACTTAGACAGAAATTTTTGCTAAGGGGAGCCTAGGATGGAAGGTTATGGTTCTCCTTTATTGAGTATTTACCATTTGCCAGAGAATGTGTGAGGTGCTCTCTATACTCTCATTTATACAATTCTAGTTTTATTTCCGATGCAATTTCTTGTGTCAGCACTGTGCAAATAGGCCAATAGGTATAAGAACACTTAATTTTTTTTTTTTTTTTTTTTGCTGCATTGGGTCTTTGTTGCTGCGTGCGGGCTTTCTCTAGTTGTGGCCAGCGGGGGATACTCTTCGTTGCGGTGCGCGGGCTTCTCACTGTGGTGGCTTCTCTTGTTGCGGAGCACGGGCTCTAGGCGCGCGGGCTTCAGTAGTTGTGGCTCGCGGGCTCTAGAGCGCAGGGTCAATAGTTGTGGCACACGGGCTTTGTTGCTCCACGGCTTGTGGGATCTTCCCGGACCAGGGCTCGAACCCGTGTCCCCTGCACGGGCAGGCGGATTCTTAACCACTGCGTCACCAGGGAAGTCCCAGAACACTTAATTATTAAGTTTCAAGAAAAAGGAGGATGACGAGAAGGGTTTCTGTGCAAAGCAATTTTTAAAGGCTTTACTGATGTATAATTGATGCATAATAAACTGCACACATTTGAAGTGTGCAATTTGATGAGCTCTGACATATATACACACACATGCTTGAAACCATCACCATAATCAAGAAAGTGAACACGTACATCACCCTCCAAATTTCCTTGTGCTCCTTTGTCATTCTTCAGCACCACCCCCAGCCTACAACTGATCTGCTTTCTGTTACTATAGATTAATTTGGATATTAAAAAGAATTCGATATAAATGGAATCATACCTATACACTCTTTTTTGATCTGCATTCTTTCACTCAGAGTAATTACTTACGATTTATCCATGCTGTTGGACGTATCAATACTCTGATGCTTTTTACTGCACAGTAGTATTCCATTTTATGAAGAGACTGTAATTTGCATATCCATTCACCTATTGATGGGCACTTGGATTGTTTCCAGTTTTGGACTATGAAAAATAAATCTACAGGGCTTCCCTGGTGGCACAGTGGTTAAGAATCCGCCTGCCAATGCAGGCGACACAGGTTCGAGCCCTGGTCCGGGAAGATCCCACATGCCGCGGAGCAACGAAGCCCGTGCACCACAGCTACGGAGCCCACATGCCACAACTACTAAAGCCTGTGCGCTTAGAGCCTGTGCTCCGCAGCAAGAGAAGCCACTGCAATGAGAAGCCCACGCACCGCAACAGAGAGTAGCCACAACTAGAGAGCCTGCACACAGCCAAAAATAAAAATAAATTAATTAAAAAATAATAATAAAATAAATATTTTTACAAAAATAGTAAATAAATCTACAAAAAAATTGATGTACAAGTCTGTGTATGGACATATTCTTTCATATCTCACGGGTAAAGACAGAGGACGAATGGCTAGAGTAGTACGGTAGGTGCACGCTTTTCATTTTAAGAACCTGCCAAACTGTTTTCCAAAGTGACTATACTATCTTTGACACTTCCACCAGCAGAGTATGAGAGTACCCATTGTCCCACATCCTCACCAGTACCTGGTATCATCAGTCTTTTAAATGTTGTGCTAAACAAGTTAGAGAACTCATTTGCTCTTAAACAAACATAGAAGAAGGAATAATTATACCCATTGTGCAGATGAAAAACCCTAGGACCAAAAAGGTTAAATGACACACCCAAAATGTGCAAATTCCAAAAGGTGATTAGATTCAGAGCACCATAAGATGAAGGGGTAGGGAGGAATGGCCTTCTAGGACCAGAGGGCAACTGGGACCTGAAAGCAATGCTCGTGAGACCAGTACGTATTATGAACTACAGTACAGGGATCTCCAGCCCCCAAGGCTGGACTTGGCAATCCTCTGACTGCTCATCAGTAAACTGTGTTTCATTACGATTTCCTGCGCTTTGAGAAGAGTTGTTTGTGAAAATGATGGGTGGTCTCTGATGGTCTTAGAAATGCCGAAGAACAGAGATTTGTCTCATTATCCTCATACTAGTTATAAAGGTGAGGTCTGGGTCCTGGTGACTAGGTCTTTTGGTGGCTGACGTCTCAAAATGAAAGACACCTAATGGGAAAACTGGGCTCCAGGGAACACACTATGGGGGGCAGATTCAACACTCTTGTTAAGTCTTCTTTTTAGCAGAAATATTTTTGAGTACCTCTCTGTTCAAACCTTGAATGGTTGGGGCCTTGAATGGTTTTAATGTAGTAAGTTATTTCCTTATTAGTTCTAGCTCAATTCAGTTTTACACAGGCTCTTGGGTTTTACCCGTTGAACTACCTTTTCTGGCTAAAGGAAAGGACTGAGATGGTGAAGGCTCCAATTATCCTAGGTGACAGCACTTGAAATTAGCTGATGCATCATGAAGGGAGCAGAGAGGACTGTACTATTCCAAGCCATTGGCTAATGCCAGATGTGCAAACAGCTGGCTTCAGAGGGCTGTTTGGAGAGAAGCTCAGCTGTCACCAAGGTCAGAGCAGGAAGCAGAAAAGAGATGGTTTCACAAGATTTTGATAAAAATTTGAACAGACAAAATTAAATAGCAGAAGTAATGCCTCAACCACCAGTATGCATGCCCATCACAGCGTGGGTGAACAAATGGCCTCAGCATCGCCTATGACCTGGGACGTTTCTCTCCACTGTGTTTAGATGCAAGGCGAAGGTCTTAGTAAGCATTCCAGAAGGGAAAAGAAGAATTTTTATTTTAAAAAATGTTTGTGTATGTGTGTGTACTTATACGTCTAGAGGTAGAGCCATCAGACTGTTGACGATGACTGTCTCTAGAGGATGGGATAACAGGAGTCCTTTCTTTCCTCACTTAGTTGCCGTTTGAAAAAAGATTAAATAGTGGGCAACGTTACTTGCAAAACCCACAAAATAGAAAAAAAAATCCGTATCTCTGATTTCAGCAATAAAGCAGAGTCACACAAAAAGGAAGATAAGACATAGCCTGTTCGCGTATTCTTTTAATGTTCAAAACGTTCAAAACAGCTTTCAGACCTGCTTTATCTTTTCTAGTCCTTCAGGCTTTCTTCGAGGCAATGCCATCCTTTGATCCATCGACGACAAGAGCTACTTAACTAGTTCTCTAGTTGCTTCACCTTGGCTCGTCCTCCATCCTCAAGTACTATCCCTGGGATTCACTTTCCAAGATATCCTATGCTCACATTCCTCCCACACTTGGAAACTTTTGTTGGATCTCCATAGCTTCAAAGAGAAAGTCCAAACGCAGCTACTCTTCTGCTGCATCGTTAGCTCTGTTATCTCTGAGTCCAGGCCCCCAAAACCGGAGAGGGGGCGGGACTGCACCACAGGGAAGACCACGCACAATTCAACATATGCATAAGGGGATGATTCATCCTAAGAAAGAACAGCGGTGTTTCAGCTTACACGCTCTAGTATTTAAAATTAACTCGGCCCACCCCTTAGGAAAGAGGCGATTCTTGCCAAAAGTTTGATTTGGGAATGAAACGTGGGGTTCACGTAGTTTCAAAATTTACCAATAGAATGAGTTTTTCGTAAAAACCTTTCAGGTTTGCAAGAGTCAAAATCACCTAAGCACAATGTCGTCTCCTCAGTCCACGTACTGTATGTTGAAAACAGCATCCCCCTACTTTTTCACTTGTGATAGAATTTCTTAATGGATTGTCTTAGCACTTCCTCTGCCTGTTCACTTCCGGCCGCTTGTTGCATTTTCCATGAAGCTTAAGTGGCGGTCCCTTTCTCTGTGTGTCCATCCTGCATTCTTTGTGTGACGAGTGTAGCTTATCTCACACCAGGTGATATTTCTTTGAAGGCCTGTGTGGACCACTAGCTTTCAGTTCCTGTCTGACAAGGATGGTGCCTTCTTTACATCTACATCGCAGCCCTTCCCAGAGCCCTAGGGGCACAGTAGGTGTTGCACAGTTGTTAATTCAATTGCTGAAAGACCAGGAGAAAATTTTAATCAAATCAAATAGCGCAGAAGCATTAACCAATATATTACTTCCAAAGAGAACTAGGTCTTTTCCTTCCTGTACGTCTTTGGACAATTAAAAAAAAAAAAAAAAGATGTGTGATCAGAGACAAAATAAAGCCTAATTCAAACACACCCCATTTCTCTGACTATTCTTTACCTTTAAGCAGATTAATCTTAACAAAAGCTGTTCAAGGACTTCAGTACAGTGACAACAAACAGCTGCATGGGAAGAGATTCTGAGGGTCATTCATTGAAACCCAACACTACATCAGAAATGGCACGTGGATTTCAAATTCCTTTCAGTTCTGATTTACTGGTAGTGGTTGCCGAGAAAGACTATGATGATAAAGATTTCAAGACCACACCGGGGGGTTCAGGGGAAGCTTGCCATTGGTCATTAGTGATGTCTGCCTCAGGCATGGATTAGGGAATGTTTCCCTCCCTGCCAAATATTTCTGATCCTTAATATTAGTCCTAGGCTGGTTTTGCTTTGTGTGTAGATTCTGGGGAGCTACTGCTATAACTGGAAGATCAAAAGATCTTGGCATATAGTCCCAGCTCTTCAAGAAATACTCCGGGGCAACACTCCTGCCCACCTGCCCTCTTGCTACCTCTGGTTCCAGCGCCAGTGCCTTGGTTCTGGCTTTTCAGGTGTCTGGTCCAAACTATGAAGTTGACACTTTATTCAGACCTTTTGACTCTAGACTTTGTCTTTGACCATGGATAGTATCCTTCTGATCTCTTGGTTTCTTGTGGACCTTCCAGTTGTTTGGGATCAGAATTAATTTATCCCCAAAGTCTCTTAAATTAGAAATCAGGCAATATTGAGAGAATGTCTTTTGTGGATTAGAAAGAAAATATTTAGGCAGTTTTGAGAAGCACCCTTGGTTTCCACTGGTGTTTTGCCAGCATGCTTGTTTAAAAAATCTAGAGCTTTATGCCCATCCTAGCCCTACTGAGCCAGCTGGGGTGGGTGGACATGTGATATTTTTTAAAACAAATTTCTCCGGGGACTACCACAGACACAATTTTGAACCACTGAGTTAAAAACGCTGAGCTGGTGCAGAGATTGCCAACAATGGCCCTAATTCTGTCATTCAGTGGAATACGCTTCAGTGAAAACCAAAGAATCCTGTTACTTAAGTATTGTTACTTAAGTATTAAGACTTTTTTTTCCTTCAAGACTTCAAGACTCTTTTTCCAGCATTTTTCAGAAATGCTGACCAGAACATGCCTCAATTCTTTTCTTCCTCCTCTTCTCACCAACCCGTCCCCCGCCCCATCCAAGCAAACACACGTGCACAGAGGGAAAGACCTTTGAGACCCTCTGATCCTTTCCCTTTTATACAAAGGTCTACTTTGCCTTTGTAGAAACGGTACAAAGCTTGTCTCCCTGTCCATGTGTAAGAAATGATATATTGGCTTACCCAGAAAGTCCTCCAGACAACAACAGGCTAAACACAACTGAATAAACATAGCATCTATAGGGATTCCCAAATTTGAGCAGCATAACCTGTATCCTCCCTACCTGGCTGCATGAAAAACTCTTTGTAAAGATACACCCACGAGTCAAGCCTTTGTTTTCCATGAAAACAATCCAGTCGTCCAACAGATTGTGCCAGTATATAGCAATAGGATATTATAGCACTTCACCAGACAAGCAAGCTCTTGCTGTGCTGTCATTCTACCATTTGCGGTGTCTCCTTGAATCATTTCAGTCACATAAATATAATTCCTAAGATAAGGAGTCATTATTTTATGCCTAGAGTTTCCCTCTTCCATCCCTGGCCACATCCAAGATCCTCATTCCAGAAGTCACAGGGTTAGCAGTGATAAAACAAGATAATAGTAATATCCTCTTGCATCCTCCATAACAAAAGCAAAAATAAACTTCATGAGGGTTGATGTTTTGCAAGACAATAAGGAACATTTCTCATACCTTAGGCTGTGTTAATGAACTCAACTGATGAGAAATTTCACAAAGAAATACTCATATAATCAAAACAAATTCAATATCCTGAAACAGTAAATAGATATTACTGAACTCACCGCTTAATTTTTCTTTTTTTGTGTGTCTTGTAACAATGGAATTCTTCCAGCTGAAACACTTCAACTCTTAAATCTAAACAAAAATGGAAGGGTGATGATTTTGTATGTATTAGGTTGGCAATAATGCCTTTTGCTGTGATATCTTTTTGCATTTTGCAATTTGCTGCCTTCCACAATTTAAATTCCATGGTTTCACCAGTGCCTCCCATCAGGAAACTTACACAAGCCTCTTAGATAGCCTCATCCACCAGAGGGCAGACAGCAGAAGAAGAACTACAATCCTGCAGCCTGTGGAACAAAAACCACATTCACAGGAAGATAGACAAGATGAAAAGGCAGAGGGCTATGTACCAGATGAAGGAACAAGATAAAACCCCAGAAAAACATCTAAATGAAGTGGAGAGAGGCAACCTTCCAGAAAAAGAATTCAGAATAATGATAGTGAAGATGATCCAGGACCTCGGAATAAGAATGGAGGCAAAGATCGAGAAGATGCAAGAAATGTTTAACAAAGACCTAGAAGAATTAAAGAACAAACAGAGATGAACAATACAATAACTGAAATGAAAACTACACTAGAAGAAATCAATAGCAGAATAACTGAGGCAGAAGAACAGATAAGTGACCTGGAAGACAGAATGGTGGAATTCACTGCTGCAGAACAGAATAAAGAATAAAGAATGAAAAGAAATGAAGACAGCCTAAGAGACCTCTGCGACAACATTAAACACAACAACATTCGCATTATAGGGGTCCCAGAAGGAGAAGAGAGAGAGAAAGGACCCGAGAAAATATTTGAAGAGATTATAGTTGAAAACTTCCCTAACATGGGAAAGGAAATAGCCACCCAAGTCCAGGAAGCACAGCGAGTTCTATACAGGATAAACCCAAGGAGAAACATGCCAAGACACATAGTAATCAAACTGGCAAAAATTAAAGACAAAGAAAAATTCTTGAAAGCAGTAAGGGAAAAATGACAACATACAAGGGAACTCCCATAAGGTTAACAGCTGATTTCTCAGCAGAAACTCTACAAGCCAGAAGGGAGTGGCATGATATACTTAAAGTGATGAAAGGGAAGAAACTACAACCAAGATTACTCTACCCAGCAAGGATCTCATTCAGATTCGAGGGAGAAATCAAAAGCTTTACAGACAAGCAAAAGCTAAGAGAATTCAGCACCACCAAACCAGCTCTACAACAAATGCTAAAGGAACTTCTCTAAGTGGGAAACACAAGCGAAGAAAAGGACCTACAAAAGCAAACCCAAAACAATTAAGAAAATGGCCATAGGAACATACATATCGATAATTACCTTAAACGTGAATGGATTAAATGCTCCAACCAAAAGACAGAGGCTCGCTGAATGGATACAAAAACAAGACCCATATATATGCTGTCTACAAGAGACCCGCTTCAGACCTAGGGACACATACAGACTGAAAGTGAGGGGATGGAAAAAGATATTCCATGCAAATGGAAATCAAAAGAAAGCTGGAGTAGCTATACTCATATCAGATAGAATAGACTTTAAAGTAAAGAATGTTACAAGAGACAAGGAAGGACACTACATAATGATCAAGCGATCAATCCAAGAAGAAGATATAACAATTATAAATATATATGCACCCAACATAGGAGCATCTCAATACATAAGGCAACTGCTAACAGCTATAAAAGAGGAAACCGACAGTAACACAATCATAGTGGGGGACTTGAACACCTCACTTACACCAATGGACAGATCATCCAAAATGAAAATAAATAAGGAAACAGAAGCTTTAAATGACACAATAGACCAGATAGATTTAATTGATATATATAGGACATTCCATCCAAAAACAGCAGATTACACTTTCTTCTCAAGTGCGCAAGGAACATTCTCCAGGACAGATCACATCTTGGGTCACAAATCAAGCCTCAGTAAATTTAAGAAAATTGAAATCATATCAAGCATCTTTTCTGACCACAACGCTATGAGATTAGAAATGAATTACAGGGAAAAAAACGTAAAAAACACAAACACATGGAGGCTAAACAATACGCTACTAAATAACCAAGAGATCACTGAAGAAATCAAATAGGAAATCAAAAAATACCTAGAGACAAATGACAACAAAAATACGACGATCCAAAACCTATGGGATGCAGCAAAAGCAGTTCTAAGAGGGAAGTTTATAGCTATACAAGCCTACCTCGAGAAACAAGAAAAATCTCAAATGAACAATCTAACGTTACACCTAAAGGAACTAGAGAAAGAAGAACAAACAAAACCCAAAGTTAGCAGAAGGAAAGAAATCATAAAGATCAGAGCAGAAATAAATGAAATAGAAACAAAGAAAACAATAGCAAAGATCAATAAAACTAAAAGCTGGTTCTTTGAGAAGATAAACAAAATTGATAAACCATTAGCCAGACTCATCAAGAAAAAGAGGGAGAGGACTCAAATCAATAAAATGAGAAATGAAAAAGGAGAAGTTACAACAGACACCGCAGAAATACAAAGCATCCTAAGAGACTACTACAGGCAACTCTATGCCAATAAAATGGACAACCTGGAAGAAATGGACAAATTCTTATAAAGGTATAACCTTCCAAAACTGAACCAGGAAGTAATAGAAAATATGAACAGACCAATCACAAGTACTGAAATTGAAACTGTGATTAAACATCTTCCAACAAACAAAAGTCCAGGACCAGATGGCTTCACAGATGAATTCTACCAAACATTTAGAGAAGAGCTAAAACCCATCCTTCTCAAACTCTTCCAAAAATTTGCAGAGGAAGGAACACTCCCAAACTCATTCTATGAGGCCACCATCACCCTGATACCAAAACCAGACAAAGATACTACAAAAAAAGAAAATTACAGACCATTTGCACTCATGAATATAGATGCAAAAATCCTCAACAAAATACTAGCAAACAGAATCCAGTAGCACATTAAAAGGATCATACACCACGATCAAGTGGGATTTACCCCAGGGATGCAAGGATTCTTCAATATATGCAAATCAATCCATGTGATACACCATATTAACAAATTGAAGAATAAAAACCATATGATCATCTCAGTAGATGCAGAAAAAGCTTTTGACAAAATTCAACACCCATTTATGATAAAAACTCTCCAGAAAGTGGGCACAGAGGGAACCTACCTCAACATAATAAAGGCCATATATGACAAACCCACAGCCAACAAACATCATTCTCAATGGTGAAAAACTGTAAGCATTTCCTCTAAGATCAGGAATAAGACAAGGATGTCCACTCTCACCACTATTATTCAACATAGTTTTGGAAGTCCTAGCCACGGCAATCAGAGAAGAAAAAGAAATAAAAGGAATACGAATTGGAAAAGAAGAAGTAAAACTGTCACTGTTTGCAGATGACATGATACTATACATAGAGAATCCTAAGGATGCCACCAGAAAACTACTAGAGCTAAATCAATGAATTTGGTAAAGTTGAAGGATACAAAATTAATGCACAGAAATCTCTTGCATTCCTATACACTACTGATGAAAAATCTGAAAGAGAAATTAAGGAAACACTCCCATTTACCACCGCAACAAAAAGAATAAAATACCTAGGAATAAACCTACCTAGGGAGACAAAAGACCTGTATGCAGAAAACTATAAGACACTGATGAAAGAAATTAAAGATGATACCAACAGATGGAGAGATATACCATGTTCTTGGATTGGAAGAATCAATATTGTGAAAATGACTATACTACCCAAAGCAATCTACAGATTCAATGTAATCCCTATCAAATTACCAATGGCATTTTTTACAGAACTAGAACAAAAAAATCTTAAAATTTGTATGGAGACACAAAAGACCCCGAATAGCCCAAGCAGTCTTGAGGGAAAAAAACGGAGCAGGAGGAATCAGACTCCCTGACTTCAGACTATACTACAAAGCTACAGTAATCAAGACAATATGGTACTGGCACAAAAACAGAAACATAGATCAATGGCACAAGATAGAAAGCCCAGAGATAAACCCACGCACCTATGGTCAACTAATCTATGATGAAGGAGGCAAGGATACACAATGGAGAAAAGACAGCCTCTTCAAAAAGTGGTGCTGGGAAAACTGGGACAGCTACATGTAAAAGAATGAAATTAGAACACTCCCTAACACCATACACAAAAATAAACTCAAAATGGAATCGAGACCTAAATGTAAGACCAGACACTATAAAACTCTTAGAGGAAAACATAGGAAGAACACTCTTTGACATAAATCACAGCAAGATGTTTTTTGATCCACCTCCTAGAGTAATGGAAATAAAAACAAAAATAAACAAATGGGACCTAATGAAACTTCAAAGCTTTTGCACAGCAAAGGAAACCATAAACAAGACGAAAGGACAACCCTCTGAATGGGAGAAAATATTTGCAAAAGAATCAACGGACAAAGGGTTAATCTCCAAAATATATAAACAGCTCATGCACCTCAATATTAAAGAAACAAACAACCCAATCCAACAATGGGCAGGAGACCTAAATAGACATTTCTCCAAAGAACACATACAGATGGCCAAGAAACACATGAAAAGCTGCTCAACATCACTAATTATTAGAGAAATGCAAATCAAAACTACAATGAGGTATCACCTCACACCAGTTAGAATGGGCATCATCAGAAAATCTACAAACAACAAATGCTGGAGAGGGTGTGGAGAAAAGGGGAAACTCTTGCACTGTTGGTGGGAATGTAAATTGATACAGCCACTACGGAGAACAGTATGGAGGTTCCTTAAAAAACTAAAAATAGAATTACCATATGATCCAGCAATCCTACTACTGGGCATATACCCACAGAAAACCATAATTCAAAAAGACACATGCACCCCAATGTTCATTGCAGCACTATTTACAATAGCCAGGTCATGGAAGCAACCTAAATGCCCTTCGACAGACGAATGGATAAAGAAGGTGTGGTACATATATACAATGGAATATTACTCAGCCATAAAAAGGAACGAAACTGGGTCATTTGTTTAGACGTGGATGGGTCTAGAGACTGTCATACAGAGTGAAATAAGTCAGAAAGAGAAAAACAAATATCGTATATTAACACATGTATGTGGAACCTAGAAAAATGGTACAGATGAACTGGTTTGCAGGGCAGAAGTTGAGACACAGATGTAGAGAACAAACGTATGGACACCAAGGGGGGAAAGCCGTGGTGGGGTGGGGATGGTGGTGTGATGAATTGGGCGATTGGGATTGATACGTATACACTGATGTGTATAAAATTGATGACTAATAACAAAAAAAAAAATTAAAAAGAAGATAAGGAAAATAAAAAGTTAAAAATAAATAAATAAATAAATTCCATGGTTTCATGTACTCTAGCCACATGCCTAGCATGAAGGCATGCGCATTTTCATGAAAAATTCACTGTTCCCAGTTGGCAATTTGGTACCTTTAATTGTGTCAAACAACTCTGTAAAACATCATAATTCACTGAGAGTATACAAAGAGAAATATGTGCCATCTATATTCTGGTATACAAAGCACACTGCTTGAAGACAGCTTAGTTTTTCCTGTAGTCCGGTTCGACCAATGCAATGTTTTCTAGAACAACCAGAATCAGTGAATCCAGCTCCTGAAAACTTGTATCCTTCTCAGGTTTTTAAATGAGTAAATCATACCCCTGATCTTAACTGACAAGATTCAGAGTCATGACTAGAAATGGCTAGAAATGACAAATGAAATGGTAGAGACCTATAATGCCAAATATGCATTACAACAAGTCTCATCTATAGAACAGCTGCAATGATCCCTGCCTTTTATACTCCTCAAGCATAAATTTACAAGAAAAAGCTCTAATATTTTTTTCCTGTTGCATGGGAAATTGTGTTTAATAACAGAATAATGATTATCTCAATAGGCTTTGATGATGCACATCAGACCCCAGAAAAATGTCCACGATTATCAACGTGCTGCCATACGGTGCATTTCACTACCCTACCTCATATTTTACTATTCCCCTGGCCCAGGGATAAAGCAATGAAATGAAATTCAAGTTGGTTTCACAGATAGTAAACATGCATTATGAATTTGAAACATACTTCCGGACACATACTTTGCTCACTGAGCGTATGTTCAAGAAGAACTTCCTCTAAGAACTTCCTTTTATGACTAAAACCGTAATCTGGAACCATTCACTGTCCTTGGTTTTAGAATTCTATGTGCTTTCATAAGATATTTGCCTTTTTAATTTTAAACACAGTCCAATCTTATAGCTGCTGAATCAAACCGTTTAGGTAAAAGACATCTTTTCAGTTGGAAAACCAGCCAAAGTCCATTAATCCTTTCTATGATTATAAACAACCAGATTCAACTAATTCCCAGAAGCAGAGATTTGTAAATTTGTAGACATTTCTACTTCAGTCCTTGTTCTCCCCACTTAGGGCGCTAAGTCCTTGAATGTTTAAGAGACTTCTCCAAAGTGCCGTGGTACCAGGCTAGCCGCCTGATGTGCTGACTTCGAATCAAGCTGTAACTGTGCTCTCTCT
Source organism: Eschrichtius robustus (assembly GCF_028021215.1). Taxonomy (NCBI): domain Eukaryota; kingdom Metazoa; phylum Chordata; class Mammalia; order Artiodactyla; family Eschrichtiidae; genus Eschrichtius; species Eschrichtius robustus. Next base: position 9,164,900 of record NC_090835.1, read on the forward strand.
CTATAGAGTGTGCCAGTGAGGACTTAAGTCTCAGTTCTGGCTTCAGCTGTAATGAGGTGCCAGAGCTACCTTCACTGAGTAAAGGTCACCACATCTTATTAAAATCAACCTATTAGGATTGCCCAGTTTGCATATATACAAAACCATGTCCAGGTGAGCACAGAGCTCAGATGTATATGAATCACGTTTATAATCAACACAGTAGCATTGCCTGACTCGCGCACATGTCAAAGCTACAGCTACACATATATCAGTTGCATTAAGATTCAACATATTAGGACTGCCTAGCTTACAGACTCATAAAAAACATAAAACTCTATATATGGGGAGGGGGAGGTCATGTACACTGAACGTATCTACGATCAACATTTTAGAGCCCACTAATTTTGAAAACTTTGAACTTTTGCAGCCAGATGACACTTCCCCTGTGACATACTGGCCCTCCCACTGCTGGAGACTTGAGTCTCTGGTATCTCTCTGCCTCATTTGAGGCAATTACTGTACATCTAGCTGTAGGGAGCCTATAGACTGGAATGACAACCAAAGGTCTCCTATATCCACCCATTTAGAGATACATGTAGATACAGACATATGATGTATAGTTCACACACATGATCCAATCCACAGTGAGTGCCTACACAGCCACTAGGAAGAGAGCTGGTGATGACCACCCTTATCCTGGGAAATAATGGGCTGTGGCCCTCCTCTCTTATCCCAAGGAAATACATATGAAAGAAGAGGGAGTGGGTAATGAATGAATAGGAAGGTTTAATTTAGACAGATTGGATTATGCTATACTGGATAATCTCTTGCTACATTGCATCACTCTCTAATCAGTTGACTTGAAAAGGCTACACCTCTGGTTGGTTTCCAGTGGAATGAATGTATTGGGTTGGCCAAAAAGTTCATTCGGGTTTTCGGTACAATGTCACAGAAACACCCGGACGAACTTTTTGGCCAACCCAATAGCACAGCTCAAGGCAGGTTTTGCACTTCTGTAGCATTGATGCCTATTAATTCAGGATTTGTCTAGTCTTGGGAATACCATTCTGCATTTTTAAAACCTCTTGCTCTATACAATCGATTTGGCTTCAATATTTTCAAAAAGGAACACATTTTTGAAACGCATGGTGCGGTGTGCATTTTCACTTACCTTTTCCGCCGACTGAGCGGTGCCAAAAAAAATGGGAATGAAGGCAAGCCAGACTATACACGTCGTGTACATGGTGAATCCAATGGGCTTGGCTTCATTAAAATTCTCTGGGACACCCCGAGTCTTGATGGCATACACAGTACATGTGACCATGAGAAGAATGCTATATCCCAAGGAGCAGATAATCTGGAGATCCGTAATGTCACATTTGAGAACTCCCCGGGCCTGCTCAGGGTTCATTGTCTTGTGTTCATCATAGTCTATGATGATGTTGGGTGGGTCAACACCAAACCAAATGAAGACACCTAGAAGCTGAACTGATATTAAACTAGAAGTGATCGCCAGCTGTGATGTTGGGCTTATGAGTCTGGGAGCTGTCACTGATTTCTTGCCCTGTTCGAATATGCGATAAATCCGATTGGTTTTTGTCAAAAGGGCTGCATAACTGATGCACATACCCAAGCCCAAGAAAACTCTCCGGAAAGAACACACTGCCACATCAGGTTTGGCTATCATCAGGAAAGTGATGATGTAGCAAAGAAAGATGCCCGTCAACAGAACATAGCTCAGTTCCCGCCCAGATGCCCGGACGATGGGAGTGTCATTGTAGCGGATGAAAGTGGCCATGACAAATATAGTGGCGATGATCCCCAACATGGCGAGGAAGACAGGGATGACGGCCCAGGGGGAGTGCCACTCCAGTTTGATGATGGGGATCTCCTGGCAGCCGGTTCGGTTTTCATTGGGTCGCTGGTCGTAGGGGCAATGCTGGCATGTCATCTCATCAAACTGGTACTGGTAGCCATCACAAGGCTCACAGGTCCAGCAGCAAGGAGTTCCCTTCTGTGTCTTCTTTCTTTGCCCAGGCTTGCATGGCAGTGTACACACTGACGGGGGGATCTCCCGGAGTCCTTTACCCCACTGCATGTCCTCTATCTGCAACAAGAAATAAGAAGGTGCAACAGGTAGGTTAGTTAAGAGGAAAGAAAAAGAACAATAACAATAAACAGTAATGAGAGCAACATGTGAGACTTGACGAGGTAAAGCAACTAACCCCCAGCTGTAGGAGCTACAACCAAGATTCACCCCCACACCGTTCCACTGTAGCACCTTCAGTCTTCAGCACTGTAGAGTGTGCCAAACACGCCGGATTGTAAGAATTCCCTGTGGTAGCTATCGGAAATACAGATTCCCTGTTCCCACCCTAGACCCCCCAAATAAGAATATCCTGAAAAGGAGCCTTTGGATCTTTATTTTCAACAAGTACTCAGAGGATTCTTAGGATTAGATAAAGTCAGAGACTACTGACGTGCTCTCTACTGCCGTCTCCTGGGTAATAAGTGCAAATGTCCCAAATTAAGTTAAAAATCTTAAGTAACGTGAAAAGCTGTATTCATTTCCCTTATTAGATGCTTTTGTTTTTTTTAATTGTTTTTAAATTATTTTGGATGACATTGCAGTGCTAACCACGTTTTCTAAAATTCTGTAGGCATCACTGCCATTTTCATTGAGAAATTTTGAAGCAAATGAACCTATTTATCACAGAGGAGTGATAAGATTCATTATTGAAGGTTTTAATTGTAGTTAACGAAGCATTTGATAAGAAAGTAATATGGTCTGGAAACCTTTCAAGATTAGCCATGTACCTATTTGGAGATGAAACTTAAACTAAAACACTATATCCTAGAGAAGGATGAACGTGTGCTTGCTTAATTAGAATATTGGCTTTCTGGAGGGGAATTCATAATTAACAGTCTTCTGAGAAATAATGGCATTGGAAATGAAGAACTTTATTACTGGGCTGATATCTCATCTTTTCCAGCACAGCATCTATTCTTCTTTTTTTCCTGGTATCAGTTCCTCACATTTTTTTTTTTTTTTTTTTTTTTTTTTCTATGTGCTTTCTGTGAGATGGGATTTACACGGAAACTCCAGGGGCAGCAAGCAAGACCCAGGCTGGGCCAATTAGGATATTGCGTCGTTCTCAAGCTTGAGTACACATTAGAATCACTTGGAGGGTTTTTTTTTTACAACCCAGCATGCTGAACCCCACTCTCAGATTTTCTGATTCACTGGGACTAGGATGGGACCCGAGAGAATATATTTCTAACAAAATCACAGATGGTGTTGCTGGAGATTCTCTAGCCAGCACACTTTGTCAACCACTGATACATTCCAACCTCCTAGCCCCAGAGACTGGGTCAGGGATGGGGTCATTACAGAATGGCACAGCATTTAACTTCACGGCTTTTACAGAGATTACGTAGGATAAAAATCTTTGTTTCTGTTGGACTTGCAGTTTCCAGGATGTAAGGATGCTGGTGCTCATGGCTATAAAGAGAAAGTCATTTCTCAGAGGAAGAAGCCAATACAAAGGAAAGCAGAGTAGAGAATTGAAGAGAAAGATTACTGATAAGCCTGTTTAAGCTCCTGGATACGGCTCTGCCTGAAGCAGGTTTTCCCTATATTGTGTCATTATGTGACTCAGTAAACTCTGCTATGCTGAAATACTTTGAATTGCATTTCTCTTACTTGTAACCAAGGGTCCTGAAAAATATACCTCCTAAAGGAATAATTTTAGTATCTATGTGTTGCAAAAGATGTACTTAAAAAATACACAAATACATTCCAATGAAAAAATTTGGCTGATATTCCCCATATCTAGTTAATCAAATTTTTAAGATATGTGAACAAAAATATAGGTTAGAGAGATACTGGAAAGTCTTAACTATTTTTATTGATTGATTGATTGATTGATTTGGCTGCACTGGGTCTTCGTTGCTGTGCGCAGGCTTTCTCTATGTTCGGGGAGCGGGGGCTGCTCTTTGTTGGGGTGTGAGGCTTCTCATTGTGGTGGCTTCTCTTGTTGCAGAACACGGGCTCTAGGTGTGCGGGCTTCAGTAGTTGTGGCACACGGGCTCAGTAGCTGTGGCTCACAGGCTTAGTTGCTCTGCGGCATGTGGGATATTCCCAGACCATGGATCAGAACCCGTGTCCCCTGAATTGGCAGGTGGATTCTTAACCACTGCACCACGAGGGAAGTCCCTGAGCCTTTTCAAAATGCATACTTTTAAGAGATAAGGGGGGGAACTAATTTATTGCTCAGTGGAATTTGAATGCTCTGTTAAAACAGGATGCAGTGTATATAGAAAGGTGTGATACTTCCATCAAAACTTGAATGAGAACTACATTCAACATCTGAATCAAATGTAGTTAATTCTGGGGGAAAGAACAGCTCAAGGATTAAACTTTATAAAATATTATAACCTTCTAGTGATTGAATTTAAACTTTAATCAGAGACCCAAGTGTCTTTGGAGGACTCCTATGAACTCATTTGCCTGAGCACAAAGCCCAAGTCAGCACTAATAAATCTAACTAGATATAAAACATAATCATTTCTTTCTCAACATCATCATTTTTGAGCCAGTAGGTCATTGTCAGCCATCCCAAAGTCATAAAATTAAGGAAATAATTTGTAATGAGAGAAAAAGACATGCATTAACTTTATAAACGTCCAATTCCAAGAAGTTGGAACCTAAAAAATTGCTATTATTAATACAAATGTTTCAAAATATCAAAGTAAAAGGCCCTACTCATGGTTAGTAAGAAAGACTAACAAAAAAACCTTAGAAATAAATATCATTAGCGAAACTTGAGATTGCCTGATTCCAACACGAGTGGGAACTAATATGCCATATGATTAAACTTAAGCTATGGAATAGATGTAGGGCTCATACAAATATAAAAACAAATTATCATTATATGTAATATTTCATAGCCAATTTCAAATGTTGCCAGCTTGCAATCCCCCCTCACCACAAATAAAATGGTCAGCAATGCTGAACAGCTTTTTTTCTCAACTTAACCAAATGTATACAACAGCTATAACCACAAACATTACACTGGCTACTTAATTTGTTTTCAATTTTCATTTAAAGTAGATCTCAACTCAATTTAATTGTATATATTAAAGCAACAAAGTTGCTTCTTGCTCCAAATGAACAGAAGTCTAATTTACTTGCTTTGCCAACAAAAATCATTATTGAAAATGCAATTTATGTACCATAAAGGTACCAACTAACCTTTAAGAGCTCCAGTAAGTGAGAATTTTGTTAAAGTGACACATATGATTTGTGTATATCTTTACCTAGCCACACAAATTTAGTGCCTTGTTTCATAAGAAGAAACAGCTGCAAATGCCCAGGGGCACCTATTTAAAAGAGGATAATAATTTAGGGTTTTGAAATATTAACTGTAATGTCAATTGACTTTGCCAAAAGGCTAGAAGGAATGCAAATTTCAAGTTTGTTCTAAACTCTGCAACAAAACTGTGTTTTATTTAGTTAGCTCGAAAGCCAAAGTTAAATTGCAGAAAAATGTAAAAAATTAATAAATAGAAATCTCAATTAAAGAGTGTCAGGAGAAGGGGGAGATCTCACGCCCTGTGCCCATAGCTGAACCCAACAGGAAGAAGACTCCTCCTCTTCCTTGGCAAGGACTCGGCCAGTGAAAAGCCATGAACCTTTTACTATTGCCCTCCAACTTCCTTTTCCCCTCTGTAAGAGTGTTCTCCTTTCCTTGCTGTGAGGGGTCTTGCGTGTGGCTTGCCACCGTTTCAGACCCCGAATTGCAATTCTCTTGCTGATCTCAAATAAACCCATCTTTGCTGGAGCAATATATGTCAGTCTATTTATTTCAGGTCAACAAAGATTAGGAAAAAGGCTAGGATGTTTACCATCGTCTTCTTTAGAAGATATAGTTCTAAATTCCCTGATAAGAATGCATTTTCTTCCTGGACATCCCAAGTTTATGGTTACTGGATACTGGATCAGCTCAGTAGCTGGCTCATGGCAAAGGACTGCTGAGATCTCAGCTCTTGGCAAGAGAATACACCTGTAAAGCTAGTATCATCAATTAACACCACACATGGTGCATAGATTTTATCGATAAGTGAATCAATTGTTTAAAAAAGAGAAAATTAGGTAATTCTGGCCAATGAAAGCAAAAATAAGCCTTTTGTGGAGTCCTAGGAAAGCGTTCTTCACTCTTTAAAGTAGAGACACAAAGAAGAGATATGCTGTCTTCAGCCTTTGATGTGTGCAAATGTGATATATGGAGCTGCAGCAGCCATTGTGCCACCATGAAGAGACAAGCTGAAGGAACAAAGCTGATATGCTGAGGATAGTAAAACAACAACAAAAACAGAATTTGTATCTTTGATGTTATCAAAGTAACTTTCACATTCCTATAAACAAGCTTCACTCGAACAGAAATGCAGTACATCTAGTCAGCCAATCTCCAAAGGCTAAGTCAACTCAGGGGCTTCTCACCCCAAAAAGGGTTGACTATGTGGGCCCAGCCCATCAGATAATTTTTATATGTCTTTTCCTTGTTCTTTATTCTTTATCCTATAAGAGCTTTCCGCTTTCCACCCCATTTTGCAGTTCTCTGAAAGAAGACTGTCCACAAAGTGTTAAATAAAATGTGTCTGTACTGCCTAAATTGTCTTCTTTAATCATTTTTTTTAAACAGTGGCATCATTTTGTCAACCAAATGAACCAACACTGGTACCACCCTACCCTGAACTGCGAACATGAAACAGTAAACTTCCCTTGGTTAACCAATACCTCATGGGTAGCCCACTACTTGCAGTCAAACATTCTAATACACTCTTTCTTATTTCTGCAGCTGGTACGTGAAGGCCTGAGACTGTTGGACAGTTAGCCAATAATTCAAGTTCTTGCGTGGGTAGCAGAGAGTTCCAGGAGGAAAGGAAACTTGTGAATCACACGTGATCGGATACACTTGTCTTTGTCTCCTGAAAGCACTCAGAAAAGAGGGTGGTAAACACCCGGACTCAAAAAATCAGCTGTGACTCCACTGCTTCTGGCTCAGACACAGAGAATGAAAAAGTACCTGTCAGCTGAAGTTCTTCAGCACATGTATTTGGCAAAGAAAAACTGGGGTCTGGCTCTAGCAGAGAAAGCTATTCCACCGGGGATGCGCAAACCTTATAATCACTGGAATTTTAAAATAAAACCCAATGAGTTGCTGTCTTACTGCCAAATGCAGGAATCAAACTGAGAGGATTTTTATAAACACTGTTCAGTGCATCCATTTTTATCTAGAAGACATTTTCTCCCTGAAGGAAAACTGTGTCACTGCAGGGATATTTTCTCCAGTGAAGTTCCATTTGCATTTTCTAGCATACGCTCTGTAGAGCAAGCTGGCTGGTGTTTTTTGTTGCATAATTCTTTGCAACAGCATTATTTTTACTTATTAAAACCTTAATAGAATGAGCTAAGTTAACAAGAGCTTTCTTATTAAACACCATTTGTTCATTACAATATATGTGTCCTGGCTAATTTATGAAAAAATCTTTTCAGGAAAAATGCACAAGAATGTGGAATTTCTAATACTAGAAAAGAACCAGGTTTAGGTTCCGGTGGGGAGTGGGTAAGGTAGAATGGCTTTACAAGGAATTTTGTAGTATCTCAATGTCTTTTTTTTTTCTTTTTTAAGCCTCAGCCCCGATTGTTAAATTTTAGGCAGCAGGACTGGACTGTAAAACAGAATTTCGGGACTGCTATAAACACACTTAATTCAAATTCTACTTATTCAAAATTTGGAATTATTTGTACAGTTCATCGTGTTTAATATACTCTAGGAAGAAAGTGCCATACGCTTTCTTCATTAAAGTGTATATAAAAGATTGTACATAAAAGAGTACATAAGTGACTAGTTTTAACTACGGTAGTCCCTGGGCACCCATGGAGGGATTTAGAGCTTCATCTCACTGTAAAGCACTTCAAGGTCCAAGATGTGGGCAGCTCTGTACTGCTACTAAGGCCTTTTTTAAAAAAAATTTTTACTGAACTATAGTTACAACGTTGTGTTAATTTCTTCTGCACAGCAAAGCAACTCAGCTATATGTGTGTATATATATATATTCTTTTTCGTATTCTTTTCCATTATGGTTTGTCACAGGATATTGAATATAATTCCCTGTGCTGTACAGTAGGACCTTGTTGTTTATCCACTCTGTATATAAGAGTTTGCCTCTGCTAACCCCAAACTCCCATTTCTTCCCTGCCCTCCCCCCCACCCCTTGGCAATCAGAAGTCTGTTCTCCATGTGACTCTGTTTCTGTTTTATGGATATGTTCATTTGTGTCAAATGTTAGATTCCACACGTAAATGATTTCATATGGTATATGTCTTTCTCTTTCTGACTTAATTCGCTTAGTTAATTCGCTTAGTATGATCATCTCTAAGTCCATCCATGTTGCTGCAAATGGCATTATTTCATTATTTTTGATGCCTGAGTAATATTTCATTGGAGATATATATATGTATATTTATATATATGTATGCATTGAATACACACACACATACACACACACACCCCATCTTCTTTAGCCATTCCTTTGTTCATGGACATTTAGGTTGTTTCCATGCCTTGGCTATTGTGAATAGTGCTGCTATGAACACAGGGGTGCATGTATCTTTTCCAATTATAGTTTTGTCTGGGTATATGCCCAGGAGTGGGATTGCTGGATTATATGGTAGCTCTATTTTTAGTTTTTTGAGGAACCTCCATACTGTTTTGCACGGCAGCTACACCAATTTACATTCCCACCAACAGTGCAGGAGGGTTCCCTTTTCTCCACACCCTCTCCAGCATTTGTTATTTGTACACTTTTTAATGATGGCCATTCTGACAGGTGTGAGGTGGAACCTCATTGTAGCTTTGATTTGCATTTCTCTAATAATTAGCAATATTGAGCATCTTTTCATGTGCCTATTGGCCATCTGTATGTCTGCTCTGAATTAAGACCTTTTTTTGAATTATGCCAGTGGCTCCCAAACTTGACTGCACATTTCAATCACTTGGGGATCTTCTAAAAATTCCAAATAGGCAGCAGGGTGTTTGAAAACTCCTCAGGTCATATGTAGACAAGTATGGGAAAGAATGAACTAAACTCTCTGAAGGGCTGGAACTTAGGAGAAAATATTTGCTTTGTTTAGAGAACCTATTGATTGCAGGCTTCTATTCTTGACCTTAGGATGCACTAGCTCTCATTAAAAGTCCGAGAAGGTCACCTAAAATGCTCAGTTATACTTTTATGGTTTAATGGGCAAGTATGGCGCTGTAGTGGAATTACAAATTTTCACAGTTCAGGAAGGTCTCTGGACTTATATTTCATAATGTCATTGGCTAAACAACTTAAAATGCCTAGAAAGGCTCAGCCCATAAAGCAAACAACTGATGTGAGAGTAAAATAATGCTTCTCCTCAAAACAAAGTCTAAAGGAACACAAAATAAATTACACGTCCATGCAAATACATATTGAATTATACATCAAGAATAGACTTCATTAGTAGTTCTGCCAAAATGATCTGCATTTACTATTTCTTTTTTTTTGTTTTTGTTTATTTATTTATTTTTGGCTGCGTTGGGTCTTTGTTGCTGTGCGTGGGCTTTCTCTAGTTGCGGCGAGCGGGGCTACTCTTTGTTGAGGTGCACAGGCTTCTCATTGCGGTGGCTTCTCTTGTTGCGGAGCACAGGCTCTAGGCGCACGGGCTTCAGTAGCTGTGGCACGTGGGTTCAGTAGTTGTGGCTCACGGGCTCTAGAGCACAGGCTCAGTAGTTGTGGCACATGGGCTTAGTTGCTCCGAGGCATGTGGGATCTTCCTGGACCAGGGCTTGAACCCATGTCCCCTGCATTGGCAGGCGGATTCTTAACCACTGCGCCACCAGGGAAGCCCTGCATTTACTATTTCAATGCTTGTGTTTCCCTTAAGTACAAGGGGAAAGGCGGGTGCTATTTATTAAATTTGCATAATTAAAAGCTCCCAGACTGATTGAACAGTTTGTCCCCAAAGTAATTCTACATTTCTTTCTTTATCACACCTTTCTATACCTTTAACTAAAAAAGGGTTATCTTAACTTGGCTTCAGAACTTCCTTTTATTTATTTTTTATTTTATTTTTTCCAGAAGAATCAGGACAGCCTTCTGGGGAACCTTCAATTTTTCACAATGTTGATGCTTTTTCAAAATTACCATATACTCAGTTGGCCAAACAATACATATCTGCTAACACTAGTTAGCTATCTCTTTCAGAAACAAAACTGCCAGGAGAGGAGCCATCTCCTTATAATGTACATGTTAACTACAAATCATCTCTTATTTAGTCCCCCCCCGGGGACACAGTTCCCTAAATGATGCTTACCAATCAAACATTAGGTATTTAATCTTGCTTGAATTATTAAAAACATTTGAAAGTAGTTTTTTAAAGCACGGATTTAAGAATAATTTATAATGTAAACATATTCACATGGATGCCTCAAAAATACCTCAAATAAACTTGTTCAGAACTGAATTCATGATCTGCACCAGGAATTGGCAAACTATGGCCCCAGTGCGCCAAATCCTGCCCACCACCTGATTTCATAAATAAAGTTTTACTGGAACATCACCACACTGTTCATTTACATATTGCCTCTAGCCGATTTTAGGCTACATTGGTAGAACTGAGTAGTTGTGAATGCATGGCCCGCAAAACCTAACCTATTTACTATCTGGCCCTTTACAGAAAACATCGGCTGACTCAGAGGCAATGACAAAAGAAGGACAAAGCCCTAGCGCATGGCAGCTTTATCAATCCATAAACCAGAAGCTGTGTCATCTTTGACATCTTCCTTTCCTTTGGTCCCCACCCTCTCTCACCCCACATCTAAGTGACCAACAACTTGTGTTGGGTTTCTCTCTTGCAATCACTTACATTAGTTATTTTATCCAACAAACTATATATTAAGTAAGGTTACTGGGTGCTGGATCCCGTTTTAATCGTCGGGAGCAAAAGAGACAAAAACGAACGCCTTCGAGAAATGAATCCTCTTTTCTCACCTGTTATCCCACCTCGTCTGCAAAAGCTTTCTATGGGGGTTTCTTCACCTCTCTTTCCTGCGGGCCTTTTCCTAATCCCATCCTCTGCACCAGAGCCAGGAGGATTCTTTAGCATGGAGCTCTGATCACGTCCCCTTTTTTGCTTAATTCTTCAGTGACTTCTCCTTGCTCTTCCGCCTCCTAGCTGGGCATCGTCTCAAAGGGACACACGCCAGGTGGCTTCACTCTCCTGGCTCTCTGAGTCCCATGAAGCACCCTGCCCCACAGTGGCTTCTGTGCTGTAACAAGCTGTTCGATACTTCTTCCGCTCACCAGACTCTTCTTGCTCAGGATGCCCCACCCTCCCTGGGTCGGTTCCTCCTTTTATAACCTCTCAAGGATCCCTCCTCAAAGAACTGAACACCATTTGTAATTATGCAGATATGTGACTCATGAAAATCTGTCTCCCAACTCCTCTGTAAACCCAGTGAGTTCAGAGCTTCCATCCACTTTATTCAAGGCTGGAAACCCAGAATCTGAGAGGGGAGTCGAGAGCACTGGCAGGTGACAGAGGTGAGAGAAAAGACTGACCCCTACTGCAGAAGTGACCGTCCCCCAGCCAGAACTGGAGTTTAACTGCAAGTGGGGTTGATGAAAGGATCCATGAGGACTTACGTGAGTCTCATCTATTTGTTGGTCATTTAATACACATCTAAAGAATGGAAGTTTATATGTGAAATGTCCTTGGCATTTTGAGAGAAGAAAGGGAATTAAATCTGGAGCACTAAGTTGCTAGGTAGTGGAAACGTGAACATAACTAACACACCATGGAGAGCAAGAAAAACAAGTCTGCAGCCAAGGACAGAACTGGATTTCATTAGGTCCCTGACTGTTCTCTGCACATTCTCCTCCGGTAAACTTAGCTACAGCTCAAAATAGAAAAGAACACGAGCTAGGAAGTCAGCCTTTCCGGGGTTCAAAGACTGGCTTCGTCACCTCCAGACAGTATGACCCAAGGCGAGTCAACCATGTGGAGCGTGCCACCCTAGCTTATTTGTTATGAATGAGATGTGTTTGTGACAAATGAGACAGCATGTGTAAGGTGTGTGCCTGAGACATCGTAACTGCCTAATTATTAATTTTTACTGGAATATTTTATGGCTTCAGTGATCAACTTAAGTTTAATTAATCCAGGCAAAAACTTAAAGATGGCTATTGTCAGGCCTCCCCTCTCTCTTGAGCTCTGATTCTTCCAGCCACATATTATCAGCAACTAATGCTGTAGTGGCATTTCAGACTCTACATATCTGAAACTAGAAGTACCGCCTTCCTTCCCGTTTTCTAGATCTCTCCACCCACCCTCCAACCTGTCCTGGTATACCAGAGGAGTTAATAACATGAGCCTTGGACTCAGGCAGACATGGGTTCAAATCCTAGCAGAGTGACACCGGCCAAGCCATTTTTTTGTTTGTTTTTTAATTTTTATTGGAGTTGCTTTACAATTTTGCGTTAGTTTCTACTCTACGGCAAAGTGAATCATCCATACGTATACATATATCCCCTCTTTTTTGGATTTCCTTCCCATTTAGGTCACCACAGAGCACTGAGTAGAGTTCCTGGTGCTATACAGTAGATTCTCACTAGTTATCTATTGTGTACATAGTTATCGATAGTGTATATACGTCAATCCCCATCTTCCAATTCGTCCCATCCTCCCCTTTTCCCCTTGGTATCCAGGCATTTGTTCTCTACGTTTGTGTCTCTATTTCTGCTTTGTAAATAATAACGTCTATACCAATTTTTTCAGATTCCACATATATGCATTAATATATGATATTTGTTTTTCTCTTTCTGACTTACTTCACTCTGTAGGACAGTCTCTAGGTCCATCCACATCTCTACAAATGACCCAATTTTGTTCCTTTTTATGCATGAGTAATATTCCATTGTATATATGTACCACATCTTCTTTATCCATCCTTTTGTTGATGGACATTTAGGTTGTTTCCATGTCCTGGCTATTGTAAATAGGGCTGCAATGAACTTCGGGGTGCATGTGTCTTCTTGAATTATGGTTTTCTCTGGGTATATGCCAGTAGTGGGATGGCTGGGTCACATGGTAGCCAAGTCATTTAAGCTCTCTGAACCTTATTATTATTTTTTTCAATTGTGAAATGCACATAGCAATGATTACCTCCTAGAATTGAAACCGAGCAGGACCCTGTGGGGCTTCTGGGCACAAAAGCCTTTCTGTGTCCCCTTCCCTGAGTTCCAAAGGGCAGGTTCAAACAGTTGCTAATCAGGGAAGGGGTGGGGGGGACACGCAGAGACCAGGGAGGAACAGCCAAGAAACAATGGTGCAGCCTTGGGGCAGGGTCCTGGTCCCCCTTCAAGGGACACACATAACAATATCTTTGAGCTCCTCTGCAGAACTAAAATCCCCACCAAATGGAAGATGTTAACGACTTGATGAAGCACTCTTCATATCAGACAAGGTCACCGTTTGCCCCATCATCACCTGATGCCAGATGGCCCTGCGTGCACCCTGATCCTTATCAACAACCCCACCCCTTGACTATAATACCCCCTCACAAACCCACCCCCCGTTAGGACACACAGTTTTGAGGGCATTAGCCCACTGTGTCCCCCTTTGCCTGGCAAAACGATGAAGCTATTCTTTTCTACTTCACCCAAAACTCTGTCTCCAAGAATTAATTCGGTGTCGGGGTACAGAGGCCAGATTTGGCTTCAGAATTACTGAGAAAATGAATGTATGCACGTAGTCTGGCCCATAGTAAAAGCTTAATGAGTTATATCTGCTGCAATTATTATTAGTGACTGTACTGTCATCTTTGACGCCTCCTCCACCTTGCTGCCCTCAAAAAATAGCAAAGTTTGTTCCAATCTTTTTCATAAACCTCTTTCCTCTTTGTCCCCAAACACTGCTCTATTAAAGTTATCATTATCCTGTCCTCTCAATTACTCTCTTTGCTGTCAGTCTTCCCTGTCGGTTCTTATTCCTCTACTCTGTTTTATTTCTCTTCATTGTTAAGTTACTATCCGAAATTATACATTCGGTGTTTACTTCTGTGTTCATCTCCCTCCATGTGAAGAGATCACATTTATGTTGTTTCCTAATGTCCACCCTATGCCTAGAAGATCGGCTCACAGATGCTATTTGTCATGAAATTGCCAGGGCGGCTTTTTGGAAGGCGAGTGTGGTTCTACTGCACCCTGGATAAAGTTCACTGCCCACCTGAGACAGCGCAGAGCCTCACTTTAGCATTTAAGTCACTGCAAAGTGAACCCCTGATCCTCCCCTCCAGCCTCATCCACCTCCAGCCCCACCCATACCCATCTTTCTTCTAGCAAAGGGTACTGCTTGCGCTTCCCTTCAATACCGTATGGTTCCCTATTTGCATTATTTCGTTTATACTCATCCTTTTAGCTGTCATGCTTTCCCCCTAATTCTGCAACCATTCAAATAACCCAAATCTTCTCTGAAGCCTCCAAGCTGGAAATGCCCTCTCCCTCTGTTGACATCTCTTAGCATTTTATCTGTACTAGTCTCCTGCCTCTTCTGCTTCCACTGGGAACACTGGGGCTATTATGTATTTGTTTAAATCCCCAACAGAGCCTAAAAGATGGAATGAAACTTGGACAAATTCTATTCCAAGAAAAGACATAAAGGGATACATCCTTAGGAGGAAATGCCTTCTTTTAGTGCCCTTGAATGCTCCTTATTCTTCCTTTTTCTTTGAGCCTCCCAACTCTGACTTGCTTAAATATGACAAACTATACAAGCAAGAACAACAGAAGTCCTCATATCACTGCTACTAAATCTTCTTTTCTAATCCGCGCAGCCATTCATCTTAGGTTTTCACGCTCCAGACAACTTGCAAATTGCTTTTCACCCACTCACCTGGGGTGAGTCGTGCTCTCTGCCAGGTAAGTGGGGAAGAATGCTGATCAGTTAGTTTACCCTCTGAGACAAGAAGAGCTTTTCATTTTCTTTCTGTTTTCTTTTCCCTCCTTTCTATTTTTCTATTCTCAGCCTCTGAATCTCCTGCTTCCCTTTGCTGAACTAGAGGATAGAAATTGTTTTTATACAGATTATTTAGCATCATTACCCCACATTTCATTCTGAATACGAGCCCTGCAACATAATCTTTCGAACACAGAAAACCACACGGTTCCATATCACGATGTCAGGGGAGCCACAGTGCATATTAGTTTATTAAAGACCCTGAGAAGTAATGCTATTAAGGAGAGATCATGCTTTGATTTAAGAGAGTGCTTTCTAATTCTTTGGAATTCAGAACAAATAATTCTTTCCCCTGTTGTAACATCTATTATCTCAACATACTGCGGAATCTGTATCCCTCCAGTAACACTGTAGAAAACACTGACATTGGTTAACTAATATTTTGATTGGAATTCTAGCATTGCCTTTCAGATCTTTTCCCTTCTTGGACTAGTGTAACCTGTGGGGTCATGGAAAGTCAGAGAACACTAGTTCGGTTGTCAACTCTCAGAATACTAGCTGGATTGTCTAGGGCTTCTGTACGGCTTAATTTTCTCACCAGTAAAACGGAGTTGTTGGAGAATCAAATCTGATTGCATATATGAGAGTGTTTTAAAGACAGTGATATCCAATTAAAATAGGTATTTTAATTTCTTTCTTCTAACTTTCATTATAAGAAGAATAAGCTCTTATTTCATGCGGTTTTCAGGTTTCTCTTGTACACTGCCTCCATGCCTTTGTTCATGCAGCCTCTACTGACTGGCACATCCTCTCCCCCACTCAGGTTATCAAGACTGAGCCAAATATGTCCTCCTTGTGAACACCTGGGGAGCCAAACTAAAAAGCTAACCTCTGTCTTATAGAGAAATGGGTTACTGCTCCCTACAGACTGAGCATAAATCCGTAAGTCTTGTTTCAGAGCACATACTGTCCAGTGATGAGTTGGACAAACATCTCTTTAACAAACACCTCCACGTTAATCCAAGGAAACAACTCAAATAGTTGGTTTAGTTGCCAGCTCAGAAGATGCGGTGGACGTGACGTATTTGGTTAAGCGGTCCTTTGGTGCCCTTCACACAACATTTAATTAGGTAGTCACCTACTGCCCCTGAATTCTGTCCCATGCCCTAAGGAATTTTGCAGAAAGCTGCTGAGACACATTTGTGTTGATATCTATATCCACAGGTATATAAACGAAATTAGGCTATTTAAGAAGTGGAGTCTACAGCCTTACACATTTGGAAATCCACAAAGCTAAGAGAGAAGTGGCCTCTCCAAACAGCACATGCTATGGAATAAATGTCTGTGTTTCCCCGCCCCCTCCAAATTCATATGTTGAAGTCTAATCCCAATTGTGATGGTGGGGAGAAGGGGCCTTTGGGAGGTGATTAGGTTTTAAAAGTGGAGCCCTCATGAGCAGGATTAATGCCCTTAGAAAGGGACTCCGGAGAACTCCCTCACCAATTAGGATAGAGTGAAAACATGGCCATCTTATGAACCAGGCAGCAGGCTTCACCAGACACCGAATCTGCTGGTGTCTTGATTTTGGACTTCTGAGGCTCCAGAGCTGTGAGAAATCAATTTCTGTTGTAATAAGCCACACAGCCTATTGCATTGGGTAATAACAGCCTGAATGGTCTAAGACAGCCTATTTGTTTATTTTTACACTGAGAAGCTAGGTTATCTTAGGAAGGTGAGACAAATTAAGTGTTTATTTCATTCAGCTTATATTTCCAGGACTGCTGGAAGACAAGGGAGACGAAAGGTGCTTTTTCATCAAGAAAAGTGCACATAGACTACAGGGACTCTGCTGATCGGGAAGGACTTTCTATGCCAAGATTCTGAAGTAGACGTAGGTTGGCTTTCGTTACACCATCCTTCTCACATCCTCTTGTATTTCTCCTGTCTCATAATTCAAAGGCCATTTACTGAGCAGTTCCTGTGTTCCATGCACTACATTAAGCAATGGCTATACAGATAAGATAAACGATTATTTCCTTTCCCTGTAGAGGATCTTGGTGTCATGGTAGAAATATGCATGTAAACTCAGTAAAATTCAACAGAATTCAAAATACAACTGTGGCCCAAATGGTCCTTAAGCTGTCTTTTCTAGAATATTGGAGCAGAGTCTCTGAGGGTGATTAAGTGTTCTTTAGTGAGAGTAGATGGGGAAAAAACATTCAGGAAGAGTGAGAAGCTTCAGGAAATCGAAGAAAGCACGAAAGCACTTGATTCAAGGACGGCGATGAGGATGAGGGGCTGTAAGTAGTTTAAGGTGAGTGCAAGGAAGGAATAAAGAAGATAGCGTTAGAGATACAGGTAGGCGTCAGTTACGGAATATCAGTTTGCTCATTTTTGATTCAACAACGATTTCTTGGCCACCCAATGCACCAAGTGATATCCATTAGGATACAACTGTTAAACAGGTTGGGTAAGACGTCTGACCTCAAGGAGCTCAGAATTACTGGGACAGCTGAAGCAACATTACAACAAATTAATAAAATATATATTGTAACAGGTGTCGAGCAGGAATGCAAATGCAACGGTAACACCAGGGCATCTACTTTAAAAAGAAGATTAGAGAGGCAGAAAAGGTGACTTTTAAGCTGTGACCTGAATGGTGAGGAGACATGCATGGGAAGTAACAGGGCAGGTGGAAAGGCTCTGAGGCAGGGAAGACCTGGTGTGTTAGAACAGTGCTTCTCAAACTTGAATGTGCCAACAAATCCCCTGGACATCTTGTTAAAATGCAGATTCTGATTTAGTCAGCCTGGGGGGGGGGGGAGGGTGGACTTGAGATTCTGCATTTTTAACAAGCTCCCAGGTGATGCTGCAGGTCTGGGGACCACATTTTAAGAGGAAAGTGTTGGAGGAACAAAATGTCAGAGGGCTTGTCCAGAGCTTTGTGGTGAGGGTGGAGAGGAAGAAATCCCAGTGGGAAGGATAGGGTTGGCAGCAGGCCTACAATTCACCTGCTACTTTACTGGGGGTGGGAGGAGGGTGAATGAGGGAGGACCTTCCAGAAATATAGAAGAAAGGTTGCGTGGTCAAATTTCCTTCTGCTGGGACTTCCCTGGTGGTCCAGTGGCTAAGACTCCACGCTCCTAATGCAGGGAACCCAGGTTCCATCCCTGGTCAGGGAACTAGATCCCTTATGCTGCAACTAAAGATCCCCCATGCAGGAGCAAAGATCCCGAGTGCCAACTAAGACCCGGTGCAGCCAAATAAATAAATAAATATTAAAAATAAATACAAAAAAACACAAATTTCCTCTTGCTAACAATAGACCTCCTGGTGGATAAACAAATGGTGTATCCTAGCTTGAGATTTTATGTCTATGGAATGCTTTAGTGGGATGTACCTAGTCTGTCTGGGAGGGATTTGATAAACAGACTTGGAGTCTATCAATTTATAGGGTATGATTCCCAGAAAAACATCATGAAGCTGTGTACCTAAGTTAAAAATAATGATGTTTCATGGCCAAAACAGTTCTTACTTTTGTACATAGACACATACATTACTTAAAGATTTAATTTATCACTCTGGGCCAAAGTGTGACCTTAGGCAAGAGAGGACCTGAGGAGTAATATTGGTACTCCCAGACCTCTCTCGACATTGCCTGTGTCTCACAGCTATTTGTAACTCTGAAATTAGGAGTAAAACCTGTGACTGGGTGTTAAGGACTCAACAGTGTCCTCCCCAAATTCATATGTTGAAGTTCTAACCCGGCCCTCACCCTCAGAGTGACTGTTTGGAGACAGAGACTTACAGGAGATTATTAAGGTCAAAAGAGGTCATAAGGGTGGGGCACTAATCTGACAGGACCAGCATCCTTATAAGAAGTGAAGAGTCACCAGGAGTATGTGTTCAAAGAAGAAGGGCCACGTGAGGACACAGCAAGAAGGTGGCGTCTACAAGCCAGGAAGGAGGGGGTCTCACCAGAGACCCTTTTCTTTTCATTTCTGAATACCAGGTCAGTATTTTTACTTCCAAAACCTCTTGAGACCTAAAACTTCACCAGAAAAAGTTTTATTTAGCTACAACCTATCAGAAAAGACTTTCATTTGTCAATAGTACAATTTTTATTATTGAACATTCACTCTATGCCAGGTATTGAATATACTCTATCCCTAAGCCTCATTAAAAACCATGCAAGGTAAGAATTATTCCCTGTACCCTCTGAATAAGGAAACTTTGGCTCAGGTAATTTTTTTTACATATTCATTTATTTATTTTATTATTACTTATTTGGTTGTGCCAGGTCTTAGTTGCGGCAGGCGGGCTCCTCAGATGCGGCTCATGGTCTCCTTAGTTGTGGCACATGGGCTCCTTAATGGCATCTCAAGGGCTCCTTAGTTGCGGCTTGCCGGCTCCTTAGTTGCAGCTCGCGGGCTCCTTTAGTTGCAGCACGTGGGCTCCTTAGCTGTGGCATGTGAACTCTTAGTTGCGGCATGCATGTGGGATCTAGTTCCCTGACCAGGGATCGAACCCGGGCCCCCTGCATTGGGAGTCTGAACCACTGCGCCCCTGGGGAAGTCCCAGGCTCAGGTATTCAGTGTCTGAGTCCATAAACTTTCTGTTTACATCTTGGTGCCTTTCAGGCCACAAAAATTATGGACTTTAAAAAAAAATGTATTTAGTTACACATCTTCTAAAAATTCAAGAGATGCATAATCATATACAATGAAAAGTTGGTCCCCTTTCCATCCTTGCCAACAGCTTCCTGGAGGCAAACACTATTAGCAGTCTCTTGTACACGTTTTAGTGGATTTGTGAAAATATCTTCACTAATTGCATTGCTTAACGTTAATTTCCGCGTGTGCGTGTGTTTCCGGGAGAGACAAGAGACAAAAATAAATAAGAAGATGAGCTCCAAGGGGTTCAAAAAATCATTCATTAAATATTGATCCTGCTTGTTTCTAAGCATCGTTCTCTTCCTCGCCCAGCTCTGTGGCACTCTGAGGTTATATGCAGGTACAAAAAGCTGCCGGATTTGGAAATGGCTGGCTTAAGGGAACACAAAGGAGCTTTGCATATTCATGCCCCTGTTCAGAATTCTTTTTAATATTACTAATTATAAATTATTTGAAGATTGTTAATGAGCTCAGGTCTCTTACTGTTACAAAGTCTGTTTAATTTTGACTTTCGGTTGCTGCGTTCATGGGCAAAATTAAGTTTCTCAAGATAGCAAAGAGTTCTAGTCATTCAAACATGTGTTTACACACCCTCTCCTCTCCCTCTTTTCTTTCTCTTCATCTCCCGTTTATGAATCTCTCCAGCTTGTAGTGGCCAGGCCACATCTGCCCCTCTGTGCATCCTTGACGCTGGTCACAGTGAATGTCTTTCTCAGACACAGCTCAGATTCTGTCATCTCCAGAAGGCACAAAGCAGTCCCAAACCTCCCCCTCTATAAACCCAGAGCATCTTGTTTCATCCTCCATTGTGGGATTATAACCAGTATCTTCCTACGAGATTACTGTACATTCCTAAGGACCAGAATCCCATACTGTCTCTCAGAAAACCAACACAGAGTGGGTACAAAGGAAATATCTTGTGGTGGAAAACCTTGCAGGAGATTGTGGTTTCGTATAACCCTGGGACCAAAAACGTATTTTTCTTGTCATTAATTGTATGTTCTTAGGCCACTGAGTAGATCTTTCAGAACCTTTTTCTGAGCTGATAGATAAGGGTGGTGTCTGCCTTCCAAGGTTACTAGAAAGATGAACCAGGATACATTAAAAGCACCCAAAACGTGGGAGGTGATGAAGACATGGTAATTTATTTCCTTTTGCCTCCTTGCACGATATGTTTTGTGAACTGACAAATAATGTCATTCTAACTGTAATCTTAAATTGATATTAAGATTTGAAACTTCAAAACTTCTTCCTGATCTTTCTCCCCAGATTCGGCACCATGTCCGTGGATGGCACGACTTTCCACGCAATTTAGGAACTCAGAAGCCCTGGAGGGTCTCTTTGGACACTTCCTCCTTCTCATCTTCCACATGTGATCCATTGCCAAGTCCTATGTGTTTGGCCATCTAAGTGCCTGCACTTCTCACTGGGCACCTCCATCCCCCAGACACTGAGCTGTCTTCGCTTCTCATGAAGTCCTTGACTCTTAGAAGAACCTCCCCTCTGGTCCACACGCATCCACTCAACTCCACCCTCCAGACACAGTGATCTTCTCCAGAGGCAAATCTGACCTAGTCGGCAGCCTACTCTTCTCTGCTCAAAGCCCTTACATGGGTTTTCATTGCTCTGAAGTGAATGACCATTATTCATATGGCGGCCTTCAGCACCCGCTCTTCTGGCCTCATCCCATATGCCACGGTCCCCTTAGCTTTCTTCAAAGGCTTACCCACATTTGAGTCATTAGAGCACATTCTGCCCCCTCTGAAGAACAGCTTTCCTTCCCCTTGTGCCCAGATAACTCCTGCTCCATCCATCAACCCTCAGCTCCCGGGTCACCTCCTCAAGGATGCCATTCCTCATCACCCATTTCAGTGAAATCCCCTTGTAATGGACACTCAGAGCATCATTCGTTGTCATGATGCCGTTAGATATCGGATGTGAGCGAGTGTTTGATTATCATCTGTTCTCCCTACCAAGTGGCACGTTCACTGAGGGCAGGGACAGTGTTTGGTTCACCGTTGTGCCCTCATCGGCCAGCACAGTGCCTGGCACAAAACAGACAGCCCATAACGATGAGTCAAGTATCGTGCCTCTTGAGCCCTACTTTATAGAGGTGAAGATAATTCCAACAAAGAGCCTAGTCGATGTCAATTGTCTCAAATGCTGATGCCCCTTTAAACACTTCATTTAGAAATTAATCTTATAAAGTTTAACAATGCCCTTGGCCCTTCATGAAGAGTGTTTCTTTTACGTAGGTAGAAAGGGCAGGCTTCTGACTGCAGGGTAGGGCAGCTACACAAGCGACAGCAGTATGAGTTGGATCTACTGAGCGCGAAAGGGGAACGTTTAGCAGACTAATGACTTGAGGGGCTGCTGGCGGTTCCACTGTGATGAGTAATGATTCTCTGCCTCAACTCTCAGTGTCTGCCTTGAATCTAAGTGCCAGCAAGTGAAACTATTTGCCAACTCAAGATTCCGGCTGCCAAACACAAGACCTGGCATCCGGGCAGTCACCATCATGTTTTAACTTTCCATGAAAAGATATACAGATTGTTAGGACAAAATGGAACCTTGGAGAAAAGCTAATTGAACACATCATTTTCAAAGAGGGAAAAGAAACAACAGCTATTTGCAAAACCTGAGTTAAAATTAAAACCTTGCATCTACCCCATTAGAATCTTAGTTAGAAGGTGGGCATGGGGAGCCTGATATAACCGGGGAAATTAGCAGAAGAGAAGAGACTGTAGGCTATTCCAGTACTGGTTTGCAAAGGACCAGGTGAACTTTCACACGGAGGTGGGAATGGAGGGGAGAGTAACAAAGAGTTAGACGACAGTGTTTCCTGCCACACTGGTTTAACATTCTAAACCTCCTTTAACATTCAAGACCTCCTTCAGGTCTTGCCTTACCATTACTAATGACAACCATGATCATAATTTAACTGCACTGATTCACTTAGAATAAACCAATCTGACCCTGTGCTAAATAGTTTTGGAGTGCACTGGTTATTCCATTTGCTCTCTCAGACCGCTCTATTATTTTCACCCACATTTCACAGCTGAGAAGAGTCAGGCATAGAGAGGATGCACAACTAAACCCAAGGTCCCCAGCTGGCAAGTGGCAGAGCCAGGAAGGGACTCAGGCAATCTGACTCTGGAACCTATGGTCTTAACCAAAGTCACTTCCTGGGCGACACCATCAACTCTGTTCTCTTCTGGTGTCTCCTGTATCACAAAACAACCAGAGATTCTTCTAGGCGCCCGGGTGGACCACGTTTCCGAGGCTCCCTCGAATTTACACTGTAAGGTGAAGTGGGGGGAGCCAATGGCAGGCCGGTGTGCCTGCTGGACACAGAGAAGGGAGGGGGCCCTAGACAGGGCAGCACTGACTCAGGGAACGAGTCCGGACCCTGGGAAGATTGAAGAAGCCCAAGAGGTCCTCTCATCCCCATACCAACCCCAGTTCCCACTGTCTAGCCACACTGGACTGTGGCGTAAGTGAGAATAAACTTTCATGATGCTACTCTGCTGAGATTTCGGAGTGGGTTACTTACCCTAATTAATTCAACATTGTTGGTTTCCTCTATAGCACTCATCACGTTACAGTTTTATTTCATTTGTATGTTACTCACTTAATGGTGTTTTCTTTGCTCAGTTGTAAGCTCCCTGAGGGCAGGGACCAAGTCTCTTTCATCCACCACCATAGCTAGAGCACAGGAAAAGCCCAACCTCCAGCGAACACATGGTCAGATTTGTCAAATCAAGGTTGGGAGGCTGGGGAGTGACTGCAAGTGATCAGGGACGCCGGGTCACAGAGTACTTCCTCCCCAGTGTCTATAAACCTATGCTTAAATAAAAACTTTATGTTCAAACATATTCTTCTCCAAGAGGGGAATGAGTATGGAATTAGAATGCAGCACTAAGGGCTGTCCCTAGATCTGGCAAAACTCTACCTGGCATGATTCCTCGTGGCTTTGGACGGAGGGTGGGGTCCTAGGAAGCTGCACAGAGACCTGAGGTCCCGGTGCCCACCCTGTGAGGCCACACCTTCCTTCAGCTGAGCTTAGGAAAACAGATTAAGAACTTCATCTACCTTCATGGTGGGTCTGAGGTCCCTTCTTGCTATTATAGCCTCCCTGAAATGATACAGTACATGAATGAAAGAAAGAATCCCATGCCTGAAAGCCTACCATGGGCCAGACACTATGCTAATATTTTTTACCTTAATCCCCAATCAATCCTCTGAGGCAGGTAATAATCGTAACAATAATAACAAGAAAAATACTTCCTCTGAGGCAGGTAATAATCGTAACAATAATAACAAGAAAAATACTAACGCTGGCTCCCACTTACTGTGTAACTATTACGAACGAGGCATAGGCATTGTCCTACGTGCTTTATACATTACTACGTTTAATTATTACAAAAGATCCATGAACTAAAGGTCAAGAATCATAAAGGTTCTGGGATTTGAACCTACCTGATAGCTACCAAGTTAGCCTGCCACAGTCTCATGGACGCTGGCAGAAGATACATAACCCCTGAGTCAGAGACAAAGGACAGTTTTCTCTTCACAGTAACAGCAAGAGCCAGAGGTACATCATTTGTGCTGGTTTCCCAAGCCCCACTTCCCACAGGGTAAGGTGTAGAGGGCCAGATGGGTGCTGCACATGCTCTGGGTTGAAGAACCCTAAGTTTAGGAACCCCAGTATTTTACAGGGCTGACAATGCAAACCTCTTCAAGCTCTGACATTATTTTCATTTTCTGGGGCAGAAAACAAATCCATCCTCTGTTTCATAAGGAAAAGCTTATCGCTACCTTTCAGAGTGTTCACTATATAAATATCCTTGAAAAAACAGCCGGGAACAAAAGCAGGAGGGGGTGGCTAGATCTGAATTTGAGGGTTGGTTTTAAGCTCATTCATCGCCTTTAGCCTCTGAGCAGCCATCTCCATTCAAATGGATGTTTCCGGATGGACAAACATTTGGGGGATGGACCTGCCTCTTCTTTTCACATTAGCTCACCTGCTAACACCACACCACACTATGACTGGCCCCCATCTACGTGAAAGCTTAGCATGATGGGATAGCAACAAAAAATAGATCTCGCCCGTCATCGGGATACAGGCTTTGTCCTAGTAGACTTGTGAGGTGATGTCTGCTGGCTTTAAAATGAATTAAGAAACTCCCACAAAGGAAAACAAGCAGAGGATATGGACAGACAGCTCATTACAAATAAATAAATAAAGCAAGCCAGACAAAAAGAAACGGGAATGGCTAGTGAACATATGAGAAGAGCCCCATGTCACTCAGAACGAGTGAAATATGAATTAAAATCCCCTGGAGACAGCACTGTTCAGCTGTCAGGCTGGCAAAACTCCAAACTTGGACCACTGCTTCACTATGCTGGACTGTGCGGGGGGGAAGCAGGCACCCCTTAGGCTGTTCACATTATAAAAAGTTACCCATCGCTGCATTATGCAATGGCAAAAGACTGGACACGACCCAGGGCCAACAGCTAAGAAACTGATTAAATAAATTAGAGCTCATTCAGAAAATGGGACACTGTCCAGCTATTATTTCAAAAAAACGAAGGAGCTCTGTATGCGTATCATATGGGAAGGTAACTAAAATCTATTATTAATGGAAAAACAGCAAGGTATAGGAGAGTGAGTATATTGTGTGACATTTTGTGTAATAAGGAAAAGGATGATGGTAGTCAAAATTCATGTTTATATTTACTTGGATGTGCAAAAAAAAACTTGAAAGCATGTATAAAAAGAACCAGGAATGATACTGCTGGTGGGAGTTTTAGAAAGATGGCAGATATGTTCACTTCACAATTTTCTATACCTTCTAGTTGTTTGGACCATTTGAACACATTTCCCTTAAAAGTTAAATTTAAAAATGCAAACACTAAAAACTTATGATCAAGGATTATCTCTTCTGCAAGATTAAGTCTCAGGATTTGGGTAAGTTGGTCTTCTTGGATTTCACGAGGCAACTGCAAAATCCTTTGGCATCGCCACTCGTGAAAACAGAACTGATTTTGCCATTTGAAAGTAGAGTGTGGATTCCACAGCTAGTTGCTGGCTTTCTTTTCTTGTCTTGCCTTTTGTAAGTAAGATGCTGAGAGAAGATTTTTTTCTCCCTACTTGGCTTTCTAGGCAACTTTTGGGAAAATCTTCCTCCAAGTTCTAACTCACGGTGGTTCTTACTAAAAATAGCAAAGATGCTTCAACTGCACCTAAGCCTTCCTTCTCTCCCCACACACTTGCCCTATCCTAGAGGTGTGCTGTAAATGTTTCCAATCAACTCTCTGAGGGAAACACCTCAATTTGTAGTATTTGATGATTTCTGTGCTATAAATACTCACCACAGACGATCTCAATTTGCCAATATAATGCCATGCATGAGGTGGCATAGCACATACTTATGTAGTGTTTCCACTATACATATTCAACTGATGTAAATAAGCCCAAGCACAGAGATAATAGTAAAATGTAGTAAAATAATTAGAAAATTTGTTTTGAGTATTTATTTGTATTTTAATTGAGTAATCATAAGCCTGTGTTATTTAATTTTAATAATCATTGTTTAAAAACTAACTCACTAATTACTAGAGAAATGCAAATCAAAACTAGAATGAGGTATCATGGCACACCAGTCAGAATGGCCATCACCAAAAGGCCTACAAATAATAAATGCTGGAGAGGGTGTGGAAAAAAAGGAACCCTCCTACACTGTTGGTGGGAATGTAAATTAATACAGCCACTATGGAGAACAGTGTGGCGGTTCCTTAAAAAACTAAAAATAGAGCTACCATATGACCCAGCAATCCCACTCCTGGGTATACATCCAGAGAAAACCACAATCCGAAGAGATACATGCACTCCAATGTTCACAGCAGCATTATTTACAATAGCCAAGACATGGAAGCAACCTAAGTGCCCATGGACAGAGGAATGGATAAAGAAGATGTGGTACATATATACAATGGAATATTACTCAGCCATAAAAAAGAATGAAATAATGCCATTTGCAGCAACATGGATGGACCTAGACATTATCATACTAAGTGAAGTCAGAGAAAGACAAATACTGTAAGATATCGCTTGTATGTGGAATCTAAAAAAATGATGTAAATGAACTTATTTACAAAACAGAAATAAGCTCACAGACATAGGAAACAAACTTACGGTTACCAAAGGGGAAAGGGGGAAGAGGGATAAATTAGGAGTCTGGGATTAAAATATACACACTACTATATGCAAAATAGATAACCAACAAGGACCTACTGTATAGCACAGGGAACTATACTCAATATCTTGTAATAACCTATAACGGAAAAGAACATATAAAAACTAACTCGCTAATTTCCTAGAAATTTAATAGATAGCTCTCGTGAGCTGGTACAAGACGGTAAAAGTGGGATCCCCCATGCCACGGCCCAGAGCTCTCCTCAAGGGCACATGCTCTTTCTACACTCTGCTCACAAAGCAAACTTTGGAGAAAGTATGACACCCACACAGGTTGACCGGATAATAACAATCACCATAATGTACTGAGCCCTACAAAGTTCTAGACACCGTGAGAAGTGCTTTCAGTCACGATTTCACTTTACCTTCACATTAACTTTACAAAGGTTCAACTATTGGTTCCCATCACAAAATGAGGAGGCTGAGCCTCGTTGTTCTTAGAAATGACGCACCTAGAACCAAAGCCCCAGCCAGACTCACGCCTGTTCTTAACTCTCATGTTCTGCTGCTTTGAAACATCTTCAAGATGTGATTTCAACTGAGTTGCACAAATGAGAGGAAATTCCAGGTGGTCAAGGTAGAGAGAAGAACCAACTCTTTAGACTGAGCAGCAGATAGCCCTGCTTCCCACCCTCCCCAGAAAACACGTTTTTCCTATCTCTGTAAGATGTTTTTTTTGCCTTAGGTTTGCCATTTAAATATGGTCTGGATTTACCTCGGGACATTTTTCTTAGTCATGCTCTGGGGTGCTGGTCATGCTGGCTGGAAAAATTTAGGATCCAAACTTGATACACATTTACCTCTGCTTTTTCCCTCGTCCTTGCCACCCAGAACCACGTCTACAACTCCACCTTCCTGGGGTTTCCTTTTGGGATCCACAGTCTGGCCTTTCTTTTTTCCGAACGAGCTCTTCGGGAAAGCATCACTGGTTATCCAAATGACTAACCTGACAGCAAGTCAATAGTATTTTCAAAATCCAATGGAAGGACACTTCTTACAATATGTCTATGCCTAGAGGGAGGTTTATGCCTGTATTTGTTTTTGTTACTTTGTTTTTCCTTTGGGTACAGATGGAGGGGAAGATCAACTCCTAGGCCGGAGTTTGACAAAGTTTGCTCTACACTGGAATCATCTGGGGATCTCTAACAAATACTGATGCCTGACGACAAGGAAGGACCTTAAGGGCATTATGCAAAGTAAAATAGGTCAGACAGAGAAAGGCAAAACACATAGGATCTCACTTACATGTAGAATCTAAAACAAACAAACAAAAAAATGGACTTACTGATACAGAGAACAGATTGGCAGTTGAGGTGAGGGGTGAGTGAAATGGGTGAAGAGGGTCAAAAAATACAAACTTCCAGTTATAAAGTTATACAGTAAAGAAGTCCCACGGATGCGATGTAGAACATGGTGACTATAGTTAACAATACTGTATTGCATATTTGAAAGTTGCAAGAGAATAAATCTTAAAATTTCTTGTCACAAGAAAAAAAATTTGTAACTATGTGTGGCGATGAACAGTAACAAAATTTATGTGATAATCACTTTGCAATATAATATAATGTCATGTGTCAATTACATTGCAATTAAACAAATACTAATGCTTGGGGGTCCTGCCCTTGAATTTCTGGTTTAATTGGTAGGAGACGGAACCTGGGCCTTGGGATGTTTTGAAGTTCCCTTGGTGATTCTTCTGTGCAGCAAAGTTTGGCAAACCCTGTCCTAGTTATTGAAACTTCAGCCTGTGGATGGCTGTGCTGGGAAGGTCACTCTCCCAGGGGCTTTCTCATCATCCTCATTCAGGGTCATTACTTAACCCTTCAATTCATCAAACTTTCATTGAGCCCTCCCTTACTACCTTAGGCCTCAGGGATTCACGTGGATTCAGATATGTGAGATTCAGTCTGATTCAGTTTCCCAGTGGCTCCTTGCTTTTAAACGAAATTAAACAACCTCCCCCCCGCCCCCACCTGCCAGAAAAAAAAGAGTTGCTTGCTAAATAGAGTGTAACTCAGCTGGCAAAGGGGAATGTTTTTCAATGGCTTATTAAGTTACTCTAACAGAGGCATTTACATGCAAATAATTAATGGACCAATTACAAATTGTTTGTTTTTTTTGTTCATTAAAGCAGAACCGAGATTTATCAGAGCAGGAACCCAAACAAACGCTCTTATTGTACAAATGATCCATAGTCGCTATAGAAAAATTAGAATATAGAAACTCAGCATGCCTGTAAGAGAAAAGTAACTCTAGGTTTTTCAGTATTCATTCAATGGAAAATATACCTCATTCAAAGTCAGTGTTAATTCATGAATTCATAAGCTCCTGAGAAGAATTTACATCTTCCGCTGCGTATGCTTTTAGCCAAGCCAAGGTCACCCGACCAAAGGCTTTGTTTCTGAGGAGGACACAGTAGTGCTGAAGCTATATTACTTCCATTTCCCAAAGCAAGCTCTTTTGTTTATGGTCTGCTTAGAGGTTTGGATCGGGAGGTCTGAATTATTCAACGGCACCATTCGGGTAAGTTAATCCAGGACATACCCTGATCCTAGGGCTATTGTTTTCCTTACCAAATTTCCCTGGCGGTTTCCACCCCAGGGCCATGGTCAGGTCTCTGTAAACAAAAGGCCCAATTATGGTCTGAGGGATGGGTAGGTCGATGGATACCTGCTAAAGCAAATCCACTAAAATGTTGAGTGTGAAAAGTCCGTAAGAGTTCACTGTACCATTCTTTCAGATTTTCTGTGTGTTGGCAAATGTTTGTGATGAAATGCTGGAGAGAAAGAAAAACGTCACCTTACCCTGTTTCTGTATGTAGAACCTCATTGCACATGAATGAACAGTGATCGACACTTTTGGTATGTTCTCAATAAATCTGGGCTAAATGAATAAGGATAATGAATAAGAACGAATTGATACTAACTAATAAACAGCGTACCAGACACCAGACACTGTGCTAAGCGATTTGTATTATCTATTTCGTTTGAACCTCACACCAAACCTGTGACGTAGGTGCTGGCATTATTTCTGTGTTACAAAGAAGGAAACCGAAGCTCAGGGGAGAAAAGGGACTTGCCTAAATGACTGACCCTCAGAAGGCTCAGACCTCACTCCTTGCCTTCATTATTCTTTTAGTTGAATTATAATACCCATCCAGTAAAATACGCATATTACAAGTGTACAGCTGTGAACAGCACACCCATATAATTTGCATGCAGATTAGGAAACAGAACATCCCCCAGAACCCTCAAAGCTCCCTCCTTCTTCTTCCAATCATTACCTTCCTGCCCCAAATTATCCTCTCTCCCGACTTTTAAGACCAGAGATTCAACCTGTTTGTCCTCATTCTTGCTATGTCCAAACTTCTGGGGCAAAGTTCTCTTTTTGCAAAGTAACAGCATTCTTAACTCAAAGACTTTCTGGTAAAAAGGGAGTTAAATAAGCTGCTACTCTATGGGTCAGATGCTTTCTCCTCTGCCTACCAAGGAAGCAGAAATCAGTCACTGCGCTGAGACAGAAACAGGCATCAAACAGGCATGATGCCTTGCGAGCAAAGGCATTACGCGCCACTCCTTGGAGAGTGCAGAGATGTCCAGACTCTTAGAACTGGTCCACCCAACAATGAGATGAGCTCTACATTTGAATTCTTCCTTGCATGCATTCATTTATTAAACAGTGAACGGACGTGGTAGGTAATACAGAGCAGTACGCAATTAACAGAGGCCCTCAGCGTGTCAACAGGAGAGTTAGAGACCAACACACAAAAATAAAGATCTGATGTGATTTTGATCAGTGCTATTGGAAGGCTCAGACTGGATTTCAGCAGTGGGAGCAACTATATGTATTTCTTCCTTGCTACGTAGCCGGTATAAGACTAAGCGTTTTCTTTACGTTGTTCTCAGTTGATCCTTGCCCACTGACTGATTCATTGCTTCCCCCAATCCAATAAACATCACTGTGCATTTCTCACGTGTCACGTGCTGAGGAAACTTATAAATAAGACACATCTTTCTCGCTAACCTCTAATTCACACCTGGGGCACGCATTCTCAACAGGGGGCAATATTGCCCCCAAGGGGACAAGAATAGGTGCTAAGGGGCCAAAAAATTGTTAAATCTTACAATGTTTCATGGCCCTCCAAAGGACCACAGTACACAAACTGATATATAGAATATCCGTGGTGTGAAAATATCACGGGGAAGGGAGAGCACAATTAGGAAAAAATGTCCGAAATATCCCATGAGGGACAGTCGTGAAAAACAAGGAGACACACATCGGCCTAGGGGAGAAAAAAACAGTAATAGTAAATCATGCAAATTAGAACAGGAGGCATTCAGGGACCTTCGAGAACAGGAAACCAGGAGTCCTCATAAGTGAGGATTTGGAACTGATCTCAGGTTGGCACCTAAAGGGATCCCTGGAGCAATTATAATCTTTGATTTACAAATAAGACACGTGCTTACGTAGGTTGCTCACTATCTAAGACCACTTACCCACCTGGTAAGTGAGAGGCAGATCTGATTTCAAACACAGTGCCCTTTCTACCTGATGTAAGCCCAAGTGTGTGTTTGCTCTCTGGTCTTACAAGGGACAGAACTGGAATTCTATCTCAAGTCTTTCTTCTCTGAACACCAAACACTGAATTTCCTCCATCCTGGCTGTAATCAACTAAGAGCTTCATATCTAGGTATCTTTTTGATGTAATTGTAGAATTCATATGATTGACTTTTAATAGTGAAAAGCTCTGATTTAAGGAAAATCTAAGATCCTTGGCAAAGAAAGCACAGAGACTCAGCTCTTACTGGGTCAGCCATAAGCCTGGGGATGAATCTGTGCCTTTCATTTAAAGGTAACTCAAGTGCAGCACCATCCCCAGACACGCATTCTATCTCCTGTCCCTTGGGGCCGGTGTTCACATGGCTACAGACTTTGGTGTTGTCTTATTGCTTCCTAAAGTTATATCCATAGAATTCTCTTCTTGTATTAAAATCCTGGCCAATTCTCCTTTCACAACCTCTCACTAAAATTTTCCTTCATAAAATCACAAGTATATAGATCTTTTCCAATTCCTGGACTCCCGTCTTCTTACTTCGAGGATGTGAACTATTATCTGTAACAGGCGGGCTCCCAGACCTGCAGCCTGGGGGCAAAACTGCTGCCAAACCAATTAGCTGAAATGTGCCAGTGAAAGTGAAACACACACACAAAGTAGCCTCAGGATAATGCTGTCCTCCAGGTTTTGGGAGCAGGTGCAGGAGCTGAGGGATACAGGATTGGTCCTTTGGGAACTTCTGGGCTGGCCCCGACTTCCATCTTTGCTTTCTGATAAATTCCCAAATCCTCCTCCTACCATCCCCTCCACTACCACCTACGCCCCTGCTATTCTTCCTCCTTGTTCATTGCGTTGAGTAGGTACTATGATCAACCCTGTTCTCTGGACAACATTACCAAGACTTACAGAAAAGTCAAGGTCATATAGTAAGTGGTAGAAATGAAAGGTCTGTCTCATTTTAACCTCTCTGAACCCTTTATGTAAAACTGACCTCCCGATAGTGCCGTGTGTTTCAGAGAAGACCTACCACACTTGCTTCCGGTTTATTCATTCACTTATTCATTCATTTATTCACTCAAACAAAAAACTGAGAATACTCATTGTGCACCAAGCACTGTGCTGCAATCAAGAACCAAAGAGTAAAGATTCCTGCTCTCCATAGAGTTTATATTTGGGGGGAGAGGGAGGAGGGGCAGAAAATAAGTAGTAAATAGTTAAATCTTTACAAACTGTTTTTATTTATAACTTAACTGTAACTTTCTACAAATTTCTATGAAGTAAACTATCAGAGAATAAAGATATAGGGAATAATAAAGAGAGATAAGGGTCTGCTTAAGCGAGGGTAGGATAGGAACCCCATCTTAGAGGAGGTGTTATTTAAAACTAAGACCTAAAGTTGGAGGAGGAGCAAGTCATAGGAAAGCTGAAGGAGTGTATTGCAGGCTGAGAGCAGCATGTGCAAAGATCCTGTGGTAGAAACTGACTTGGATACTCCAGGAACTGAAAGATCAGTGCAGTAGAAGAGTGGGGAGACAAGCATTAGGTCTGAAAAGACCATTGATATGGGTTGAATTGTGTCCTCCGTAATGATATGTTGAAGTCCTAACCTCCAGGACCTCAGAATGTGACCTTATGTGGAAATAAGGTCTTAGCGAGCGTCATCAAGTTAGGATGAGGTCACACTTGATTAGCGTGAATCCTATTCGAATACGATCAATGTCCTTTTAAGAAAAGACACAGACACACAGGAAGAATGCCATGTAATGACAGAGGCAGAGATTGAAACGATGTAGCTGCAAGCCAAATAATGCTGAGGATTTCCAGCTACCAGCAGAAGCTACAAAGAGGCAAGGAAGAATTCTACCCAGACATACAGAGCATGGCTCTGCTGACACCTTGATTTAGGACTTCTAGGCTCTGGAACGGTACGAGATTAAATTTCTGTTGTTGTTATATTAAACCCCCCAGTGGCACTTTGTTATAGAAGTCCTAGGAAAGGAATGCAAACTTATAGATGTCAGGCAGGAATTCAGCTTTCATTCTAAGTGATTAAAGGCAGGACAAAGGGGCAGCTGAGAATACTTGGGACTTGCTGTAGCGGAGAGAATACATGATGGTGGCTTGGACTAAGTCTGTCACAGTGAAAATGGAAAGAAAGGGCTAGCTAGGATATATATATATATATATTTAATTGGAGCCTGTAATTCTATGTAGGACAGTGGGAAAGACACAGGAACTAGCACTCCTCAAGTCACTTTGGGTAAGTTCTTAAAACTGACCCACAATTTTCCCTGTGAAGTATCAATCATAGACTTGCCATGAAGATTTACATAGTGTCTGGCACATAATAAACACCTAATAAAAGTTGGCTGCTCTTGCTAATGTTAATATTATTACTGCATCAGAACCTAACAAAACCTGGTACAAAATGTGGCCCCCCAAATTGTGTACCGAGTTAAATTTAGTGCCAAAAATTTGAGTCCAAATTACCATTATTCTCTTTACTTTTATTTTAAAAAGTTGAATAATACGAAATTGCTGATATTTGACCATTTTTGGATCAGTATTTCATTCCTTTTTATTGTCAAATAATATTCTCCTGAATGGAAAGACCACATTTATCCACACATCGGTTGATAACTATTGGGTTGTTTCCACTTTTTGGCTGTTATGAACAATGCTACTCTGAAATTCATGTACAAGTTTATGTATCGACATATGTTTTTAATTCTTCTGAATACATACCTAGGAGTGGAGTTGCTGGGTCATCTGGTAAACCCACTGTTAACCTTTGGAGAAAATACCAGACTGCTTTTCAAAGCAGTTGCTTCAGTTTATGTTCCCACCAGCAACGTATGTGTGGTTTCCAATTTTTCCACATCCTCGCCAACACCTGCTACCATCTTGTCTTTTGATTACAGAGACAATTTTTAAATAGGGGTATAATAAGAAAATCCACTTTGCAAAGTTATTAAGAGGAGCAAAAATGATAATAGATATGAAAATGCTTTCTAAATTGCTAGTTGTCCTCATTACACTGATGAAAGCAAGGAAAGGAAAGAACATACAGAGAGTGTTTTCTGCCTGTGCCACAGAGACACACGAGATATTTTAATAACTAAATAAGACAAGCCATCTTTGAAATTCAATTCAGTGCCAATGTTATTTACAATTCTAATGAACTCTTAAGGCTGAAAGAACCCTAGCAACTTAAGCATTTAACCTCTCCTTCTGCATTTCAGTGGTCTGCCTTCACCAGGTTGTCAGCGACTGATGGGGGATTGGCTGTTTTAAAAAGCTAGGAAAACTTCAGCATGACATTTAGAAGAACTTCCTGATTGTAATGTGAAAGGCACATTTTCTTTTTCACGGAATTATGTACTCTGTTCTAGGAACTTTTTTGTTTCAGAAACTTGCCTCAAACTCTGCAAGAGGCCAGGGAATAAATGTCAAGATGAGGGTTTGGTGGAGAGTGGTGTGGTCTACCCAGCTTCTGTGCCCCTCGGTTCTCTGCTGATCTGGGCACAGTGAATCACCTCGACAGACACGTTCCATGGCCTCTGTGTATTTAGAATCCCAGATCTCATCTATAAGAATCAACCATCTGAAAGTTAATTTTGGAGGTCCATGAAGAGGAACCAGATTTTGCATCATTTGGCAAAGGGACAGTTAATTTGAGGGTGGAGACAGCTGTGAGTTCCTCTCCAAAAAAACAAAGGCAAAGCACAGAAAAAATTCAGTTTTTCTTCTGTGAGCTGCAGTCAAGCATAAAATCACATCCTATCTGCCAAGTCCCTGTTCTGATAACCCGCTTACTAACTTAGGTTTATCCAGAATTTATTCACTTGATTTTGCGAGGAAAAGGAGAAAAACAAAAGGAAACACAAGACTTATGATAAGTAATGGTCCTGACACAGCCAACAGGCCTTCTGAATCCTTCAAAACCTATTAAGCTGTGTTTAATTGTATGTTCTTTTGGTCAGGTTTCTTTCTTTTTATTTTTCTTTCCGGTTGCTATAGAGCGCTGAACCTGCATCTAGCTGCCACTCTGTAATAATTCCTGATTTGAATAATTCCTGATTTGAATATGATTTTACCAATACCTCAAAAACTGCCAACACGCTTATACATTTTTACCAAGCAACAGAGCTGATTCAATTAAGCCTTTATATTTTTTCAGACCTGTAGAAAGAGAGAGCATTTGCTCATACAGTTCCTCCAGCCTGGCGTGCCTGCTCCTCGCCCAGAGGCAATAATAGCCAAAGTGGGCCAGAGAAAAAGCCCGTATACCTAAATGCATTCCCAGCATAGGCAGTAACCCCTGTCTCAGTCATGGAATCAGCAGAAACAAGGAGATGATAAACTTAAACCCAGCTCAACTTCGGAGGCTGCTACTGGGTACATGCCTTCCAAATACTCTTTTCATTTTGCCATGACTGTTCTGGAAAAAAAAAAAACAACTCCATTGAAGCTTTCTTTTCTGCCATGTTGATCCAAACTGCAGACCATACTGGCTTAGACCAGTAGTTCTTACACTTTGGGGGTCCCCTAACAATCTGTCAAAAGCAATAGACTTTCTCTCTTAAATATGGACATGTGCACTCTTTAGGTGAAGCATTTACACGAAAATCATCACCCGCTGGGTCCCCTTCCCCAGCAGCCTGCGTTCCAGAGGGAAGGAAGCTTATGTATTCCATCTCTGGGGAGTAACCCCCCCTCACGCAATGCCTGTACCTATCAAGCCTCCAGAACATTCTGTGGGGCTGACCTGAGGTCTGAGCCATGTGACAATTGTTTTGGGAAACACCACATGAAAAGCAAGGGCCTGTGGACTTTTGCATTGAGATCGGGGTTAAAATTAAAGCAACCCATTTGTCTTTTCAGCTATTTACTTATTTTATTTTTTGGAGAGTTACTCCCTTTTTCCTTCCAAGTTCTCTTGCATCTGCCCTGGTGAACCCCGCTGCTTGCCTCAAGCCGCAGAATCATACACTCAGTTCCTAAAACAGCCTTTCAATAGAGCCAAAGATCCACTGTCAGTGTGTGTATGTTGCTCTTCAGGGTTGGCCTGAGCTGAGAGTCAAGGACCCTAGTTTTTGTCAAAAAGGTAGATGCTTTCAGAAATCAATCCATCAAGGAATAAATAAGAAGAGGAGAGAAAAAAAGGCACGTGCAGAACAGGAGTCGGCAGGAAGAGGAGAGAAAACTCAAGCTCAGAGGTGTGATGGTCATGGTCAAGTCTGCACAGCTGGCCTGGCTGTGTCCTGCCCTTACACCTGCTCCGGAGGTCACCTGCAGCTCTGACGGACGGTTGCAGTGGATGTTACATACTTCCTTCCTCAGCCACCTGTGTTTCTCTTCCTGATGGCTTTTTCTGGCCACAGGAGCTTGCCTGGCCCATGCAAGTGTCAGCTCAGAAGTACTGGGAAGTTAATACCACATATGAGTTATCTATGGTTGCAGAACAAATTACCCTAAACTCAGCAATCTAAAACAACAAGTATTTATTATCTCCCACAGTTTCTGAGAGGCAGGAATCTGGGAGAAGTTTAGCTGGATGGTCTCAGATTCTTTCACGAGACTGAAGTGAGGTGCTGGCTGGGGCTACAGTCATCTGGAGGTTTGACTGGGGCTGCAGGATCCATTTCCAAGATCACCGACTCAACTGGCTGTGGGCAGGAAGCCCAGAGGAGCCACGTGAGCCTCTATACAGGAAGTGGCAGCTGGCTTCCCCCAAGGGAGTGATGCAAGAGACAAAACAAAACAAAAAAAAGGCAGAATGTCTTTAATAATGTAGCCTCAGAAGCAATACCCCATCACTCTGCCATTTGTGAATGGTCACACAGACCAATCTTGATCTATGTGGGACAGGCCCACACAAGGGAACAGATACCAGGGGTGATTGGAGTTATCTTGTTGGCTGGGTACCATATGTCCCCAGGAACAACCTTTATCTGTGAGAAGTAGGAGTCACAGGATTAAATTCTTCATTTTTGGTCTTTGGTGAGACAATTCTCAGTTGTGCCCTCCAGAGTCCTTCAGACAGTCCCAGGTGGAATGAAGTCCCAGTTGCCAACAGTAGTAACTATTACTGGCTTCCCTCTGTTCCCTACTAATCACCATGCTTCCTGGGATCGTCTACCAAAAAGCTACCCGCTCTCAAACCCTCATCTCAGAAGCACGAGCTAAGACAGCAAGAAAGAAGCAGAGTTGGGGAAACAAGCCCAGGGGTTCTACTTCCTCAGCCCACGCTCTTAGCCACCACGCTCTTTTGGTTCTGGGCTGCAGAAAAGGATTAGAAACACGTGCCTACTGTTCCTGTACACCGTCCCCCAGGAAGCCCCAGCAGAGAAGCACCAGTTCCTCACCTTGAGCATCGCAAGGAGCAGGGCCGCCACTAACCCACATGGTGCCTGATGCATATTTTTAAAAGCTACACCCTCCCTGTGCAGAAGCAGACCCTAGACTTGTGACTTGGCCAGTGGATGATGTCCTTGTGGGATGTTACCCTCCTCGGGTGACACAGCAGCTGCCAGGTGCATGGCTTGGTGAGTGAAATATGGGCTGGTTTTAAACCACTCTTGGCTTTCCCAGCATATACCACCTTCCCTACTGGATGATTACAGGGATATTTCTGTTGGTCTCCCTGGAGACCCACATGGAGAGTGGGGAGTCCGCATCTTCAATGCCTGACAGAGAATTTGACTATGCAAGCAAGAAAATTACATCACATGGAGGTTAAGTGATTGCCCAAGATCACAAAGGCAGTTAATGGCAAAGTCCTGAAAGTCCAGGTGAGTGCAGGTAAGTCCCCCAAAAGGTAGAAGTGCTTTTGGTCTTTACGGCTCTGAGCTACTCTTGGACCTCTCATGACTTCTAAGCCATTCCCACACCCGATAATGGTCATCCTGCAAGGTCCTACAACTACTTTGTGACTGTCTCAGATTTATTACTAAAGCAATACTCTCTGTCACCTTCCCAGCACTCTTAAACTTTTCCCTACTTTGTTTCAAACGGAATCTTCATTTTCTTCCCAATATCCATCCTCCTCCAGTTGTCTCAGCCCTGGTCCACAGGTCCTCTAAGTCAGTTATAGTCGTCCCATTTCTTGTGACACTAATAGTTTGGAGGACGGATATTATGTAGTTCTGGCCAAAGATACCCTGGGGTCTTAGGGAAACACCCAGGACAGTTTTTTTTTTCACTCTCAGAAAAGAGACACATGGAAAGAGATGGCATTTGGACCATTTACTGTCATTTCTGAATGTAACACCTGATACTCGCACAATGACCCTGAAACAATGAAGGAGGTCAACTGGAAGACAAATGACAAAACAAAGATGGAAAAGCAGGAAGAGGGGAAGAACGTGCATCTGTATCCTTACAATACTGAGATGAAGAATGAATCACCCCCTAACCACCCTGCCTATGGTCTTTACACTACACTATGAAGAAATGCATCTCCTACGGTTTGAGTCAATCTGAGTCGTGGATTTCTGTTGCTTGCGGCCAAAGGTAGCTAATGAATTCACCACCCGAGCCACGTCTGGATTCCCACATACTGTGTTTTGTTTCCACTGGTCATACTGATGCCAAGTACGCCATATATTCTGTAAGGACACGGACTGTGTCTTCAACTTTATAGTCCCCACAGGACTGAGTGCAGGGCCTTGTTCACTGTAGCTCCTTAATAAATGGGACAAATGGGACAATCGATATTTTACTTGTACTTCAAAGGAACTTCTGAAAGTGAAGTGAAGCACAAGACCAATTTACTAGCTCTGTGAGGCCTGCAATGTCATTTCTGAGCCTCATTTTCCTCATCTGTAAAATGGGTGACAGTAAAGAATGGTGTTAAACACCCAAGAGGTGGAAGAAACCAGACTCAGGTTCAAATCCTGGCTCTGCAATATTCCAACAGGGCAAGTTTCTTACTTCTCTGTGCCTCAGTTTCCTCATTTGTAGACTCAGACAATAACATTTATCTCCAAATGTGGTAGTGAGGCTTAAATGAGATAGTATATTTAAGGTACTTAGTACTTTATATGCCACTACTTAATGCTCAGTTAATAAATCACCTGTGGGGTTATTGTGTGGATGTGGTAAAATTGTATTCACAATGCATGACACATAGTAGGAGTGTAATACATCACTACAGGAGAAATTACAGGTGTTAAGTCTTGGCTGCGAGGCTGAGATAGACCAGCTCTTATTACCCTTTGGAATTGGGGGAGGTTGGCAGCTGAGCGTAGACCATGTAAGTATCTTTTACCTGTGGGAATTAAATATTGATTTCATTTTCACTTCATTAAGTCTCCTACTGATTTCAACCAGGCAGAGTGGAAGATGGCAATCACTAAACCGACACTC
Organism: Eschrichtius robustus; assembly: GCF_028021215.1. Lineage (NCBI taxonomy): Eukaryota > Metazoa > Chordata > Mammalia > Artiodactyla > Eschrichtiidae > Eschrichtius > Eschrichtius robustus. The sequence continues at coordinate 9,204,784 of NC_090835.1, forward strand.
AACAAATATCAGCAAAGTTTGCTCTTCCTTCAGGATTGGGGCTTCATCCAGACTGTAAGAGCCCTTTGGTGAAGCCACATGGCTCGCTGGAGAGCCTGGCTTGCTCTTTTGGGTTAGGGGCATAGAGATGAATCAGCCATCACAGTTGCCCTCAAGGACCTGAAATCTTGTGGTCTCTTGATTTTAAAAAGCAGCCTATTCCCTAGGCTAAGGCCTTCGAGAATGTCTAAAATTTTTCTTGTGATGTTAGAATTTGATATGCTAATGACAGGGCTAAGGAGAAGTACCAGGATCAAGAGTTTGATTAGACACTGAAGGTGCAGAGTCCGACCAATGCGTTAAGCAGACAGGTCAAAGTGTTTGGAGGTCCAGGGCACCACATCGATGGTGGGTGAGGAACCAAGATATGGAACCTGAGGGAAGTCTGTCAAAAAGTCATGGAGCAAGAAAAGTGGGCAACATACATACAGTAAGAGTTTCTACAATGTTAATGACCCTGATCCCACGAGTCTGTTCTTGTGACTCTGTTCTAAGGAAAGAACCCTTGAGTTTATTGGGTTGGGTTGTGCCATTTTGTTCCTGGAGGGAGCTGTCAATCATGGCCTTTCTCTACCCCATGAGGTGGTGGATCATGACACACACCCAACCAGTCACGGTAACTGGCCAGAGCAAATGGACATGTGACTTTCACCAGGACAGAGATGCCCTGTAAATCTCCCCACACCCAAACACACAACCTGGAGCTACACAGAGAAAGGCTTGTTTCCTCCCTTGTCAAGAGGTTGTAAAGAGGTCAGCCTGTAGCTACTAGTGATCAGGTCTGCAGACTCAAAGAAGCTGGTCTAGCCAATGAGAAGAGAGGAGATTAGCAATGGAGAGAAATATCCCCAGGATGATGGAGTCCCAGACTCCAGTAATTCTCAAGGGAGCCCATCACTAGCTGTCCCACAGGTGCGTTACACGAGTCAATAAATCCACCTCTTTTTGCTTAAGGTATTTAAGATTCTGTTATTGGCGTAATAACACAGTAAATGCATAAAAAGTTTGAAGTGCAAAGGTATACTTTGCTGCAGATGCTTAACTGGAGGTGGGGTTTTGGCATATCTTAAGACAACCTATAATGCAACCATTAAAATTCTTTGTTTTTCTTATTAAAAACATAAGTACATATATGCCAGGCACTGTGTGACACTCTATCAGCACGAGCTTATTTAAGCTTCACAACCACCCAGAGGTAGGGACAGCTTTGTTGTATTTTACAGAAAAGGAAACTGAGGCTAGAGAGGATGGAAAACAAACCTAGGTTATAAAGGCAGTTAGTGACAGTCTACGTGGTGCTTAGATTTTTTTCAGATTTCCAGAGACCATGCTCTAAACCTCTTTGCTATAGCGTTTTAACAAAAACACATAATAGCAGATCATGATATAAAGTTAAATAAAACAGAATGGCAGAAGAGGAGATGACACATACAGAATAAAACTCATCATGTAGGATATATATATATATATATAACAAGCAGACTGGGGGGGAAATGCCACGATGCACATGGAGGTGAAATCACGAGTTAGTTTAAAAGCATCCTTCTTTGTTTTTTTACTTTTCCAGGATAAACGCGGATTGCAACTACCATGGGGAAATAAATGTACTGGGGAAACAACCTGATTTTTAGCTCTAAGCTTTCAAGGTAAAAGCCTCTTTGTCAATTCCCATCTTGCGGTCAGAAGCGTGATTGATTTTATTCCACCTCCAGATCAGCACGGGGAGACATGAGTTAAAGCAGTGCCCTATAGCATTACAGATTTTCTTTATTCTCTTTGCCGCCACTGTCTTGCCCCTCCTTTTTGTATCCCTTCAACTCGAATCTGTGCTGGAGCACACTACCTGAAGTTTATGGAGAGACCCTGGAGGGCTGGAGGAGGGGGGTAGTCAGATAAGCTTTGACGGAAGATAGAGGGTCTATCATCGGACGACGCCCACTGCTCAGTCCTCCTCATCTGCTCCTGCCATGAATATCCTGTGTGACCTTCACATCTGAATCATTTTCTTACCTTGATGTCACTTCTAGGCCAGCCCCACTGCAGAAGCCCCAGCATCCCTCATCCAACCCCAATGTCAGTGTCAACTTATAAACAAACCTTCTGCTGATTCAGTGACCGCTCTGCTTATTCATGCAACGGACACGCAGGGCCCTAGTGAAGGTCTGATTTCCTCCTCATTCCTTTTTCCCCCCTCCCTGCCTTAAGACCCTGCACTTACACCTGATATTCTCAATCTCCAGTTCTGATTCATGTCACTGACTCCCCTTCTGGTGCTTTGCCAAATCCCCGAAGTTAGACGAATGTGTGGATGGATGGCTAGCTAGTTGACTGGATAGATGGGTTCTTTAATTCAGAAGTGCCTCTTATGAACCAGAAGCTATTGTAAACATTCAGTCAACAAGCATTAGCTTAATACTACTCTGTTTTAGGAACTACACTACACACCGGAGATCTATTTATTCACTGCAACAAGTATCGTGTGACCACTTGGAGCTAGGCACTGTACCAGAAACTGGAATACCTAGGATAAAAACTCTCGAACTTTAGTACGTAAGAACTTTCTAAGACTCTCCCTAAAAATTCAGTTTTTCAGATTCCATTCCCCAAAGTTTCTGAGTCAGTTTACTTTGCCTGGGACCAGTCAACTGCATTTTGAATAATAATACCAGATGGTTCTGACACGTGGCTCCTGGACTACCTGTGAGCAACAGTGAACAGCGATTCAGGGAATCATCTGAATTCACTTAAGGTCCAAGCTGAACTCCATCCAATCCCCTGGTAGTCTCAGCGACCTCTGTTGGAGGGAGATGGGAGAAGAGGGGCTTTTCCAGAGACACCTGGAGCTATTTGCCTTGGAAAAGCATCAACACTGAAACCCAGAACCCTCAGCTGACATACTACCCATAGTTAACCTCTTTATTTTTCTCCAAGTCAGGACATATTTCCTGGAACCCTTCCTCTCTCCATCACTGCATTTCCATGACTAATCCTTATTCTCTAACATCTGTATGATCCACCCACCTCCTAATGTGATAGTGACCCTGACAGACACAAAGGCAGAATTAAATGACATGCTTATCTAATCCTGTCTCTCTTTGAGACCCTGAAAAATTCCTCTGCTTCCCAACATCTTTTTCTGATGGTACCAGTATCAGGAAAGCACTCCCGTGTTTTCCCGGATTTGCTTATTTCCCTCAAGTGTCAAGGATGTGCACTGTAAAATGGCACATTTATGTAAGTGCTATTGGTTTCTGGTTTTTCATGTCCAGGATGGAATACAGCAGGGGTGCGCCCTGCTACCAGCTCAGAGATGCTTTGCTTGCCACTCTGCTCTTGTAAAGCCCAGTCCGGCCAAATGGAATGCACAGGACCAGCAGAACACTTCAGCGGTCTCTTAGGTTCTGTCTGTTACAAGCAACTAGGAGACTTGTTTAGTTGAGGGTCCAAGGTTTCATTAAGGATACAGAGAACAGGAGAGAGCTGGACAATTTCACATTGGAAAAAATTCCTTCCATATGTCAACTATTCCTTCCCCTTCTCTGACCTACCTTTTGGTTCAAAGGCACTGCAGGAAACAATTGATGACAAACACCTCGTCATGGAGTCATGGGGGAATATGGGAAGAAAATGTGATAAGGAGGGAAAAAAAACAAAAAAACATGGGAAACACTGGCAGATTAGTCAACTCAAGACTGTGCGGCATAGACAGCAGAAATTTATTTCTCACAGTTATGGAGCCTGGGAGGTCCAAGATCAAGGTACTGGCCCATTTGCTTCCTGGTGAGAGCCCTCTTCCTGGCTTGCAGATGGCCGCCTTTACATTGTGTCCTCACATGATAGAGAGAGAGCTCTGGTGTCTCTTCCTCTTCTTGTAAGGGCACTAATCCTATCACAAGGGCTCCACCCTCCAGATCTCATCTAAATCTAACTCCCTCCCCAAGGCCCCATCTCCAAACACCATCACACTGGGGGGTTAGGACTTCAACCTATGAATTTTGGGGAGACGTGATCCAGTTCATAGCAGTGGGCTTCAGAGGCTGTTCTGCCATCTTCACCTCGTGACCTTGATGAGTTACTTAAGCTCTTTGTGAGTCTTCTACAACTCCAGAGAAAGGCAACTGAGAAGTAAAAGCATTCTGGAAGCCTTGGAAAGTCGCCAGAGTGTAACTCGAGGCAGGAATGTTTGGAAAGGAACTTTCTGGCTTCCAAGTGTGTGTGTGTGCGTGCATATCTGTGTGCACGTACACACATGGCAGGGGGTGGCAATAGGAGAGGCAGTAAAATGACCCTTGGGAGGTGGAAAGGATGGCAGATTTTTAGCACTAAAAAAGAACAGTAGCTATAGGTCTCCAGATGGAGACAGAACAGCAGTAAGATAGTACACATGGGAACACAATGCCAGGGACATTTCAGGATCCTGGGAGAATTGGCAAAGTGGAGAAAGAAGCACAGGGATCTGCAATTGCTGTTCTTGGCCTGTTTCTATGTTTCCCAGCCCTAGTCTTTTTTTTCCCAGTTGATTGCATCTGTACTTATAGAAGATATGCTACAGAATGATGTAAGAGTCAAATCTGGGGCTTCAAAAGGTAAGATCCAGTCACAATACTGTGGTTTGATAAGAAAGATCCAGGTCCATCCTACTCTCTCCCACTTTTCTTCAGGCTACATGAAGATCAGAAGCTATGGTCCAAGCCAAACCTGAAGAGGTCTATGGATCCCCAAAGTGGGCTGAAGCAGAAGGGCTGGTGTAACCTTATGGGAACTGCTTCCCCGAGTCAGCCCAAGGGGGAGTGAGGTCCTGGGCTCACGCTCCAGCATCGAGAAGAGAACTAAAGGTCTGTGTGGCACGTGGATGCATCTGGGGCTCTGGAGGCTTCACCGGCTCCACTGACCAATGGCCTATCAGGGAGGCTTAGATGATTTCACATGAAGAAAATGGGAGCAGACTCAGACCCGCTGAGTTCCTAAGTGTAAAAAGTGGCTCAGGGGGCAACTCAGGGTTTCTTCTATTCTCAAGAGACAGAGCAGTGTCTCAGAGAGGCCAGACCGGAGTACAACCCATGGTGAGCTTCGTGAGACATGAACCCAGAGACCGGAAGAGGATCCCCTGTGGAGGGACAATGATCTAGAACTGAGGCCACACCAGCCACCCACAATGCCGTGAGGTCATTGTCCATATGGCCAGTGGGAACCCAGGAAAAGGTGGGATGAGGGTGAGTGTGGTCAGCTTGACATCAGGTTCCAATCCTCCAGTGGAATGTCAAATTTATAAATTTAAATTTATAAGTCCAAAAATAATTCCTTGCACATTTGAGTTTCTGGCCTCGTATTTCCACCCACTTCAGATGGACCATCATCCTATTATCAATGTGACTCCCCCACCCCCTACTCCACTCATTAGGAAAAATAGAACCTGGGTCACAACCCATTCAGAATTTGGAGGGGTGGAGGTGTCAAAGGAACATAGAGACAACCCGGGATATACGAGGAAGGGGAACCCCCAATGTTTAACACATCACAGGAGTGTGCAGCAAATACGTGAAAAGTAGAGTTACCTTCACAATTACATGTGAGGCTACGAGCCGACAGGAGTATTTCTGATATCCCCCTCAGGAAAGTAGGCCATTTGGATGATTTCCCCCAGGGAATGGAATGTATTTTAAATGGGAATCTGAATGCTACAATTACAGCTCAGTAACAGCATCCTAAGCCTCAGACAAGGGCAAGGTATGAATTGGGCCTCAGGAAACATATTTTCCACACCCTGATCTCCCCTAAGAAATAGAAGGGGAAGAATCCGGAGAACGGAAACTTGCACTGGGGTCAGTCTCAGTTGATTCTGAGCTTTAGATGCATCTTATCTTAACGGACAAATGTTAAGAGTCCCAGGGTGGTGTTTTATCACATCCAGAGAGTATTTGAATTGGGGACATAAAGAAGACAGAATTTAAGAGAAGTAAGCGATGCAAGGAAGACCACAAGTCAGGAGGATTAATAAAGGTAAGACCAGACACATACCTGGCAGACCACAAAAGTGGCTCCTTAAACCGGCTAATTCAGCAGGAACATGCCTGCCTCCTTGTGATCTTGCCTTTCCTTCAGGGTTCTAGCAACCATGGATAATCAGATTACCAAACTCTTAGGGGAAGATGATGTTTCCCAAAGATGGCCCATCTCACATGCTCTTCTTACAATATGACTGACATCTTCTCCCTCAAGAGGTCTTTGTCCCCTCTTCTTGGATGCGGGTAGGGGAAAGGGATTGCTCCAGCCAACAGACTATGGTGGAAATGATGCTATGGTCTTTTCCAAGGCTGGGTCCTTGGACTATAGCTTCCACCTGTCTCTCTCAGTCTCACTCTTAGGACGCTTGCCCTTAGCAACCAGCAACCACACTGTGAGGAAGCACAACCTAGCCTACAGATAGATGATATGGATAGGCCCACGTGGAGTAGAACTGAGGCCCCCAGCCAACAGCCAGCATCAAACAAGAGCCAGCATCAAACAAGAGCCAGCATCAAATAAGAGCCAGCATCAAACAACAGCCAAGTGAGTGAATGAATCTTCAGAAGATTCCAGTGCTCAGGCTGTGAGCTGCCCCAGCTGATGCAAAGTGGAACAGAGATGAGCTATCCCCACGAAACTCTGCCCAAATTACAGATTCATGAGCAAAATAAATGTATCTTGTTTTGAGCCATGAAGTTTCAGAGTAATTTTTTAATACTGCTTACAGTTAACTTACTGATGAATAGGTCTCAGGTGCTGCTATGGACTGAATTGTACCCCCCCCCCAAACACCCCAGAATTCATACGTTGAAGCTCCAACCCCCAACATGATGATCTTTGGAGATGCGGCCTTTGGGAGATAATTAGGGTTTGGTGAGATGATGAGGGTGGAGCCCTCGTAACGGAATTAGTACGTTTATAAGAAGAAGAGAGCAACACTAGAGCTGTCTCGTTGCCATGTGAGGACACAGCATGAAGGTGGCCTTCTGCAAGCTAGGGAGAGAGCTCTCACCAGGCAGTGAGTGGACCAGCTCCTTGACCTAGAACTTCCCAGCTTCCAAAACAGGAAGAAATACATTTCTTTCGTTTCAGCCACCCAATTCTATGGTATTCTGTTATGGCAGCCCAAGCCAACAAATGCAGGCACCTAATACTACTCAGGCACAAAATGGTAAATTGATCCCTGAATAATCCAGAAATGATCCTAGTTTTCCTTCATTGGTTACTTGGAGTTATCTATGACCGCTCTGACCTCTGTTCCTTCTGCCCCAATTAATCAGGAGTAAATGAATACTATTAACATCAGAAGCCCCATATAACAACAAAGGTTCTAGACCTAGACTATGTTATAGATAAACATATTGATTTTTCAGAAGCAATATAATGGCTAAATTATAGTAAATTAGTTTTACTAGTGCAAGTAAACACTCTCAAGATTACTGAGAAGCAACTTGGTTTCATGAAGAATAGTGCACTTACAGTTAGAAAAAATGGGTTGAAATATTCTCAGTGTCATTTTCTATCTGATCAAGTCACCTAATTTCTCCAGACCTCAGTCTCCTTAGATGCAGACTGGGTTGAGAATCATGTCTCCTTAGCAAAGCTCCTGTGAAGATTTAATTAAGTGGGATAATAGAGGGAAAAGTGCTCAAAATTATTGCCTGAATGAGAGTTATGAGAGTTATTTCAAGAGATTTTTTAAGAAAAGGACTAATGTTAAAAATAGCCAGCCAAATCTTAACATTAATCAAGAGGTCTAGTTTTCACTAAGGAAAATTAAGGACTTATTTCATTAACCTATGTTCAGAGGTATTACATGAAACTGATTTTCCATTTACTGATAACCATCTTACTCATTTCTATTTAAGAGGCTATTATTTTAACTCCCCCTGGCTTCTCAGAGTTTGATGGGCTGATGGTAGGCTTCTCGCCAAAACATAAGCTATAGTAAAGCAGGGCCAGCAGCTGCAGTATTATAATTTTGACGTTTGAAAAATCCAGCTGCTTCAGAGGTATCTTTCGTAGCATTTTAATTTCAGTGAGTTAATAGCTTAGTGACAGAAGCCAGGTGAAGTCAGTAAGGGCAGTCTTAGATACGGAATCTTTTCCTAGGAAGAGAGGAGAACACTGGCACCTTTCTATACTCTTGTTTGAAGCCGATCGCAGCTGAATTACATAAGGCGACGAGGAGCTCTCTAGCCATGCCAGGCAGAATGTGGAAGATGCTTCCAGGATGCTTTCTGATGCACTTTCCAGAGGAGCCACCAAATGGCATTAACTTGGAGCTACCTCCATCTTGGGTTCGATTTTTGCAAAACTGTCACTGGCATAGTTCAAATTCCCTAGCCCCTTGGAAATGCTGCCAAGGCCTTGGTGGTAGAAGACACTGAGGCCCTGGTGGAGAGAGGAACACATCACAGGTGCCCTCTCCTGGGGCTTAGCTGCAAGGGTCATCAGCCACCTGAAATCTGCCCTTTGGGCAGCAGTTCAGATCCTACCTCTGCCACATGGGTACTTCACTTACAACTTCGGGATAAAAGAAGTTCTGAAGTATTCGACCGTTATGTAGATGAATTAGGATAATCCGCGCAAAATGCGAAATGACTGGGCCACATGAGCCCTAAAAAGAACTAGCACCTCGTCTCAATAAGCAATAACTACAGTTATAACAATCCTATCAAACATTTCTTAATTTAGGCAAATAACATTTATCCTTCGTTTCATCAGTATTTATTAATGTTTCATAACTACGTGTAAAGCGAGGACAAATCAACTACTGTACAATGAAAACAAAACAAACAAGAACAACGAAACACCTCTGGACTTCCACCTCAAAATCTTGCCAACAGGAAAGGAAAGAGCACAGCTGGAGTCTCAGCGTGACTCATGCAGCCCGGGCTAGTCCACTGTCTCTCGTCTCGTCAGACCCTTTGTCCGTGATGCCAGGAGAGTCAGAGTGAGAAAGCTGCCATGGTCCCGCTTGTAAAAGGAATTGTGGACGGGATCAGTGTACTCCAGGGAAGCTGGCAGCAGAGAGACTGGTATGCTAGGTGGTGGGAGGTGGAGGGGGTCTGCACAGAGGTGCCTCCCAGGAACCTGGAATTAAGGTTCTCCTATAAAAACACCTGTTTGATTCCCACAGAGATTCACAAGGTCATCTCAAGGCAAATAACAAGGCACAGAATCTAGCAGAATTAGGTTAAACCCGGGTGAAAAAATGTTAAAATGCTGTGTCACTAAGGAGGACCATGGAAGCAGAGAAAGAGTCAGGTTGCTGAGGTAGATGTCGGCAACGCCCATCGAAGAACTTGCAAGCGCCTCACGAGTACACGTCCCCATCGTGGCACAGATCCATCAGGTGCCGGTGTCTGGACGCCACCCAGCCTCCAGTGCTTCTCACGGTAACTTGGGTAATTTGGTTTCCCCTGCGATTATTTTAGGAATCAACTGCTCCGGTCACACTAACTTGAATGAAGCTACTCCTGACAATTTCATTTCTCTTTCCAAATGAAGGAAATAAGCATCTGCTTTCTACATCAGCCTCATGCAAGGGCCACTGCTCCCTAGTTTTTGCAACAAGAGACATCCAGCCCTAGTTCAGTAGATCTGGGACATGAGAAAGCCTGAGGTCATGGCCTTTCAAGGCTGAGAATCTAACCCTTTGTTGTAGCTAAGCCACTGATTACTTGTTGCTACGTCCTAATAGCACCATGAGAGTTCTCCTTCCTAAGGCTGGGGAATTTTCATGGAGGATATCTATCATAGGTAGGTAATGCTCTAGTTTCCCCTTTGAGATAGTTTGTTAAAATATGGGCAAGTTTAATGTTGTAGTTTTATTTTACCATTTAATGCCTTAAAATTACAGGCAAAAAGTTAGAACCGTGGTTCTCAAAGGGATGATTTTCACCCCCCAGGGGACATGTGACAATGTCTGGAGACATATTCGTTGTCAGGAATATGGAGGAAGGGGCACCACTGACATCTAGTGAGGAGAGGCCAGGGATGCAGCTAAACCTACCATGCACAGGACAGCCCCCCTCGCCAGCCCCCTCCCCCTCCCCAAAACACTCATCAACAATTATCTTTTGCTCAGGATGTCATAGCCCTGAAACTGAGAAACCATTAGTTAAGAGAAAATGTGTTTCTTTTTTCCTCTCTTCCTAACAGTGCTCTTGTGTTTCAGAAAAAACAGAAACTAACATCTCCGGGGCAACTTGCAAGGGTAGTAAGTGCTTTCACATGTATTTGTAAGTCTCACAAGGCCCTTTGAGGTATTTGTCAGTACTCCCATTTTACACGTGGGGAGAGTGAGGGTCAGAAAGGTTGAAGAACTTGCCTGATGTCACACAAGAACAAAATTCAAACCCAGACTGGTTTGATATACTATATATCTTCTGTGAATTGAGATTCCTAATTAGAAATCAGAAAAAAAAAAAAAAAAATCCAGCTAACTCCCAAACACCAATTAAGTTTTAGAGGTATTAAAATCTGAGCAAAGTTTCACTGAAAAGGACTCTAGAGAATGAAATCAAGTGCTTGTGTATTACGGAAAGTATTCCATTGGGATACAGTGGGAGAAGGGTCACGATGCATCCTTCAATAATGGTTCATACTTAGAGCAAAGTCAGGCTCACCCTGGACTTGGATTGTACCATGCTGTGATGTGTCTTAGTTATTACATTCTACAAATGAGATGGCCCGATAGTTCTGACAGGGGAGTCCTGGGGGCAGTGCCCAAGAGCTTCAGGGATTCTGTTTCAGTAGGAATCTGCAGTATTAACAAGCACTTCAGGTAGTTCTGTTGCAGGAAGTCTTCATAATTACTGCTTTAAGCCAACCCATACTGAGCGTCTCCTAGAGTGAGCCTCTGACTCCAACTTCTTATTTTTGTCCTTCCCTGGGATTTTTCAATAGGACAATTACTTATTTTTGTATGTAGTGTACTCCGATTATTTCTTCAAAGAAAAGGGACAAGAAGATAATTAAAATATAGTTGGTTGCAACTAGAGATTATCATATTAAGTGAAGTAAGTCAGAAAGAGAAAGACAAATACCATATGATATCACTTATATGTGGAATCTAAAATATGACACAAATGAACCTATCTACAAAAGAGAAACAGACTCACAGACACAGAGAACAGACTTGTGGTTGCCAAGGGGGAGGGGGTGAAGGAGGGATGGAGTGGGAGTTCGGTAGATGCAAACTATTACATACAGAATGGATAAACAACAAGGTCTTACTGTACAGCACAGGGAACTATATTCAATATCCTGGGATAAATCATAATGGAAAATAATATAAAAAAATGTATATATGTGTATAACTGAGTTGCTTTGCTGTACAGCAGAAATTAACACAACACTGTAAATCAACTATACTTCAATAAGATAAATAAATAAATATTTTATAATCTTAATAAAAACAGTATTAGCAGCTGCCATCTTTGAGTTCAAACTACACACCGGAGTTTTCTCTAGAAGCTTCATTTGCAGTAACTCATTAAGACTCACCCCAGGCACTATCACTACCCCCATTTTACAGCTGGTTAAATGGATTAAGACAGTCCCTCAAGGGGCACGGTTAGTAGTGAAGAGCTGAGTTGCGGGGACTAGTTGAAAGACAATTATGAATATGCAAATGAACACAGACAGGAAGGATGAAGTGCAGTAAAGGAAAAGCCTGCTTTGCCCTGGCAGTGCAGAGAAGCAAAAGAGAACGACCAGGGCAGGGATCGGGTGAGAGGTGGCCTTGAGGATTGAGTTGGTCTTTCCTTGCTCAGTCATGGAAGGGAGTGTAATTTTTCCCTCCGAAAGGAAGTGTTAAAAATTTGTGAATCTGGGTGCAGGGTATGTGGGCATCCATTTCACTATTCTTAAGGAAGACACAGCCCAGGACGTAAAAGAAGCTGGATGAGAGGCGAGAAAGCTTTGGGTACTGTACAAGCAATTTTAATTTGGTGGCCATCGGGGGAGGGAGTGGTGCTTGTTTCTGTGGTTTTTAATCCATGTGGTAATAACTATTCTGAGTGCTCATTCCTTTTACGTAAAACACCAGGAGGGAGGTGAGAACATGCAAATCCGTGATACCACGGACTTGGCATGGTCCTAATGGAAACACCATTTTGCAGACTTTATAGGTAATCTGTTTTCTGGGCAACAACCTTCTTAGGTTGAATTCTCGAATGGCTTCCCTGCAATACGCATAGGAATTGAAAGCAATTCCCTACTCCCTGGACTCATTTATTTTCTCCAGGTACTGCCTGGCAGCCATCTGTAACTGTAAACAATAGTTCCATTTGGGAAAATTAAAACTGACTTTCTATTATGCTCAAAACACTTAATTAGTATTCCTGCCTCTGCCACATTGATGAATTTTTTAAACACGGTGACCACAGCTAGTGTCTGGGAGGGGGAAGGACGGCCCCGGCCGGAGTGCAGACTGGCCAGTCCCATGCCTCCCCATCCTGTCTCTTCTCCTTCCTCCCCAGGAACGTCTATCTCAGCTTCTCTTCCTCAGAGTAGCAGTTGCTAGGGCCTCTCCCAAGTGGGCTCCAGGTTGGGTAAAAATGTTGTCCACGGCATCAACGGAGGGCTTTTTAAGAGAAATGGACTTCATTTCAGATTCTTGACTTGAAGGAAGAATGCCCACCAACACTCCTGCACCAATCCCTCATACTCCCGAAACACTCCTCAGCTTCAAAAACAAAACAAAAACATAAATACCACCCTCCATATCTACTTCCTCCCAAAAAAAGATTCTTAAAAAAAAAAAGCTCTCTTCCTCTGGAACCCAGAAATAAGGAAAGTAAAGGTTGAGTCACAACACACTCAGGTCAAGGCCATGGGAGAACGCCACATATTTTACATCATTACATACAACACACACACACACAGAGTCATTTTCTCTAACGACTGCATATGGGCTCTACAGAACGTGCATTTCTTTCAGAGAAACTTTGACCCTTACGCTGGAAGGTAATGACCAACTTCTTTTCTTTCTATCACATTTAACATTTTAAATAAAAGTGAATTTCACATTTTTCAGGCTTGGAAATGACCTACATCTCCTATCCTGTTTAACATGAGCCTCTCACAAAGGATAACACTAAAACGGTTTTTTTGCACTGAGACCTGTTGCTCATAAGCCTTTCCATGGTCACGGACTGAAGCTTTTTAATTTCCTGGCAATGCCTCCTAAGGGCGAAGGCTGGATGCACACTGAAGACAGGAGGCCCAAAAGTCCGATGCTTCCCAGTCCCCCCTCCTCTCACCTCTCGGGACAAGCGCTGATGCCTCTGTGGTCTCATTTAGACATCTGCAGTTTAGCTCCATTCAAAGGTGATGGAAAGCAGTTCTGAAACTTGGTTGAGAAAACCAAAAGAAGTCTTTAAAAATAAAGTCAGTGCCTCCCCTGGTGCTGGGCTACTTTGGCATGAGATGGTGCATCACTGGGTATGATCAGCTTGAACAGAACACAGCTGAAGAAGTGGAAGTTGAAACTTGGGATAAAGGGGAGCACACTCCGAAATGAGGAGTCCACTCAACGACAAGAGGTCACTGTGTCAGGTGTGTATACCCACCACTGCTCAGCAGCCGCTGAATGTGGCCAGGCAGCAAACAGCTTCTGTTTATCTTTGGAAGAAGAAGGCAACAGGATCAGCTATGACTTTATCTCGGCATCACCATTCAAATAGTGAACGTCTGCTCTTTTTGCTAAGTTTCCATATGATGGGGATATTAATCAAGGTTCCCTCCACCCTCATCCCTATAGTCATGGGGTGGGCGTGTACACTAAGCCACACGATTCAGTCTCCCTTTTTCTGGAATTTGAGATCTGAGCTGAACAGAGATGGGGGTGAACAGATTTCCTCTGATGGTGGTACCACAAGTGCCGGTCTCTTCCTTTCTGCTACCTAGATTCCTAACAGTATCCTGGTTTCTGAATTCCCTAAGCTCTGATTGCCTGGCTTGAATTCCATGAGCTAACTTAGGAATCGGCACACTTCTTTTGTAAAGGACCAGGTAATGAACGTTTTACGCTTTGCTGGCCAGACGGTCTCAGTCACCACTACTCCGCTCTGCCATCACAATGCAAATGTAGCCCCAGAAAACCCATAAACAAAAGGCATGGCTGTGTCACGACAAGACTTTATTTAGGGACACTCAAATTTGAATTGCATGTAGTTGTCACATGTTAGGAAATATTGCTCTTGTTTTGATTTTTTTCAATGATTTGCAAATGTAAAAACTATCCTTAGCTTGTGGGCTATACAAAAACAGGCGGCAGGACTGACTTGACCTGACCCCTATCTCCCCCTGGGCTAAGGCATCTCCCTCTGGTAACTTCCTATATTCTACCTAATCTAGCTGCAGTCAGTTTCTCTTGCCTGCAAGGGAAGAAATCTGACTCTAATGTGCATTGAATTTATCTGTATCTAAAGGACATTGGCTACAAGGTTCCCCAGAGAACACTATTCAGTTCCTTATTTGTTCACTCATGCATTCAATCTGTGTTGAGCACCTTTTATGCTCCAGGGACCATATGTAGCAGGCACTGAGAATACAGCCATAATTTAGGCCAACACCATCCTGCCTTCCTTAAGGGAGCTTTCTACACAACAGGCATGGATGAAACTGATGGGAAACAAAGGCAGGGATTTAAATTATCGCCTGTGGCTGCACAGGACACTCTCTGGGGAGACAGAATGTTCAAAAGGCATGTTCAGAGGGGGGAAAAAAATTACAAAGTTCAAGATGGTAAGAGAGGGCCCACATGATTGAGCTCCTAAATGCTCCTTCTAGAAAGAAAAACAAGGTAAGGTCTACCAAAAGGGGACTTTGAAACTCTAGTGGGAAGAAAGAGAAATAAACAGTCAAAATCTCAAAAATCAATGTAAACAAGATGCATTTGATAGGACATTTTTATTAATTAAAAAAAGAAACAATAAATATTAGAGATGACACTGGCTCACTTTCATAGTTGGCCAGGTGTGGACGGAATCACATATATAAAAGGGACCTTATCTAACTCTCTTCTGCCAAGATATGTAATTAAACAAGCAGAACCAAGGTTTTGGCTTTTCAGGTCCTTACTGATGATTCCATATCCTTCCTCTCCTGTGTTCTTTTTTTATCCCCTGATATTTAGGTTTGGGAGACTCTTCTTAATATTAAAGACAATCTCTCCAGCTGAAAATATAAGCCCGGCCCCGCTTGTCATGTACTCAGAGGAAATGAACTGTGCTTGCCTTTTCTATCAAGCTTTTCCGAAGTGCTACTAAAGAAAGATTACTGCCAGGTTGACCTTAAGACCCTCATTCTCTGGGGTTAATTAACTTGGGTGAATATCCTTGTTCTCAGATGGATTATAGCCGAAGTCCATTATGAAGTGGCTTATGAGAGCACGGGTTGGATCTCCCTAAAACGGAACTGAGAGGTCCAAAGCACTTCCTCTTTCAGTCATGGCACGCCAATGCGGATATACCATCAAGTGGAGATGGTGCTGAACACATGGCTAGAGCTCAATACATGCATGGCAAGTAAGTGAAAATATTCTGAGTTGACTCTTATACGACATTATTGCTACTTTCCCAAGGATTGTGTAAATTCTCAACTTCTGGTTTCATTTTCCTCTCTACTCTTCTCAGAGGAAATGCCCTATGAACCACTTTTTCCATAACAACTTTTCAATCTACTAAGATGAAAACTGACCAAACACAGATGGCTAAGAATACCCTTAGAAATACATTCCCACCTCACCACGGTATTGCTCATTAACAAAAGTAAACAGCTTTAAGAAAATCATTTCTGAGAATTTAGTGTACCATAAACAAATTGACCCCCTTTTACATATATATACATGTGTGTACATATGTGCACATATACACAGGCGTATAAATTATACACTAATATTGTTGAGTGGACAAATATTTGTTAAACACGTTTTTTGTGTTCACATTTAAATATAAGGATAAAACACCATTTGAAGTAACACTGAAAGAAATATAACTTTGTGGAACAGACCTGTGTTTTCTCCCCAGTATCTCAACTGTTATTTATCACTCCTTAGTTTAATCCTCACTTTCTTTCTGTATTTCCCACAGGGCATATTATAAATTTGATTTCTACTTGTAGTGCTATTTTATCACTCAAAGGTTAGCCGACACATTCTGCTTTTGACAGTCTCACTACAGCCATAGCCCTCACCACCTCCATTCACTGGATTGACTAGGCTTAATTACTTGACTATTTACTTAACTAATTGAGCATAAGAAATTAGTAAGGAATTACTTAAGTATCTGAAAAGGAAACATTGCAGACCAGTGCTTTTAGCACCTAGACATTCAAAATACCACCTTGGTTTTTAATACTCTAGGTAAGGATATAATACATATGGTATTTTTCTGCTCTCAGATACTACAGACCTACTCTTGGAATGAGGATATGGCAAGAGGAGTGATTTCTCAAATTAAAAATCTAGGTACTATTATCAGAAGAATGCAAATAGGTGTTGAGTAATGCTAACGAGGAATTATATCTTTTTTTTCAACCAAACTGAGATATAAATATGTTAGAAACTCTATCTTCTTTAAAATAAAACTGAAGTCTACATTATACACTATGAATTCTTTTATTAAAACAGAAATAAAATACTCAGAAGTCTGAAGATAAGCAATATTTTCAAGCATCAGAACAAACTAGAATAATCCAGTGTTTTCTTAGTTGTAATTATCTATCAAGCAATAGTCAATTCAGGTTTATTCCATCTATCCTGAGCATGTAAAGTTAGCGGAATCAGTTCTCCAACTGGACTATGTATTAAGAGAGGACATGGCCTCAGCTTTTATCTGCTGATAGGTAAGTTGGCTTCCATTGGCTTGCACACCTTATCAGAACCATGGTTGTCCCTTTACTCTGACAAATCTTTGGAGCCATAGTTGTCCCAGAAGCAGCTTTCCCTACAATACACACGATGTTGTAGCTGCTCTCTCTCAGGACTTAGCGTGATTCCTATCTGCTCATTCTTTTCAATGTGGAAATACAAATTCTGTATGTGTCCAGAGTCAAAAGATGTGTTTGGTGTTTACTGACCCCAGCAGCTGTGCCCCAACCAGATGTTCCCTGCTGAGCCTTCTAGTGTGGTTCCTGCTTCCAAGTCCTCTAGACTGGACTGCTTCCTGCCTGTTTCCAAGCCTGGTTCTCCAACTTCAGAAGAGAAAATGCCATTTAATTCCCTTTTGCTTCAACTAACCAGAGTCCATTTCTGCTGCTTATGATAAAATGCTCCTAGCTGCAAACCATTTATTCAACTAATGTTTTTTAAATGCCCGCAATCTGTGCGGCACTTGTGATTCAATGATGGGCAAACGTCAGGTCTCTGCTCATAGGAGCTCACAGCCTAGAAGAGGTGATTATAAAAATGGCAATGAGGTCTGTCTGATAAAAGACAGGGGGCATGGGAAGGGTGCTGTGTCCCTTTGGATACGGTGATGGAGAGGTGACCCTCTGGGGGTAAATTATAGAGCTCAGATCCAACTACAGAAAAGGAGGCAGCCATTTGAAGAGCTGGGGCAAGAAGAATCCATACAGAGGGAAGAACAATTACAAAGACAGGAGGACAGAACTTGGCAATCTCTAGGAGAGAGGTTGAACTGGCTGACCCAGTCAATGGACTCTGGTCTCTCCTTATCTGCCCTTCCAATCACCTGGGGCTATAAAATCCCTGCGGGCCAAACCCACTCCCCAAAATGTTACCTCCTTTCTCTAAAATTATTTTAACACAACATTTTTGCTTATTCTCAACTTGTTTGATACATTTGAGGCTTGTTTCTCAATAAAATTATAAGCCCTTTCAGAGCTGGGGAGATGTCAGACACCCTGTTTATATCCCCACACATTACGGTCATGGTAGCTGTCCCATAAAAGTGCAGCAATTGAGACGCCGAGTGCCCAGCAAGACCAGATTATTGTTAGTCTGTCACCAGGTGTGGCAATGATGCTGTAAAGATGTCGCAGTGTTTCTCTCCAAGGGTTGTCTTATCTCTGCATTCATTAATTAAAGCAATTAGGATGGAGATTCTTTATATAACCAGTCTAGCCCGGAAAAGCTGACAGTTCAACTGGATTCATCAGCTAGGTCCCTAAACTTACAAGATCCTATAATTGGCAATTGACTTCAAAGGATTTAGCAAACAATGACAAACACATAGACCCTTCCAATCCCGGCTAACACACAGAAATAATCATCTTTAATACACTGCATTAGGGAGGACCTTCAAGATGGCAGAGGAGTAAGAAGTGGAGATCACCTTCCTCCCCACAAATACATCAAAAATACATCTACATGTGGAACGATTCCTACAGAACATCTACTGAATGCTGGCAGAAAACCTCAGATTTCCCAAAAGGCAAGAAAATCCCTACATACCTGGGTAGGGCAAAAGAAAAAAGAAAAAACAGAGGCAAAAAATTAGGGATGGGACCCGCATCTCTGCGAGGAAGCTGTGAAGGAGGAAACGTTTCCACACAAGAAAGCCCCTTCATTGGTGGAAACGGGAGGTGGGCAGGGGGAAGCTTCAGAGCCACGAAGGATAGCACAGCAACAGTGGTGCGGAGGGCAAAGCAGAGAGATTCCCACACAGAGGATCGGTGCCGACCAGCACTCACCGGCCTGAGAGGCTTGTCTGCTCACCCGCTGGGGTGTGTGGGGTTGGGAGTGGAGGTTTGGGCTTTGGAGGTCAGACCTCAGGAAGAGGACTGGGGTTGGCTGCATGAAGAGAGCCTGACGGGGCTAGTGCACCAAAGCTAGCTGGGAGGGAGTCTGGGAAAAAGTTTGGACCTGCTGAAGAGGCAAGAGACCGTTGTTTCGGGGTGCGTGAGGGGAGGGGATTCCTTCCCTGTGTGCCCACAGAAGGCAAAGCACTGCCTAAGTGAGCTCCAGAGATGGGCACAAGCCGTGGCTATCAGCTCTGACCCCAGAGACGGACATGAAGCATTCATGCTGATGCTGCTGCCGCCACCAAGAAGCCTGTGTGCGAGCCCAGGTCACTCTCCACACCGCCCCTCCCGGGAGCCTGTGCAGCCCGCCACCGCCAGGGTCCCGTGATCCAGGGACAACCTCCCTGAGAGAACACGTGGCACACCTCAGGCTGTTGCAAGGTCATGCTGGTCTCTGCCGCGGCAGGCTCGCCCCGCATTCCAGTTTGACTACCGTACCCCTCCTTCCCCCTGGCCTGAGTGAGCAGGAGCCCCCTAATCAGCTGCTGCTTTAACCCCCTCCTGTCTGGACGGGAACAGATGCTTGAGGGAGACCTACACGCAGAGGTGGAGACAAAACCAAAGCTGAACCCCAGGAGCTGTGAGAACAAAGAAGAGAAAGGGAAATTTGTCTCCCTGCAGCCTCAGGAGCAGCAGGTGAATACCCACAATCAACGTGATGAACTCTGCATCTGTGGAATACCTGAATGGACAACGAATTGTCCCCAAATTGAGGCGGTGGACTTTGGGAGCAACTGCAGACTTGGGGTTTGCTGTCTGTGACTGATTTGTTTCTGATTTTTCTGTTTATCTCAGTTTAGTTTTTAGCACTCAGTATCACTGGTAGATTTGTTTATTGGTTTGGCTGCTCTCTTCTTTTTTATTATTTTTTTATTTTAATAATTAAAAAATTTTTTTTCTTCTTTCTTTACTTCTCCCTTTTCTTCTGAGCCGTGTGGCTGACAGGGTCTTGGTGCTCTGGCCCCCGGGTGTCAGGCCTGAGCCTCTGAGGTGACAGAGCCGAGTTCAGGACACTGGATGACCAGAGGCCTCCGGGCTCCACGTAATATCAAACGGCGAAGGCTCTCCCAGAGGTCTCCATCTCAATGCTAAGACCCAGCTCCACCCAACGGCCAGCAAGCTCCAGTGCTGACGCCCCATACCAAACAACTAGCAAGACAGGAACACAACCCACCCATTAGCAGAGAGGCTGCTGAAAATCATACAAACTTCACAGACACCCCAAAGCACACCACCAGATGCGGCCCTGCCCACCAGAAAGACAAGATCCAGCCCCACCAACCAGAACACAGGCACCAGTCCCCTCCACCAGGAAGCCTACACAAGCCACTGAACCGACCTCATCCACTGGGGGCAGACACCAAAAACAACGGGAACTATGAATCTGCAGCCTGTGAAAACGAGACCCCAAACACAGTAAGTTAAACAAAATGAGAAGACAGAGAAATATGCAGCAGATGAAGGAGCAACGTAAAAACCAACCAGACCAAGCAAATGAAGAGGAAATAGGCAGTCTACCTGAAAAAAAATTCAGAGTAATGATGGTAAAGATGGTCCAAAATCTTGGAAATAGAATGAAGAAAATACAAGAAATGTTTAACAAGGACCAAGAAGAACTAAAGAGCAAACAAACAATGATGAACAACACAATAAATGAACTTAAAAATTCTCTAGAAGGAATCAATAGCAGAATAACTGAAGCAGAGGAACAGAAAAGTGAACTGGAAGATAAAATACTGGAAATAACTAAAGCAGAGCAGAATAAAGAAAAAAATGAAAAGAAATGAGGACAGTGTCAGAGACCTCTGGGACAACATTAAATGCACCAACATTTGAATTATAGGGGTCCCAAAAGAAGAAGAGACAAAGAAAGGGACCAAGAAAATATCTGAAGAGTTTATAGTTGTAAACTTCCCTAATATGGGAAAGGAAATAGTCAATCAAGTCCAGGAAGCACAGAGAGTCCCATACAGGATAAATGCAAGGAGAAACACGCCAAGACACATATTAAGCAAACTGCCAAAAATATTAAAGAAGAAATATTAAAAGCAGCAAGTGAAAAACAACAAATAACATACAAGGGAAGCCCCATAAGGCTAACAGCTGATCTTTTGGCAGAAACTCTGCAAGCCAGAAGGGAGTGGCAGGATATATTTAAAGTGATGAAAGGGAAAAACCTACAACCAAGATTACTCTACCCAGCAAGGATCTTATTCAGATTTGACAGAGTAATTAAAACATTTACAGACAAGCAAAAGTTGAGAGAATTCAGCACCACCAAACCAGCTTCACAACAAATGCTAAAGGATATTCTCTAGGCAGGAAACACAGGAGAAGGAAAAGACCTATGAAAACAAACCCAAAACAATTAAGAAAATGGTAATAGGAACATACATATCAATAATTACCTTAAATGTAAAAGGATTAAATGCTCCAACCAAAAGACATAGACTGGCTGAATGGATACAAAAACAAGACCCATATATATGTTGTCTACAAGAGACCCACTTCAGACCTAGGGACACACACAGACTGAAAGTGAGGGGATGGAAAAAGATATTCCATGCAAATGGAAATCAAAAAAAGCTGGGGTAGCAATACTCATAACAGACAAAATAAACTTTAAAATAAAGACTATTACAAGAGACAAAGAAGGACACTACCTAAGGATTAATGGATCAAGCCAAGAAGAAGATATAACAACTGTAAATATTTATGCACCCAACATAGGAGCACCTCAATACATAAGGCAAATGTTAACAGCCACAGAAGGGGAAATCGACAGTAACACAATCATAGTAGGGGACTTTAACACCACACTTTCACCAATGGACAGATCATCCAAAATGAAAATAAATAAGGAAACACAAAGCTTTAAATGACACAGTAGACAAGACGGAATTAATTGATATTTATAGGACATTCCATCCAAAAACAACAGAATACACTTTCTTTTCAAGTGCTCATGGAACATTCTCCAGGATAGATCATATCCTGCATCACAAATCAATCCTTGGCGAATTTAAGAAAACTGAAATTGTATCAAGTATCTTTTCTGACCACAACACTATGAGACTAGATATCAATTACAGGAAAAAAACTGTAATAAATACAAACACAAAGAGGCTAAACAATATGCTACTAAATAAACAAGAGATCACTGAAGAAATCAAAGAGGAAATCAAAAAACACCTAGAAACAAATGACAATGGAAACACGACGACCCAAGACCTATGGGATGCAGCAAAAGCAGTTCTAAGAGGGAAGTTTATAGCAATACAATCTTACCTCAAGAAACAAGAAAAATCTCAAATAAACCTATATTTAAAGCAATTAGAGAAAGAAGAACAAAAAAACCCCAAAGTTAGCAGAAGGAAAGAAATCATAAAGATCAGAGCAGAAATAAATGAAAAAGAAATGAAGGAAACGACAGCAAAGATCAATAAAACTAAAAGCTGGCTCCTTGAGAAGATAAACAAAATTGATAAACCATTAGCCAGACTCATCAAGAAAAAAAGGGAGAAGACTCAAATCAATAGAATTAGAAAAGGAAAAGGAGAAGTAACAACTGACACCGCAGAAATACAAAGGATCATGAGAGATTGCAATAAGCAACTCTATGCCAATAAAATGGACAACCTGGAAGAAATGGACAAATCCTTAGAAAAGCACAACCTCCCAAGACTGAACCAGGAAGAAACAGAAAATATAAACAGACCAATCACAAGCACTGAAATTGAGACTGTGATTAAACATCTTCCAACAAAAGCCCAGGACCAGATGGCTCCACAGGTGAATTCTACCAAATATTTAGAGAAGAGCTAACACCTATCCTTCTCAAACTCTTCCAAATATAGCAGAGGGAGGAACACTCCCAAACGCATTCTATGAGCTCACCATCACCCTGATGCCAAAACCAGACAGAGATGTCACAAAAAAAGAAAAATACAGGCCAATATCACTGATGAACATAGATGCAAAAATCCTCAACAAAATACTAGCAAACAGAATCCAACAGCACATTAAAAGGATCATACACCATGATCAAGTGGGGTTTACCCAAGGAATGCAAGAATTCTTTGATATATGCAAATCAATCAATGTGATACACCATATTAACAAACTGAAGGATAAAAACCATATGATATTTTCAAAAGATGCAGAAAGAGCTTTCAACAAAATTCAGCACCCATTTATGATAAAAACTCTCCACAAAGTAGGCAGAGAGGGAACCTACCTCAACATAATAAAGGCCATATATGACAAACCCACAGCCAACATCATTCTCAATGGTGAAAACCTGAAAGCATTTCCTCTAAGATCAGGAACAAGACAAGGTTGCCCACCCTCACCACTATTATTCAACATAGTTTTGGAAATTTTAGCCACAACCATCAGAGACGAAAAATAAATAGAAAGAATCCAAATCAGAAAAGAAGAAGTAAAGCTGTCACTGTTTGCAGATGACATGATACTATACATAGAGAATCCTAAAGATGCTACCAGAAAACTACCTGAGCTAATCAATGAATTTGGTAAAGTAGCAGGATACAAATTTAATGCACAGAAATCTCTTGCATTCCTATACACTAACGAAGAAAAACCTGAAAGACAAATTAAGGAAATACTCCCATTTACCACTGCAACAAAAAGAATAAAATACCTAGGAATAAACCGACCTAAGGAGACAAAAGACCTGTATGCAGAAAACTATAAGACACTGATGAAAGGAATCAAAGGTGATACAAACAGATGGAGAGATAGACCATGTTCCTGGATTTGAAGAATCAACATTGTGAAAATGACTATACTGCCCAAAGCAATCTACAGATTCAATGCAATCCCTATCAAACTACCACAGGCATTTTTCACAGAATTAGAACAAAAAAATTTCACAAGTTGTATGGAAACACAAAAGACCCTGAATAGCCAAAGCAATCTTGAGAAAGAAAAACGGAGCTGGAGGAATCAGGCTCCCTGACTTCAGACTATACAGTAATCAAGTACAGTATACAAAGTACAGTAATTAAGACAGTGACACAAAAATAGAAATACAGATCAATGGAACAGGACAGAAAGCCCAGAGAGAAACCCACGCACATATGGTCACCTTATCTTTGATAAAGGAGGCAAGAATATACAATGGAGAAAAGACAGCCTCTTCAATAAGTGCTGCTGGCAAAACTGGACAGCTACATGTAAAAGAATGAAATTAGAACACTCCCTAACACCATACACAAAAATAAACTCAAAATGGATTAAAGACCTAAATATAAGGCCAGACACTATAAAACTCTTAGAGGAAACCGTAGGCAGAACACTCTATGACATAAATCACAGTAAGATCCTTTTTGACCCACCTCCTAGAGAAATGGAAATAAAAACAAAAATAAACAAATGGGACCTAATGAAACTTAAAAGCTTTTGCACAGCAAAGGAAACCATAAACAAGACCAAAAGACAACCCTCAGAATGGGAGAAAATAATTGCAAGCGAAGCAACTGACAAAGGATTAATCTCCAAAATATATAAGCAGCTCATGGAGCTAAGTATCAAAAAACAAACAACCCAATCCACAAATGGGCAGATCTAAATAGACATTTCTCCAAAGAAGATATACAGATTGTTAACAAACACATGAAAGCAAGCTCAACATCACTAATCATTAGAGAAATGCACATCAAAACTACAATGAGATATCACCTCACACTGGTCAGAATGGCCAAAAAATCTACAAACAATAAATGCTGGAGAGGGTGTGGAGAAAAGGGAAGCCTCTTGCACTGTTGGTGGGAATGTAGATTGATACAGCCACTATCGAGAACAGTATGGAGGTTCCTTAAAAAACTAAAAATAGAACTACCATATGACCCAGCAATCCAACTACTTGGCATATACCCTGAGAAAACCATAATGCAAAAAGTCATGTACCACAATGTTCACTGCAGCACTATTTACAATAGCCAGGACATGGAAGCAACCTAAGGGTCCATCGACAGATGAATGGATAAAGAAGATGTGGCACATATATACAATGGAATATTACTCAGCCATAAAAAGAAATGAAATTCAGTTATTTGTAGTGAGGTGGATGGACCTAGAGACTGTCATACAGAGTGAAGTAAGTCAGAAAGAGAAAAACAAATACCGTATGCTAACACATATGTATGGAATCTAAAAAGAAAAAAAGGTTCTGATGAATCTAGAGGCAGGACAGGAATAAAGACACAGATGTAGAGAATGGACTTGAGGACACGGGGAGGGGGAAGGGTAAGCTGGGACGAAGTGAAAGAGTAGCATGGACATATATACACTAACAAATATATATATATATATATACACTTACATATATACACTATGTATATATACATACATACATATTTGTATATACGTAAGTGTATACACTTACATATATACACTTCCCACTAGCTAGTGGGAAGCAGCCGCAGAGCACAGGGAGATCAGCTTGGTGCTTTGTGACCACCTAGAGGGGTGGGATAGGGACGGTGGGAGGGAGACACAAGAGGGAGGGTATATGGGGATATACGTATACGTATAGCTGATTCACTTTGTTATACAGCAGAAACTAACACATCATTGTACAGGAATTATACTCCAATAAACATTAAAAAAAAAAATACACTGCATTAGCACCAGACAGAGAGAGTGTATGCAACGTACTACGAAGTGGAGGGTCCCTCTGTATTAGATGATTAAAAGATAATGTTTCCAGCACAACTGATTACAAAAAACGGAATAATCACCAGAGATACACCAAAGGGTGGGTAAGTGATTTGTCTGGAGTGCTCCTGGAAATTAAAAGAACTCAAATAGATTGTATATGATGTAATACACAAAGATGTCTCAAGCAAAGCCTGGAAAATATATTTTTTTCCTTCCTGGTGCAGAGGCCACAGTAGAAGAAAATAAGGGAGATGAACATTATCTGGTCTCTGTCTTTCCTTGGGAATTCTTCATTTGTTAATGAATTTTAAGAATTCTTTCGGCTGTTCGCTTTTGTCAAAAATATTGATGTGGGGGAATGACTTGACCTTAGGAAAGCACTTGTGCCATCCGGCATGGTTTTCACCTCGCCTGCTTTCTACACACTCCCTGTGTGACAGGAATAGTAATATGCTATAGAACAAATCACATATATATCAGTTATTACTACATCTATATATGGGCAAAGAAGCAGTCTGGAATTTAAACTGAGGATCACAAGTCATAATTTACTGTAACACTGAATGGAAACCATCTAGTTGCGTGTACTCTGAGAGTTTCCTCATCTGTAAAATGGGATTTATCACACTTAAAGGGTTGCCTTAGAATTCAAATGTATGTTGATGAATATTCAAACAACCACCACAACAACAAACAAAAAAATCTTGTGTTTTGCTTTTTGATTTCTTACAACCAAGATTCTCACCCACTTGGGTAGCAGCAGCTATTTAGTGAGCAGGAGAGAAGCATTTTTCTGGATAACTACCAACATACCATACATTTCCTCCGAGCCTCTCAGGACACAGAACATTTCACGAGACAGAAATAACAGTGAACCTATTAACAAGGGCCAATTAGAAGCATTCAGCCATGCACACATATACACAAAAACACGAGAATTAATATTCACCCCGATTTCCTCTTTGAATCATGCATTTTGGTTTGTTAGTTGGTTTGCTTTGGTTTTATAGCTAGAAGGAACTCAAAGTTGATCTAATTCAAATGTCTCATTTTAATGTCAAAGAACTGAGGCCCAGGGAGAGGAACAGACTTGATATCTGTCTGCTGTCCACCCACCTAGTGCTGAACATCAACTAGAAAAAGGTGTTCAATCCTGTGATGTTTTTAAGAGTAATGTCTTCAAATGAGAGTATATTCCAATGAGAATGATCCAGATGGTGAGTGGCCTGGACAAAATTCCTTAGAAGACAACAGGGATCACTAATATAGGATTCATTGATTGTTTACTGCAGGCACTCATTGAGCTAATAGCTTTAAGTACATTTTCACTCTTGACTCTCTATTGCCAATATGAGAGCAGCTCTACATTTAAAACTGCAGAGATAAAAGGTAGTGAGGCTTAGTGAGGTAAAGTAACTTGTCCAAGCTCTTAGGTAGTAGCAGAGCCAGTGTAAGCTTTTGGCAGGAAAAAAGCTTTTTGCAGGAAAGAGGTCTCTGCAGGAAGGCACCCCTTTGTCTTGTCAGCAAACTTAAACCAGGCGCCCCCATGCTCTACTCATCTCTGGCCCTAGCACACCTTTTAATTAAATCTTTTGATCACATAATACCATGCCTAACTTGTTGGTTCTTTGCATAGATCAAAGAATTAGAAACGAAGAATGAGTAATTAACAGATGACCAGAGCTCTTCCCCTAGCTTCTCCTTCAGTAATCTCGCCGCGAACAAACTGTGTGAACAAGATAACATCTCAACAAAGATCCCGAGGAGTCGACAAGCCTGCACACGGTGGGGGATGGCAACAACTCTGACCCCCTATCTCCGTGAGCAACTGAGATTACTTTCCTGTCTCCTTTGAAAAGCTTTCATGGTCGAGCAGAATCTTCAGAGGTGGCTTTTGGGGGACAGTGAGTCCACCGCCTCCCCGGATTGCCAGCATTCTAATGAAAAGCACTTTTCCTTTCTACCAACATTTGTGAGTATTGATTTTGTAAGCGGCGCGCAGTGGGACCCGATTTGGTAACACCAGAACTGATGTCCAATTTTCGCTGACTCTGAAAACAAGTGCTCTTTACCACGATGCCACGCAGCATCGTCCATAAAATGAGGCAACGAGTTCCTCAGGATAGAAACCTTAGTGGAAGTTGCATACGAAACCCATTCTACCCTTTTCTGCTCTATGATCATAGAGCAACACTTATCTAGGTTTTCTGATATCCAGCCCCAAGCTCTTCCCAACTGTTCACTTCCATTGCATTGCACAGCGTCTGGTGCATAGTATACTCTCAATAACTATCTGTTCACGGAAAAATTGCAAAAAATGTTAAAATCATTCAAATACGAATTATAACATTTGTACAGAAAAAATGGTTGTGAACAAGGTTGTAACCCATGCAGCAAAGAAATAGGTACTATAACAGGTAGCTTAGTGTATTGTTAGATAAGAAGTCGGGGCTGTATTTGAGTTCCAGTTTAGTCATGTACAAGCTGTGTGACATTAAGTACATTACTTAACCTCTCTGAACTTCAGTTGTCCAGCTATAACACAGAAGGATAAAGGGTAGCAACAATAGCAGTTGGCTATAGTGGCTTCACGGATATGATCAAAGCACAGAGTCTGACACAAGCCATCAATAAACGGCAGCCTTGATCACTGTTCTTACCAGCTATGCCTATGGGAGTGGTTTCCAGCATGAATATGCCAAGATCTCTCCTTACAAAGCAGAAGCTGTCAGTGTGCCCTAAGAATTTCAGAAGCATCTGCTTTTCTGATCTTAATATGGATTTCCAAAATCCACTTCGGTTCCTTGTTCAAAAGCGTAAGCTCTGATGAATTATTCTAATGATTTTTATCAAAGGCAAAGTCCTCTGTAAGACTCTAAAACAGAGATAATGGTATTATATGCTTTGTAGGCTTGTTTGAGACTTGAGTTAATGAATGACACACTTGGGAGGTGCCTGACACCACATCTTACATATTTAATTAGACTAATTTAAAAACAGCCAACACTATTAAGACCCTGACTCACCAAGTCCAGTGTGTGTGGGGTTTTCTCCATACATCAGGCAATGTTCTTATACTAGCTGGGCATCCTACAACTCACTTTTGACACTCATTACCTGGAGATACCATCAGATCCTACAGGTTAAGGGCTCAGCCCTGCAAAATTGCCCCCCGACCCCAACTTCAGATGCCAATTGTAAGTTGAGGTTATCCCCTGTACTTCTGACTACACAGTTATAGATCTGAGGTTCCCATGACCTTCTGCGCTGTTCAGGTTTGATTAATTTGCTAGAGTGGCTAATAGAAGTCAGAGAAACATTTTACTTACTCATGTTACCTGTTTATTATAAAAGGTTGTAACTCAAGAACAGCCAGATGGAAGAGATGCATAGAGCAAGGTACAGGGAAAGGGGGTGGAGCTTCCATGCTCTCCAGGGTACCCCTCTCCAGCACATCCATCTGGTCCCTCACCTGGAAGCTCTCTGAACCCTGTCTTTCTGGGTTTTTGTGGAGACTTCATTACATAGGCCTGATTGATTAAATCATTGGCCACTGGTGACTGAACTCCACCTCCAGCTCCTCCCCAGAGATTGGGCGGTGGGGCTGAGAGTTCAAAACCTCTAATCTTGCTAGACTCTGCTGGCAATCAGCCCCCAACCTTACGTGCTTTCCAAAAGTCACCTCGTTAACATAACCAAAGACACCTTTATTGGTCTCCTCACTTAGGAAATTCCTAGTGCTTTAGATTCTCTGTGCCAGAAAAGGGAGGAAAACCAAATATATACTTCTTATTTTAAACCACAATATCACAACTATGTTGTCCATAAAATGTTAGCTGGTACATCAGTTATCTTTGGCTTCATTAATTCTATGAAACAAAAGCTAAAAGCTAAATTCCTCAGTGGTTTACAGTGACAAATATTTTCTCACTCTCACAGATATTCAGGTTGACCGATTTGGCTGAGGTTGGTTGGGCTCAGCTGGCCAGCTCCATTTCATGAAATGGGATGGCTGGACTTGGATGTAGGCCGCAGGCTGAGTTTGAGACTGATCTATGTTTTTCTCAGCCTCCTATTCCACTGGATCCCCAAGGCATGTTTTTCTTATTGTGAATTCAGGAGTATAGGCGTCAGCCAAATCATGCCTCAGCCCAGGGACCAAAGCAAGTCATGTGGCACAACCCAAGTAGGTGGAGAAGGGACGTACATCTGCCAAAAGGGGTGAGGGATGGAAACGAAGATTTGGTAAATAATAATCAAATCCATGACAGTTGGATTCCAAGTATTCATGACCTGGTTAGACCAATGTAATCAAAATCATCCAGTAACAAATGAACTTCCCTCCAGGCCTCCAGCCGGCCAAACCCTTAGGATGTGGATGATTGGATAAGGGCAAGTTCAGTTCCCCTCGAGAGCAATTCCTGCAGACTAAGCTGAAGAAAACTGGCCTTCTGGCAGCGAGGCTGCATTCGAAATTCCAAATAAGGAAAGCCAGAGCTTAGGGCACTGCACAGTGAAGCAAATGCCAACTCCATACTCTTATTACCATCGAAGGGGATGACACCTTCAATATATCTCAACAGAAAAACCATTTCCTTCCAGATCAGATGACAGGTGATACAGGAATACCGTGCATTTGATTCGATAGACTATTTAATATACAGTGGACCAAAAGCAGGACAAAAACCAAGGAGATAAGAACTCATATGAGCTTCAGGGTGAATTTAAGTGGCCACCTTACCCTAGTTTGTCAAAATAGATTTGCAAAAATAGCTCACAAGGGATAACGTGAGAGTGAGAGTGCAGGGGTGTAAGGTACAGGGAAGTGAGAAAGCACGATGTCTAGGACCTACTCTGTAATTAAACTGTCTGATTCTGGCTGAGTGGCTGCTTTCTCAGACTCAGCAGTTTTACTTTGGGAGTGGTTAAGAGTTGAGCTTTAATTCCTAACTGTGATCATGATATATGACCCTTTTAATGTATTGTTGAATTTGGTTTGCTAACATTTTGTTGAGGATTTTTGTATCTCTGTTCATCAGCGCTATTGACCTATAAATCTCTTTTTTTGTGGTGTCTTTGTCTGGCTTTGGTATCAGGGTGATGTTGGCCTCACAGAATAAGTTCAGAAGCATTCCTTCCTCTTCAATGTTTTGGAAAAGTTTGAGAAGGTTAGGAGTTAACTCTTCTTTAAATGTTTGGTAGAATTCACCTGTGAAGTCTGGTCCTGGACTTCTGTTTGTTGGGAGGTTTTTTTAAAATTACTGATTCACTTTCACTGCTGGTATTCAGTCTGTTCATATTTTTTATTTCTTCCTGATTCAGTAATGGGAGATTGGTATGTTTCTAGGAATGTATTCATTTCTTCTAGGTTGTCCATTTGATTGGCATAGAATTGTTCACAGTAATCTGTTATGATCATTCGTATGTCTGTGTGTTTAAAGTAACGCCTGCTAGAGAGTAGTCTCTCATGCTGTATTAGCCTTTAGGGATGTCAGCAGCATAACCATAATTACATCCATAATGAGAGTGTAAAGGGATTTACTCTATCAGGGATCCTCGAAACAGGATCTCTAGATTACAGGGCATGGTGGTTGATAACAGGTCTGCAAATTCATGGAACGCTAAGAGGCAGTACCTGTGCCACCTTCCTTTGAAACTGGCACGTCTGTGATTTAGAAGAAGAGAACATTTTGGAAGCTCCGGGTGACTCCTAAGGCGAGGTGAGATACAGCCTGCAGCTTCTGCTGCTTTCTGATGGGGCGCTCTCTCTGGGAGCTGCCAGGTGCCACATAAAAAGCCCAGAGATCTTGAGGCTGCCAAGCGGAAGCACCACATCCCGAGACCTCACGGGGAGTAAGCGATGCTCAAGATGTCCCAACTCTTCTAGCCCAGACCCAGACCTATACTTGGAGCAAAGAAGACTGCAAGGTCCGCTAGCCCCACCACCACCTGACTGCAACTACATGGCAGAATCGGAGCGAGAGCTGCCTCACCAGGCCTAGTCAACCTCAGATTCAGGGCAGAATCAATGATCTTTATTGTTTTAAGTCACTGTTTTCCCACGATGTGTCATTCACCAATGACCCCCAGATGAGGAGGCAGTGACCGTGCGGCCACCACAGTGGAAGGACAGAGCCAAGGCAGCCACAGAGGGTGGGGCTCTGGCTCACGTTCTCTGTGTCCATCAAAACAGCTCTCTTTCCCGCATTGGAATTCTGTATACTTTTTTTTGTTTGTTTCATTTTAAGGGAAAAAGGCTTCTACTGCTAAAAGAAAAAGGTTTGAAAACCACTGAATTAGGTAATACCTCCCATGTTTTCAAGATCCACAGTTTCAATAATGAAGTTCACACTAACTAATAACAACGGCTGAGTATGCACTGCGAGTATGTACAGTGAATCATTATGTTTTCACCATGCCCACCAGCCCGAGGTCAACCCACTGTGAAAGAGCAGAGGCAGGATTTGGACCCAGGCATCCTGATCTCAGGGCCCACACTTCCAATTAGAAGAATACAAGAGTTAACAAGAGTTAAACTGAGCTATGCTGCTTACCAAAGAATAGTGCTCATGCTACTTAAGGACAGGTATGAACAAGGGCCACATCCACTTGTAAGTTGAGTAGCCGCTACATGGCCCAGTTGGCTTCTAAAATACTGTCCAACCCATAGAAAAGGGAATCCTCCTACACCGTTGGTGGGAATGTAAATTGGTGCAGCCACTATGGAAAACAGTATAGGGGTTCCTCAAAAAACTAAAAATAGAGTTGCCATACGATCCAGCAATCCCACTCCTGGGCATGTATCCAGACAAAACTGTAATTCAAAACGATACCTGCACCCCAGTGTTCATAGCAGCACTATTTACAATAGCCAAGACAAGGAAACAACCCGGGTGCCCATCGACATGAATGGATAAAGAAGATGTGGTACATATATACAATGGACTACTACGCAGCCATAAAAAGGAATGAAATAATGCCATTTGCAGCAACATGGATGGACCTAGAGATTATCATACTAAGTGAAGTCAGTCAGAAAGAGAAAGACAAATATCATATGATATCACTATATGTGGGATCTAAAATATGACACAAATGAACTTATCTACAAGAGAGAAACAGACTCATGGACATAGAGAACAGACTTGTGGTTGCCAATGGGGAGGGGGAGAGGGACGGGGGAGGGAAGGATTGGGAGTTTGGGATTAGCAGATGCACACTATTATATACAGAATGGATAAACAACAAGGTCCTACTGTATAGCACAGGGAACTATATCTGAAATCCTGTAATAAACCATAAAGGAAAAGAATATGAAAAAGAATACATATATATGTATGTATATGTATGTATAACTGAATCACTTGGCTTTACAGCAGAAACTAATACAACATTGTAAATCAACTATACTTCAATTAAAAAGAATACTGCCCAACCCAAATCTCTGACCCCAGCTCCACTTTCTCTAGAGTGGAGAGGTGATTCATCAAGTCATTTACACACATTAATTTCTCTAGTGGGTAAGCAATTACCAAGGGGACCCAGATAACAGAAGAAGAGAGACAAAATGTATTGGTGGGAAATGCCACAGAAATAGTTTTTTCCAAGCAAGGTATAGAACCCAAAAGGGCTACGTGCGGGAGAGAAGACAAAGGGTAGAGGAATCCAGATGAAGAAGAGCTGAGGAAATTTGAGACTAACAGAATTAGAAGAGGTCTGCAAACAATGAGCTATATTTCCTTTTTGAATCGTTCCAGAGGATCAGACTGACTGAAAGAATAATCAATAATACTAATTTATTATTAAGACTATTTATTGAGCCTCCAACACATACAATTTAAATATATTATGTTTAGTTCATGTAAGCATCCTATGATGTGGGCATTATTATTTGCCTTGTGCACATGAGGAAATTGAGGCTCAGACAGGTTCAACACTAGCCCAGCCCACAGAGCTCATAAATGGAAGAGACAGAATTTAAATCCAGGATTCAATGACTGATTTCAAATCTATGCTTTTCTCTGAGAGACATAAGAGACATTCTGGGGTGAGATTATCTCCCTTTAATTATACACATAAGGCTCATATATGTATTTATCAAACACCTGAGTCTTCCATCTTTTTTTTTAAAGAACACAAGAGAAAATTACATAAGAAGGATAGTCCCTGTACACTGAAAATGCTACCATGTAATCTGCAAGAAAATGTGACTCTGAGACAAAAAGATAAATCTAGCCAAGTACTGAAATCTACAATGCTGTACTGACAGGGGCTACATGGAGAGAAATCTAAGGTCAAAACCAGGTGGGAGGAAGGAGGGATTCATGAGGCATAACAGATCTTAACAGGTGGCTTTAAGCTCCATGAGAGATTGGTATGTGGTTTCTGATACACTGTGAGAAACCCCTGCCACATTTTTTACTTATGGACACATGTCATGGCTCGGCTGTGATTTGCTGTGTCTGCTTTGAAGCACCTCAGGGTTTATCTACTAAGGTGACATAAATTTCACACCTGACTGACAATAGTTCATACCACACTGTTAAACTTACATAAAATTTGCAAGAACAATACAGAAAATTTCAGATACTCTTTTGCCAACCTTTAATATTTTGCCAAATTCTTTATCATATCCTCTCTCTCTCAATGTGTGTGTGTGTCGGGGGGGGGGGGTGTGGGTGTATGGGTGTGTATCCCTTTACACTTCCGTGTTTATTTCCTAAGCATGGGGTCACTCTCTTTCACAACCACAGTAAAGTTATCAAATCAGGAAATTCAACCAATGTCTTGCTATTTTTGAAGAAGATGGGTCAGTTTTCTTTTCTTTTCTTGCTTTCTTTCTTTTTTATGTTTAATAGATGTCACTCACTTTGCGTGTTTCTGATGTTTCCTCATGAGAGGATTCTGGTTAAGCGTTGCTGACCGGAATACTACAAGGATAATGATATGTCCCTTCTCAATGTACTATCGTATCCAGAGGCTCAGGGTATCCACCTGCATTTGCTGATGATCACTCAGTCAAGATGTTGTTGGGCTTCTCTACTGGATAGACACACTTGCAATTGATAAGTAATCTATGGGGAGACACTTTAGCAGTACTAACCTTTGAGTCCATGATTAAGGGTCAGACCCCCATCTGCCTATGGGTCTCAGCCTCCACATTCCCTACTGATATGAAGGATGCAAGGTGAGCTTCATAATGAACATCTGGGCATTGCCTGTTATAAGAAAGGGTGGCAATAAAATATGTATTTCATACTTCCTCTTCAGACAAGCTGAGATAGATCCACTTTTCCTTGCTCTTTCCCATTAAGCAAAACTATGAACTCTGGAAATAGCACAACAGACAATCAAAGGTAGAAAGAAGAAGATAATCTGGTCTGGAAACCCAGGATGGCAGAACGGCATAGTGGCAGAGCATCTTGCATCCCCCTATCCAATAGAAGGTGACCCAGGCCCAGTGTTTCCCTGTTCATGACCGTGTAATAGAAGAAAATCCAAGCAGGCTTCTTCCTCTGCCAGAGAAAACAGGAGTGCCTCTTACAACATCAGGGGAGTCTGACACCGCTGAGAAGGGAGGTCATTTGGGAGTCCCATCAGATATAAGCAGCCGGGGGAAACACTCTCTTTCCTCACTGGGTCTGAGATTCCCCTTTTCCCTGGAGAGATACTGAGGTGGGCAGGACAGGCCAAACCAGCAAGTGGGACCCAGCTGTTACAAGGGTTTGGTCCAGGGAGGCTCTTTGTCCCCACGGGCCTTGAGACTATTTTCTCCCATCCGGCGGTGATGGGTGGGTGAGGGAGGGACCTGTCTAAGCAAGCAGCCTGGTCGGAGGGTCTCTCTGTCCCCGCAGGCCCAAGACTCTTCTCCTTCCTCCCTAACCCAGAGAGACCAGGAGAAGGGGTGAGCAGTAGGAGGGTCGCACCACAGCTCTCCCCCAAAAAGACACCTGGCAGCCTGGCCTGAGGAAACCTCTTCTTCTCCCTCAGGCAGCACCATCAGGGGACCAATGGAAGCACAAGGAGCACCTGATAAACCAAGCAGACCAAAATAACACTGCCAAGACAGCAAAAATTAAACTGTCATTGGAACCACAGTTCATAGAAGTAGGCCAAGAACCACCTGTTAACCTTAATGCAGTAACTGCCTGCCAGAGTAAAAGATTCAAGCAGGTCCCAGAGTCTCCTAATACAATAAACAAAATGCCCAAGTTACAAGTGAAAATCACCCACCATGCCAAAAACGAAGAAAATCACAGCTCAAATGGGAAAAGACAACCAAATGACACCATCACTGAGTCAGTTAGATGTTGGAATTATCTGACAAAGATTCTAAAGCTGCCATCATAAAAATGATTCAATAGTCAATTGTAAAATCTCTTGAAACTAATGAAAAAATTAAAAAACTCATCAAAAATAGTGTCTATATATATATACACACACACACGCACACACACACATATATAAGTGTGTGTGTGTGTGTGTGTGTGTGTGTATCCCCAAATGTAAATGATAGAACTTGAAATTATGGCAATAAAAAAAATACTCACAGGGTAAGCTCAGGAGAAGAATGGAGATGACAGAGGATAGAATCAGTAAGCTTGAGGACACATCAATACAATTTACCCAGTTTAAACAAAAGATAGACAATAGACTGAAAAACTATGAAGAGAGCCTCAGTCACCTGTGGAATAATAACAAAATGTGCAATATTTGTATTTTCAGAGTCCAAGAAGGAGGGGAGAAAGAGAGTAAGGCTAAAGAGCATTAGAATAAATAACTGCTGAACACATTCCAATTTTGATGAAAGGTACAAACCTCCATATTCTAGAAGGTGAACTGACCCCAGAGAGGATAAACCCAAAGAAATGCATGACAAGACACATCATAATTAAACTCTTGAAAACTAAAGATGAAGAAAAAAATCCTGAAAGGAGCATTTCTTATAGGAGAATATCAATTTGAATGACAGGAGATTTCTCATGGATATGATGAAGGCCAGAAGGACATATTGTGCAACTGCTGAAAGAGAAGAACTGTCAACTGTGAATTCTATACCCAGTGAAACTATGCTTAAGAATGAAGGCAAAATGGAAACTTTCTCAGATGAAGAAAAAGAAAAATAATTTGTTGCTAACAGATCTACTCTGAAAGGAAGTTCTTCAGACAAAAGGGAAATCTTGGAACATCAGAAATTAATTAACAACAGAGTAGAAATATGGGTATATATAATGATCTATAATTTTCCTCATAGCTTCATAAATCATATTTGATAATTGAAACAAAAATTATAACACTGTCTGATACCCAAGACAATGATATTTAAGAGTTAGGAAGGTAAAGAGACCTAGACAGAAGTGAGGCTTCCAAAATTCACTCAAAGGGGTAAACTCTAACAAGTCATGTATGTATATTATAATACTCTAAATAACCACTATGAAAAATATACAAAGAGATACACTGAAAATCACTATAACTGAAACTAGTTAGAATCCTCAAAAATGTTGAAGTAACCCAAAGGAAGACAAGAAAAGAAAAACAGAAGAACAAAACCAGAGAAAGCAAACAGAAAACAAATAATAAAATGCAGAATGAAGCACTGATATATCAATAATTACCCTAAATGTAAATGGTCTAAATATGCCAATCAAAAGACAGAGATTGGAAGAATGGATAAAAATATGACCAAAATATATGCTGCTTAAAAGAAATTCACTTCAAATTCCACCACATAGGCAGGTTGAAAATAAAAGGGTGGGGAAAAAATCCGAAGCAATAATTATCTTTTTTGTTTTTAAAAAGAAGGAATGGTTATATTAATATCTGGTAAAGTAGACTTCAGAGCAAAGACAGTTACTGCAAAGGAGAATGTTATAATAATATTAAAAGGATCAGTCCACCAGGAAAACACAATGATCTGAAATGTACAATCACCAAAAAACAGAGCCTCAAAATACATGGAAAAAAAATTGATATGGCTGAAAAGGGTTACAGATAAAACCACAATTATACCTGGGGTTTCAAAACTGCCTTCTCAGCAACTGGTTAAATAACTAGACCAAAGAGCAGCAAGGATACTGAAGATAAGAACAACACAGTCAACCAGAAGGATCTAATTGACATAAATAGTCCACTCAACAAGAGAAAAATACACATTTTGTTAAGTGTCCCCCGAATATTCACCACGATAGACCATATCCTGGGCCATAAACCAAACTTCAACAATTGAAAAGAATTAAAATCACACAGAGTGTTGTAGAACAGCAACGGAATCAGATAAGAAATCAGTAAGAGAAAGACAAGAGGAAAATCTCTAAATATGTAAAAAATTAAACAACACACTTCTAAAGAATTCATGGGTTAAAGGGCAAATCTCAAAGAAAAATTTAAAATATCATAGAAGTGAATGGACATAAGCCTGACATACCAAAATGCGTGGGACAGAGCTAAAACACTGACAAGAGGGAAATTTGTAACACTAAACGCTTACTTTAGAAATGAGAAAAGTTCTAACTGCAAGAAGCTGGAAAAAAAGAGCAAAATAAACACAAAGCAAGCGGAAAGAAGGAAGTAATAAGAGCAGAAATCATTGAAACTGAAAATAGGGAATCTATAGAAAGAAATCCATGAAACAGAAACCTGACTCTTCAAAAAATCAATAAAACGGATCAACTTTTAGCAAAACTGATGAAAATAAAGGGAAAATGCAAGTTACCAACATCAGGAGTTAAATAAGATATAAAACAGATCTTGCAGTCATTAAAACAATAAGTGAAAATAACCGACATCTTTATATTCCTAAATTCAGCTGCTTAAAAGAAATAGACCCATTCTTTGAAAACTATAAACTACCTAAACTCAATTAAGATGAAATAGACTATCTGAATAGTGCTATAACCATCAAATGAATTGAATCTGTAATTTAAAATCTCCTGAAAAAAGTAATCTCCAGGCTTCACTGAACAACTCTATCAAACATATAAAGAAGAATTAACGCCAATTTCATCTAATCTCTTCTAGAAAACAGAATAAAACACTTCCCAGCTCATTTTATAAAGTCAGTATTGCTCTGATAACAAAATCTGGCAAAGGCAATACATAAAACAGAAACCACAGACCACTATCTCTCATTAATTAATTAATTTATTATTATTATTATTTGGTCTCGTGGCTTGTGGGATCTTAGTGCCTGCCCCAACCAGGGATTGAACCTGGGGCCACGGCAGTGAAAGGGCCGAGTCCTAACCACTAGAATGCCAGGGAATTCCCTCTCATTAATTTAGATGCAAAACCTCAATAAAGCATCAGTAAATAAAATCTGACAAGGTATAAAAATAATTATACAGCATAAGTAAGTGGAATTTATTCCAGATATGCAAGAATGGTTCAACATTAGAAAATGAATTGATGCAGTCCACCATATCAACAAACTAAAGAAAAGAGATGTTGCCCACTGTCACTGCCTCAGTGCCAGGGTCCTGGCCAGGTAGACCAGGGAAACTCAAGAGGTTTTCTGGAAAAGGGGTATATTCCTTTAAATCCTAGACTTTACGAAAGGCTACTTGTCATTCAGGCATTTACTAAATAACTCCCAAGTGCTAAGCTCTGTATGTGGTGTTTCTAGGCTTTATCTTATTTAATCCTTATTACTGCCTTTACTTTTCAAATAAGTAAACAGATTCAAAGAAAATGAGTTGCCCAAGGTCATACAGCTATTATGTAGAGGAGCTGGTGTCCAGCTCTAACACCCAGGTTCATTATTATTCCTTCCACGGGTGATTGGAAGTAGGCTATCACAGCATCCGGTCGGTTTAAAAACTGGAATGAAATGTAGGGTTTAGAGGTCCCACCTTCTTACCATATTAATGAGAAGTGGAGGGACAGTCCCACAGGTTCCTCCCTGGGAGCCCAGGGCAATGCCCTATACAAAGCATAACAAATCTTTTATGCAAATTACAAGCCACAGAAACTCTAACTTTTAAAGGCCAAAGGCCTATTAATCTTGCTATCGATTGTGTATCCTCTCTAAATCGTTGTCTTTAATATTTTGTTACGCAAACACAACTATAAAAGAAAAAGAAATCAAAACCTGTAAAATAATTTACCTATCCAGAGTTCCAAAACTCTAACAAATCACCTCTTCTCATGTTTGCAGGTTTCTCGCCAGTCCTTGTTTATCTGCACATGTTATTTTTACAAAATTATTTACAGAGTCATTTGATACATTTTAACTGGGCACCTGATATAAGGTAAGAAATTTGCTGGACTTTGGGGATACGATAAAAGCAAAAATAGACTGTCTCTATTCTTATGAAGCTTAGATAATCATGAGTCCATTTTTATTATTTTTTCATAGTAATCTTACACGTCCACATCATTCTATTTTGAGCCATCAAAACATTCCATTCAGGTAAAACATAATTCACTTACTTCCTTTTACTGTAGAATGTTTTGTTCCCAGATTTTTACTATTTTAGATAATAATGAAGTTTTTTGTTTGTTTTTCTTTTGTTTTAGATGATTTCTTTACCTTTCACTCCAAGGAGTAGGGCTCTGGGGTTACAAGAGTATGTTTCTTGTCATGGTGCTTAAACACATTGCTGAATTTATCTCTGAAATAGCTGACTTGACTTTACACAGCTACCAGGAAGATACACTGAGTCTTACCATATGTGTAGTAACACTGAGTATTGTGATTTTTAAAAACATTTTTTTAAAAAATTTTATTGGAAATACATTTCTTTTTTTTTTTTTTTTTAATTAATTTATTTTTGGTTGTGTTGGGTCTTCATTGCCGTGCGTGGGCCTCTCATTGCGGTGGCCTCTCTCATCTTGGAGCACTGGCTCTAGGTGCACGGGCTCTAGAGCACAGGCTCAGTAGTTGTGGTGCATGGGCCTAGCTGCTCTGCAGCATGTGGGATCTTCCTGAACCAGGGCTCGAACCCGTGTCCCCTGCATTGGCAGGCGGATTCCCAACCACTGTGCCATCAGGGGAGCCCCAAAACATTTTTAATGAGGCTTCTCAAACAAACAAAAGTAGAGAGATAGCCTAATGGACCCTCATATGTAAAACATTCACTTTCAACTGTTATTAATGCCACCTTTTGAACTATCTCTTTTATTGGAGTGGCACTGGGAGAGGATTATTTATCTGTTTCACCCCAAATCCACTAAATCAATGTGCTACAAGTGATATTTCAAAATCGTAGTTTCAGGCTAAGATGAATCCAACCATTTCCTCAACAAGTCAGTTTCTATTTAGAGCATGTCACATGGAGAAAATCTGAATTGCATGCCATGTTTGGATGAACCCAAAATGTAGCTGTGCTTATGTATGCCAAGGAGGAGGCTTAAAGAGGAGATATCTTTTAATTCTTCAGTTCATCTAGCATGTGCTTTACTTTCATATGTTTCAGAGTGCTCTGTGTGTAAGCCTGTATTTTGCCCTAAAACATGTATTTTCTCTGCTATAACTTTATTTTTAAGTGATGTTTAAGTGCAAGATACCTATGTGACCCCAAAGTAAAAATAGTGGGAAAGAAAATGGCTCAGGAAAAAGAAAAAATAATATGACAAATTTTCATTACATTTTTTGTTATATTTTATGTATAACCTCCATATACTGAATCTCGATGGCTGTTTATTTCGTTATATAAACTTGCTTTATTGCTCCATTGATATCTTCTTCCCCCATTTTTCCCCCATTAATATTATGTGTGTTTGTGTACGTGTGTATATTATATATATGCACATAATTAATTTATAACATTATATCATAGAGAATTATATACCATATTAATAATAATAATTATACACATAATCAGACTATTCTGGTGCTACTGTGTATTCCATCTAAAGAATCTGGCTAAATCACAGCAACTATGCACAGCAGTCTCCACAATTACCCAAAGAATCAAACTTACAGACAGATGTTATGTTTGCCATGGCTATATAATGCAGAATACGGAGAGCTAGTGTTTTGAAACGGACATATCTGGGTTCGAATCCTGACTCTGCCTTCTTTTATCTGCTAAGTACTGTGTAAGAATTAAATTAACACCTTAAGCTAAATTCGTAAAATGTAAATAACACAGTGCGCATAAAAGGCTGTTGTGGATATTAAATTACATTATGTAATGTAAAGTAAATTACCTTATATAAAGATGTTCAACAGATGGTGGTAGTGGGAGAGGAGGGGGTAAAGGAAAACAAGGAAGGAGTAACATTTATTAGTTCACATTCAATATCGTTTGAAAAA
Organism: Eschrichtius robustus; assembly: GCF_028021215.1. Lineage (NCBI taxonomy): Eukaryota > Metazoa > Chordata > Mammalia > Artiodactyla > Eschrichtiidae > Eschrichtius > Eschrichtius robustus. The sequence goes on from NC_090835.1 coordinate 9,246,551, forward strand.
AGAAACAAAATAGAAAAAAATTTTTGACCTATTATCATGATTGCCAAAACTTATTATTTGTAATTTCATTTCATTGGTTTTTTTTTTTAAGTAAATTTTACACTTTTATTTATTTATTTATTTTATTTTTGGCTGTGCTGGGTCTCTGTTTCTGTGCGAGGGCTTTCTCTAGTTGCAGCGAGTGGGGGGGCCACTCTTCATCACGGTGCACGGGCCTCTCACTGTCACGGCCTCTCTTGCTGCAGAGCACAGGCTCCAGACGCACAGGCTCAGTAGTTGTGGCTCACGGGCCCAGTTGCTCTGCGGCATGTGGGATCTTCCCAGAGCAGAGCTCGACCCCGTGTCCTCTGCACTGGCAGGCAGATTCCCAACCACTGCGCCACCAGGGAAGCCCCTCATTTCATTGTTTTACTTGAGATAATTCTCTAAAATCCTGTGACAGCTTGGTAGAATAAACTGCTTAATACTTGAACCATGAATTGCTGTCACTGTCTTTGTATATGTCTTAAATATAATCCACATTCATGCTTCAATTGGTCTATATAGTTTTTTGTTTTATTTTCCTCTGGACAGCAAATGGAACAGTTTCTCTCTTAGGCTTCTCATGATTGTTTTCTTCTAACTTTTTGTTTTCTTCCAGATTACCAAGGTCCTTGTTTACCTATTTTGTTGCAGTCTTCACTGAATATGATAATCTTCAGGTCCATCCATGTTGCTGCACATGGCACTATTTCATTCTTTTTTAAGGCTGACTAATATTCCATTGTATATATGTACCACATCTTCTTTATCCATTCATCTGTAGATGGACATTTAGGTTGCTTCCATATCCTGGCTATTGTAAATTGCGCTGCTATGAACACTGCGGCACCTGCATCTTTTTGAATTAGAAAATAATCTTCTTTGGGTGTGTTTGTGTGGTAGTATGAGTGTGTGTATGTGTCTGAGTTGTGATGTGAAATGTATTTCTTACTATGTACCACAGTCAAATAAGTCTCCAAAAATATGTGTCTCCACAGATGTGGAGACACTTTAATACTGTGAGGATGGTATTAGTACCTACTTCATACGGTTGTTGCTAAGTGTTATTAAATGTTAAACAGCTAAAGTACTTGAACCGACACCTGCACGAAGTGAGCAATTGTTATAGGTTGACAACAATTACTAGTTGTTAGCTATTGTAGGTGCTGGTGATAGTGCCCCTCTGTTTCCGTCTACGTGAGGAGTGTTCTTTGGTATAGACTCTAGCTCCATTTGTCCACCGTTAGTGCCTTCTTCTAGAATAAAAAATAAAGGCCTTTCTAGATCAGTGGTTTCCAGAATGTGGAACAACAAACAGTGGGGAGAGGAGTCTGAAATAAGACAACTAACTTTTTATTTTTCCAGGAACATAAAAACAAACAAAATAATCTGTTTTATCATCATCACTGCCACCACCATCATAATCCCTTAAGAAACAAGAAAACTTAAATACAAATAAAACAGGAAAAAAATCGCCAAATAAAGTTAACCAGATACGTTAAAATTTATGAAAATCTTGTACTTTACTTGTATTTCCTTAGAGCAGAGTGAAACATATTCTTAAGATTAGAGTCAGTTCAAGAAGCAACAGTTAAGATCCACATTCTTGCCTAGTCCTTGGACTCCTTCTAAAACTTCAAAGCATATGCTCAACTTCTATGAGATTCTGAGCCTATTTCTGGAGGGTTTGATCACATATACCATATCTGCTTATATATATATATATATATATATATATATATATATATATATGCACTTACTTATACATTTACTTATGTCAATATGTTAAAGGCACCTCAAGTCAGAGCTTCTATATACCATCAGCTACTTGTGTGTTGCTGGAGGAAAACAAATATTTAAGTACTTCCGATTTTCAGCTTCACTCTTGCATGTGGACAGTCTGTGAATATGGGTTAATAATCTGTGCCATTAACTTCCTATGTACAGTGGCACTGAAAGTTCTTTTGGTGTTGTACCAAGAGACAAGTGGTATGAAATGACCTATACATTCTGACCAGATCTCCCAGAAACTTAAGGACTGGTGATGTTAGAGCTAAGCTCCCTCATCCTGCTATACTGCAAACTTCCCCAACTAGGTGAATCTAATCCATGTGCCCAGGGCATTCTCGGTAGGTGAGTTTAGAAACTCATTAAGGAACATTTCAATAAATCCTAATTCTCCTGAGAGTGTGTGCATTAAAAAAAAAAAAAATTGAACCTAAGGAAAAGGCGGGGTATTAATTATACCTACTGCTGTGTAACAAATCACCCCAATACTTACTGACTTAATGCAACAAACATTTATTTTGTCACATATTCTGTGGGTTAGAAATCTGGACACAGCATAATTGGGTCCTCTGGCTCAGGGTCTCTTACATCAACTGCTACAGCCAGGATGGCAACTGGGAAAGTCTCGCCTTCCGTCTCAAATGGGGGATGGTCTTCCAAGCTCCTTATATGGTTGTTGGCAGGGCACAATTTCCACGGCTGTTGAAATGAGGGCCTCAGTTCTTTCCTGGCTGTCAGCGGGAGGCCTCAGATCCTTTGCCAGATGTGTCTCTTCACAGTATAACTCACAACCTAGCAGCTAACTTCCCTCAGAGCAAGCAAGGGAGAGACAGTGAGACAGAACACCCAAGGCAGATGCCAGCGTTGTTATGTAACCTTATCTCAGAAATGAACATCAGCGCCTTTGTCTATTTTATCTGTTAGAAATGAGTCACTAGTTTTGGCTGACACGCACTGGGAAGGGAGTGCTCAAGAGCGTGAATCCAGGAGGTGAGGACCACTCAGTCATGTTAGAGGCCCTGCCACAAGAGATTAGAAGGCACTATCTAATCCAATCCTAAATTTCTCAACATTAGAAATCAGTGAAGTCAAGTTATAAGGAAACTGTACAAGCATACTAAAAGTGGGACTATTTCTTTTCTGCTTTGTTCCTATTGCACCCCAGTTCTCAGGACAGTGCCTGGCACATAACTAAATGAAGTAATGCGTGGAGGATATACCAAGCCAAGGCCCCTGTCTGGGCCTCCCTTTATTCATCTTCAGAATTCATCTTCAGCCTCATCTTCAGGGGCCTGGAGTATGTAATCCCTATCCTATGATTCTTCCAGCTCTGGGCACTGGAGGAGACGAAGTTTCACATATTATGGGGACTGCCACATCTTCCACTTAGTATACTGATATTATCCAATGTAAAGTAATCCTCACAGTATGGAAAAACAGACTTAAATGGAGCCTTGGGTTGGAAAAAATAATATTACCACCGGCACAAGTGAATATTGAGAAAATGACAGAACTGTCACTTTTTTATTCCTTCTGCAGTTCCATTTAAGTGTATAAAATTTTCTGATCCAATTAGATTTGACAAAGCCCACCAAAAAAAATAAACATATCAGGAAGACAATAAAGATTTGCTCCACTGCTGTTAATAACACACCTTAGCATAAGTCTTTATTTTACATTTACATATTGTTTCTTTATGAAGTGCTCGCTAATAAGGAAACTATTCACTATTCAAAAACAATTCTGGAAATAAACTGATTTTAGAGCCGGATCTTTGAATCTTTGTATCAGAAGGTGTTAAACCAAATATTTGTTTTTTTAAAAAAAAGAACGAAGCATTTCAATTTTACTACTCCTGCTAAAATATCAATAGTGCTTTCAATAGTAAGATTTTAGTAAGAGCAATTTTCTACTTTTAACACAATAAATTATTTAAAATGTTTCTTTCCTCTTTAGCAGATTCTTAACATCTATTTTGTGTGCTTTATAATATTCCTAAATAACAGTATGGTAGTCCATATATAATTTCTATATTATATATATGCACATATACAAATATATATATATATATATAGCCATAAGCATATACTGATAGATCTTTATCTACCTACCTACATATACAGCATATACAGAGAAAGAGAAAGAGAGAGGAGAAATTGAGAATGCTAAAACATATTTCTACTCTTTGGGATTTCTAGTATAAAGTCTTTATAAACCATCCTCTTACCTGGAATAATAAAACCAAATGGCCTAACTGGCTTTCCTACTGCTCTTGTCACCTATAACTCAGCCTCAGTCCCCAAACCACCGAGAGAAACCAGATCACATCACTTCCCTACTTAAAAACCTTAAATGACTTCCCACTGTACTTTGAAGGAAGTACAAACTCTTCCTCCCAGGGCCCAAGATTCACTGGCAGACCACTGACCTTGTCACATGTCCCTCTGTCTCCTGTTCACCTTCCACTATCCCAGTGGCTCATTCCAGCTCTCAGGACACAGCAGGGTGTCCTCTCCTTAAGAGCGCTCTCTGTTGCTTTCCATTCCTTCTATCAAGTCCGTTCTGTCCCCAGATCAGTATGCCTGGCTCCTTTTCACCCCTGTGCCAACTCAGCTGTCACCTCCTCAGAGAGATTTGCCTTCCAATCCAAAATATCCCTCGTTATCAGATCATCCTATTTTACTTTCCATACAGCACCCATGGTAGCTCTTTATTTATTTGCTGCTTTACTGCTGTCTCCTGCACTTGAAGGCTGTGTCCCCAATGAGCAGAAATCTACTCCCTCCCGTTCAAGGTTGAACCCTCAGTATTTAGAATCTTGCTTGAAACACAGTAGACATTCAATGCATATATATATTGGGTGAATGGATGAATCAATGAATATTGATTCATTGTCATGAATGAATCATAAGACATATTAATTTTCTTATTGCTCATTTCCTTATTTAAGAAATGGGAATTCAAGAAATACATATCTTTAAGTTTGTTGGGAACACTGAATGAGATGATTTAAGTAAATTTTCAATGGGAAGGCTGACACACAGTATGCATACAATAAATGTTAGTTCTTCCCCTTTTCTCCCCAAGGAATGCATAACTTGCTTAAAGACGCATATTTAAAAAATCATCCTAAGACACAGCAGAGCACATGAATCCTCAGAATCAGAGGACCCACAACCTTAACCTTTTCCCAGAGCACTTCTGAGAGCTTGTTGGTTAACCTCTCACTAGTAAAGGCTGCTCATTCTGCCACTTTTCCCACTTAAACATCTTCTACAAAAACCTCTACCCCTACATGAGCTTTCTACCAGAAAATAATCCAGTCACCCTAATTTAGTCTAGAGGGTCTTTACAGTTGGACTGTATTGTTGGCCTATACATGGCACAGTTTCCTTGAAAGCCCCCAGCCTCTCTGATCACTGGCTTCCTCCCAAATCAGGGGGCGCTTCACAACTGTCTGACTAAGGACATGCTGGTCCCTCTTGGTACTGTCTTCCTTCAGGACCTAACTCACATATAGACAGTCAATGACCTTTCCCAGTTCCCCCAGGTCGAGTCAGATTGCTGGTACCAACCATCATGGGAGCTGGTCACCTGCATATCAATTTCTCCTCCCATCTGCAGTTAAACAAGGTGGCAAATACCTTTACTTGGAAGCAATCAAGTGACAGATTCTTTGTCAAGAGCAGCGTCTATGGGACTGAGACACACTTAAACTCACTGGGTTCACAGGACTGCCATGGTGCGAAATACTAATTTCTAATTAGCAAAATGCTTTGACCTCTGACGTGCATTCACACCCTCAGTGCTTTCTGCAGCTCACAGCAGGGCGGTCTGCACAGCTGCAGCAGACGCTCGGCCCAGTTACACTGAGAATCTTTCCTCCGAATTCTCTAAGAGCCTTGCGTAGGCAGCTTGTGTGGCCAATAGCCACGTTAATAGATATGACTCCTTTTCTCTCCCTGACACAGCTTCCCGATACCAAATCATATTGAGGGCTCAGTCACAGTGGTAACAATTATTTTTAATCCTTCAAACAACCCTGCTAGCTGGTTATTATTCTCCCTTTCTCAGCCGAGGAATCTGAGGTCCAGAGAGGCCATAGAAGTTGCTCAAGGCCTTGTAGCCATTATTTGACAAATCTAGGATTCAAATCCGAGTCCATCTTACTAGCTGCCTATCATATGCATCAAATCAAAGGATGACTTTGAACTTGCTTTGAGAAGTATAAACATGGATGCATCCCAGCATGTAGCCCAATGCCCTCACTCAAGCCCACCCACTCACTCACACACGTTTGCACAGCTCCCATTTCCGTAACCATTCTGGACTCTAATATAAACACTCCCATTTTAAAATGTGTCGCCTTCTAACAATGTGTTTTTAAATTTCCATAGGTAAGCACTTATTTGACTGTTGTATTAATTATATGCAGCTCAGTCTTGGAGCCCTTTGATAAATAAGGGTTATGAGCCAGTGCTTCTCAAAGTGTGGTCCACAGCTCATCTACCTCAGAATTACCTCTAGCACAGAATAATGTTGTTCCCAGTGAATCAGAATTTCGGAGGTGGGGGGCGGCCTTCTGTAATCTCCATTTCAACTTTCATCCCATTCATTCAGCCCCAGCAGCATTCGGGGTGATGTGAACGTAGGGCAAAGATTGAAACTCTAAGCTCTACATTTAACATCTCCTATCCCCAACTAACAGTTAAGTCTATAATACTCACAATGAATCCCTACTCCCAGAGCGCAAGCAAGGGAAGAAAAATAACCTTTACTGACCATCATTTTGCTAGGTAGCTCTTTAGTTAACCTTGCAACACACTGGTGAGTTGACTATTACGGGGCCAATTTCATACTTCGAAGTTCAGAGTTGTGAAGTCATTATTAACGCAGCTCTAAACCCAAAGGCCAATGTAATTCCAATTCCTTTGAGGCTTGTTTATATATAACCCACTTTCTCTGCTATTAGCGGGGAGGTTGGTCCTTCCGTTTTCCATACACCACTCCTTGTGACTTCTTCTTCTATTATGTTGCTCGAAGTGTGCATTTTCACCAGCTGGAACCTGGGAAACACATTGCAGGGGCAGGAGAACAACCCAATTCTGCTACCTTGAGGGGTCTGGCTGAGTTTTGCATACTTGGTTTTCATTTCTGCCACTTAGGTAGGTAATTCTGGGCATCTGTGCTTCCCAGTCAGCCTCTGTGATGGATGACACTGTCTCCCCCACTTCCTCTGTGACTCCCAACAGCTCTGACAACCAAGCTCTGCACACGGGAGACCTTCAGTAAACGCTCTTGACTAATGATGGCATCTGTGTCTGACAAGCCCAGTAGCCATTGTGTACTGCAAATGAATGGGCTGGGTCCAAACTAAGAAAAGCGCCCAGTCCTTTATCCCAGAGGTCTGCTCCTGGGGTCGTATACATTTCCTGAGCAGCAAAATAAGGATAAGGGATAGAGTTAGGTAACATTTAGGCGAATCTAAAGATCTTTTCAGCCAATTTTTGTTTTCCTTTTTACTCACAGACAGGCAGTATGCAACAGTGGTTACGAGTGCAGACTATGAAACCAGAATGCCTGGGTGTATTTACCACCTCCACTAATTACCTGCATAACCTGGACCAACAATGTTGTTGGAGACCTTGGGTTCCTCATCTGTAAAATGGGAAAAAAAGTAGTACCTATCTAATAAGTTATCCGTGACAGTTAAACAAGTTAGCACATAGCATAGTGACTGGCATACAGCAGGTCATCAGAATGTTACCGATGACTAGCTATTGTTGATCAAAGAACTCTTGAGAAGACCCTATGTGGTAGACACGGAGCCAGCTCCTTTGCAGGGATTGTCACAGAAACTCTGTGAGGGAGGTAATTATGGAGGTGTTGTCCGTTATCCACTCGTACCTCCTTGGCCCACTTCAGTGGTCCCCTTGTGGAGAGGCCCAGTACACGTCAATTACTCCTCCAACAAGCTGGACATGACATTCTTTGTCATCCTGCCTGGCGGTGTTTTCTGGCCATTGGTAGGTGGAAATGCTGGGGAGACAGTGTCCATGGACCATCCCTCAACCTGTGAGTCATGGGTGCTATAGATAAGTCCCCCAGCTTCCTTGCCACGATTCTAAGAATGTTCTAGACACCCTCTCGGAGTCTCCAGTGAGATTTAGCTCCAGGCACCCACCGTGATAACCTGTCTGTAAACACACTCTGTCCTGCCCCCCTTCCCTTTCATTGCCTTCCTCACCTACCCTCTTACGTGTCTGCTTCGATCGTCTCCCCAGTGTTTGCATCCAAACCCTTGTCTCACTATCTGCCTTTGGGGAAATGGAGACTAGGACAGTACTGCTGTCCCCACTTTACAGGTGGGCCGCTGAGGCCCAGAGAGGTTAACTGCATGCCAGAGGCCATGCTCTCTTCTCCTCCATGACGTAACTGTCCTCTGGTCCTTAGCATATGACTTTAATATCATAAAGTCACGGTTACAGTACTCTGGGGACATTAAGTAGAATCAGTTGGGAATTAGGGAAGATTGTGCAGAGAGAGTGACATTGGATCTGCTCCTGCAAAGACATACAGGCAGCAGCGTGCCTGGGGGGAGGCGGGCGGAGACGGGACTGAAAAGCAGCCATATACACAGGAATGACCTTGTGAGCTGTTAAAATATTTACTAAAATCCCCTCGTGCAAGCTGGCGAATAGGACTGCGCCCCTCCCTCCAGGGCTCCCCACTGCTCTGCATCCCCACCCGTCCCCCGGGACACCCTGGGTCTGCCCATGATACAACAACTTATGGGTTAACACAGCAGAAGGCTTCCAGGACTCTGGTCCAGCAACGGCTGGTGACTCTGACTGGTTGGTCCCCAGACTTTACTCGTTACTAAATATTTGCAATACATGTTCTTGGCAAAAGGAGAAGCACGAGCAAAGATATTTACTGATTAAATCCCACGGTTCTTCCTCTCCCCTTCCTTTTCAATGTCCCATTCATCCCACAGCTAAAAAATAAATGTCTACGTGATACGTTGGCCAAGATAAATTTGTAATGCCATGAGCAATTACCCAGTCAGAACCTTCCCCAAAGCATGACAGCTGATGAAACAGAGCCCAGCGCTTAGCTGTGAAGACTTCCACCTAAGATGGCAGAAACATATGGTGTTTCAACAGGTCAGTAATGCCCCAGATTTCCCACCAGTTGGCCTGAAAAACACAAAGCCTGCAAATTCACGGTTACTGAAAAGCGCTCTCAGTGTGAGGTTCGGTGATCTGAGCAAAGGAAAATGACTGCAAGGGAAGTACCAGCACAACAGATAAACAAGGACAGCCAAGTTCATGTTTAAAGTTGGACAGCTGTATTTTTCACATTAACGAAGTCACCTTTTCTGACACTTTGAACTTGTTGTTGCTCTTCTGGGGGGAAAGGAACAAAGACTCCTGATTAAAGACTAAGACCTCCTTCGGAAGGTAACAACTGGGCATCAGAGCCCCTTTTATACCATGCTCTAGCTTAGAAATTGATATGTACCAAAGTCTCCTGAATAGATTTGTATGTGATTTTACTTTTTAATTGGAAGGTACGGGCTTTTACAGGGAGGAAGGAAAGTTAGCAATCCCATGAGAAATGGCTGCAAGAAGGGGATCCAAAAACATTCAAATTAAATTTCAAAAGGCGTCTTTTAGAAAGGAATCTAGGATGATTTTTCTTAGTGTTGATCACAGTGAAGAGGAAGAAAACAGAAATAATAAAGACACACAACTCAGAAAGAAACATTCAAAACGAGAGGCAGGCTAACAGCAGCCCCAAAGCCATGTCCCCTGTGGAGGGTTCATTCTTAAACAAGTTACCTAACACAGCTAAATCTGTTACCTCTGGCCACATACACGGGGAGCCTTCTGAAAATAACCATCTTGGAGAGTAATCGGTCTCCACTGATTCATTCTGAGAGCCAGCTGGCATCTGGGAGTTAAAAAGGTAAGATGTCTGAAGCACACACCAGAGTTAAGAAGGGTGGTTAAGGCTTCCTTAGTCTCTGTCTGCAGAAGACTTTCTGTCCCCTCTTAGCCCTCTCTCTGGGTGAGGTTAGGCTCTGAGTCTCTGGGGGATGCACTGTTTTGGGAAGCTGGGCATCTTACTCTGTGGAATGCATTTTATAAATGAACTTTACCAAGGTGCTTCTGCCCATTCCAATAATAACCCTTCTCTCTAAACTGCAGCTACACAGCTCTCTCTACTAAAGTTGGTTCCAGAGAAGAGATCCAAGGTTGGAATATTTTACTACTGTGCAATTTCATTTGTAAGCATCAGTTTGGTGCCTAACACTTGCTGGGCCCTGGAGGATCCAGTGCCTCTGAGAACTTCATGGAGGTGGTTAAAGGAACAAGGCTGCCATAGGAGAGGGGTGGTCCCACTCGAGAGGAAAAGGAAAAGAAAATGCTTGATGCAGGTCTTCCCAAGGAAGCTGGAATGTCCTCCGCCAGGGCCAGTGTTCAGTTCAGCGGTGGATTATGGCATGTCAAGTGATGTGACCAGATACAGAAAGGACAGAAAGCATGGGGCAGATTCAAGACACTTCAGGGAGGTCTGTGTGACAGGAGCACAGGGTGAGGGGTGGGACAAAGGCCCCCGGGGGAGAAGGCAGAAGGGGGGAGGAAGGCCCACCCTGCTCCTGGAGGAAGGGGAAAGGGGTGGGGATGTTTGGCACCAACAAATAACAGGGCATTTCAGGTTCTAAGAAAAGCACTAACAAAAATAATAGCAGTACTGGCAAATATTGTTGTACCAGCCACCATCCTAAGCACTTTTTCATGTACTTAATTCTCACAACAGTCCTATGGGAGAGGTACCCCTATGGGTCCCATTTTACAGGTAGGGCAAGTGAGGCAAATTAAGTGAGGTGTAGCAAGTTTAGTGGTAGCGCTAGGAAGTGGTGGAGCTTGGGATATAAAAGCAGGCAGCCTGCTTCCATAGCCCATGCTTTTTAACAGTGTGTCACAGTGCCTCTTCGTAGATGACCTACGTCAGCAGATACCTGTTAATATTGCCCTACTACTTCCTCTCCATTTTTTAGAAAGGAAAATTAAGGCGGAGAAAGCAGATGTGACTCTGGAAAGATCACACAGAAGAATCACTGGTAATTTGTGTTTACAAATAATCCTCTCAGCCATTTTAGCTTCACTTGTCTGTAAAAATAAATTTAAATATAGAGACCCATAAAAGAAGGCACTCCCTAAATCTTGAATACTCTATTATCAAAATGCTCACAATACTGGCTGTTCCTAATAAGATGCTTGGCGGTGAAATTTGCAAGGCATCCAGGAAATCTTCAATAGTTTTGCTACAATCTTGCAAGCTAAGGACTACAAAGCAGATCAGTTAGTCTTGTGCAGTCACCTCAAGTGGGATGATACTCATTTGCATAACAATAACAGTGATGAGAGAAGAGCTATTGGTTCCACCCCTTCTTGCCAGACTCCTGACATTCTAATCTGGCAGTCTTGATTGAATCCTGTAAACTGGCATTTACAGCCAAGGTGATCTATACTATTTTTTAAAATTAATTTATTTATTTTTGGCTGCATTGGGTCTTCGTTGCTGCGCGCGGGCTTTCTCTAGTTGCAGACAGCAGGGGCTACCCTTGTTTGCAGTGCGCGGGCTTCTCATTGCGGTGGCTTCTCTTGTTGTGGAGCACGGGCTTTAGGCGCGCAGGCTCAGTAGTTGTGGCGCGTGGGCTTAGCTGCTCCACGGCACGTGGGATCTTCCCGGCACAGGGCTTGAACCCATGTCTCCGGCACTGGCAGGCGGATTCTTAACCACTGCACCACCAGGGAAGCCCGTGATCTATACTTTTAATGGAAAAAAAAATAACTATCAGGAAATAAACACACAAATCATGTAACTGACTATTTACCAACTTCCACGCGAGCTTCTTATTGAAGCATAAATGATTTCAGGGCAATTTCAAACAGCCACTTACCTTTCCAATGCATATCCATCAATGTGTTAAAGCTCACTTCCAGAGTGTGATTTCAAATGGCAGGCATCATGTTCCCTGCTAAGATAAAGACCCTCGTGTCCTATTCAGTCATTGTGAAGGCTCTGTTGCAACACGGCTGCACGATAAATCAAGGACGCCTTTGTTATTTATGAGAAGTTTCGCCTTCTTGATATTTTCCCACTGCATCTTTTCTGTCTTCCTTGTTCTCTGCTTGTTACTTCTTCCTCACTGTCATAGTTGGGAGCACTGTTAAGTAGGGAATTGAAAACGCCCCCTACATCTGAATCGATGAGTGTTTGTTCAGGAGGTTGTAAGGAATGAACACCTGTTGGCCAGAGAGCCTGTCTGAATGGCGGGCGAGACAATTCCAAGACCTGAGACAGAGTGTAGCTGCAAGACCACTCCTCCTAGGCTCCCCTCACCCCATTTTCCGAGAAGGACAGAGATTTCTCGTTGGGCTCCATAATCAATCAAATGAGAGAGGGTAAGTTTTCGGGTCAGAAACTCATTGAAGCCACTTTTATTCTTAACAATGGGAAATCAGCTGTGCAGCTGTGTAAAGACCAGCCAGAACCTGTTCCCAGGCATGGGAAACACATTCATGAATTTGTCCTACTGAGGGCTGGACGGGGACATCGCCCATTCAGATTTATTTTGGAGGGGAGTTTACTACTCTCAAGTGCAGATTTCTTGGCGAAGCTATCTGTAGACAGGATGCTATATCAAATACGAGAAAGTGAAAGATGGCATGAGCAAAACATCCCTGGGAATGGCAGTGCTCACCTGAGAAAACTGGGTGTGGGGTCTTCCAGGTTCAGTAACCAGAAAAATGAACTTTTTTAGATTAAGCCCCTACTTAAGACAGACACTGTAATTTAAACAGTGTGATAGCATCAATTATAGGGCTGACTTGCTTAAGTAATTGGAGTAGTTTAGGATGACATATGCTCGGTGGTTGTGCTATTTTGGTTCTAAAGGTTAGAGGAGAGTAGAAAAGGGAGTTAAGTTTGACTTTTCACCTTGGCCTATGACATTTGACCAAGAATGAACCCTGAATGTGGGTAAAAGTGATGCCACCAAGGAGCCTGTCACTATGTGTCCCAGAACTCCATTGAGGATGGCTCTGCACACAGCCGGTTTATCAGAGACTAAAGATTTCTAACTCTGACTACCTGCTCACAACAGCTTGCCTGCAACCATCCAGCTTAATAGGATCAAGGAAAGTAAAACTGTCTGTACTATGTGATTCTACAATCCAAAGAAAGTCTTACCCAGGAAGATAAAAGTTACAAATATTTTTCAAGGTTTGTTTTAGGAACTTCCTGAAAATCCATCCATTTGAACAATGTATCACCCCATTATCAAAAAAAAAAAAAAAAAAAAAAAAAAAAAGAAAACATTTCCATCAGGGTAAATAGCTCATTTTCAGGACCAATAATCACTCAACTGGGATAAATCCTCTCATCAAACAAGAGTTTCGCAAAAAGACTTGCTTCAAAACCCTCCTTGCTGGATCCACCGATTCAAAACTATACTATCACAGACTTTGCCCAATTCTGATCAAATCTCCCCCATCGAAAAAAGTCCCTTACTCCAGACAGCCAAATTGTAAAAATATTTGCCCTTGACCTCCCCCTCCTGAGACTCTACCAAGACTCTTTCAAGATGGTAGCCCCCCTTACTGCAGTAAACTACAAATGTGACTTTGCAATATCAACAGGCAATTTTGGTAGCCATGTCAGGGAGTTGACAGTCAACAACTTCCAACTTCCAAGCTATTTGCTACGATGTTCTACTGCTCTATGACCTTTTATATAGACCAGAGAATGTCAGAACTGGGTATACACCTAAGAGTGGAATTTCTAGTTCATATGGCAACTTTATGTTTAACTGTTTCAGGAACTGCCAATCTATTCTCTGTCTCTGCATTTCTGCTTTGTCATTTAAAGAGAAATAATGCAATGACAGCAAAATGCTCAGGATTGTGGAGGCTAAGCGAGGAAAACGTTGGAGGTCAACAGAACTCTCCCTTGTAGATTAGCTAAGCCTCCTATGGTACTGGCATCACTTCCTCTTCTGTTAATCTTCAATCCCAACCCCTCACTTGAGAGGGATTCTGTCTGCTTATCATGAATTTAGGGTTCTTAATTCAGGGTTCTTTCCCAGACTTTTCCAGGTATGTGATTAGAACATTTATCAAACAGATTAGCTCAATTAGATATTAAAGATGCTTAAGAAAACTGCATACAATTCTCATCTGTTTACACAAATAACGTTAACTCTCTAAGATAGACTCAAGGATGCATTTTACAACATGGGGAATATGGGCAATATTTTGCAATAACTGTAAACGGAAAGTGACCTCTCAAAACTGTACAAAAAATATTTAACTAAAATATGACACTGATAGAGGGGTATTAAAATTTTTAAAAATTAAAAAGAAAAAATTTTAAAAAGAATGTTGAGAACGTAATATGGATTTTATAGACTTCATCGAAAAGCAAAGTTATGTAGTACAGAACTGTGGTTAGACAAAATAATCTGGGGGGCTTCCCTGGTGGCGCACTGGTTGAGAATCTGCCTGCTAATGCAGGGGACACGGGTTCGAGCCCTGGTCTGGGAGGATCCCACGTGCTGCGGAGCAGCTGGGCCCGTGAGCCACAACTACTGAGCCTGCGCGTCTGGAGCCTGTGCTCCGCAACAAAAGAGGCCACAATGGTGAGAGGCCCGCGCACTGCGATGAAGAGTGGCCCCCGCTTGCCACAACTGGAGAGAGCCCTCGCACAGAAACGAAGACCCAACACAGCCAAAAATAAATATTAAAAAAAAAAAAAAAAAAAAATCTGCCCCCTCTAAACCCTCCCCCCAACAAAGATTTCCACATCTTAATTTCTTGACCTGTCATTATGTTACAATACATGGCGAAAGAGACTTTGCAGATGGAATAAGGTTACAGACCTTAAAATAAGCAGATTATTCTGGATTATCTGGGTGAGCTCCATGTAATCCCACTGGCCCTTCAGAGCGCAGGAGGAAGGCAGAAGACTCAGTGAGAGATGCAACTGCAATAGAGGAGACAGGAGGCCTTGGAAGCACGAGAGGGACTCAAGGAATGAACAGCAGCCAATGCATCAAGGCAGCCTGGAGAAGCTGGCAGCAGAGAAACAGAGACCTCAGTCCCACAACCACAAGGAACTAAATAATGCCAAGGACCTGGCAGGAAACACATTCTCCCCCAGAGGCTCCAGAAAGAAACAACCCTGTTGGTACCTTGATTTTAGCCCAGTGGGATCCCTATTGGACCTGTGACCCACAGAACCACAAGATAAGAAATTTGCGGTGTTTTATACAACCACGTTTCTAGTAATTATTATTTTTTTAAAAAGATTTCTTTTTTTTTTTTGATGTGGACCATTTTTCAAGTCTTTATTGAATTTGTTACAACATTGCTTCTGTTTTATGGTTTTGGTCTTTTGGCCGCGAGGCATGTGGGATCTTAGCTCCCCAACCAGGGATTAACCCTGCACCCCTTGCACTGGAAGGCAAAGTCGTAACCACTGGACCGCCAGGGAAGTCCCTCTGGTAATAATTCACGGCAGCAAGAAATATGACAAGAAGTATGACCATGAATCTCATACGCTTACTTATCTCGGGGAGAGTATAGCAATTCATTCTCAAAGGGTCCTGGTGAAGTAGCTGTTTTGCTTGACTTGACTCGATTTTAAATACCCAAGGGGACTGAGGTTCAAAGAGAGTAAATGATTTGCTTTATCTGAGGAGATAGGACTCAAAACTTGTGCTTTCGATGCTGTCCTACCTTATAAGACTATCTCAAGGTGGGTTGAAAACACTTCAAATCTGATTCCTACATTTCCATTTTAACACCATCAGGTCATCCTCAGATTTTTGGCTTCCCAGGGCAAACAGTTAGGCAGAGGGTACATAAACTCATCTCTTTCCTTTTCTAATTTCGGAGTGGCAATGACAGGTGAGAATCCCTGTTATAACACTTGAGCTCTCTAAACTCATCCTTCTTATTATTTCTTCCTTCAAATGTATTTTGCCTGAGCCCAAAACACAGTGAGCAATGAAATTCAACAATTTCCCCACAGAACATAGTCATATATTAATAAACAAGAAGTGATTTGCTGGAACGCCTACAATGCAAACAAGAAATAATGGGGGTTCAGGCTTCTGTAATGCACATGTTTATGAAACCATATTGATAATTATAAATACTATTCATCTTCCAGACGTTCATAGACAGAACACAGTTATACACCATTGGTTACTAGAAGAAATGCTGACAACACAAGGGTGATCTTGGTTTCTTTCATTTTCAGTTTGTTTCAGAATAGGTACAAATACATGCCTCCACACAAAAGCACTGTCTTCACTAAAGCAGTTCTCTTTTGCAGGCTGTATTTATTGACCCTTTAAAAAAAACATTATTACATACTTATGGCTGTTTTGGTTCATTAACACTATTAGTATATTATTGTTGATTTTTAGAAAACAATTCCCAGAGACCATTTATAAAAAGTCAAGCATACATGGAAACCAAATTAGTGGAGATAAGTTAGAAACTACTCTAAGTCTAGACGAGGTGAATGAAATGAGATGCCTGTGGGTCTACGGAATGAGGTGAGTGGGTGGAGTTAGCGGGGTGTCAGGCAGTAGGGGATAGTGGGGTCTGTGGCGACATGGAGAACACACACCACGTCTGAAGTGGGAAGCCTCTACTTAGATCCAATTAGCTGTTACTGCATGGGACAAAGGCATATTACTGTTTGATCTTCTGACTTTTCAAAAGAAAAGCCAAAAATATAGTTATTCTTATGAAATTTCTTGATTCTTAAAATATGAGCAAGGAATTAAGTTTCTAAACACACCTGCTGTTTGTATTCTGTTTGAGATCTCTAGTGTCAAGTTGGCTGACAACGGGAAAGCAGTACATACTCTACCGGATTGGTACACGTCCTGTGTAAAATATCACAGATTTAGAGACGCTGACAAACGGAAATAACGTTTGGCACTCTGGTCTCAGGTTAAATGCCATCTTGTCAGAGAGGCTGTCCTTGTCTTGTTTCACAGACCTAGGAACTGGGCAGGACCATGGTTATAAACCAGAGCCCCCACGATCCTAAATCCTTTGTTGTTTTGACCCTTTCTCTCACACAGCATTAAAACCTAGAGAGGCAGGCAGCGGATGGGACCAGTATTAATGGTGTGATTATGAATTAATTCACTTTCACCAACACAAAAGTAGCCACTGACTCCGCTGCTTGATCCCTCAAGAACAATAATCCCACTCCGTGTTCTCAAATAGCCACAGATAGCTTTCTAAACCTAAAGATCAACTGGAACAAAATTAAAACCAATTCTTTTATCCCTTTTCCTCCTTTTTTCCTGACTGGCTTTATCATTCAGAGACCAAAAGAGTCTACCTTGCAGTGTGAGCCAGCTTTCAGACCACTTGTAAAGTTCTTAAGAAACTTGTCTGGTAAACCAAGGTCTTGAATGGATCCCTGAATCACAAGGAATTGCTGACTGCAGTAGAATTCTGGATACATCCTCACATCCATTCATGCAACAAGCACTGGGAATTCTGACAAATCAAAACTGACAAGCCCAGCCCTAAGTAATTTACAACATAATCCAACTGTTTGTCTGCTTATCTACTCATCTATTTAATATAAAACAAGCCATTTTTACATGCTAAGTATTATGCTAGGTGCTGGGGTATAAAGAAGAAAAAAATACAGCTAGAAACTGACATTTTCAACAGTTATGGATGAGGCGATAAACTAAGGATATTAAATTATTATTACTGTTGCTGTTGTAGCTAACATTTGTTGAATATTTACTATGTGCCAGGCACTGTTTTAAGTATGTTACATACAGTACTACATTTAATTCTAACAATAACCTTATGAAATTGGTACTACTGTAATCCTGCTTTACAGCTAGTAAGTGGCAGAGCTGAGACTCAGATCCATTTTATCAGGTCAGCTGCAAACCTGCAGCCCTAATCACTGATAACAAAGCTATAAATTATAAGATATGAGCCATTAATTATGATGAACAATAAGGTGATTCCGTAAAAGAAGCCTTCACACTGAAGCTGAAAGAAGTCCTAGATTTTGACAACTTACTACTCATTTTTCTCTTTGTCAACATTGATTATGGCTATCCATTACCCCATATCTCACGCAGTACACTGAAAATTAGGAGCATGATTAGACTTCTAAAACATTTTTACTGTTGCAATTATGAAACAATAGAGCGATTAGTAGTTTTATGGGCACGGTAAGTAAGTCTTGATTTGGGGAGAGACAATTGGATTAAACAGTAATTGTCGCAGTCAACCATACTTTTTTATATCTTTAAACGCCCGTGAAAGCCTAAATTCTAACGGGGTGAAAGATTCAATATTTAACAAAATCACAACTCTTAAAATTAATTTTTTATCACCTCAGTTTAATGAAATCTGAAAAAATTCTGCTTATTGAGGGTAGGCTGACATTTTATTTCCCCCAATTTGGGCACATTAAAACAAAAACAATTTTTTTTTCATTTTGGATTGCTGTAGTGAATGAGATAGCAGATAGAAAAGTTATCACACTTAAGTCGCCTTCATTCATTGATAAGGGAACAATCCAGAGGGGCTATAAATGGCTTCCAGTAAAGGTTTCCTAGGGCTCAAAGGATGTCACCTCCACCTAGTTTCCCTAAGTTTTGCCTCATTTTCCCTGGAGCTCCTGGCTCTGTGGCCTCCAAATGGCTCCCTGGGGCTCCTGAGGGCCACGCCCACCTCCAATAGGAGGTGTTGGGATTGGCCGGCAGATTTCCAGTGGTTCATCCTGATTGGACAGTTTAGTTCCCATCATCACTATGGCCACGGTGATTGGCTTAGGCTAAATCAGGTGTGGCCCCTGGACTTGGGAACTACGCCAGGCAGACCACATGGCTAAAAGGAAGCTTGGGTGCTCTTCCCAGAGGGAAGAAGTGTGCTGTGGCTGTTTTCTGTAGAAAATGTCTACCATTAAAAAGAGTTCATGCTAATTTTACATGTCTTTTTATATTAACAACAACAACAAGCCCAAATGGCTGCTGTGTTCCAGATACTAGTTCTAGTAGGTACATAAAACAATAATTAAAACATAGATTCTTTTAGGAGTTTTCAGTCCCTAGGTGGAAAGTCAGTTCAACAGGGAACAAATCACTTAAAAACCCCCCACACCTCAGAAGATCACAAAGTTGGACTAGCCTACATATGGGCAGATGACAGAGGTGCCAGTAAAGGTTAAGTGATATTTATTCAACCTTCCACTTAAGACAGTGTGCAGTTCACTGTAGGAAGCTGCCCACTAAGAGTAGTTTTTTTTTTTTTTTTTTTTTAACTTTAATCAACAATTTGGGATTTTAAAAGAATGTCAGTTATTTGAAAAAAGAATATTTTAGGTGTATCTAAATATCCTACTAATTGCAAATAACTGAAAGATGACAGAAGTCACCTTTGTTTCTAATATGCAAAACAGATGTAGAGTTTATTCACATTATAAATTTATAAGTTTTTAAACTATCTACCTTTCATTTCTTGCCTTTTTCCCCAAAATATTCCCCATCCCAATTTTTAAATAGGACTGCATTATTCATCTTAAAATATATTTTTTTTCCTCTTCTCCATCTTGGGAACTACTACTCATCCTTCAAATTCCAGTTCAAATATAAGTCAGCGCCTTAAATCAGAACCTATCTAAATCCTGTAAATGCAATTTATCAATTACAGAGCCCTGATCCTATTCTGGGAACTCCGAGGGCAGGGACGTGCCCCTCGTTTCTCCTAGCCATCTCCAGTAGCTCCATCCTTCCTGACACCCTGCAAATGAGCAATGGATAGGGCTGCATTCTCCCTTTGCCTGCTTCTCTGCCAGGAAAAATGTTTTCTGGAATCTCTGCATCCTATTGTACAAACCTGAGAAAATAAATCGGGGTTCTTTCTGTAGGGGTGGTTAAGTGGGAGAGTGAATGGCTTTGCTCTCAATGATTTCCTTCTGATGAATTCTTGTTGATGCAGGAATATTGTAGTAGCAAACCATGCGATCATGTGTTAGCCCGAGAGGAGACAGGGCCTACAGCTATTACTCCGCCAGTGAGGGCTCAGGGTGGCATTCTGTAACAGACAGTGCACTCCTAGGCATCTAAATTCCAGAGGATTGGGTACAGAATGGCAAGCAGTCTGGTCTATAGCCCTGGGATTATAAGACTCTAAAACCTTGACTTCTTAGCTAAGAAACTCATTTGCAATTACTGACCACAGAGAAAGCCCTCCAGAAAATTCCATTTGCTAGAGATGATCTAACTGGGGATAGAAAGAGTACCCCCAAGTCTGTAAATGAGAAGTACACTTGTTACTTGACATACTTTGTTTTATTTCGTTGACTAAGAGAAAGCAAACCTACAAAACTAAGTTTGCCCCAAATTCACTCTCACAGAACTTATAAGTGAATCAGAATAATTAGAGCAAAAGTAATATCTTGAGCACGGTGATGCTGGAGGGACAGGATCCCAGCCATTGGACAGGCTATGGGCTATGGCCCGGGCCTCCAGTGAGAAGGGTGGAGTGCCCTCTGAGCACTGCATTTACCTCCATTTTAGTCTTCTCTTAGTGATTCAAATTGGACTTTACAGTATCTTAAGGAGCCCATAAAAGGCATCAACATGGTAACCTCTTTCCAAGGCCACTTACCACAGTGGCCACCCTCTGAATTAACCCAGCCCTTCACGGGTCTAAAATTGTCCCTGTTCCTGGCTCAGCCATTTGTACCTTTAAGGTGCATGCTATCCTGAGCATCAATTACTGGGTTCAGCTGAGGATCTGGGGTCCTGTCTGCTCTTCCCGCCATACCACTCTCAGCATGACGAAGTAGAATCAGAAATGTTCCTATTTAGTGCTAAGTCAAGCACACATTCCTGATCTAGCTTCCATAAACAAAAACAAAAGTCCAAAGTATTTATGGTCGGCCCAACCTTCCAGGCAAATGAAACAGAATCTTTTAAATTGGGTGCTATTTAGAGTACTTGGATTGGAACTGTGTCATTTTCTATGAGGTTTTTCAGGGCCTTGGGTTCTCTGCTATTACAGTTTCTCTCTCTCTCTTTCTCTAATGGATTTCAAGGCCAGTTATAGATTAACAACTATACATTTTTTTTTATAACTATGACCCAAAACTCTTTTCTGAGCTTCAGGTTTATATCCATTTCATTTAGGCTTTCATATATTTGGGAAGACTCAATTGGGATTCTCAATTTTTCTCCTCCCACTCCCAGGAGTCTCTCTAATATATTTGGGAAGACTCAATTGGGATTCTCAATTTTTCTCCTCCCACTCCCAGGAGTCTCTCTAATCTCTTGTTATAGCATCCAAACGGCCTCAAGCTATAAAACGTGGGATTCACTCTTGATTATTTTTCCTTCAAACCCAGTATTATTTTCCCTTTAATCCCAGCACTGAATCCATCACTAAATTATGTTATTCTTCCTATAAGATATATATGTAATTATAGATGTACATATACATATATACACATATATATGTGTTTCCACTCATTTCATTACATCTCCACTATTACCACACTCTCTAAGCCAGTGGTTCTCAAAGTAAATACCATCAGCATAACACAGGGACTCCTTAGAAAGGCAAATATTTGGGCCTCCTTCCACTCCCAGATGTTCTGAATCAGAAACTCTGGGGGTGGGCCCAGCAATATGTGTTTTTACAAGCCTTCCAGATGGTTCTGTTGCACACTGAAGTTTGAGAACCCCTTCACTAAGCCATTCTATTTTAGCTGGACAACTGCAGTGCACTCTTAATTGGTCTTTCCACTCCCATGCTTGCCCTTTGTTATTCATTACCTTCTCAGCAGACAAAATAATTTTTATTCCTAATTCTGATCCAGTCACTCCCTTGCTTAATACTTCTCTGTGGCTTTGAAATGCACTGAGAATAAAATTTTAGGAATATTTACCATGGCCTACAAGGGACTGCCTGCTCTGGCTCTTACCTACTGCCCTAACTTCTCCTCCCCGTCCCCTCCTTTAGTTATACCATGGCAGTGTCCGCCTCCTGACCTGCTCCGTGGATCACTCATTCTCCCCTCATCATCTGCTCCTCATCCAGTAGGCCCCTCTCCACCTCCATTATTCCTTCTCCCACCCTGCCTCTTACCACACTTGGGAATTTCCACACACATATCTCTTGTTTACCATGTAACTCTGCCCTAGATGTTCAATTATGTGCAAACAGGGACCATGTTTATTTTGATTTCCACTGTGTACATACTGCCTCCCACAATGCTTATCACATGACAGGTGCTTTTAAACAAACAAAAAAAAACCTACTTGTTGAATGGCTAATAAGATACAATTCGTATAAAGCTTAAAATACAAACCAAACAAAGAATAATCTTCCTGTCAGCTCACTGGGATGGTGGACCTTGAGAAAGAACAGGACAGATACAAGCAGAACCACGCAGGACAATGTACAAATGAGGTAAACGTCCTGTCATGGCTTCATCAACCCCCCCGTTATGCACAATCCTTTCTTCTAAAAATCACGACTCAAGCTCTACTGCCCCCAAGATATCAATTTTGCATTCTACTCTCAAAAAGCCCTGATCTCAATCATTTCCAAAGTGCCTCCTAAGGTGTACACCAATAAAGGCTAATGGCATAATTTCCAGGTTTGGAAGAGACATTAGAAGGACTTTTCTGGGATAGAGCCTGTGATGGTTCTTTGTACGTGTCAACTTGATGAGGCCACAGGGGTGCCCCAGTATTTGGTTATACGTTATACAGGGTCTGTCTGTGAGGGAGTTTCTGGATGAGATACACATTTGAATTGGTGACTGAGTAAAGCAGTTACTCACCAATGTATGTGCGCCTCAGATAATCTAAGGGGCTGAGCAGAAGAATTGAAGTCTGAATATGAGAGAATCCTCTTTCTCTCTGACTATCTTTGAGCTGGGACATCAGTCTTCTGCTGCCTTCACACTCAGACTGGAGCTTACAACACTGACTCTCCTGGGTCTCCAGCTTGCCAAGTGCAGATCTTGGGACTTCTCAGCCTTCATAAGAATTGTGAGCCAATTTCTTATAATCTATCTATCTATCTATCTATCTATCTATCTATCTATCTATCTATCTATCTATCTATCTATCTTACTGGTTCTGTTTCTCTGGAGAACACATAATAATGCAGAGCCCTGCCGGACACAAGAAAATCGTGTTTGTATATATTACTATTTCAAAGTAGATTTGTGGACCTTGGCGAGCCCTACCTGATTTATAAGCCTTACCCAATATACCTGTCCACAATATCCCTGGTGAATGTCATACTCAAGCTTGATGCCACATCAAAGGACCTGCAGTAGAACTTCTTGAAGTGTAAACGGTCCAGCACACCTCAGCAGAAGAGGCCCTGCAGCACCCCTGCTGCTCCGACTTCTGCCGTCACCCCCAGGCTCCAGGACCTCAGCCACGAGGCTCAGGCCTGGCCTATTTAAGTTCCCTCCCGGGAGGGGAGGAAAAGCAGGGGATGCACGGTGTGCTGAGCTGCAGCTGTGCTGGGCCCAGCCAGGGTGGAGGGACCCCCAGCCTGTGTGGTCTTTACTCCCTGGGAAGACTGGGTATATTCATTTAAACTAACCATTAATTTCAAATAGGGCATTGTAAGTATTATTAGAAGCACATTATTGAATGTTGAACCTGAAATATTAAAAAAGTGAAAAAACCCCACAAAACTTAAAAAGGGGGTTGGAAAGCTGTCAGCTAACACCTAAGCAGGCATATTCCAAACAGAACCACTTCAGGGGAATGTAAATGATAATCACACAAGGCCACTATGATGGTCATTATGATGGTGGAACAAGACAAAACAAGGTCACTCTGCCATCATGTGTGAAATTAGACACAAACAAGGATGCTCTGCAACCACAAAAATAACTAGACATCTCCCTTTTCCAGTTCACATAAGTGTCTACTGTTTTTTTGTTAGTGACAATTCTTGCCCAGCTCTTGTCGTCCCACCTCCTAGATCAAAATCACCAAGACACTGAGTTATCAAATTGTCTCTACTTCCTAAGATGACCCAACCCAAAACTGATACCAGCTTCCTGAAACCTTCTTAGAAACACCCAACTCAGCTCAAACTCTACAGTGAATCCCATCTGAACTCCTACATCCTGAAGGAGCTTTGCTGGCAGGAGCTTGTTTTTCATGCAGCGAGTTAAAGAAACCTCACTGTGTTTGACTACAGATGACTTCCTAATGGGCTCCGGCTAGTGAACTTTGACATAACCTTGCACAAGGAAGTGCTTGCTCACTCAAGGTCATGCTTTACAGAAAGAAGGAGTGGTTATGGAAATTAACGCTGATGTTACCCAGAGATTCTCAGTATAAGCCAAAGTGACTCAGTAAAAACAAAACAAAACAAAACAAAACAAAACACACAAGCAAATAAGTAAGGAAGGAAGCAAGGACAGAAGGGAAAAATAATTTGACCAAGATTAAGATCTCCTCAAAGCATTAAAGTATTAGCTGGTAACTTGTGTGTAAAGCAATCAGAGCCTCAGATTAAACGAGATGATTCACATAGTTGCCGAGTATAACGTCAGGCATGAACTCCACACGCATTTCCTATCTGCGCCATCATCACTGCTATCACTGCTGTATTATTATTGGTCATCAGTCCCTGCTGATGCCCGTAACAAGTTGTATGCTCACTTGCGGATGCTCACAAACATACAGACAAGAAGCGTCTGCCTCAGGGAGCATGTTAAAAGTCTGTTCGTTCATCACAAAAGCAAAGGAAGAGGAATAAGCAAAACTCACATTGAGCTGCAGTTCATCTGTCCACTGTCCGATCAGGCGGTAACCAGGGTTGGTGGTGTTTGTGGTCTGGTACTGGAAGATGTCGTAGCGCCCAGGGGCGTCCCCATTCTTGTTAAACACGACTGGGGTGCCTGCACTACCTGGTGAAGACAAGACAAAGACAGACTTTAGAGTTAAACGAGATTCCTTCTGTCTCTTGCTTCCAGGGTAATGGTCTGGAGACCTGGTGATGAGAAAGGTAGCTAGGAGGTAGCCTTGATGTTTAATAGGTTCCCCCAAGATGCCCCCTGAAACTCCCGGGCAAGTCATCACGATGGTCTGTGAATGCTAATTATGGAAGGTGGGAAGACAACCTGCTTCCCCCTTTGAACAGCTCAATTTTTTAGTATCTGAAAATATTTTATTCTACTTTGTCCTCTCTTTTAAGGAATAACAATCAAATGCATTATCTTCAAGAGAAAATATTAAGCTTTGTTGTTGTTATTATTATTTTAGTGTCCATCAAACACTAAATTGTGGTCAATAAAGAATCATTTCAAGAAATAATAAATACATTTTAAAAATGAAATACAAGAGAATCAAAAAACAAGCTCAGAAGTCCACTTACATACATAGTTGAATACTGACTGCATTTAAAAAATATTTTTGGCTGATTATTTCTAATTTGCTTTAAATGATAACCAGTCTTCAATGCTTAGCAGTTTGCCTGGTGAATGCTTAATAAACAATGGATTCTTTCTCAATTTTCTATTTGGGTCTTATTTAAAATGTCTATCTTAAGATAAAACCAATGTTTTGGCACAATTAGACATTGAAGTCAATTTAAAAAGACTAATGCATGTTTTGAAAAAAATATATAAATTCAAATTTGGACATGAGTGAAAAGTCCCTTAATATTAATGGTGTGGAACAAGTGGCAAACCATATACAAAGAACAGAAGATGTGAGTTTTGTTTACTTTCAGCAATACAGCAGTTACAAAAGAATCACCAACAGTTTGTAACTGAGCGCTATTTCTCTCATGATCTATAAGAAACAGGAAAAATACCACTGGCTCCAGCGTATGTGACTACTGTCTGCTCTTCCCATAAGTTAATACTAGATCAATATTCCCAGCAGAAAACAGTGTATTTCCTGCCGTTTACAAGGAAGTTTACAGATCAATTACAGGCTGAAACAGAATCACTGAGAGCAGAAGACCATTTTGCTATTTTTAGGGGAGGGACGGGGTAAGTCTTAGGTAATGAGCATGAAGCACTTTTGATAATTCTCATTAAAAATGTCAGCTTCTACTGGTGGCAGAACTCTGCATCTGGCTAGTAGTCTTTAGCTTCTGCAGAATTTGGGCCAATGTAGTATTTGCATTGATGACATGGATGAAAGAACTAAAGCACGTTAACTGGACAGGAGAGAGAACGCCTGAAACGGTAAAAAAGAGTGTCTACACTAAGGAAGCAGGCATGACACTGAGAGTGATCTCACACAAACGATCACTCAACACAAGAATGAAGTTAAAAAAAAAAGGGGCCAGAAAGAGGGACAATATATTGGGTGACAAGAGGCATATGAAGTTGCAATCCTGAGCTGAAAGTTACCCCTGCTGGAAAAGAGGGTCCAGCACGTAGGCAGGATTCAGGGGCAGCTAAAAAGAACTCCACACTATCTTACAAGTGTCAGGCACAGACTTTTATGACACTTCTGCCTATTTTAAAAAAAAAAAAAAAATCAGAGCTTGTGGTAGGTTGCAAAATGGTTCCCCAGGTAGGTCTAAGTCCTAACCCCCAGAACCTGTGAATGTCATCACACTTGGCAAAGAGATTTTGCAGGTATGATTAAATGAAGGGTCATGAGATGGGAGAGATTATCCTGGATAATGTAGGTGGGCCCAGTGTAATCACAATGGCCCTTACAAGAGGCAGCAGGAGTCAAAGGAGGAAGGAGAAGATGTGAGGAGGAAAACAAGAGGCTAGGGTGATGCAAGGAAGGGGTCCTGAGCCCCGGAAGTGCAGGTGGCCTTTAGAAGCTAGAAAAAGGAAGGAAGCAGATACTCCCCCAGAGCCTCTAAAAGGAACCAGCCCTGCCTTCACCTTAACTAAAACTCAGAGAGACCTGTATCAGACTTCCAAACCACAGAACTATAAGATAATAAATGTGTGTTGTTTAAGCTAGCAAATATATGGTAATCTTTTAATGGCAGCAATAGGAAACTAATACAAACCTGGAGGACACAGAGCAATGAGCTTCCTAATTTTACAGGTGAGGAAGTATACTTAGGTTCAGAGAGGGCAATCATTTGCCTCAGGCCCACTCTGCTCATTAGATTTGAATAGTGCCCAATAACTGGCTCTGGAATCCCCTAGAAAGGGTTTAAATTCCAGGTCTACCACTCCCTATATGTGTGACCTGTATCAAATTATTCAGTCTTCCTCTACTTCTGAGTGTCACTAATACCTTTGTCATAGGGTTAGTAAGAATTAAATGTAACAATGTACACAAGGTGCTTAGTCCCATGCCTTTTACATAATAAATGCTCAATAGATGGCCATGATTTTTTTTTATAGTTTTCACTTTTATTTTTGTTTTCTTTGCTAATATCTCAGGACCAGACCCTGATGCATGCCGTCAGACCCCCAGGCCAATAATGTTTTCCAATGCATCAAAGGAGTCTCTCCTAACTGGTATTTAATTTAAATTTCTCCATTGGTGTAAACATTTAAAAATTTTTCCAAGCAGCAGGCTAGAATCCACTCTGGGAATGGGCATTCATCTATGAGCAACGCTGATTTGATCCTACGAACTTGAATCAGTGGCTGAATCTGTGTGTGGCCAAGGGCACCATTTCAATTTGTTTCTTCTCTGTCTCACCTAGACACTATCCCCATGGTCCACAAAGACACCCCATTAAGCCCTCTCTGTAGAGGAATCAACAGAAGTGTTTCTTATTATTTTTCAGGAAGACATTAATCTTCAGATACTCACCTCTCTTTTCTTTCACATTGGATACTAGGATTTATGTTGTACTTTGCTTTAATTCTACAGCTTCTAGTCATTAAATAATAGGACGTGAGCTTTTCAGAGCCTTTGAGAGGATGGAGGAAGAATATAAGAGGCCTGGGGCTCCAAAGGATCTCAGCCCACCAGGTAAATATTCATCAGAAAGGTACATACTGCCTCATCTCTCTCTCTCTCTCTCCTTACAGTCCTTGTGAGGAGAAATGATTCTTGTGTTGCCCTTTCCATTCTCATTAAAGTTCATGCTTAGAAAAAAATAAGGCAGAAGAGCTGAATACGTTACCTAAGTGATGTGTAACAATGTATGGTGTGGCTCTGACCTTTTTGATGGATTCTACAATGCAACTGGTATTTTTCAGGCAGTTTTTTTTTTTTTTTCCCCACACAACTCCTTTTCAACATCACCCCTGAACTTCTTGAAAGAGAAAAAGAGGGACTGTGTTCAATGAACTCTATATAAATAATAATAATAATAATAATAAGGATCAAACAAATCCAGAGAAAATAAATAAGTTATCAAAGGAGAAGCGATCCTCTGCAGGAACCTCCACAATGTATCAGGGCCAGAACACAAGTGTCCTAAAGTAAAGGAAACAGGGCCACTTGACAAGATGGGATACTGAGAGGAGAGAATGGCTGAGAGAACACACTCAAGTAGGAAATCTCCTTCCCAGATGAGAGTATCTGAGTGAAATTCCTTTTATTTGCCTGGATCAAGAAGGATTTGAGATATCCGATGCTCCGATGACAAAACAGTCCTCAGCATCAGAGTACTGACCTGACAGGTTTTCTCTTCTCTTCTTACCACCCCATGCACAGATTCCAGAAAGGCTACCTTGATTCGTGTTCCAGTTACCTTTTGCTGCTCAACAAACTATCCTAAAACGTGGCACTCAGAAAAAAAAAAAAATGACAATCTGTATTTTGCAATTCGGGCAGGGCTTGGCAGAAACAGTGCCTCTCTGGTCCACTCACATCAGCTGGGGCAGCTTGAAGCTCACGTGTCTGACAGCTGATGCTGACTATCAGCTGTGACTTCAGCTGGGGCTACGGCTGGAGCACCGCATGCAGCCTGACCCTAGGCTTCTTGGCTTCCTCCTAACATGGCAGCTGTGTTTGTAATACAGAAGTCACAAGACAACCGTGCAGAAGCCCTATGGCATTCTGTACCATAGAAGTCACATATTGCCACTTCTGTATTAGCCACAGGCTCACTCAGACTCAAGGGGAGGGAATACAGATCTCACCCTCGATGAAGAAAAGCTAACTTCATGTTTCAAGAAGACCACATGAGATACGCTATCTTTATAAAATATACCCCAACCCAATTTGTTTTCTGGAAAGGAGTAAATCTAGGTACAGACAGGCTTCACATTAAAGACTTCACTATATAACAATTCTCTAAGGTTGTGTATCCAAGACAACAAATTTGTTAAATTGACAAATACTGACATCTGGTTGGATGGGCCAACATCCAACATCAAGATAACTAAAATTTAGGCTCAGGTCATTGCATTCATTTGGGATGACATAATTAGCCACCTTTTCTGTTGGTGCACAAGAGGAGGTTAAGTGATTGCTGAAGATGTAGCAATACTTTTAGAGCATTCTATTATCACTTCCTAAATTGATGCTTTCATAAATGTGAAGGTCGGAGTTATTAAACTGTACCCTACTGGTCTGGAACAGAACTCCCAGGGGTATGGAAAATTCTGTACTGAAGTAACAGAAGAGCACGATTAAGCTCACTGAGACCAAGAAACATCAAGATTTTTCTAAAACATGCAGAAGAGAGGCTACATTTTTCACAATGGACTAGAAAGAAGCTTGAGTTCTAGGTCTGTCTCTGACATTTGCTAGCTGTGGTTGGACAAATATTTTCTCCTCTCTAAAATCTGATTTCTTTATCTAAAAGTCAGGAAATTGAATGAGTAAAAAAATGTCAAGCTTCTTTTCACCCTAATAGTTGCTCACTTAAAGCGACATGAAAGCCGCTTAACTAAATCTAACACAGTTCTTTTGTTTTTTTTTTTTTCCCTGCTTTACAAAACGGTTGAGTCCCACCATTAATGAATGTCACACGGCCCTGGGAGTCTCCTCCTTGCCTGTCCATATGGCAGAAAGAATACCCTCAGAGAAAAGGAGATTACGTTGACAACAGAGCATGACTACAATGATGACAAAGAGAGGGAACGGATTGGCCCTGCCTGTGAGCTCCCGCAGAGCCTGTGTTCCAAGATGGAACAGCAGGAATGTTGTAATAAGCCCTTTCTCTCAGACGCTTAATACAAGTCAAGAGAGCAGGCCATGGGGTTGGGTACCCTAGGTACCAGTTACAGCATCATCAATACGTAACTGTGTGGCTTTAGACATCATGACTCTTACTTTCTCTGTGAATCAGTTTCTTTATCTGCTAAAAAAAAAAAAAGGGAAATAACGGTATCTAAGCCACTTAGTATTATGAATATTAAAGAAGCCAATACACAAAAAGTACTTAGGACAGTTTCTGGCACATAGTAATCATTTGATAAACGTAGGGCCTGTGTCCAATCAGAACCTCAGCATCTCTGGCTCAGCAGTGGTAAGCCTGTCCTAACCAAAGTCTGCAAGCATTATCTAGAAGAAGAATCAGACGAGAATCACCAAAACATTCTCAAAACGACTCTTCTTTGTTACTGGCCAAAGAATTGTGATGCTTATCTATGGACCAGCATACAAAGCGCAGAAACTGACCCCAGGATATGTAATGAAATTTATGTGTGCTTTTTCTGGGAAAATTTGTTATATATTTTAGGAGATTCTGTAATATAAGGAAGAAACTACGAAAAAAAGATAATTTGTAGTTGAACCATTTTTCTGGTTGTATTTATAGTCATTTTTGTCTCCATCTTAACTCGGAAACTGTTGGTTCCAAAATCAGATATGGTACTTCTTCACCCAGATACTCGGTAACTCCTGAATGATTGATACAATATTGTGAAGTGGATTATTATTTACAAGCAGAGAAGCAAGAAGATTTTTTAAACCATAACATAATTATCTAAACCAGGAAATTAACACTGATGTAATACTATTTAAAACTAATCTGCAAATATTATTAAAATTCCTCCACTGTCCCATTCATATCCTTTTTCTGGTTTAAGATCAATCAATGTTCCCACATTGCATTTAATAGTAATGTCTCCTTAGTTTCTTCTAGTCTGGAACAATTCCTCCATCGGTCATTCTCATGACCTCAACACTTTTTGAAGAGTACTGGCCAGTTATTTTGTAAAATGACCTTCAATTTGGATGTCTGGTGTTTGTTTAACATTAGATGGAGGTCATGTATTTTTGGCAATAAGACCTCAGAAGTGATGTTGTAACCTTCCCAGGGTTATCTTTTTTTAAAATTAATTAATGTTTTATTGAAGAAGAGTTGATTTACTATTTGTTAGTTTCAGGCATACAGCAAAGTGATTCAGTGAATCACTTTTCAGTATACACACACACACACACACACGACACTTTTCAGATTCTTTTCCCATGTAGGTTATTACAAAATACTGAGTAAAATTCCCTGTGCTATACAGTAGGTCCTTGTTGTTTATCTATTTTACATATAGTAGTGTGTATATGTTTCTCCCAAATTCCTAATTTATCCCTCCCCACCACCTTCCCCTTTTGATAACTGTAAGTTTGTTTTCGAAGTCCGTAAGTTCTGTTTTGTAAATAAGTTCATATGTATCATTTTGTAAGATTCCATATATAAGATTCCGTATCATAATATCGTATGATATTTGTCTTTGCCTGGCTCGCTTCACTTAGTATGATAATCTCTAGGTCAATCCATGTTGCTGCAAATGGCATTATTTCATTCTTTTTTATGTATTCCACTGTATACATACATATACTACATCATCATCTTCTTCTTTTTTTTCTTTTGGCTGCACTGCGTGGCATGTGGGATATTAGTTCCCGGACCAGGGATCGAACCCATGCCCTCTGTAGTGGAAGCACGGAGTCCTAACCACTGGACTGCCAGGGAATTCCCAACTACATCTTCTTAATTCATTCATCTGTCAATGGACATTTAGGTTGCTTCCATGTCTTGGCTATTGTAAATAGTGCTGCTATGAACATAGAGGTGCATGTATCTTTTTGAATTATGGTTTTCTCCAGATATACACCCAGGAGTGGGATATGGTAGCTCTATTTTTAGTTTTTTAAGGAACCTCCATACTGTTCTCCATAGTGGCTGCACTAATTTACATTCCTAACAACAGTGTAGGAGGGTTCCTTTTCCTCCACACCCTCTCCAGTATTTATTATTTGTAGACTTTTTGATAACAGCCATTCTGACTGGCGTGCAGTGGTATCTCACTGTACTTTTGATTTGCATTTCTCTAATAATTAGTAGCATGTGATGTTGTTAAGTCTCATTACTGATGACACCAACCTTGACAACTTGGTTAAGTGCTGTCTTCCAGGTTTCTCCACTTCAAGGCTGCTCTTTTCCCCCTTGTAATTAATGTGTTCCATGATGAAGGACACTTTGAGGCTATGCAAGTATCTTATTTCTCATCCTACTTTTAGCCCAATAATTTTAGCATCCATTGATGATTCTTGCCTGAAACACTTATTACTGAGGTCTTTGCAAAATGGTGAGTTTTGTATTTCCATCTTTGCTTCATTCCATCGTGCTGTCTCTTCTCTTGCGTTTACGTATCCAATTCAATTATTTATTTATCAGTATGGACTCATTGATATTTATTATATTCTATGAGCTTAACCCACTGTTGGCCTAGAATTAGCCAGTGGGATCTTCTTCAAGTTGGTTCCTTTGCCCCTTCGACATGGTCCCATCAGTTTCTGAGCACTTTCTTGCTTTGTGGCACAACATGGTTTCAAATTCATCTTCTAGTTGCCCTGCTCTAGCCCCTGAATTGAGAGTTTCACTAGGGAGCCCTAGTTCTTTTCACTGGAGAATGGTATTTATAAATAACATGTGGGTGCAAGTGCAGTCATTTCTACCAGGATGTCATGGCTCCTAGGCCCTCTCAGTGGAGGTTTGTACACACACAAACATACCCATATCCATCTCCCTACCTCCCCATCTGCATGTGTATTAAAAGCCATGAGCCCATGCTGGTATCTTCCATTCTAATCCAACACAACAAGTGTTATTTTACCTTTCTCCCATCCTTATTAGTAATTTCTTTCTCTGACTCTCGTTATCCACAATATCTTTTATTAAATCTCTCAGTCCTCTTATGGACATAAATAATATTCAGAATTGTGGGGGAAAAAAACATACTAAGTTCCTAGGGATTGTGAAATATCTGCGTACAGTTATTCATGTCTTCAGTCTTATAGTATATAGTCAAATATTGTCTTCCAAAATTACTTGCACTCTTTATCTTTCTTCCTCACTCCCTTCAGCGTGGTTATGTTACTCATATGTAATTTAGTTAGGTTTATTACTGTATTAAATTTTGTATTACTCCATGCAATGGTTATTTTTTAATTGAGAAATAATTGACATTCAGGATGGTTAATTTTATGTGTCAGCTTGACTAGGGATGCCCTGATAGCTGGCAAAACTTTACTTCTGTGTGTATGAGTATGTTCCTGGAAGAACTGTTGAACTGAATAAAGAATTGTTGAATTGTTGAACTGAATAAAGCAAGTGACCTTCCCCAGTGTGGGCAGATATCATCCAATCCCTAGAAAGCCTGAATAGAACCAAAGGCAGAAGAAGGGCAAATTCACTCTCTCTGCTTGAGTGGAGACACCCATTTTCTCCTGCTCTCAGACACTGGAGCTCCTCGTTCTCTGGCTTTCAGAAACAGATCAAGACTTACACCACCAACTCTCTGATCCCAAGCCCTGTACACTTGGACTGAATTACACCACTGCTTCTACGGTTCTCCAGCTTATAGATGGCAGATCATGGGGCATGTCAGTCTCTATAACAGTGTCAGCCAATTCCTAAAATAAATCTCCTGTTATATTTCCCACTCATCTCTACCCATTTATTTTAGGTAACCAATTACTTTCTGCCCAAGTTTTATTCTTTGAGAAACAAATGTGTAATGTGACATGTGGTTGGTGTGGAAAATTACAACCATTACTTCAATTAACTTGAGTACCTAGAGCAACTGTCCCTTCCTTTTCCTCTTATCCCCTCCCATTCCTGCTTACACTCACCAAGAAAAAACTTGGCAAAAGTCCTTCTATTTTAAGAAAGAGAGGGCAAACCATAACCCACCCCCCCAAATTTATTTATTCATTTGCTCACTCACTACTCATTCATATAATTGATTCAATAATTTGAAATGCTATAATCCACATACTCAAGAGTAAATTGCAATCTGACTACTTAACTTATGAAACACATAATGTCAACACTTAGGATTCCAAAAGAGACTGGAATAGAGACATCTAAATATATTTAATGAACTCAAGCAAAACATATCACTTGACCAAGAAACTGGAATTCTGAAATATCTGTGTGGACATATACCGGATGAGTATGAATACATTGCTGCATTGTCAAAAGACTTGGATATCACCAAGTTCTGTATCACCCAAAGTTACATCATTGGATATTCTGGTTATCTCATTTACCATATGTCAGAATATTAGAATTTCGATGTATACAAGGACATTAACATCATACTGGGCATAATTTGACTTCTCGGATTCAGAAAGTATTGTAACTTGTTATCTTTCAGTGCTTCAATGTTGTCGTTATGAGCAGTTGTCATTTTTATATATAGTATTTTAGACATACTAGGGTTGTGTGGCATTCTCTAGATGTTCTTTTCTACAACATAAAGGCCCCATGTCAGCCTGAAAAAAAGAAAACAGGGAGACTCACCATTGAAATTCACATTGCGGATATACTTCAACAACTTCTTGCCCCCAGCTTGCTCCATCTCTGGACAGACGCCCCGGTAGTCAGCACAGAGATCCTTGTTCATGTGATGAAGGGCATGAGCCATGGCGTACACTGCGTCAATCACGAACTGAACTTTACCCTCCTGCTCATAGTTGGAATCTTTTCCAATTCTCTCCTGTCCTGCACATTAAAACAAGAAACACACACAAACATTGGTGTTGAGTAGAATGTCTCAATTTGCATTTACTTTCAACTATGCTTAAAGAAAACAATGCTTTGAGGAGTACAGTCGCGCAAGCCACACATCCATGTTTGGCTACCATGTTCGGTTGCTTTGATAGTTTTTGGTATTTGACTTTGAAGCACATTACACTAACCTTTCTGATGTATTAGGTAAATTTCAGAAGCTGCACTTCAAAGGATCACAATAAAAGCCCTTGTAATAAGCCAACACACTATTCAAAACATAGTGGCCCCACAGAACCAAGGGATTGCAGCGATTAGAAGCGGGGCTGCCACGTGCAAATCTTCCAAGCTCACTTAGTCTAGAAAGGTGATAGGCCAAAAGAAAATGATAGAAAACTAATGAAATACCACCCCTGAACTCATTACCTTCTTCTATATACCTGCTCCACTTCCTGGGTTGCCTGTCTCAATTGTGCGTATTACTGGCAGCTCTGATGCTCAGGCTGGAAACCGTGATGTCATTTTTTCATTCTTTCCTGTCTCTTACTCTACCCTCCCACATACATATATCTAATGAATAGCCAAAACCTCACCTGAAACAGTGAACAGTTTTGGCCACACTACCAATGCCCTATTTATGCTTTTCTCATCTCCCATCAGGACACAATGCTAGGTGTCTCTCTTCATCTAGTGATTCCTCCACGTTCACTTTTCCAAACCACAGAGCTAATCACTTCACCCCCGTGCTCAGAATTCTTCAGTGGTTCTCCACTGCCCGCAAAATGAAATCCAAACGCTTTCCCCTGACAACACAGGGTGTTCATCATTTTGTTCCTATCTGCCTAACAACAGTAAGAACTGGCAGTGATGAAGTGTCCTCCACTGTCTTGGAAGCCTTATATACATGATTTTTATTTCATCCTCACTTTGTCAGTTAAATATTATTAGTCCTCATTATACAGATGCGAAAGCCGAGCCTTATAGAAATTAAATCACCTTCCGAATGTCATGTACAGGAAGAGCAGATGACAGCTCAGGTTTATCAGAACCCCAAACCAACATTTCTCTCACTTCATGGGCCCTACCTCACCCTTTTCCTAGAACTTAAAACATAAATATATTTTGCTCCAGACAAGTATGGCTATTTTCCCCATAAACATCATCAGATCTAACGTTAATTATCTTTGGTCATGCCCCTTGTTTTTCCAGAAATATCTCTCCTTGCTTTTGCCCATCATAACTTAATTCTGTCCCTGTGGCACAATCCAGTGGTTGCTTACACTTAGCTTCTTGATAAGAATTAAAGATTTTCATAAAACATTTCAAATCTTTATTATAAAATTAATAATATCACTATATATTTTAATGCTCTACCAGACTTTCCCTTTCTTTTTTTTTTTTTTTTTTTTTTTTTTGCTTATATCCCCAGCACTGAACACAGCATTTAATATCTGGTAGATTCTAAACAATACTTGCATTAAATTAGGCATTCGTTAAGTACATGGTAATACCAGGAACTCTCTTTAGACCTCGTGTCCCTCTATGACAAATAATTAACCGCAGATTGAATTTCACTTTCGCAGCAATATTTCCCAGATTGTCTTCTATGACACATTTGTGTAGGAAAGAAACAGTAGGGATTCTACAACCCCTGTCCCTTCTCCTGCAAAACAAAGTGTTCCTGACATCCACTGTGTTAAACGTTATTAGGTTTCTTTACTGAGAGACAGTTTCAGAGTATTTAATATAACATAAAGTATAATTTCCAAGAAGGAAGTTCAGAATTTCCCAAAATTAATTGAATTCATATTTTTTCCTTTTCAGAGCACACATTAATATCTCAAATGGCAGACAGTTCTTTGCTTTGTATGTATCTCATTCAAGTACCAATCAACCTTTGGGCTCACTGCTCTTCATTGGGTCTAGGCCTTTTCAGTGTGTCTGGAGCAGGAATCTTTTTTGAAAAAGATAAAATCCATCATGAATCCATACTGCTACTATGAATTCAAATTCTGGACTACAGGAGTTTTACTTAACTCGACACTCCTACATCTCTACCTCATTTTTTTTTTTTCATGAGGAAAATCCTGGTTCTTAATGACACCATTATAACTATTTATTTGCTTGATTCCATAATACACAAATAACATTCTTAGAATAAATGTCTAGCCAATAGTCTAAAAATGTAGTGTAATGAGCAGCCTTGGCATATATGTGTTTTTCAATTCTTACCGGAATATTTTGGTGGTTCATTCTGAGAAATGGGATTGCTTTGTTCAAGAGTCAATTTGTATGTGTTTTTGCTAAATATTGGCCAATTCCCCTCTAATGGGTTTGTACCATTTTGTCCTCCCACCAGCAAAGAGAGAGAGTGTTCATTTCCCAACAACTCTGACAACCAAGTATGTCCTCAAACTTGGATTTCTGACAATCAGCTAGGTGAGAAATGCTACCACAGTCTATTTTTATTTGATTTTTCTTACTATAGGGGAGGCTGAACATCTTTGCATATAGTTAAAGGCTATTGTATTTCTTTTCTGCGAACTGTTTTTATAAAAATTTGGTCATTTTCTTCTGTACTTTTAAAAGCTTTTTTATTAATTAAGCATATTAATTCTTTGAGATTAAGTTGCAAATATTTTTCCTAGTTTGTTATCTTTCTTTTACTCACTTTAGGTATTTTCCAAATAAAATTATATTAGATTAAAAAATGTTTTTCTAAAAAAAATTATCAATTTATTTTCTTCTTATTGCTTCTGGATTTTCAATCATGGTTTGAAAAAATGCTCCCACCCCAGGCTACAGAATATTCCATCCGTGTTTTCTTCTTGTATAATTTCATTTTTTAAACTTAGATATTTCATCCACTTGGAATACATTCTGGTATGCAGTATGAAGAATCAAAATTTTAGCTTTTTCCATATGGCTTCCTAGTTATAGGCCAGTTCATCTTTTCTCACTGATTTGAAGTGCTTCCTTTATTATATTAAGTTTTCTACGCATAATTAGATCTATTTCTGGATTTTTAAAATTTGTTTCACTGTTTGGTTTGTCTATTCATGGGCCAACAGTACAGCTTCAATTATAAACTCTTTATAACATATTTTAATAACTGGTAGAGTTAGTCCCTCTCTCACCATAATTGTTCTTTCTTTTTCAAATTTTATGTTAATTTTTGTTTATTTACTCAAATGAGCTTTATTAACTACTAATCTATCTTGAGAAAAGAAAAAAAATACTTGATGTTGAGTTTACGCTGTATTTATAAATCAACTTAGCCAGAACAGAAATTTTTACAAAGGTGAGAATTCCCACGTGTGTCTTTTCATTTGCTCAAGGCTACTTTTGCTTCCTTCAACAGTGTTTTAAAATGTTCTCACATAGGTTTTGAGTGTTTCGTGGGAAGTTAGTCTTGGTATTTTACTTAGTTTTGCTATTATAAATATGGTTTTCTCTGCTAAGTATTTCCTCTGGTTTTTGGTTGCATACATAAAAGCTATTCTTTGTTTTGTTGTGGTTGTTTTATTATGTTTCAACTTTCTATCACAAAAATTTTAAATACAGAGGAAGGTTGAAAGAACTTTACAGTGACCTCACCAACTAGATTCTTACATTAACATTTTACTATACTTATGTTATAAGGCAATTCATTTTCTAATAATTTTATAACCTGCTACTTTACAAATTTCTCTTATTTTTTAGAGTACTTAAAAAGGCAATCTTGATGGCACTATGACCATTCTAAAATATATACTATGAAACGGGTTCAGACTAGTAATTCCGGAGAGCAGTTTCTAGCCTGCATTCATAAAGACATTCATCTCAGAAAGAATGCCTTGAAAAATAATTGCAGTATTTTAAATAATGAAATATTTCATTATGTTTGAAACATTATAGGTTTTACCCCTCTCTTGAAGAGTCATCAGGTATGTTAGCTTATTAAGGGCTCTGAGAAACACAGGTACATTTGTCTTTGGGGTTACCAGGACTTGAATAATGTAGCCTTACATCAAGAAAATCAGAACTGGTAAGTTAACAACAACAACAAAAAAGGCTAACTTTATTTCCCCTACTGTGGCAGATGCAACTGCGTGCCAA
Source organism: Eschrichtius robustus (assembly GCF_028021215.1). Classification (NCBI taxonomy): domain Eukaryota; kingdom Metazoa; phylum Chordata; class Mammalia; order Artiodactyla; family Eschrichtiidae; genus Eschrichtius; species Eschrichtius robustus. Next base: position 9,285,427 of record NC_090835.1, read on the forward strand.
GGTCAGAGTCTCTGGTTGTTCAACTAGCACCCCTCCCCTCCCCCCCTAACTGAAATCTGCTTCTCGTCAGGTATCGGCGGCCACCAAAGGAGTGAGGGGTTCAGGACCTCTCCTGAGCCTCATAGAGTCTATCCTCATTTGTCTAAACCAATCCAGTTTCCTCCTTGGCAAGGGCTGATTTAGAAACAGGCACGGGTTACAATTCTAGATAATGAGATGTAAGAAGAGTTTATCGGGTTCCACATATAAAATGATACAAATGAACTTATTTACAAAACAGAAATAGATCCACAGACATAGATAACAAACCTATGGTTTCCAAAGGGGAAAGGTGGGGGAGGGATAAATTAGGAGTTTGGGATTAACAAATATACACTACTGTATATAAAATAGATAAACCACAAGGACCTACTGTATAGCACAGGGAACTACTCTCAGTATCTTGTAATAACCTATAATGGAAAAGAACCTAAAAAAGAATATATATGTGTGTGTGTGTGTGTGTGTGTGTGTGTGTGTAACTGAATCACTTTGCTGTACACCTGAAACTAACATAACATTGCAAATCAACTATATTTCAATAAAAATTTTCAGAAAAAGTTTATTGGGGAACTGCTGAGAAAATTTATTTGCTCTTAAAAAGAGATGAACTCAGCTGCATCAAAACAATCACACCCCCCAACACACACACACACACACACACACACACACACACACACACACACACACTGCATTTACTGTAGTCATTTTGCAGTCCTGAGGCAATTACCCAGCATACGAATAACAGCAGAATAAAAATGTGGCAAGGATGTGAAAATACAATCGAGCTGTGACTTAGCCAAGCCTAGAATTACCCTACTTTTTTTTTTTCCAGGTGACATACTCAATGGCTTAACCATTAAACTACAGCTTGATACTCAATGTTTTCCAGGTTTACTTGAACACTACACTTCTTATTCATACACCATTTTACAACATCTCAAGGGACTACCGTAAGTACACCTTCTTCCCCCCAAAAGTGCAAAGAAAAAAGGGTAGTTTTAAGAAATATTTTTAACAATGTAGATTGAAATAGAAAAAAAGAAAGCATTTTCAATCAATTCTTGGTTAACAGCTCATTCTTTCAGGCTTTCTGATGAACTGAGATGTTGTTATATTCTTTTCTTGAATGAAGTTCATCCTTTTCATCACATTTCCCAGGAAAGGGTTTGAGGTTTAGATAAAATAAGGAGAACCCTGAAGCATTAATTATTGTTTATTTCTCCAGCATGCAAAGAAGCTTTCCTTTTAAAGTCTCCCGATTTTCTGATGTAATGTTATTTTTACCCAAATAGTTCAGTATTTATCTTCAAAATGCACACTCCTTTAAGCTTATGTTGAATAAATTTTCAGCTGCACTACACAAGAATAATCTACAAACCCTCTCACGACCAAAATTTCTAGTGTTCATTCTGCTGGTGAAGTCTTCTCTCTTTGAAAGATCTGCTTATTTTGCCCATTTTAACATACTGCTTTCTCAGAATATATGACTTAGTTAATATGCGTGAGCAAACTATCAGGGAGAAAAAAAAGGCACAGAAAACGTAAGAAATTATGGATCTGAAATTATTAATATAAAGAATCCCACTGCAATACGAAAACCAAAAGAAAGAGGAGGTTGGGCATAGGCAGGAAACAAACCAAAGATATTTGCTAGTGCAAACTGAAAAACCTAACAAAACAGTCCTGTAGATTTGAACAACTGGCCCAATGTTTACCATATGTTTCTATGGGAGTGATAAATTATAATTTATATTTTGATTTCACATATTAATTGCAGTTATTTGCATTGGGAAGACCTCTTGGAAGTTATATATGCTCGTGCTGACTGTGCTTTTAAATGCTGCATTACACAAATATATTTTATTGAATGTAAAGCCACAAACTTAAAAATTTCTTGAGGCTAAAGTCCTGAGTAGTACTGTATATAATTAACTAAAATACTAATGCTTGGGTATACTGCAAATGATAAACACACTAATAAACACAGGAAAAGAATATGTCACAGGAGCTCTGAAAACGGAGTCAGGGCATATACAGGTGCTGACAGAACTGCTAGATTCTGGGTAAAAAGGATGCAAGGAAAGCAGGGTGGATATCCTGGAGCACTAGAAAATGTTGCAGGGTTCTAAAAACACTACAGTTACCAGGCAAGCCTTATTAAAATGCTACTGCAGTCCCTCCCATACTTTATTAAAAAAAAAAAAAAAAAAAAGGTCATGAAGAACCTAGTGGCAAGACAGGAATAAAGACACAGACCTACTAGAGAATGGACTTGAGGATATGGGGAGGGGGAAGGGTAAGCTGTGACAAAGTGAGAGAGTGGCATGGACATATATACACTACCAAACGTAAAATAGATAGCTAGTGGGAAGCAACCGCATAGCACAGGGAGATCAGCTCAGTGCTTTGTGACCACCTAGAGGGGTGGGATAGGGAGGGTGGGAGGGAGGGAGATGCAAGAGGGAAGAGATATGGGAACATATGTATATGTATAACTGATTCACTTTGTTATAAAGCAGAAACTAACACACCACTGTAAAGCAAGTATACTCCAATAAAGATGTTAAAAATAATAATAATAAATAAACAAATAACTTGGTTTACTGGATAACTTTTTTTCTTCTCATGGGTATACCTTTCTCTTTTAAGATGAATGTCAATGGTAACATAAGATTCTGTTTTATGCAAATTTGTTTGTTTGTTTGTTTTTTAACAATGACCCTATTCGTAGAATCTGGGGTTAACAACCCATAGCAAGAAATACCAATTGAAGGAAAGTCAGAAGTTCTGGATTGAGACAAACAGCCTTCACTGCTGCTGTGCCTCTATTTGGAGGTGAGGCTGAATGAGCCTAGCAGCTCGTGAAGAGAACGATGGGCGTCCCTGTCACAGTACCAGTACCACAGGCAGCCTGCGCTTATTGTGTTCTTCCTGGGCACCAGGCTCTCCGCTAAGCACTTTCCATGGTTTCATGTTAAACCCTCATAACGCTTTCTTGGGTACCATTCCCCATCCCTGTTACTTCACTATACCTTATAGACCATCCGCTAAATGGTTCCGTCCACATCTGCACATGGAAAAGCGATGAACCTGGAGTTTTCCCCTTTGTTTCTTTCCATTTCCAACTTTAGTTTAGAGCCACAAATAATCTCAAAGTTCAGGCTAGCCATGATTTTTACATCCTCTTACCCCCACTGAAGGTTTCGCTTGCATTTCCTGCAAGGAGGAAACGGATGGTTTTGACAACCACCACCATGGTCTTCCCTGACCTCTCCTTGGGTGGAAAAGTTAATGCCCAGAGAAACTGCCAAAGGGCTGGCAGAGGAAGAACAACAACAGCAGCAAAACAACTGACCCTCCACCTTCGATGACAAAAATGTGACTGTAATTGAACCACTAACATCCTCATGTTCTGCAGTGAACACAGCGAGTACTATGTTACAGACTCAAAAACAACTCTAGCAAAGGTATTAAAGAGTGTCTAGCCACAGACCTTCATTTCTAACCTTTTTCCATGCAGGAGGCTTCCCAGAAGACTATTTAATCATCACAGCTGAGTTTTCTTCTACTCTTCCATTTTCGATTTCCAGATAGGTGCAGGTAAAGATAATGCAGTGAGTCAAGGTGCGTGGGACAGGAGTAGGCTTTGCACAATGCACACAGGGCACCACATTGGAAGCAAGGAATGTTTTAGCCCCAAGTTTCACACCTCCCCCAATGTGTGAAAGGTGTTCTGAGAGACTGAGCCAAGGGCTTTCTTTATGTCCAAGAGCAGTCTGCTGTAGGTAACGCCAGCCCATTGAGCAAAGGTAAGAACAGGGCTTCTGAAACTCACACAAGAAGCCTTGCTGTACCAAACAAGAACAAGACGGGGTTTCTTAAAGAAGTGCATAGATACAGTTTCCATTTCTCACCTAGATTTCTCCTCTTCTGATTTCTTAAGCTAAATTTCTGTTTATATAGTTTTGGTTGCTTCTTCAATGCAAACGGTAAAATCACTCGTGAAGCAATCTCTCCGGACATGACTTCAAGATTAAGAAAAAACATACTGCTATAGATGCCTGGTCTTGTAACCCATCCCTCAGCAGGAGCCCCTTCATTAATGAGGTTCTACCCCTCTGAAATTCTGTTTATGGCATTCCAGGAATTGTACTTAGGTTGAACTTTCAGGATAGGGGGGTGGAAAGAGGGAGGGGGAGAAAAGGGGGGGAAGAAAGAAAAGAAGGAAGGAAGGGAGGGAGGGAGGAAGGAAGGAAGGAAGCAAGGAAGGGAGGGAGGGAGGAAGGAGATAAGAACAGAAAGAAAGGAGAAAAGAAAAGAGAAAGAAAGATCAACCTGAACCTGACCAAGCTTTTGGATATATTAACTAATTTACATATAGCTGATTCATTTTGCTGTACAATAGAAACGAACACAACATTGTAAAGCAACTACAATAAAAATTAATTAAAAAACCTAATTTATACGAAGTAGAGAAAATAAAGAAACATGTAAATCAACACTGCAGAGATGCAGAAAACAAAATCCAAATGTAAAAAATTCTACAGAAATAGTAATGAACTATTTTCTTCAACATATAAATAGCAAAAGTTAAAAAAAAGTGGAGAGAAACATTTAAAAATTTTTAAAAAGACTTACGAGATATATCAAACAGATGTGGTATATGGACTTGGTTTAGATCCACCTGTAAACAAATCAATGATATAAAGACATTTATGACAGAAGGGAGAGACTACGGGATGATGATGGGGAACTACTGCTTTGCTGGTTTGTGTGTGTGTGTGTGTGTGTGTGTTTCTTATATATTTTTAAGAGTATTTATTTCTTAGAGAACATACTTAGGTATTAAAAAAATTAAATGTCTGGGTGTACTTTGAAACGGCCAGAGGTGAGAGAGAAACATTCGGGTTACATGTGAACATAAATTGGCTATATATTGACTATCGTTGAGGTTGTGTGATGGATACGTGGTGATTTATTCCACTATTCTCTCTGCTTTTTGTGTCTGTTTGAAAGATCACATGATGTCTGTAAAAATAAAAAGAAGAGAAGGAGGAGGAAGGGGGGTGGAGGGTTAGGAAGAGAAGGAAGAGAAATAAGAAGGGGATGGATAAGGAGATGGGAAGAGGAGAAGGAGGGAGAAAAAGAGGAAAAAGAACAAAAAGAAGAGTATTGGGTTGAAGAATAGGGGAAATAGGCAGGGAGGAAACAGAGGATTTGAACTCAGCTGCCTGTAAGGGACACTGAGTACGTGCCAGACACCCAACTAGAACCAAGGGACACAGATATGAACAGAAAACCCTCTCATGCATGCTCTCACTGTTCACAGCTCCACTCAGATGCTTCTGCTTAAATGCAGTTCCCACCTCTCATCTCAGGGCTGAGAGTATGACTCTGCTCCTCAGGTATTTAGGAAGGGGCACACGTAGTACAGATGCAATGGCATATGGGCGGGGTCATCTGACTCCCGGGGTCCAAAGTCACTTCCTGGAAGCAAAGTAAGCATGTTGTGGGGATGGAATGATTTCATCTCACTGCCATGATGCCCCTTTGCCTTGTGAGATGCAGAGAAAAGGCATAAGGGAATTGATCCCACTACAGGGTTTGAAAGGACTTAGCAGAATCATCAGTCCAATGACAGTATAAATAAAAAGAAAAAGCCATGGTTTAACTCCATTTGAGTTCTGTATCCAGGGCTGGTGACTATAAATAAAAAAGGAAAACTACGCATATATGTATGTTGAACTCCCTAGAGGCAATTCTGGGTCCTAAACACTGCTATAGACCCAGAACCCAAGAATGAGTGAATATCCTGGAAAGAAAAGTGAAATAATGAGCAAGTAGCTCTTGTAAAAAGGTAGAAAAGAAAGATTCTAATCCTTCACCTGGGACAGCTGACGGCTGAGATGCAGCATTTAATTCTGGTGGCCAAATGACCCCAGACAAACGTGGAGAGAAAACAGTAGCACCCCGAATGCTGACATTTGGGATTCTTTTTCTTAAACAGGGTTCTTAGGTGCCTAAAGACTCTACTTATCACTGTTTTCACTGGTTTCAGTTAAGTTATTCAAGTGACGATGATAAAAATATTCTGTTAGCTCTTTTTTCAAGGCAGGATTCGTTTTACACTAAATTTTATACATGTGTACACATACCTTACAACATATACTTTTGACCATTTAGTCACGATCATCAGAAGTGAAATAGTTTTCTTCCTACTGAACCCTAACAATATTCATAACAGAAATAAAGTCGATACAATCCTCATCTCAGAGGTTCTGAAGGCTCTGAGCTTCTTAGGAATGTCACATTCCACCCGTATTTAAAAAAAAAATAGAACAGCTAACCCGACAAGGAAAAAATCTTAACCAGGTGCTAACCAGAAACCTAACACTGACAATTCAATAGTCAGAACACACTGGGTGATTTGGCTGAGGAGCTACTAGCCATATCCATGCTACCCGTGGAAGGAAATTAATTAAGTAGTATTGGATGAAACCCTTTTGTAGACCGGTAAACAGGAGGTTCTTGATACAAACTCTAGAAATCCAGACTTAGTTTAAAACACGTGTAAGCCAGTACGATTTAATGGGAGAAAGCCCTTCAAAATCTCAGTATTTTGAAACCAGTGTGATGGTACTTCCATCTCTCCCATAATCAGGCCAACCACTTCAAGAGCTACGAGCATGGAGACTCATATCAGACAAACCTGGGTTGAAATTTTGCCTCTGCATTCATTGTATCTGTGACTAAATGGGAGTTATATAACTCTTTACCAAACCACTTGAACACGTTCAAGTTGCCTGGTATTCATAGAGTGCTGTAATGAAAACAGCAACAATAGCTAACAATCATTCAGTATTTTCTATTCTCCAAAAACTATTCTAAGCACTCTACATACATCATCTCATTTATTTCTCATAATCACTCTACGATGAAGATACGGTTATTGTTATTGCCATTTACCGGTAAGGAAACTGAAAGTTATTTAAATAAACTTACCCCCAAAGTTACACAGATAGCAAGTGGCTAGTCAAGAGTTGAATCCAGTTGTCTGACTCTCAATTCAAAGTGTGAATATTTTTTATGGTGATATATTCTGCATTTAGTAAAATGCTGCATCATAAATGAACTGTTCAATCAGTATTGACAAACACAAAGCAATACATAGAACGTTTTTATCACTCTGGAAAGTTATCTTGTGCCCTTTCACAATTAACCCTTCTCCCTCCACTATAAAGCAACCATTGATCTGTAATCTAACGTAAGTTAATTTTGCCTATTCTAGAAATTCATATAAATAGGACCATACAATATGTACTTTTCTCTGTCTGCTTTCTCTCACTCAGAAAAATATTTTTGAGATTTATTCAGTTTGTGGCATGTATCAAAATCTCATTCTTTTTTATTTCTAAGTATCATTCCACTGAATGGATATATTAGAGTTTAATTATCCATTTTCCTTTTGATGGACATCTGGGCTATGTCTAGTTTGGGGCTTCTCAAGACCTATGGAGGGTCTGTGATTTTACCCGATGTGTAAGAGTTTAGCCTGTCATGGTTCTGTGGACACTGGCTGAAGACGTGAGATCCCTGGTTCAGAGCCAGGTACAGCAGGCAGCACAAACATAATGTTTTCTCAGAGTCCCCTCCTTACCACACCCCTTCCTCAAGTCCAAGGTGGTGACAGAGAGCAGCCCAGGTAGATGGTGCACACACAAGTTCTAAGTACATTAGAACTTTCAAACTCTGAGCTTAGGGAGACTGAATCTTTTATAAAGGACTTCAAGCAAAGCTACCTGACCTTGGTCCCAGAGGGAGATATTACCTTTATTATGCTGGCTAGTAAACAAACCATCCCTGTGCTTCTTGACGATATGCTATCTGTATCTTCCAAGGCCATTTACTATATAATAATACCTTGAAAAGCTAATCAGTGCACCTGCTCTCAATATAGCAAAGGACACCAATAGAGGACTGTCCCCCAATAGGGCAATTATGAATAAAGCTGCTGTGAACACTTCTTCACAAGGCTTTTATGGATATGTGTTTTTATTTCTCCTGACTAAATACTTAGGAATAAGAGTTGCTGTATTATAGGCTCATGCATGTTTAACTTTTAAAAAAGCTGCCATGTTCCAAAGCAGTTGCACCATTTTATTCTAATATCAATGTATAAAAACGCAGGTTTCTCCATATATTCTCCGATATCTGATGTTATCAATTTTTCCATTTTATCCATGTGTATTAGAACCTCACTGTGGTTTAATTTGCATTTCTCTGATGAATAATGATGATTTTCATTTTTTTCATGTGCCTATTGACGATTTGTATTAGACCTAGTAGTTACCCTTTGCAAGCATCTTAGAAGTTCAGCATCCCAGGCTATGCAAATTCTCTACCAGAGTAGTACAAAAGTCCACGAGGCCACAGGGTTAATGCCTGAATGATGGTCAAATTATATTATTTATTTTAAGAAGGGGGTGTAGTCAAGATGGTGAAGTAGGAAGACCCTGAGCTCACTTCCTCCCATTAGCACATTAAAATTATAACTATTTACAGAGCAACTATCAATAAGAACAATCTGAGGGCTACAAGAAAAGATTTTCCACAACTAAAGATACAAAGAAGGAATCAAGGGACTCCCCTGGTGGCGCAGTGGTTAAGAATCCACCTGCCAATGCAGGGGACACAGGTTCGAGCCCTGGTCCGGGAAGATCCCACATGCCGCGGAGCAACTAAGCCCATGTGCCACAACTACTGAGCCTGCGCTCTAGAGCCCGCGAGCCAAAACTACTGAGCTTGCGCACCACAACTACTGAAGCCCGCGTGCCTAGAGCCCGTGCTCCACAACAAGAGAAGCCACCGCAATGAGAAGCTCGCACACCTCAACGAAGAGTAGCCCCTGCTCGCCGCAGCTAGAGAAAGCCTGCGTGCAGCAATGAAGACCCAACACAGACAAAAAAATTAATTAATTAATTAATTAAATTTTTTAAAAAAGAAGGAATCACAATGAGACAGGTAATAGGGGTGGAGACATGGTATAGTCAAGACCCACACCCATTGGTAGGTGGCCAACGAATGGGAGGACAACCATAATTGCAGAAATTTTCCACAAGAAGTAATGGGTCTGAGACCCACATTGAGCCCCCCAGCCCAGGGGTCCTGCACCAGGAGGACAAGCCCCCAGAACATATGGCTTTGAAGGCCAATGGGGCTTGTGTATGGGAGGGCCAGAGGACTATAGGAAACAGAGACTCTGCTCTTAAGGGGTGTGCACAAAATCTCACACACTCCAGGACTTGGCACAGAGGCAGTAATCTGAAGGAAGCCTGGGTCAGAACCACTTACTAATTCTGGAGAGCCTCCTGGAGAGGCAGGAGGTAAACTGGACTCCCACAGGGAAACAGATGCTAGCAGGAGCCATTTTGGGGAGATCATTCTCCCATGAGGACACTGATGCTGCAAGTGCCATTTTGGAGTCCTACCATCTAGGCTATTCGTGCTGGAGGCTTACCTGCCCACCCGCTGGTAGGTACCAGTCCCAGGATTCACCAAGCCAAGCAGCCAGCAGTGTGGGGACTTGGCCCCACCAACCAGTGGGCCAACACCAGTCCCAGGAGCCTGGACCTCACTGCTAGCCACCCTGGGACCCAGGCCACCAATGGCCTGCACCAGCCCTGGGACTCCCCAGGCCACAGAGTCATTTGCACTGGGATGCAGTCTCATCCACCAGCAGGTCAGCAGCCTCCACACGAAGCAGTTCCTGGCAGCCAACCAGGTCAGGGCCAGCCCTGCCTACCAGCATGCCAATGGTAGTCAGCCCTGACACAACAAAAGGGCCCACCTAGCCTACATGGGGGGCACCCCTAGAGCTCTGGTGACTATAGGGGAATGTGCTACTGGGCCCCATAGAACGTCTCCTACATGAGGCAACCTAGCCTTACACCTACAGGATATAGAAAAGACAACAAACAAAACCTAAAGTTAGTAGAAGGAAAGAAATAATAAAGGTTAGAGCAGAAAGAAAGGGAATACATATTTTAAAAACCACTGAGACTAAGAGCTGGATTTTTTAAAAGATCAAATTGATAAACCTTTGACCATACTCATTAGGAAAAAGAGAGGCAGGGCCCAAATAAATAAAATCAGAAACGAAAGAGAAGTTAAAACTGACACCACAGAAATACAAAGATCATAAGCAATTGCTAAGAACAATTATATGCCAATAAAAGCAACAACCTAGAAGAAACGGATAAATTCCTAGAAATATACAATCTCCCATGGCTGAATCAGGAAGAAATAGAAAACATGAAGAGACCAATTACCAGTAACGAAAATGAATCAATAATTTTTAAAAAACCTCCCAAAAAACAAAAGTCCAGGACTGGACTTCACAGTTGAGTTCTACCAAACATTTAAAGAAGATTTAACATCTAATCTTCTCAAACTTTTCCAAAACATTGAAGAAGAAATGCTTCTGAACTCATTCTATGAGGCAAGTATCACCCTGATACCAAAATCAGACAAAGACATCACACAGAAAAAAGAAATTTACAGGCCAATATCACTGATGAACAGAGATGCAAAACTCCTTAACAAAATGTTAGCAAACCAAATTCAACAGTGCAGTACAAGGATCATACACCATGTGCAAGTGGGATTTATCCCAGTGATGCACAGATGGTTCAACATCCACAAGTCAATCAATGTCATACACCACATTAAGAAATTGAAGAATAAAAATCATCTGATCATCTCAATAGATGCGGAAAAAGCTTTTGACAAAATTCATCATCTATTTATGATAAAAAATTTTTCAACAAAGTGGGTATAGAGGGAACATACCTCAACATAATAAAGGCCATTTATGATAAACCCACAGCTAACATCATGCTCAACGGTGAAAAGCTGAAAGCATTTCCTATAAGATCAGCAAAAAGACAAGGATGCTCACTCTCACCTCTTTTGTTAACACAGAATTAGAAATCCTAACCACAGCAATCAGATTAAAAATAATAATAGGGCTTCCCTGGTGGCGCAGTGGTTAAGAGTCTGCCTGCCAATGCAGGGGACACGGGTTCGAGCCCTGGTCTGGGAAGATCCCACATGTTGCGGAGTGACTAAGCCCTTGAGCCACAACCACTGAGCCTGCGCGTCTGGAGCCTGTGCTCCGCAACAAGAGAGGCCGCGACAGTGAGAGGCCCGCGCACCACGATGAAGAGTGGCCCCTGCTCGCCGCAACTAGAGAAAGCCCTCGCACAGAAACGAAGACCCAACACAGCCAAAATAAATAAATATAAATAAATAAATTTAAAAAAATAATAATAATAGTAATAATAATAGAAAGAAGTAAACGGAATTCAAATAAGTAAAACTGTCACACTTTGCAGATGACATGATACATAGAAAATCCTAAAGATGCCACCAAAAACTATTAGAACTAATTAATAAATTCAGTAAAATTGCAGGATACAAAATTAGTATAAAGAAATGTGTTATGCTTCTATACACTAACAATGAGCTATGATAAAGAAAAATTCAGAAAACAATCCCATTTACAATTGCATCAAATAGAATAAAACACCTAGGAATAAATCTAACCAGGGAGGCAAATGACCTGTACTAGGAAATCTATGACACTGATGAAAGAAATTGAAGATGACACAAACAAATGGAAAGATATACCATGCTAATGGAATGGAAAAATTAATATTGTGAAAGTGATCATACTATCCAAGGTAATCTACATAATCAGTGCAATTTCCATCAAAATGGCAATAGCATTTTTCATAGAACCAGAAGAAATAATTCTAAAATTTGTATCAAAACACAAAAGACCCCAAAGAGCCAAAGCTATCTTGAAAAAGAGAAACACAGCTGGAGGTATCATACGCTTTGATTTCAAACTATACTGCAAAGCTACAGTAATTAAAACAGTATGGTACTGGCACAAAAACATACACATAGATCAATGGAACCAAAGAGAGAGCCCACAAGTAAACCCATGCTTATACAGACAATTAATCTACAACAAAGAAGGCAAGAATATACAATGCAAGAAAAATAAACTTCTCTATAAATGATGTTGAGAAAACTGGACAGCTACATGCAAAAGAATGCAACTGGACTACTCTCTTACACCATATACAAAACTAAACTCAAAATAGGTTAAACTCTTGAATGTAAGATCTGAAACCAGAAAACTTGTAGAATAAAACGTTGGCAATATGCTAACTCTTCCACATTGGTTTTAGCAACGTTTTTTGGATATACCTCTTCAGGCAAATGAAACAAAAACAAAAATAAAGAAATGAGGCTACATCAAACTCTAAACCGGTTTTGCACAGTGAAGGAAACTATTTTAAAAAAAGGCCGTCTACTGAATGGAAGAAGATATTTGCAAATAATATATCTGATAAGGGGTTAATATTCAAAATAAAGAACTCATACAACTCAACATCAAAAACAGACAAACAAACAACCTGATTAAAAAATGGGCAGAGGAACTGAATAGACATTTTTCCATAAAGACATACAGATGGCCAACAGACTCATGAAAAGATGCTCAACCTCACTAATCATAAGAGAAATGCAAATCACAAGCACAATGAGATATCACCTTACACCTATCAGAATGGTTATCAAAAGACAACAAATGATAAGTATTGACAAGGATGTACAGAAAAGGGAATCCTAGTATAGGATTGTTGGTGGGAATGTAAATTGGCACAGCTACACTGCAGTCTTTTTTTTTTTTTTTTTTTTTTTTTTTACAATAGACAAGATACGGAAGCAACCTAAGTGTCCATCAACAGATAAATGAATAAAGAAATGTGATACATACACATACACACACAAAGACAATACACCCAATGGAATATTACTTAGCCATAAACATGAGCGAAATCTTGTAGATGGACCTACAAGGAATTATACTAAGTGAAGTAAATCAGATAGAGCAAGATGAATACCATATGATATCACTTATATGTGGAATCTAAAAAACAACTGAACAAACAACTAAACAGAAACAGACTCAGATACAGATCCCAAATGCGTGGTTGCCAGAGGTGAGAGGGCTGGGGGGACGGCTGAGATAGGTGAGGGAGGTTAAGAGGTACAAACTTCCAATTACAAATTAATGGGCATTAGGGGTGAAATCTACAACCTGAGGAATATAGTCAAGAACACTGCAACAACTTTATATGGTGACAGATAGTAACTAGACTTCTCATGGTGATCATTTTGCAACGTACACAAATATCAACTCATTATGCACCTGGAACTAACGTAGTGCTGTAGGTCAACTATAATTCAATTTCTACATATATGTATGTGATTTATTTTTGAATTATCATATAAACTGCAGCCATTAAATGATACTTTGCAAGACCACAGCAACCCAAGTTCTAAATGTAGTTGACCCTTTGCCACTTCATACATCTTGTAAGGAGTCACTTAGAACATAAGGTCTCTTTGGTGGTTTCTAAATGAGCTAAAGGAAGCAGCTTATACGTTGTTTAAATCGTATTCTCCTAAGGTCATAAACTTTTTATAGGAAAAATGTTATGCATAGCTTTTTTGTTTTTGTTTCTGTTTTTGTTTTCAATGTGATGTTAATCCTTTCATGCCAGGAGGGGCCACTTCCATGAGTCACTGCTTTCAAGAGTAAAGCAAAATGCTTTGGTTCGAATCCCAATGCTGCTAGACACTAGCCAAGTGACTTTGAGAAAGCCACTCATCAGACCTCTATGAACTTTGCTTTTATCTTTCCATTCAGGCGACTACAAATATTATCAGCTCTGCCAACTCTGCTGAGTTGTAGGGATGATCAAATGACACAGGGGACATTAAACAATTCAAAGACTCTAAAGTGCATCTCATAAAAAAGATAAATCAGTAACCAAACATATGGAAAAAATATTTCACCTTGCAAGTTTTCTAAGAGGTGCAAATCAAAAGACAGGTAACATTTTAGTAGTTTTGCCAGTGGCTGAATAAACTAGTGCAGTCCTTTCAGAAAATAGTTTGACAATACATTTCAATTCTCCAGAAAAAAAATTTCTACTCTGAATCTGTAATGATAAAAATAGGTAACGTGTACTTTACTACTGCTTGTCTAATGCTCCCTATATGTCAGGCTTTGTACTAAGCACTTTACTTGGACAGGTGGCCTTGAGCAATGTGGGGACTAGGGATGCCAACCCTTCACACAGTTGAAAACCCGCATGTAATTTATAGTCGGCCCTCTGCATCCGTGGTTCCTTGTCATCCTGGATTCAACCAACTACGCATCATGTAGTACCCTAGTATTTACTACTGAAAAAAATCTCCGTATAAGTGGATCCACGTAGTTCAAACACATGTTGTGCGAGGGTCAACTGTATAAGCTTACTTAGTGCTTCTCCTCAAAACACAAAACTGTCTTTGGTTATGAGTATCATCTACGTTTTACAAATTAGGAAAGAGGGCACAGAGATGCAAGCTCATTTGTGCTAGGCTTCATAGCTAGTATGGGGCAGGAAGCACAATTAAATTTAAGGTGATTTGGTTTCAAAGTCCTCACTCTTTACTCCTCCATTTAATGACTTCTGGAAGTTCATCCTCAGAAAGTAATCCAAAATAAGGAAAGAGCAAGAGGTCTTAAGATATTTCTGCATGTGTTTTGTATATACTTGCCAATTTTGGAAGTGATATAAGTAAAGATTCAGCAAGTGATAGCAAGTAAAATCTTTCGACTATTACATAATACTTAAAATAATCAAGAAAACTAACAAGTACAGTACTTATGATCCACAAAATTTAGAAAAAAATTAAAAGATATCTCAATTTCTTATTATCACCATGTTAGGGTTATAAGATTGACAGAATTTTTGGTTCTGCCCATGGTAGCATTCTAAGGGTCCTGAAGAACTATAAAAGTGGTATGCAAAGGTCTCTTTCTTATGAATGGCAAGACCAGGGTCAGGAATCCCAGTGACATCATCCCAAATGCTTTCTTTCCATGAGTGCTAATGAATAGGACAGAGCCAAGGAGATAAAATTCACTATTTTAATAAAAGTTTACACACTCTGGTGTCAAAATCAGAAGAAAGTTAGATATAGGTGAACAATCAGATACTCTGTCCCCAGAGAAGGGAAGTAAGGTCTTAGAGGAACACATGCCCGGAGTTTAATACATTGCAAACTTTCTCCATCAGAGGAGTGAAACCCCTTTCAAGAACAATGGCTTTTCCTTTGGCCATGTCCTTCCCCTACTTATGGGTAGAAAAGCAACTCAGTGATTTAAAGGTAGACAGATATACACTCCCTCCGTCGGCCAAATCAATAGAAGAAAAACCTATAGGCCAGAGCTCCTTCCAGACACCCAAGCTTAGAGCAGACATCCAAAAAAAAAAAAAAAAAAAAAAACCAGAAGCCTGTGGTCACACATGTCACTTTTCTTTTCTTAGGTGCCACAGTGGTGCTAGTGCTGGATCTTGAATGTTGTGGCATTACACCATATTTGCTATGAGGTGTCTCTACCCAGGAGGGCAGCTTAGAATGGAAGAAACAAATAATGACAAAAGGCTTCTGAGGTGGCCAGATCAGGGTATGGATTCTTTCTGACTGAGTGACCATGAGCGCGAGGCGGAATTGAGCTCCCTAAGCCTTGGCTGCCACTTCCTGCTTGGGCAACGTGCTGTACCCTCCCCTGCTTCCATTTTCTCATTTATAAAACAGTGAAACCCACCCCCCCCCAGCTATTTCAGAGGGTGTTGTAAGGATTAAAAGAGTTAATATGTGTTTCATTTTCCTCAACTAAAAACTGAGGATAAGGAAAAGACAGTCTCTTCAGCAAGCGGTGCTGGAAAAGCTGGACAGCCACACGTAAATCAATGAAGTTAGAACATATCCTCACCATACACAAAAATAAACTCAAAATAGCTTAAGGACTTAAATATAGACATGGAACCATAAAACTCCTAGAAGAGAACATAGGCAAAACAGTCTCTGACAGAAATCGTACCACTGTTTTCTTAGGTCAGTCTCCCAAAGCAATAGAAATAAAAGCACAAATAAACAAATGGGACCTAATCAAACTTACAAGCTTCTGTACAGCAAAGGAAACCATCAACAAAATGAAAAGACAACCTGCATACTGGGAGAAAATATTTGCAAATGATGTGTCCGACAAGGGCTTAATTTCCAAAATATACAAACAGCTGATACAACTCAATAACAAAAAAACAAGCCAATCGAAAAATGGGCAGAAGACTTAAATAGACATTTCCTCAAAGAAGACATACAGATGGCCAACAGGCACATGAAAAGATGCTCATCCTCGTTAATTATTAGAGAAATGCAAATCAAAACTACAATGAGGTACCACCTCACACCAGTCAGAATGGCCATTAAAAAAGTCTACAAACAATAAATGCTGGAGAGGGTGTGGAGAAAAGGGAACTCTCTTGCACTGTTGGTGGGAATGTAAATTGATACAGCCACTATGGAGAACAGTACGGAGGTTCCTCAGAAAACTAAAAATAGAGTTGCCATACGATCCAGCAATCCCACTCCTGGGCCTATACCCAGACAAAACTCTATTCGAAAAGATACAAGCACCCTTATGTTCATAGCAACACTATTTACAATAGCCAAGACATGCAAACAACCTAAATGTTCATCGACAGATGAACGGATAAAGAAGATGCGGTGTGTGTGTATGTGTACATGTATTTGCTGTATAGCAGAAATGAACACAATGCTGTAAAATCAACTATACTTCAATAAAATTTTAACAAATAACATAAAATCGATAACCAACAAGGACCTACTGTATAGCACAAGGAACTGTACTCAATATTTTGTAATAACCTATAAGGGAAAAGAATGTATGTACTGAGGATCATTATCATTTATGTCAAGTGCTTAATCTGGTAGCTAGCACATGGCAAGCATTCAATAAATGTTAATTATTATAATTACTTTTCAAAAGACTCTCAGAATGAAAACCTTAAGTGTAAAACTTGCAAAAAGCTAAAGTTTTTGTTCATTTAGATTTGTATTTGTCTACTTTTTTGCAGGATGAGAGACAGTCATTTAAGCAAGTACCTAATAAGCACTGACTATTTTATAATTTTTATTACTAAGGTTTTGGCCTTGGATCTAATTTCTTCCTCATAGCATGTAAAATGCAGCAATTCTTCAGTTATGAGAATAACAATAATCAATAGAGGGACGGATATGGTCAAAGCTGGGAGGCTGATGCATTCCTCAGTCTTTTGTTCTTGTGATTTTTTTTAAAAGGCAGGAATGGCTTATATATTACAGTTTATTGGATTTGGGGGGTTTCACATTTTTACTTAAAATGGAGAACTTGTCAACTCAAATAAATGCAGATCCTGCTATTTTCTTTCAGGGTCTTGTAAAAGCCAACATAATGGACTTATAAAACATTTAACACGTGCAGTGCAATAAATCCTACAAAACCCCTGATTCAATCCATTTGCCCAGGCTGATTGTCCAAATGAGAGATTCTGCTTCAGTGCTCGTAAAGGGCAGCAAGCTGGGTTCCCCAGGAAAACATAGGCACATACTACCTGCCCCTCCTCTACCAACTTGATCAACTGCATTGATATATTTTGTGCAGGTTTTTGTTTTATGCGTGGCAAGTAAAATTAATGCCTCAACAACTACTTCTGAAACTTCTACTCTATGCCTGACCCAAGCTGGGACTGGGGATACAAAAAAAGGCATAAACAAAAAAGTGAATGCCTGGTTTCACTGAGCTTGCAGCTGAGCACAGATGGAACATCATGTACAAAGGCCCTGTGATAGCGAGAATCCAGGTGTCTTTACAAAACTAAAGGAAAGTCAGAGCTGCAGCAGTATGAGATGGGGCCCTGCCACAGGGGGCCCTAGAGACCATGCTGAGAGCTTTGCCTTCTTCTTATGAACAATGTATGGACACACTGACATGCCTTAAATATTGGGGGTAGCAGGATTAGTCTTGCATAAATTGCTAAAAACAGCACCAATTTAGGTTTTGAGCCCTTCTTCAAATTCAAAAGCACTTCTGCAATCTCAAAACTTGTTCAAGGAAAGAGAAAATCTGTTGACATAGAGTCCATGCCGGAGGCATGATTTATGTAGGCATGTTACCAGCCAGGTTGTCAGATATTTGAAGTCCAATAACTATTTGTCCTAATGATTTCTGTACACTTGTATCCACAGAAGAACTGCTTCGGATTAGCTCTTGGCATAGTTTTCTTTTGATTTGTTGGTGGTTTCTTCAAAACTTAATTCTAAAATGTAGCCATTTGTTACAAACTTGCCGGAAACTTGCTCGTGACAGTTGCATTTTTCTCAAATGTGAAAAGCAATAGCATCTTGTAATTCAACATTTCCCTTCCATGGTAAATTGCCCAATTCTGCCAGAGCAGCAGACCACTTTGGTAGCTCAGTTTGTACTGCTACTCTGATATTGGTATGCTTTCCCTTAAAGGTATTATTTTGTACTTCATCCGGTTTCGCACGATTTCAATCTCCACCATCTGTTTTGATAAGGCTGCAGGACTGTTTGCCCCACCCTAAAAGGACAGGAAGTCCCATGGGAATGAGATACATTCCAAGAGAATTTTACAGTCCTGGCTGCAATTCCCTGTTGTCAAATTAGGCTGCCTAGGAGACAGGGAATGTGATTTTGTGTCTTTTTTCTCGGTACAAGCTACTAACTTTTCATCAATATAACAAAGTTTGAAAAATACTGCCCTATTTTGAGCTCAGGAGAGGAGAGAAGAAACGAGGTCAACTCGCTTCTCCACTGCAGCTGTTCCTAAGTGAGGACCTGAGGGATCAATCCAGGATCATAATCAAAGATGTTCTACAAAAGAGCCCTTATGGGGCTGGGTGTCAGCAAGTAAGGAAACTGCTGTATGAACAAAAACATAAAGTGAACCCCAAATGAGAATGTGCCTATTCATGTTCCAAGAGTCTAGGAAGGGAACTAGGCATCAGAGGAGAAAGAGCACAGGGAGAAATCAGCCACATTTACCACGTGGTTGACCCCTCTGAGCCACATCTCCCTCATCTGTATAATGGGTATAATAACCTCTTGCAGAAAGTCAGGGCTGTGGTGATGATTTCTATCTTTTCCTGGAACAATTTTTTTTTTTTTTCCTGGAACAATTTTTGACTGTTGTTTTCTAGTTTAGCCTCCTATTTGCTTCTTTCACAGCACTAATCATAACTTGCAATTATTTCATTCATCTACTTTTGGTTTTCCGCCTTCCTCCTGGGCTGGAATAGAAGCTCCCCGAAAGCAGAGCCCGTATCTTCCTCCCAGCTCAGTTGCTGGCCCTGTGCAGGTGCTCGACACACATTTGTGAAATGAACAAACGAGGAGGGACAGAATGCATGAGAAAACAAATGCGTGCCATTAGTTATTGGGATTATTTTTCTCATTAGCAAATACGCTCTC
This sequence comes from Eschrichtius robustus, assembly GCF_028021215.1. Lineage (NCBI taxonomy): Eukaryota > Metazoa > Chordata > Mammalia > Artiodactyla > Eschrichtiidae > Eschrichtius > Eschrichtius robustus. The sequence goes on from NC_090835.1 coordinate 9,304,934, forward strand.
AGATACGTCATGGAATTGCTCCAAAGTTTGGTTTTGTTTTAATCTGTAAAAGGAGGAGGATATGTGTCATGTTTATTCACCAGGCTCATAGGGGCATCACACTGGATGATATAAACACATAAAAGGATACTGATTTGTGTACAGCACTTTATAAGGCCAAGGATGTTTAAGGCAAAGGAAGAACACAGCTGAGTATGAAAATAAAAAAGGATAGGCAATTTGAGTCATGGGGGAGATGCTTTTTTTTAAACAAAGCCAAAGGTAACTTCAGTCACCACAAACATCCATCACAACGATGGCTTGTAAACCCACTGCACACAAACTATTACCACCGGGCACTGTTCTACTGAATCCTTGCGAGCCATCCCATGTAGTAGGGACTATTGCTATCCCCGTTTTACAGATGAGCAAATAAGGGGCTAGGAATGTTTCAGTGACTTGCCCATGGTGACAGAGTAAGGGAAAGAGCTGGGGTTCACACCTGGGCAATTGGACTCTTCAAGTCTTAACCATTTTTCAAGAGCTAATTAGTGTGACTTCATCAGGCAGCTTGAATATTGTGCTTCTACATAATAGAGCTATGTGCACCCAGGAAGGCAAACACATACTATTTGAGGATGAGGAAATGGGAAGTCTTCCCATGTGGTCACCACATACCTGATCTAGTGTGACTGGAAAAACTAAGACAAAGTGAGAAGTATCTCTCGCAAGTTTTATCTGGGTTTATATATCTGGTAGATATTTATCTTGTGAGCATATTTTTATTCTCTAGAAAAATAAATATGATGCTGCATACACTGTAAAAGCCTAAAATGGTTTTGGTATCCATATTTCTCTTTGGAAGAAGTAAAAGGGGAAAAAAAAACCCAAACACCTGTATTACTAGAAATGCTTCCTAAGGAAAGCTATATTCCAATCTAACTTGCTTGAGGATACTTGATTAAGTCATGCAACAGCCCTTTCTTATACCTACTAAAATGCCTGTAAGCAGCCAATTTATAATATGTATATTGCTTAGAAGAGGCACTTTGCTTACAAGGACTGTTGCTGAGAAGAGGCTGAAGCATTAATTCCCCTCATTCGGGAATTCCTTCTCATTAAGTGCGTAGCCTGACAGACTTTACGAAATAAGGCAAGGCCATAACTCCAATTTTTAAAGCCATTGCCTATTGGAGCTAATGAGAAGGAGATGACACACAGCTCAAATAATTATGCCTTCTAACATTTATGGAAATGGTTTTTGCCTGGTTACCCCTGGGCTTTCAATTTGGTGTTCTACAATCGGGCTTGATTCTGCAGAGAATCCAAGCCAGCTCCCGTCCATGCCTGGGCGGCTGTACGGCAAGAGGAACGTGAGGAAACATGGCCTGAGCTAAAATGGCGCGCTGCTGGAGACCCCTCTTTACTCTCTGGAGGGCTGGTGGCAGAAAGAAAAATGCGTTTCCTGAAGGGTCCACTTATAAATATCTATGTGAGAAGGCTGAAGATAGCCAGCCTCTACCTTACACATCTGGTCAAGATTTGAGAAAATGAGCTTTATGAATTTAGTGCTACGCTTGCACTATTTAGTAAACCTGGCCTGTCATCCAGGACTCTTATGCTTTGGTTGTACAGATATGGTGGTGTATGGCAATATTCTTATATATTCATATATTATTGGAAGCTACAAAGCTCTTATTCTTTGCTTTTAAGAAGTTTGTAACAGAACACTAACAAAATAAAATAAAATAAAAAGACTGACTTGAGTTTTAAATCCAGTATCATGTGGTCAATATGAGGCTCTGAGCTTCACAAGTTGGAGTCCTGGAGGATTCAAGACATACAGTGCATGCCATACACAAAAGAATTAGCAGGATATGGTTAGATCTAAGTTAGTCTCCTCCCTCAACCTGTAATAAAGACAGTCAGGAATGGAAGATGAGAAGGAAGAGACTGAGGGGAAGCCTGTAAGTTACATGCGGGTGTGCGCCCTTGGAAAAGGTCCTGGGCTCCGTCACCTCCCCCAGCACAGTCTCAGGAGGGCTGCACAAGCCATCACAATCAGAGCTGAGCCTGGAGAAGCCCTGAGGCCAGGATCAAAAGTCCATGCTGTGCTCACCTCCACAACTCCACTCCTAAGGGACGGTATCACATTCCTGGAGATGGATTCCCAGACAGGAAGAACGGATTGATGCCAAAGGCCCAGAGCAAAGGGACCTCACAAACAACTCCAGGGCCCTGGCCTTGACAAAGTCCTCTGCAAATGAGGTTCAACCACACTGACCGGGGGGAATGGACAACTCTAAAAAGACTGCTTAGACTTCTCAAATCACTGGAACGGAGGGGCAAAAACAAAGTTATAGGAAACAGTCACAAGTCATATTTTTTGCACTACTGGTTTGGTGGCCCGAGAGTTGTACTTACTATAACGTAACCATAGGAGAGGCTGCAGTGATCGGCGCTCTCAGAAGCGAGGCTGGTCACATCTTGCTTATCTTCTCTCAAATTTATCCAGTGTTACAATTGACATATTTGATGCTATACTGCCCACTGAAAACAGGCTACCTTTTTGTTCTTAAATTCCTTTAGAAAGATAACTTTACTGGTTTTAAAATAATAAAAGATAAAATTTCATATCTAAGTGAATTGAAAGTAAAGCCAGAGAATTAACATAGCATTTAATATGATTTAATGTTCCACTGAAGCCTTTTTTTCGTCTATTACGTATAGGAACCCAAAGTCATACCCATAATCATCTTTCAAGGACATGGGACTTTTATTCAATACTTCTATTCTGAAAAGTATTTAGAAGAAGTTTTCCAAGAACAACGAAGACTTCAGATGTGAATTCAGATAATTCTAATTTGGGGAATGCTATATTAATTAGCATTTCACCTAGCTAAATTCTATTAGTAAATTCACTCAAACAGCTGCTATAAAGTGCTCTACTACATCCACAAAGCCTTTCTGAGATGATTCTGAGACATTTAATACTTATTTAATGTTCATTTTAAAAATAAATGAATGATTTAACATAAAAAAAACCTAATAATTTGGCTCATATTTCCAGTTCCCACCCAGATAGAAGCCAGTCATTGCAGAGGTAGGTAGTGGAAGACTTAAGGGTGATGGTAGGAAGAGAAACACCAAGCAAGATGTTGATGTCCAGAGATAAGGCCGAGAATCAAAAATTTAACAAAGAACCATATTAATGCACAATCCGTAATGGATGTTCCATGCAGATTAAATCATAATTAATCTTCGTTGAACCTCGGTTTAACAAAGCACAGAGGTGTAAAAATGCATTTTACTTTGCTTCTCATCAAAATGGCTTCAAAAAGTCTTAGAGCGACAAAGGGTGAGACATTATTTGTCTACAACATTTTGTTGTGGATTCCTCAATCATGCTGAATAAATTAGGTGTCACAATATAACATCTATTTAACAATTAAAGGTCAATTCAGAATAGAATAATAAAATGACAGGGAAAACTAATTAGTAGGATCAAATTTTTCCACACATATATTCTCAGAGAACTTGACTCACTGAAGTCTAATTCTTTTGTCCTGATAGTTTAAAAATTACACAGGCTCTCCTGGGCCTGGGTCCCAGGTGAGGATAAAAGACTTTAGAAATACATGCTTTATTCACTAACAGCATTTACTAACAGGATTTTGCCACCCCCAAGAGAGTGACCTTTACTTAAACTATTAGCTTTGACAAGTGAGGTGAAAAGAAAAACACAGCTTAAGGAGACTGACCTCCCAGAATGTGGACATTTACCAGACTATACTCTTTGGCCCCTTCTATCTTTCCACAGTAAATATTCGTTGATTAGGGACTCAAATCAAAATCATATTTGTTTGCTGTGTGAGTTGAAGGCACAAGCAATGGAATACGTCTTTTTACAAAAAAAACCCCACAAAACAAGAAATATGCCACCAATTTATTCTTCCTCTGTCATCTCAAAAGGAAAACAAATCTCTGAAAGTCAAATTGTCCCCTCATGGGATGATGGATTTCTAAATGCTGAGTAACTTGTTTTCAGCAAAGAGATAATTCCGCGGAATCAGTATTCAGAGTGGCATTTGAAAGGACCGTAATGTTAGTTAGACAAATGTCTGTATAAGCCATAAGATGTGACAGAGCGATAATTTTTATGGACTGCCATAGGCAAGCACATTCAGATTCTCAAAACCTTCTTCTGAGTTTAAAGAATGGGTTTGGGAGCAAAGACCTTGGGGTGCTACTAACCACATAGGGATATAGCACATCAGGGATAAAATTGTACAAAAGTTGGGACATGGGGTGCTCAGCAAGTCCAAGCTCCTATAATGCTTGGGCACACTCGACATTATGGTGCTGAAATTCCATAAGCTTGGAGCCTCATTCCATTCATAGCATAAAGCTGAATAACGCTTGCCTACAAACTTTTTGATACCTTAGTACATTGCTATGCAATGTGTGCCCCAGTGAAAATCTCTGGTGTGTATTTACGTGCTTATTCAAATCCCTGGCTTTACTTTCCTCTTAGAATTTGGTATACATCCTGATTTTCCATAGGACTGACATAAGGCAATAGGATCTTCATGAAACACTGCCCTGCCCTGTAACTGCTTTCAGCCCGGAAGAGCAGATAATTGCCATTATTGAGCTATTACTGTGTGCTAGTATCATTTTAGATCCTCTTTTTTTTTTTTTTTAACATCTTTATTGGAGTATAATTGCTTTACAATGGTGTGTTACTTTCTGCTGTATAACAAAGTGAATCAGCTATACATATACATATATCCCCATATCCTCTCCCTCTTGCATCTCTGTCCCTCCCACCCTCCTTACCCCACCCCTCTAGGTGGACATAAACCACCATCGAGCTCATCTCCCTGTGCTGTGCGGCTGCTTCCCACTAGCTATCTATTTTACATTTCATAGTGTATATATGTCCATGCCACTCTCTCACTTCATCCCAGCTTACCCTTTCCCCTCCCCGTGTCCTCAAGTCCATTCTCTACATCTGCATCTTTATTCCTGTCCTGCCCCTAGGTTCTTCAGAACCAATTTTTTTTTTAATTCCATATATATGTGTTAGCATACAGTATATGTTTTTCTCTTTCTGACATACTTCACTCTGTATAAGTCTCTAGGTCCATCCACCTCACTACAAATAACTCAATTTCGCTTCTTTTTATGGCTGAGTAATATTCCATTGTAGATATGTGCCACATCTTCTTTACCCATTCAGCTGTCGATGGACACTTAGGTTGCTTCCATGTCCTACTGTAAAGAGAGTGGCAATGAACATTGTGGTACACGACTCTTTTTGAGTTATGGTTTTCTCAGGGTATATGCCCAGTAGTGGGATTGCTGGGTCGTATGGTAGTTCTTGCTTTAGTTTTTTAAGGAACCTCCATACTGTTCTCCATAGTGGCTGTATCAATTTATATTCCCACCAACAGTGCAAGAGGGCTCCCTGTCTCCACACCCACTCCAGCATTTATTGTTTGTAGATGTTTTGATGATGGCCATTCTGACCGGTGTGAGCTGATAGCTCATTGTGGTTTTGATTTGCATTTCTCTAATGATTAGTGATGTTGAGCATCCTTTCATGGGTTTGTTGGCAATCTGTATATCTCTGGAGAAATGTCTATCTAGGTCTTCTGCCCATTTTTGGATTGGGTTGTTTGTTTTTTTGATATTGAGCTGCATGAGCTGCTTGTAAATTTTGGAGATTAATCCTCTGTCAGTTGCTTCATTTGCAAATATTTTCTCCCATTCTGAGGGTTGTTTTTTTGTCTTGTTTATGGTTTCCATTGCTGTGTAAAAGCTTTTAAGTTTCATTAGGTTCCATTTGTTTATTTTTGTTTTTATTTCCATTTCTCTAGGAGGTGGGTCAAAAAGGATCTTGATGTGATTTATGTCATGGAGTGTTCTGCCTATGTTTTCCTCTAAGAGTCTGATAGTGTCTGGCCTTACATTTAGGTCTTTAATCCATTTTGAATTTATTTTTGTGTATGGTGTCAGGGAGTGTTCTAATTTCATTCTTTTCAATGCAGCTGTCCAGTTTTCCCAGCACCACTTATTGAAGAGGCTGTCTTTTCTCCACTGTATATGCTTGCCTCCTTTATCAAAGATAAGGTGACCATAAGTGCGTGGGTTTCTCTCTGGGCTTTCTATCCTGTTCCGTTGATCTATATTTCTGTTTTTGTGCCAGTACCATCCTGTCTTGATTACTGTAGCTTCGTAGTATAGTCTGAAGTCAGGGAGCCTGATTCCTCCAGCTCCGTTTTTCTTTCTCAAGATTGCTTTGGCTATTCGGGGTCTTTTGTATTTCTATACAAATTGTGAAATTTTTTGTTCTAGTTCTGTGAAAAATGCCATTGGTAGTTTGATAGGGATTGCACTGAATCTGCAGATTGCTTTGGGCAGTATAGTCATTTTCACAATGTTGATTCTTCCATTCCAAGAACATAGTTTATCTCTCCACCTGTTTGTATCATCTTTAATTTCTTTCATCAGTGTCTTACAGTTTTCTGCATACAGGTCTTTTGTCTGCTTAGGTAGGTTTATTCCTAGGTATTTTATTCCTTTTGTTGCAATGGTAAATGGGAGTGTTTCCTTAATTTCTCTTTCAGATTTTTCATCGTTAGTGTATAGGAATGCAAGAGATTTCTGTACATTAGTTTTGTATCCTGCTACTTTACCAAATTCATTGTTTAGTTCTAGTAGTTTTCTGGTAGCATTTTTAAGATTCTCTATGTAAAGTATCATGTCATTTGCAAACAGTGACAGTTTTACTTCTTGTTTTCCGATTTGGATTCCTTTTATTTCTTTTTCGTCTCAGATGGCTGGGGCTAAAACTTCCAGGACTATGTTGAATGATAGTGCTGAGAGTGGGCAACCTTGTCTTTTTCCTGATCTTAGTGGAAATAGTTTCAGTTTTTCACCATTGAGGACGATGTTGGCTGTGGCTTTGTCATATATGGCCTTTATTATGTTGAGGAAAGTTCCCTCTATGCCTACTTTCTGCAGGGCTTTTATCATAAATGGGTGTTGAATTTTGTCGAAAGCTTTCTCTGCATCTATTGAGATGATCATATGGTTTTTCTCCTTCAATTTGTTAATATGGTGTATCACATTGATTGATTTGCGTATATTGAAGAATTCTTGCATTCTTGGGGTAAACCCCACTTGATCATGGTGTATCATCCTTTTAATGTGCTGCTGGATCCTGTTTGCTAGTAGTTTGTTGAGGGTTTTTACATCTGTGTTCATCAGTGATACTGGCCGGTGGTTTTCTTTTTCTGTGACATCTTTGCCTGGTTTTGGTATCAGGGTGATGGTGGGCTCACAGAATGAGTTGGGGAGTGTTCCTCCCTCTGCTATATTTTGGAAGAGTTTGAGAAGGATAGGTGTTAGCCCTTCTCTAAATGTTTGATAGAATTTGCCTGTGAAGCCATCTGGTCCTGGGCTTTTGTTTGTTGGAAGATTTTTAATCACAGTTTCAATCTCAGTGCTTGTGATTGGTCTCTTTATATTTTCTATTTCTTCCTGGTTCAGTCTCGGAAGGTTGTGCTTTTCTATGAATTGCCCATTTCTGCCAGGTTGTCCACTTTATTGGCATATAGTTGCTTGTAGTAATCTCTCATGATCCTTTGTCTTTCTGCAGTGTCAGTTGTTACTTCTCCTCTTCCATTTCTAATTCTATTGAGTTGAGTCTTCTCCCTTTTTTCTTGATGAGTCTGGCTAATGGTTTATCAGCTTTGTTTGTCTTCTGAAAGAACCAGCTTATAGTTTTATTGATTTTTGCTACTGTTTCCTTCATTTCTTTTTCATTTATTTCTGATCTGATCTTTATGATTTCTTTCCTTCTGCTAACTTTGGGGTTTTTTTGTTCTTCTTTTTCTAATTGCTTTAGGTGTAAGGTTAGGTTGTTTATGTGAGCTGTTTCTTGTTTCTTGAGGTAGTATTGTATTGCTATAAACTTCCCTCTTAGAACTGCTTTTGCTGCATACCATAGGTTGTGGGTCATCATGTTTTCATTGTCATTTGTTTCTAGGTATTTTTTGATTTCCTCTTTGATTTCTTCAGTGATCTCTTGGTTATTTAGTATCATAGTGGTTAGCCTCCATGTGTTTGCAGTTTTTACAGATTTTTTTCCTGTAATTGATATCTAGTCTCAAAGTGTTGTAGTCAGAAAAGATACTTGATACGATTTCAATTTTCTTAAATTTACCAAGGCTTGATTTGTGACCCAAGATATGATCTATCCTGGAGAATGTTCCATGAGCACTTGAGAGGAAAGTGTATTCTGTTGTTTTTAGATGGAATGTCCTTTAAATATCAATTAAGTCCATGCTGTTTAATATATCATTTAAAGCTTGTGTTTCCTTATTTATTTTCATTTTAGTTGATCTGTCCATTGGTGAAAGTGGGGTGTTAAAGTCCCCTACTACGATTGTGTTACTGTCGATTTCCCCTTTTATGGCTGTTAACATTTGCCTTATGTATTGATGTGCTTCTACGTTGGGTGCATAAATATTTACAATTGTAATATCTTCTTCTTGGATTGATCCCTTGATCATTAGGTAGTGTCCTTTTTTGTCTCTTGTAATAGTCTTTATTTTAAAGTCTATTTTGTCTGATATGAGAATTGCTACTCCAGCTTCCTTTGGATTTCCATTTGCATGGAATATCTTTTCCCATCCCCTCACTTTCAGTCTGTATGTGTCCCTAGGTTTGAAGTGGGTCTCTTGTAGACAGCATATATACAGGTGTTGTTTTTGTATCCATTCAGCCCGTCTGTCTTTTGGTGGGAGCATTTAAAACATTTACATTTAGGGTAATTATCGATATGCATGTTCCTATTACCATTTTCTTAATTGTTTTGGGTTTGTTATTGAACGTCTTTTCCTTCTTTTCTGTTTCCTGCCTAGAGAAGTTCTTTTAGTATTTTTTGAAAATCTGGTTTGCTGGTGCTGAATTCTCTTAGCTTTTGCTTGTCTATAAAGGTTTTAATTTCTCTGTCGAATCTCAATGAGATCCTTCCTGGGTAGAGTTATCTTGGTTGTAGGTTTTTCCCTTTCGTCACTTTAAATATGTCTTGCCACTCCCTTTTGGCTTACAGAGTTTCTGCTGAAAGCTCAGCTGTGAACCTTATGGGGATTCCCTTGTATGTTGTTATTTGTTGGTTTTTCCTTGCTGCTTTCAATATTTTTTCTTTGTATTGAATTTTTGATAGTTTGATTAATATGTTTCTTGGCGTGTTTCTCCTTGGATTTATCCTGTATGGGACTCTCTGCGCTTCCTGGAATTGATTGACTACTTCCTGTCCCATATTAGGGAAGTTTTCAACTATAGTCTCTTCAAATATTTTCTCAGACCCTTTCTTTTTCTCTTCTTCTTCTGGGACCCCTATAATTCGAATGTTGGTGCGTTTAATGTTGTCCCAGAGGTCTCTGAGACTGTCCTCAGTTCTTTTCATTCATTTTTCTTTATTCTGCTCTGCGGTAGTTATTTCCACTATTTTATCTTCCAGGTCACCTATCCGTTTTTCTGCCTCAGTTATTCTGCTATTGATTCCTTCTAGGGAATTTTTAATTTCATTTATTGTGTTGTTCATCATTGTTTGTTTGCTCCTTAGTTCGTCGAAGTCCTTGTTAAATGTTTCTTGTATTTTCTCCACTCTATTTCCAAGATTTTGGATCATCTTTACTATCATTACTCTGAATTCTTTTTCAGGTAGACTGCCTATTTCCTCTTCATTTGCTTGGTCTGGTGGGTTTTTACCTTGCTCCATCATCTGCTGAGTATTTCTCTGTCTTCTCATTTTGCTTAATTTACTGTGTTTGGGGTCCCCTTTTCGCAGGCTGCAGGTTCGTAGTTCCCGTTGTTTTTGGTGTCTGACCCCAGCGGCTAAGGTTGGTTCAGTGGGTTGTGTAGGCTTCTTGTTCGAGGAGACTGGTACCTGTTTTCTGGTGGATGAGTCTGGATCTTGTCTTTCTGGTGGGCAGGACCACGTCTGGTGGTGTGTTTTGGGGTGTCTGTGACCTTATTATGATTTTAGGCAGCCTCTCTGCTATTGGGTGGGGTTGTGTTCCTGTCTTGCTAGTTGTTTGGCATGGGGTGTCCAGTACTGTAGCTTGCTGTTCGTTGAGTGGAACTGGGTCTTAGCGTTGAGATAGAGATCTCTGGGAGAGCTTTTGCCATTTGCTATTACTTGGAGCTGGGAGGTCTCCGGTGGACCAATGTCCTGAACTCGGCTCTCCCACCTCAGATGCTCAGGCCTGACACCTGGCCAGAGCACCAATACCCTGTCAGCCACACGGCTGCTAGTCTCCTGCAGAGAGACTAGGGGTGGTGGCTGTGGCTCATGGTGGGGACAAGGACACTGGCAGCAGAAGTTCTGGAAAGTACTCCTTGGCATGAGCCCTCCCAGAATCCGCCCTTAGCCCCACCAAAGAGCCTCTAGATCCTCTTCTTGAGGGCTCTCGTTTAATTCCCACAACAACTTTGGATGCAATTAAACTTTTATTATTCCCATTTCAAAGATGAGGAAAGGCTTTGAGAGGTTAAATACTGTTTTCCAGTCTCTCACAGGGATATTCAGAGATAGCCCTGGAACACAATGCTAGTTCTCTTTCATGCCAAAACCTCTGGTTTCGCACACACTTTGGCAGAGTATTTTCCTGACACCAAGATGGCCTCAATCTCTTTTGCAGAGACATAACTTCACCTATTTATTTTCCTTCTTCTCTTGACCTTGGTAGCTCCACAAAAACATATTATTCCCAAAGAGATCATATGCTAACCTGGTCTCTGTGTCAGCAATCTACTGGCAAGTGTTAAGGGTAAACTCACTTACCCAGTGGGGTGGGGAGGGTGGGGGAGCATAAATTCAACCTGAAAGAAAAATCACGTCTGATTTTTCTTCCCATAAGCAACAAATAATCTACGATGAGCTATCTAAAAATGCTTACTTTAATGTGTGTGTAGTTACCACTATCTCCATGAGAAAATGTAGCTTTACCATGAAGTAGCGTGAATGGCATTAGTACCTTTCAGATAGAGTTTGTGTTTTCCGTGAAAACTTACACCACCAATAAACTTGCTCAACTACGTGACTCCTTGGAGGATGGCAGCCAAGATAACCCGTGAGCAGGGTGGGTCCCTGGAGAGTCTTAATTTATATCAATGACAATTTATATAAACCACCAGGGAAAGTAGGATGAAGAATGTCTAGCTCTCAAGGTTGAGAGACCTTGGAATTGGGTATCAAGGAAAGTTGGGATGTTCTTAAAATACTGAAGTACGTGGTAGCTTTCCTTGTTTGAAGGAGACTTTAGATGCATATGGATAATTCATAGGAATAAGGATTCCATGGTTGTTCAGGTAAGAATCCATGCACATGTAGCCCAATGTTAAACTATAAAGCATATGCAGTTTATTTCATGTTTAATAATAATTTTTGTTTGACAATTATTCTTCCTTTCATGACTTTTTTTTACCATCTTGGGTTTTTAGAACTCACTGTTTTCCCCTGACGCCAGGAATTTGCTCTCTCCAAATAGCTATGGGTCCCACAACTCATCTTCAAAACTTGTCTGACCAGATGATTGATTCAATGATCTGGATCTCGAATCTTGAATGATCCAAGACTACTTGGAGCTAATATATAGTAAGTAGCTCATGATGGCTGAAGAGGCTATATATCCCAGAAAAAAAAAGTCTGCATTTTAGTTTGTGTCCAAATCCTAGGAATGAATATTTTAAGACTTTCTTGTTCTTTAGCAGAGACCAGTCACAGAGAGAGAGATCTGTGAAGTGGGCTGTTTTCTGCAGCCCTGAGATCAAAACATCTACTAACTGCACTCTCTGCAATGCCAGACTCCACGATCGGCAATGCCAGACTACTCAGCCTACCTCCTCATTTGGTTGCTTCTTTCCAATGTGCCCATTCTTTTAGTGTTTCAAAATCTGGGTACCAAGCTTTCCCTTACATCACCCACACCCTTAAGCCTATCAATGGCTTTCTTCTCTCATCCATTCTTCTCTTTCATTAAAACAACTTCTCACTGTAAGTATTCTCATTAATACAGTTTAATATGTCATTTCTCTCCATTTTTTCTTTCCCTGTGGTCTAGCAAATCTCATTATGTCTTTTCTCCCATTTTTCCACTTCCAAGTTGAGGTACACCTAAATGTCAAGATTTTTAAAATAGTATTTTGGGAATACTTCCAAAGCAAATACAGGTTTAGTTGAATTTGGAAAAGAGAAAGTACGGGAAAGAATAACAAACACAGACCACCCACGTTCTTATATCCAATAACAGGAAGAACAAAAGACACAACGATAGTCGTAATATCGGCCTCCACTCAGTATGGCACCTCTTACCACAAGGGAAGTGGTAAGTAAGGAAAGGAAGAGGGGCCACAGCTAATTTACCAAGTGTGATCATAGGTTTTTCACGTGGAGGAAGCATGATATGAAAACACAAACACTTCTGTTTCCATTTTTTGAAGGTAGTGGTTTGGATAATGAGCTTATATGTTTTTATAAACCTAAATTCTTGATAATCAGCACTAAAATGTGACTACAGGTAAAACAGCCTGGTTAGAGTGTATACAAAGACTGCAGATGAGCCTTAGACGGAACGATCCTAATGGCCGTCAGACAATTCATTCCACCTTTCAGACTCTACAAAACATCAAATGTCACAAAGAGCCAAAAAACTGTCATCAATCACTGAGGTACTTCTAGTACGTTTGGATGTCCCCGTCATATAGACAAATTATCCAGATGTCAAGCTAATTTTTCGATTTCTACTTGAAAGCTTTGTGTCACCTAGGTCTAGTCAACATTGAATTAATTTTCCCCCAACATTATAAGGATCCTATTATTGAAAACACTGTTGTTATACACTACGGGCTAGAGAATGTGGTTAATCTGATATTCTAGTTAACTGAGTTATGCATCCAATTGTGCATCATATTGATTTTGTATCATTATTGTTACTCATGTCTCTGTTTATATCTTATCTCTCCTTTTTCACAAAAAGAAAAACTCCTTGAGGAAAAGGCCTAAACTTCAGCATCCTTGCACCATTTGTGGTGTTTTAGTACCATGCTCTACATGCATTATTCTTCATTAATAGATGTTTACTGAATGGGTGAATCTACAGTATCTGAATGGTCAATATTCGAAGACCCACACTGCAGAGAAAAACTACACATGAGTGTATACAATATGAATGTCTCTTTCTTGATCATACTAAAGACATTTTAGGGTTTGTGGTACCTCAAGGTCATCATTACAAATGTTGAAGGCTACTGAAGTATAAAATTGGGGAATGCTAATTAATAGAGGGCTAGGTGATGCTAGAACACATCACACCCTTGTGTAAGACCTCCCACAATTTCCAGTATCCACAGGATAAAGACCAAAATCCACATACATCTCAGCATGGCTTATTCCTTGTCCGTATCTCTATACTTGCAGCCTCGGCTCACACATTCATCCTATTCACTGTACTTCATGTTTTTCTGCTTTTCACACCCTAAGAGGTACCATCATTTTTCCTGCTTCGAGCCCTGTGCCATGCTCTTCCACCATCAGAAATTCTCCAATCTGTTCTTCCCCATCCCTAACCAGCCAACGTCTACTCATCTTTTGAGAGAGCTTCTGCCTTTAATATGAGTAAAATTCCTTCATTATACGCCGTTGCCTCACTCAGAACATTTATTGCAATTTATAATTATGTATTCATAGCAAGGTCACTGGAATAACGTTGATCTTCTCTCACTACACTCTAAGCAGCGTGAAAGCAGTGTCATTACCTGGTTTGTTCAGCATCAGATCAGCAGTACCTAGCACAGTACTTAGCAGAAAGGAGTCGCTCAATATATATTTGTGAATCAACCAACGAATAAACATGTGATTTTGCCTTCTGATTACTGCATATATATGTGTGTGTATACACACATGCACACACACACCTACACCCACACAGGGTTGGCCAAAAAGTTCGTTCGGGTTTTTCCACAAGATGTTACAGAAAAGCCAGAACGAACTTTTTGGCCAACCCACTATATATATGTGTGTATATATATGCATATCATATATATATATATATATATATATATATATATATATATATATATATATATATATACACACACACACACATATACATATTATATATATATATATACACACACATATACATATTATATATATATATATATATATATACACACACACACATATACATATATATACACACACGTACATACATGGCAAACACACTCGTGTTTTTTATTTGGAATATTTATGCAAGGTTACATACGAGGCTTAGTGAGTATCTTAAAGCATATTTTAAATAGCAGGTGACATTAATTTGGATATTATGAAAATCCATTGGAATTCTCATTACTCTAACCCCAAGTACTTTCTTTCCTTAATCAAATATATTGTTTTCGCATTTTTTGTCATTTCTCTGCTGATAGTTAAATCTGATGCTGGTATGGAATTTGTAAGAGATTTTGGTCTGTGAAAATGACTTTATAATCCTGGCTACAACATGAACTAATATTTATCAGTAAGAGCATTCAAGGCAACATGACCTCTTTTGCATTCAAAGAATCAATGAAAATGTCAATTACTGCTAGATGGACAGGCAGAGAAGAATACATTCTTGTCTGTACTGCTCTGGTCCCTCAAGACTTATGCTCCTGTGCCATTTTCTGAACAATCTAGTAAAATTCGATTTACTTTTTCAATTTGTCTCCAGCCAAGCTTCCTTCTGTCAGCTCTGCAGACATTACAATGCTGGCCACGTAGAGTAACAGGAGAAGAACAATGAGAATGAAATTACCTGTGCATTTGCGATCTGTGTCTTCTTTCTTTGACCCACTAATTGTCAACTTGCAGTTGAAGTTTTCCTCCCAGTATTCGGCAAACCATACGTTTCTTCTGTTGTTTTCAAGTGTGCGGGATGTAAAATAGGCATCAAACCCTAAACAGAGTTAAATGAAAAGGTTAGTGCTTGCAGGGCGCTGCTGGGACGTTTGGAAATAAAAATACCAATGATGGTTTTTCTTCGTTTTAGTAGACTCGATGCTTGCTCTTTTGTGTCAATCAAAAAAAAAAAAAAAAAGTGAGGAAAAAAATACTAATGCTAACTCCTATGGCTAAATCCCTAGTTCAATCTGCCAGGCAGATGTGTGGCCTACAAATGACCTTTCACAATGAAATCTGCATTAGGGACCTTAGCAGTGACCCAGTGATCACAGCATCCCTTGTATCTCTGGTGAGTAGGCTAGGTTTTCATCATCACCAAGATAATAAGTGATCATTTCAGTGCTTACTATGGACCAGACTCTGCTTTACGTAGATTCTTTCATTCATCTCAACAGCCTATGTGGTAGTTGCTATCATTTCCATTTTGCCAATGAAAAAAGAGAATCTTAGAAGACATAATAAAGTGCCCAAGGTCAACCATTATGCCATATTCTGCATCCCTAAGCATGTGAGTTACTGACCTGTGATTATCATTCTAAGAACCCTCTTGCATTTAGTAAGGACCCATTATGGAACTGACTTTCCAGTCAAAATGGAAGTTTTTGAAGAGGCCATAGGTAAACTGACCCCAACATAAGTGTAATGCTGTTTCTAAAGAGTGTTAGATGAGCAGACTCGAGAGAACAAGTCCCCAGGAAATCTCTAGCTACCTCTTTAGCATGGTGCAGCTTTAAGTGGGCCAGTGGTCCTGTGAGAATCAGATTGGATTCAGTATCACAAGGGCTGGCCTTGAATCCCAGCTCCACTAATCTTGCTAAGTCAGGGAAACATGAGCAAGCCCATGCTGGTACTTTCTTATTATCTTCCTTTCATTTACCTGTAAGATGATACCACCTGTTTTCCTTATGGCATCTTGCTTGTGGCAGTGGGAAGACTTTGGAAACTCACGGAGTTTAAGGTCAAGAACCATAGGAGTAGATGCACTTACGTTCACATTATGTAAATTACTCAGTTACTCTTATTTAAGGCCACAAGAAAAAAACAGCTCTCAACTCTAAACTTCACAAGAGGGGCACGTCAGTTTAATTTTATTCACCACTACATTCATGGCCCAACATACAGTAGTAACCCTACTGTAAGTGGAAAACTTGAAATAAGTAAATGAGACAAAGAAAAAAAAAAAAAAGAAAGGAAAAAGAAACCTATACAGGAGATTATATTTTAGAGAAAATAAAAAGAATAGTCTACATCTTTTAGTTATTTTCTAGGGTGTTGTGAGAACATGATTCTTGACCCGGTATCCAGGAAACTGTCCTTTTATACGCGCTGCCTTCGCTGACTTGAGAGTAATGGAGCTGTAGCATCTGACTCACTCTGATATCAACACTGGTCGATCCATCTGTCTGGCTGGAAGACCCCTCCCACCTCACTGTTTTCCCATAACCCTGCCTCCAGATGACTGTTCAGTGAAAGAACAATTACTAAATAAAGGGGAATCTTTGGGGGAAAGACAGAGTCCCCCAGAGTTTCCAGGAACACTACATGTATGCGCTTGGTCATGTACATACATACACACACGCACAATGGTAACTAGTTAACTTCCACTTTTCTCTCCATCTATCCCCCCGCCAAACCCCCGCAAGGGGAAAAAAAAAAAAAAAAAAAGGCAACAGTGGTAGACTGTGACACTGATGGCCCCTGCTGGACCATGCTTCCTGGGCTTCACCCCCTTGTGTGGTCCCCTCTTGCGCAGCCTGCCTCTTTGTTCACGGGACATTGGCAGGTGCGATGCAAGCGGAGGCCGGAAAACCCTTTACTCACTGTGCCTTGTCCTTGTGAGAGGCCCCTTGGAATCCAGCTACCACGCTCTAACACGAGTGGCTGGGGTACGTGACATCATGCGGAGAGAGAAGAGCCCAGCCAGACCCCAGCGCTCTCAGTAGAGCCTTTGTGGACTTTGCAGCCGTCCAGCTGACTGCAGTAGAACCACTCAGCTGAGACCACCCCGATTGCAGAACTGTGGCGATTCATCTTTTAAACCACTAACACTTGAGGTGGTTTTTCCTGCAGCCACAGACAACTGAAGCACTCCTGCATTAGCACGGCACCCTAAGCCCCTCTTTGTGAGACACCCGAACAGCACACTCTTAAGGAAGAAGCAGCCTCCAGAGAACACAAATAGAAATAAACTCTTTGGCCGCATGCCACAGGTCTGAAGCTCAAACCAGACTCAGAATAGGAACTACTGAAATGGCTCAAATTGTAGCACCGATACATATATTCCCCAGCTCAGAAGAAAACAGCTTTACAGGAAACGTCATCACTGAAAAAGTCCATCACTTCAAAACACCTCTCTCTTCAGCCTGTGTCTGCTGGAAATGCAAAAACACGCTGGTGAAGGAAGGACTAGGGTGCAGCTAGCTAGCACGGTGGCAGGCAAGAGAAGGCAGCAGGCACCTCCCTCTGTTCTAAGGGAGAACCAGCAGATTTCTGCAAAGCCTGCACCATAACAGGAGGCGGATGAGCAACAGGCTTTCCTGGTCTGAACCTCCGTCCTTTTACGCACACATCCAGTTCGCTCCCAGCTTCCTTCTCCTCCTTCGCCTCCTCACAGCAGGGACTCACTTGTAGGCTGAATTCAGCTTTCACTCCCCCAAGGAACGCGCGACCAACTTTCCGGGGCATCTCAGAAGGGGTGGAGGTTTGGGGTGGGACCAGAGAGGCTGCCTTTTTAACAAGCCCCAGGTGCTGTGCATGCAGCCCCTGCTTTGAGAAGCCGGACTTCTCCAATCTTGGGTTTTTAACGAGATCCAGGTGATGCTCCTGTTGCCCAGATTGTGAGAAGCAAATCCTGCGCTTCTGAAGCTGGGCTTTAAGCCGTTCCAGCCCAATTTGTTAAATGTCAGCCTTGTCACCTTCTCAGCCTCGAATCTTTGCCCTGGTTCCGATGACAGGGTCTTCGCTTTGCTTCTGCAGTTGAGACTTTTGCTGAGTACCGTGTTCAGGATGGCAGGAGCCCTCCCTTGCATCCTGTGGCCTGCAGATGGCTGGGGGGAGGTGGAGGGCACTGTGTGACCTGCGGGTGAGTTTTCCTGGCGTGTTCGCTCCATTGCTTCTCAAGGCTCCTTTGCAGCCTCAAAGGCTGTGTTCCTCAACTTTGCCTCCTGTTATCACTCTGGGCTCCCCAGCCCAGGAATTTCCATCCTGGTGCAACGTTTTAGTGCTTCTAAGAAGGTAACCTTAAATAGCCTGTGCCTTTGAAATGGAGCAGGACACTGTGGTCCTTCCCCCTTCACGTTCTCTGCCTGCCTTTGGTCTGTACAAAAACTTTAGCCAAAGCATAAGTTTAATCAGAGAAGTGAGAAAATGCAGAAGCAAAGGAAAGCAGTCAAACAGGAGAAAATAATAATAGTTTAGTCATTAAGCAAAGTCAAGGACCTTTAGCTCCTCCTCAAGGGCTGTAGATAACATTCTGAGCCATATCCTTTGAGCTGTCTTATGGATGCTGAAACCACCACCATGTGGAAGAAGTTAATGACATGATGACCAGACTGTAGCCAGGCCATAAGCTGCCACCATTCCAAGAACTGGCCTCAAAAAAGTGGGAACAAATTGACCCTGGAACTAAAGATTAACTGTACTCAAAACAATCAAGATGACGCGGATCAGACCATGGCATGACCAATTTCAAGATGCCTGTCAGAGCTGACTGTGCCGTTTCTGCATGTAGCCCCCTCCCTCCAGCTGTGACCCCTGAAACTCCTCTTTAAAAGCTCTTGCCCACTGACTGTCAGTGCGCGGATCGGCCTTTGGACACAAGTCCGCCCTCTCTCCCCGGTTGCTGGCCTCCGGAGTAAAGCCAACTTTCCTGTTCACCAACCTTGCCTCTTTACTGGCTTTTGAGCAGAGAGTAGCAGACCCCACTTTTGGTAACATCTTCACTACCTCTTCTGAAGGCCCATGGCCTTGAGGGGTAACTCAGAGCCCTTAGCCAGGTACCAACACAGCATACATTGGCTTTTGGGTGGTTTCCTAGAGATGTGAACTGCCAACCCATAGGAGACCTGCACTTTTTCTGGCAGTAGAAAAACCATGTAGTGTAGTGGTGAACTCTACATCGATGTCACAATGGTGGGTTTGAACTGTATGAACTTGAGCACATTATTCAGTTCAAGGTTCTTCATCTGTAAAATGGGGTTAATAGTAATACCTACCTCATCAGTTTGTTACAAGGATTAAACACACTATTATGTGTAAAGCATTCAGCACTGTGCCTGATGTAGTAAAATATGAACTGTTGGTTCTTCAATAAACATACTCATACATTAAATATTTACTGAGCACCCGCCCTGTGACAGGCGCTATTCTCTGCACTCACAAACCTTGGGATTAAAACCTATCTGTCCCTTATGGGATTTAGGACCAGCCTGGTGGGGAAGACAGACTTGAAAAAGTATCATTTAAATAAATACAAAATTACAACTGTGATAGCTTCCATGCAGGAAGGGTACAGGGATAGAACCGTGTTAGGGAATCAGAGAGGGCTTCCTGGAGAGAGAAGATACAGAGATGAAAAAAGGGAAACATAGGGAGTGGCGATGAGCAGAGATTGGACATTTGTTCAGATGGAATGGCTATGCCTGAGGAATACTGAAGTCATTCTCACATTTCAAACTATCCCAGGACAACTGGCCTCAAAATCAATACATATACACGCACCATCTTCTATGTATATGCTATCTAGTATCGTTACTAAAACTCTAATAGACTAATGGCATAAACGTTTATCCAATGAATGAATAAATATATCAATAAGTTAGTCTCCCAAGTAGTCGTTACAAATCCTGATGTCAGACAGATTTACATTTGGTTACATAAAAAGTTGTACCACTAGTTATAATTAGAAAAATAACAAGCATTATATATATATTTTTCATTAAGTGTCACATAAACCCTAGGAAGTAGGTAAGTAGGTACTAAAGTTATTCACACTTTAGAGGTAGAAACTAAGGCTCAGAGAGGATTCTGGGCTCAAGTCTGGCTAATTCCAGACCCTGGTGTTTGCTCCCATGTAGAGCAGTGATTCACACAGTTGGGTGGGTATCAAAATCATCTGGAGAGTTGATAACACAGAGGTCAGGCCCACTGAAGGTCAGATCTGGGTCTTTTTGTTTTTTCCCCAAGTTCATTACAGTTTCTATAGCCTCACAATTTTACCTTTTTTTTTTTTTTTTTTTTTAAGGACGAGGCTATTTAATACCAGATGTACAGTCACCAAGGTGCAACAGAGAGTTAGGGATTGAAGCAGAATTTACAATAACTCTAATAATATATGCATGTATGGGTGTGTGTCTGTGTGTTTCACAGTGAATTAATACTTTCTTCTCATTTCTGTGAGAGCTCTGAAGAAAAGTGATCTGGACACACATCCCTTTATTATTAGTTAAATAACCTGAGTTTTAAAAGACTAGGGTTTCAGTTCATAGAAAACAGAATAAGAATTACCTTAAGGGAGAAAATCATTTTTTTATGTGGAGCTGATGACATTCTTAGTATTAAATTGTTCCTTTTGTTGGACAGATGATTTTAATTTCAGAAATTAATCTCCAGGGGATTCTAAAGCAAATATCCCATGTTGAACAATATTCCTATAATCTCGGAAGTAAACTGAGATCAGCACAGAAATGATGAGCAGGGTTTTAGCTAGTATTATAAAACGACCTTTATCTGGTTCTTTGTTCTTTTAACTGGGGTGTTGCCTTTAAACTCCTCCTGAAATTTGTGGTCAAGACAAGAGTGTGCAAATCAATAGACACATAATTCATCCCGAGCGGTATGTTTGGGAGGTGACCTTTCCAACTGAGAAGGAAGAAGGCTCTCCCAGCTGCGTAGTATGAAAGGAAAACTATCAGTGTCAAGAGCCCTGCTCGGCTACGGTGAACGGAGACTGACAGATACTAACGGAGCTTCACAAGGCATAAGAGAGTGACCAGTGGCCCTGACTGCTGCCTTATCCACACAAGTCATGCACTGCAGGCTAGAATATCCCCGTCAGCCTACACGGCCAGGAGGACCCAAGGCTTCCTATGCACTCGCCTGTAAAGGCGAGGCTCTTAGCTCTCTACCTGGTCCGCCTCTGACTCCAGAAGGATGTGGTCATGATTCAGAAACACAGCTCCTGGCACATCATAGGGAAGCGATACTAACAGAATAGATGAATGAATCGATGAATAAAAAGAAGGGGCGAAAACACAGACGGGGACAGACAGAGAGGGAAAGAGCGAGAAGGGGGGAGGCGGAAAAGGAGGGGGGGAAAGAGAAGGAAGGAAGTAGAAGAGAGGAGAAGAGACAAGAGGATGGAGGGGTGGGGAGGGAAGATGGAGACACTGATGAGGAAAAGCAGCCGGGAACTCACGTTCCCTCCTGCTGAGAGGGTCAATCAGAACCATACATTTTGAAAATAAGCATCTGCTTTATTCCCTTTTCTATTTTTAGAACTCATGGTAGTGGGTTAAATTGTGGCCCCCAGAAGATATGTCCATTTCCTAACCTCCTGAACTTGTGAATATGACCTTACTGGGAAAATATTTGGATACTGTCTAACAAGAAGTTATATTGCAAATGTAGTTAAGGCTCTCAAGATGAGGTCATCCTGGATTATCTGTGTTGGCCCTAAAGCCAATGACAAGGAGACTTATAAAAGACACACAGAGGAGGGACCCACAGGGAGAGGGGGCTGTGGAGAAGGCCGTGTGGAGATGGAAGCAGAGACTGAAGTGATGCAGCCACAAGCTAAGGGAATCCTGGAGCCACCTGAAGCTGGAAGAGGCAAGGAAGGATCCTCTCCCAGAGCCTTCAGAGGAATCACGGTCCTGTCCACACCTTCATTTCAGACATCTAGCCTCCAGAACTGTAAGAGAATAAAGTTCTGTTGTTTTAAGCCACTAAGTTTGTGGTCACTTGTTATGGCAGCTCCAGGAAACAAATACAACCATGACAAGTCAAAAATCCCATGTTAGTATCCTTTCCCCTAGCTTTTCTCCCATCCGAATGACATCATTTGATTCCCAGATGTGACACACTGATGGATTACGGAATATATTTAACCTACAGACTTGTCCTCTCTATTTTGCCCCAGAGTATTTTAAAAGCTAATCAGAGAATCAGGAGATTTATTTTCTAAGTCCAGATTTCTGGCTTCCCTTTAACGATAGACGGTCTGGAAACACAGACCCCATTCCCACGTGGCAGCCATCAGCAGGTGCTGGAGAACATGTGTTCCTTCAAGTGGCCTGAGCTCTCCCTCTCACAGCACCCTTCCCCCACCACTACCACCTCTGACAGTTTCCACCTGAACCTCTTTTCTAGTTGGTAAGATGTGTGTGCTTGTCCTGGCAGACACCAAGCTTTCCACCACCAAGAAATGCACCTCTCTTTAACACACCTTGGCTGCAACTCCAGTGATATACCAACTCCCCTGAAATAAGAGAGATTATCTCAGGCCACTAAGAATATATCTTTGAAAAAGCTACTATAAAGGAAGGAAAGTTGGAAAAGTGGCAGCATATAAAATTGAGAGAAATCATCTATTTTTGTATACACAAACAAAATCACTTCTAAGACGTGTACAAGAGACTACCACCACTAAAATAGCTACAAAAAAATACCTATCCAAGGACAAGTGTATCTTTCCATTTAATTAGGTTGACTTTTGTCTTTCATTAGAATTTTAAAATTCCCCTTTTGTCCATTCCCTTGAAGTTAATTTGTAAGTTTTCTGTGATCTTAATAGAAAATATTAACATTTTCTTTTTCTAGAGTTAGACAAGCTGCTTTTACCATTCATATGGAGAAAATATAAAAACCAAGAGAACTCTGAAAAAGAAGAGCAACTGCATGTGAGTGTTTGGGGATGTTGATGAAGGGAGGTGAAGAAGAGGAAGACAAATCCTACCAGGTACGACATTGTGACGATAGATTACAAATCTCTAGGAATAAAAAGAATAAATTTGACACAAGACCAAGGAGATCAATAGACCATTGGAATAAAACAGAAAGTCCAGAAATAGACCCAACTGCACATGAGAATTTCATAGAACAGTGAGTAAAGCAAGCAATTAAGATCACCAGGGACACACTGCCCTTTTAATTAAAATCGAATAAACACTAACCTGTTGGATAATTTGTTGGTTTACAAACCTAGGAGTTCCCTGGGTGAAATGTGAAAGTGGCCCCCATACACGGAGAGCAAGGAGAGACCAAAGAAAGAGAGAGCGCTCTTCAGGTTGGTAGGTGGCAGGTTTAACAAGCAAGGGAACTCACAAATGAGGCTGGTCTTGGGTAACTGCCTGCCAGAATCTTAAAAATTGAGACAGAGGCCTTTATACCATCCAGACAGTCTCAACACCACTTTACCTTCTAAAGGCCACTTCCTGGAAAATGGCTCTCTCTCTGGGAATGGCGGGTCGGCTTGAGGGTCAACCAAAGGTCAAATCCTCTGAGGGACCTCCTCCAACATAAATGCATAATGATCAAATAGGATCCCAATTAGAAATGTAACATTGCATTAGCCCACAAGAAACAAGGGAAGAACTGCATGGATTTAACCAGAGTAAGTGAACTTGCGGTGTCCGGTCTCCGCAAGAGGATGACTTTTGCACAGCTGTATAAACTAGGGGTCCTTCACCCTTGGTTTGAGGCCACCTGCTGCAGGATATCTGTAGTGGGTTCCCATACACGTGGTGTGTTCCCAGATACCCTCTGCTCTTGCCCTGCCTGCACCCGGGCAGTGCTGTGGACAGTCAGTCCTTTGTCTGCTTCTCTCCAGAAACTTTAAGTTCCTGGCAGAAAAAGACTCTGCCCTGCTCATCTCCGCCTTCCCAATTCAAGTTTCTGTAAACATTTATTGAAGTCAATTGAAGTTGGAGACATGTAAATCAGTTTGGCAAGAAGATCATTACTGATCTGTTGGGACAAATTTAGGCTCTCAGAAGCACCCACAGAATTTGCTGGCTGTATCTACTGATGAGAGTGATGGAAACCAGCCATTATTTTTGAGAAAACAAATAAGAATTATTGCAATGGAAATTATCCCACAAAGAACACAACTCCCATGGGGAGTGTTTATGGATGAGGTGGAGGGAATAATGTTTGCAATATTATTCCACAAAAGGCCTCCAAAGAGCTGTTGCATATTATATAACACAAGAAGGGCTGCCATCTTTCATTCCTTTAAATTGCCTGGGAAACAGAAGGGCACTTTATATAATCTGAATATACTTATATGGGAACGAATATGGGTATAAAAAGCACATATTAAATTGATAGTTTAATAGTTAAAAAGATTAAAAGCAGACTCTGGAACTAGAATTCTAGGGTTCAATTCCTGACTTTGTTACTTGCTAGCTAGATGATCTTGAGCAAGTAACCTAACCAGTCTAAGTTTTTCCATCTTTAAAATGGGGATGATGATAGCATCTGCTCCACAGGATCGATGCCAGGCTTCCATGTGGGGATGTACGCAGTGTTTACAACAAATGCATGGCACAGAGCAAGACTATGAATATTAACTAAGCTAACAGAAAATTAACACAGACACACACATAAGGTGAGAAAGAGAGAACAAGAAGAGGAAAATTAGGATAATTTGAACTTTAACACTAGGGACTATGCATGACATACTCAGTTATCAACATCCTGGCTTGGAAATCACATAGACCTAAGTTTGAACCCTTGCTCTGCCACCTACTAGCTATTTTCTTTAACTTATGCTAAGTTGATCTCTCAGGTTTCTACTGTTTGTGTTTTGTTGTTCAACTGTATATTTGTTCACTTAGTAGTTTTTTCTTTCATTCATTCATTCACTCACTCACTTATTCTAGAAAAGACTTAAAGTAGCACCTCCATTTTCTCATTTATAAAATAAGGATGGTAGTACCTTCCTTAGAGATGGATGTAAAGGTTGAAAAATATTGAGGTTAAACCAACAACTTAAAGTTGCTGAGTAAATGTAGGTTCCTTTCCTCTTGTGAATGTATGTAGATTATTTTTTTTAAAAATTGAAGTATAGTTGATTTACAATGTTGTGTTAGTTTTGGATGTACAGAAAAGTGATTCAATTATATATGCAGTTTTTCAGATTCTTTTCCATTGGAGGTTATTACAAGTTACTGAATATGGTTCCCTTGGCTATACAGTAGGTCCCTGTTGTTTATCTACTTTATGTATAGTAGTGTGTTTCTGTTCATCCCATACTCCTAATTTATCCCTCCTTTCTCCCTTTTCTCTTTGGTAACCATAAGTTTGTTTTCTAGGTCTGCAGTTTTTAGTACCAGTTCCAGACACTAGAAAGTAACTGCCTTCCATACATGAAAGCCCCTCATCGTTCTCCTATGCCATGTGCAGCCATGTCAACTTAGTAACCTGAACATCTGTTAGGGCGGCTCAGGATGCACAGGTAGTAGAGATGAAAGGTAAAAGGCCATTCCTCTAGTAGATGCTTTAGGAAGTAAGACTTGAAGAGGCCATCTCCTGGAGGTAGGTCACAGGCTGCTCCTGCAGAGTGTGAAATTGGTGGTGAGTCAGGGTGTGGTGGAAGGTTCCTGCTCTACTTCCTGCTACCCCACCCTCATTATGAAGCTCAAACTGAAACTCTGCCTTCACTGTTTCAATATTCTGTACAGAACCTTGGTAAAGACCTTGACTCAGAAGCACCAGTCACTAAGGTTACAGCATTACTCTTGGGTTTGGGTTTTTATTGTCATTGCTGTAATTTCTTGCCTTCCTCCCCACCTGTCTTCCTCATCTTCCCCTTCCTACAACCATACTATGTTATTTTCAAGATATCCCAAATATCCATATCTTTCTTTCCTCCGCAGTACCAATGAATATCAGAATTGTGATGCTACATTTGTGCAATCTTGACTGCACCAATCTTGACCATGATAGATACTGGTACTACATATCAAAAGTCATTAAAAAGGTGCAAACTCTGCTCTAGCAATTTTACTTCAAGATACTTATCCTAATGAAAGAAGTATATGCGCTTTTTTTTAGAGAAGATGTGTCAAGGGCTAGGTGATATTAAGGAATTATTAATTTTATCAGATGTGATATATAGCATGGTGATTATGGTGTTCTTATCAATTAGAAATGCATTCTGAAATACTTTAGGGAAGAAGACATAACATCTGAAATTCAATCTGAAATGTCCCTTCACAATAAAAGTTCAGAGGGGACAGTTAAACATGATTTGCAGGGTATCGATGGCATTTGAAGCTGGGTTATCAGCTCTTGGAAGTTTATTATACAATTCTCTCTACTTCTATGTATGTTTGATAAATTCTATAATAGAATATTTATAAAGCAGTTAGGAAAATGAGGATTTGAGCACTGTTTATAATAATGAAAACTTAGAACCATCACAAATGCCCCAAACACATGATTAAATAATATCTATATGCTGCAAGTGTATGCAATCATTAGAATCTGACAGACAGGAAAGTATAGTTTTAAGAGAATACCTAGGAACCAGGAATTCAAGTTAGTGCGTTATATTAAAAAACTCAAAGACTACTTTGATAGTATGGCTATTTTTTATACTTAATACTCATCAAATATCAATAGTTGTTTATTACTGGAGGATGGATGATGTTTATTTTACTTTAGCTCAACCATTTTTTCTATTTATATATATATATATCACATATATATAAATAAAAACACATACATACCTAGAAACATATATATATGTGTATACATATATTTTATAAATATATATCACCAAAATATATGCCCATTCCATATAATATTCAGTCTCTTGCAAGTAGTAAAACTTTGTAGAAGAGCAGTTATCTTCCAAGGTAAGTTAATTCCTGCTTCCATACATATCAGACTTTCACAAATGTAATCTACGAATCTATTATTTGTGACTTTATGTAAAATAGACATAGTGAATATACTCATGTCATCACTTCCTGCATCTGTAACCATAACAGACATCAACAATCAGTCATGATAATCAATCCTAAGGAGGCTGGTCTCCAACTCCTTTACAGTTAGTGCTCTAGAAAGCCAATATTGATCCGGCTTTCTGGAAGATAAATATATGTGTCATCCTTTATATGATTGTATATTGTTAAGAAATTATTCCTGGGAATTTACTATATATAAAATAGTATTCTTAGAAATGAATATTTAAAAAAATTGATGATAACACAATCTCATACTTAATGGTTGACTACTCTGTTTGAAGATCTGGTCTAAATGTTTTTCATGGATTTCACATATTGGACATAAAAACACCATTCTTTGCTCTCAAAGAACTCTCAGTCCAATAACATATCTTAGAAAATACTAAGGAAAACCATATGGTGCTTTTGCTAAATATCATCTGTTCAATATTTTCATGAAATAAATGTGGTAGATGGTAGGGATTGTCTTTATGGAAAATCAAAAACAGTAGGGTGTGTTGCAAACATTGTTTATTGATTGGTCAGTGTTTTTGACTTAATCTTATTGTTCGCATTACGAAGTTTTTTTGTTTGCTTTGTGTTTTTTCTGTAGTTCTCAAAAGAGTTCAGATTTTCTATGATTTTCTACTAGTCCCCAAGAGACTTCCTGGTAGGAGACAAGGACTGGGTTGAAAGTTTCTAAATTTCACAGAACACACAACCTGGTATGATACCTCTCCTGCCATCAGGGTTGAAGTCCTGCCCTATGATTAGTAGATCTCAGGGCAGTTCCTTCTTTACCTTTTTTTTTTTTTAAAAAAAAACCAAATCTTCAAGAATCAGTCATCTACCAGAGTTCCTCTTCTGTTTCCTGAACTCTGAGACCCCATCTTAGTTTCTATGTTTTCTTAATATCCAGGAAGAGACTGGAAAGTTAAGTTCAGATAGGTGGTTGGCCCTATTACCTAGCTGGAGAAGATCATACGAAATCAAAGAAAATCACCGAGGATGTGTTAGGAAATTTCCCAAATTAGATTTGCCTTTCATAAAAGACGGCCTTTAGATAAGAAGGGCAACGGCTTGCCACGAGCTGAGGCTACAGATGCATCTCCCTTGGACTGTTAACGTCGCACAGATCTTCACGTGTGTAGAGCTCCTCTTTTCAGGAACTATCCTCTGTTCTAAACGACTATTTGCAGAGTGTTTATGTCTAGAACAGAGTTCATATCCCTGCCTATCCACTGGAATTATGTATGGAACTATGCCTGGACTCCAAGCCAGACCAATAAATCAGAGTATCTGCTGGCGGGCCTAGGCATCGGCTTTCTAACTTCCCAGGTGATTCTTATGTGCATTCTGGGTTAACAACACCTGCTCTAGAATATTAGGTGATTTGATCACTCATGTCCATTTTACACACAGCCCCAGAAGAGCTGTCCAAGGGATACCAGAAACAGAAGATGAGGTACCTTGAGTGTATCTATTTTTGCTATATGTATCAGGATTACGTGTTCAAATGTCTTCAGAAACATCAAATAAGTACTGAAGTATGTTGCCATAACTGATTACATCTCAGTGCCAGTCTTTGAAAATTGTTATTCATTATATGAAAGGTTTCCAAAGCAATACCTTGCTACATATGAGAGTATACATATGTTTGTTCAAGCTTGGTCACATCCTAATGAATGTAGGATCACATTTGTTTCCATCATAAATTTTGTGAACATGTTATATACATATGATGTATATATATCTTATGCAGAAATGTTTAAGAATTTTTTGAGTCATATTAAATTATGTTTACATTCATGTATATATATGATTTTCCAACAATCATAATCTTACATAATGATGAATTTAACCCAGAGAAAACACTGAATAGTTCAACAAATGGAACCGACCCATTTTTCCAGCGAACAACAGAGCAAAAGCCAGACAAACTTGTCAGAGAATTATTCTGCATCGTGGATGCTTCACATTTTATTTTTAATAACCGTACAAGAACCACGTTGCCTGGTTACTGTCTTCATTTTGTACTCTGATCTAAAAATGTCTCAGCAGCCAGAAGTCTGCAGTGAGCGCCACACCTAAACTTATATAATCAAACATCTATAACAATCCAGGAAGAATTTTATCAAAATGATATTTCATTTTCTTCCTAGTTACAGATGTAGCCACTGCTTAAAAGATTGAGTGAAAAAAAAAATTAACATTTTGAAGGAAGGACTTTAGTTATGCTGATCTGAGAGGGAAAAAAAAAGACTAGAAAAAAATAAGGAAAAGGAAATCTGGTAAAACAATAATACTAGTGTCCCAAATATGTGACCATTTACTACTTGAATTCCTGGAAATATAAATCAAAAGAAGAAAAAAATATGTAGACCAAGAAAAGCTTAATACTTAAAATATTATCTAATAATTCATGACAAAGGTGACTTTTATTTTGGGGTATTTTCAGCTTTTAGTAAAACTGTCTAACATCTTTACTTTTTGATTCCTATTGTAGCAACTCCTAATGCCTGCTATTTTGATGTATATTTTTCTCTGTGTTATTTACCATATTAATGAAGACATCATACTTTCAGAAATGTAAAAAATAACCTGAGAATAGATGTCGTATGTCAATAAATGTCTTCATGTAGAGATCAAGTTCAGGAAGCAAATTCAGGTCATTCCATTCTTTCACCACCCAAGTTACCAAGATATTTCTGAGGTGGAGACAGTGCATGAGGTGCTACAATAGGAAAGGTTATTTGTTCTGAACTCTACTCTCTTCTGCTTTTGGGTTACTATATCCTATTTTCTACGACTCTGCTTACACATTCATATGGTTGCACGAGGTGTTGGCTGGCTGAGTTAGGGGTGTCTTAACTCAATCTGGGTCAATCAACTTCCCTTTCTTGGGAACCCCAAATTGGAAATAATGAAGTTTCAGTCTCAACCCAGACTGCTCCCTTTAACAGTAGAGGGGTAAACTCAGGAGTTCCTGACAGCAGCCATGTTGATGGGAAGGTAGAAGTGGTTGGTTTACTTTGGGAGAGAAGAATGAGTCAATCAGAGGCCAAGAGAGAAGAAACATGGAGGTAAAAAAAGAAGAGTGTCTTGGATTTTCTATAGGGCTCAAGTATGTGGTTCTAATCTCTTTCTGACACCTGGATATACTCCTTTCCCTGGGACTCTGTAAGACATCTCTTTATTTATAATAACTCATCCCCCTTTCTTTGTGCTTGGCCAAATCCCAATGGGTGTCTACCACTGATAGTTAACTATAAGGGTTGTAGCTAATATTGATGTAGGGATAAGTCAGATATGGATCTTGTCCTCAAGGAGATTGGCAAGAAGGAGTATACACACAGATAATTTTAACCAAAGGGAGAGAGTTTCAGAAGTTACAGAGGTGAGATGATAGATGTTTTCACGAGAAGCAGCTAACATTCCTGGCTCTGGAAAAGGTAGATCAGGAAAGTTTTTCCGAGCAGTGATATTCAGTCAATGTATTTGAACATGTCTAGAATGATAACCAACACTTTATTTTTTTCTTTCAATTTTTTTCTAGGTAATTGGTGTTACAGGAGTACAAATTCAATTTTCTGCCATTTGGATCAGGCACAGAAATCCTTGTTTTCCGTCCCACTGTGGAACACTACTGGAGGGACAGCTTCATGCTCTTTATTTTAGCATAAGCAATGGGATGTACTTGGTATTCAAACCATATGGCAATATAATAAATATGGTCTCACCTTGAACGTGATGTTTCCAACAACTAAATATGGTCAGCACTGTTTGCACCAGGGCCCTACTGATAGACTTCCCCTCCTCTAAGGAGCAGGCCGCACACTGAGTGCCATGGGAGAGCTGTGTGACCATTACAGTCAGAGCCTGTGCTTGCTACCAAGCACCAAGGTTAGTGGCATTATCGAAAGTAATACATCCCCATTTTAATCATCAGGGATTGCTTTTTTTGTCATCCAAACTTCAAATGTGTCTTGGATGAAATCAGAAAATGGCATAATCGAGCAATTAATCACAGCAGAAATTAATGAAAGCAAGAGGCCCCATGGCAGAGAGATTATGAAAACACAATCTTCACCCCTCAACTCACTTTCAGTCTTTGAAGGTAGATAACAAAATACAAACAATAATAACAATAAGACTAAGTAATATTTATTGAAAAAAATATAAATCATTATCCTGGGCTTAGAGTGTTAAACGCGTTATTTCAGTTCTCACAAACATCCTATGAGTTAGCCATCATTATTATCCCCATTTTGTGAATGAGTAAACTGAAACTTCTATAGTGTAAATAATTTGCCCAAAAGTTCATAGCTCATGAGCTGAAGCTAAACACAATCTGCCTCATTCCAAAGGGTAAACTCCTAAGGACAATGCAAGAAGAAATAAGAGAAGAAAGCCCTATAAAAATTTGGAAGGTACTCTACTAATGTTACAGGAATTCAGGGAAGGAAGAGGAATGCCAGGCTGGAGTTATGTGCATTCATACCATGGCGGAACTGTGATCTAAGCTCAGCCTTGAAGATGCAGACTTCATATACACGGGAAGGACTAAAGAGAGCAGAGGATAATAGCAATAATAAAGGGGTGAGGCGGTTTTATCGTATGTATTTCTGGATGATGAATAGACCGATTTGACCACAATGGATGCTTTCTCAGAGGAGAACCTTCTGTAAAGATACTATGGAATCAGATGTGGGAGGGTCTTAAGGCCAAAGAAGTTGGATATTATATCACAGGAATTGTGAAGTCATTGAGGGTTGGTTCTTAAGAGTGGATACCTTGACAGCAGAAGGACTTGAGGAGGACTACATTAGCAAGACTGGGAGGAGAGTTCACATTTGTTGAAGGACAATGTGATAGAAACATACATGTACGTGGTCTACTATAGTTCTTAATATATCCTGGAATATAGTAACTACCATGTCCGTACTTGGATGTCAGGGAAGATGCCTCTTTCAAGGTCACCAAATGGTAAAGGTAGACACAATATTTTAGCCCTAGTCTGTTTACTTGAAAACCCATACTCTTAACTATTCAATGTGAAAAACACTAAATAAAGAGATATTGGAAACCTGTAATAAAAATAATAACAATTAACATTGATGAGCATTTACTATTTCTAGGTTCTATGTGATTTACATGAAATGACCTATTTAAATCTTCCCAAAGCCCTGGCATAGGACCTACTTTATCCACACTTTTCAGATGAGAAAAGGGAAGCAGAGATAGCTTGCTTCATTTGCCCAGGGAGATGGGCAAAGCATTCTATCATTTCTGGAGGAGATGAGATTTCATCTAGATTCTCTGGCTCTAGAGTCTGTGCTCATTGTTCTGCTATGAGCCTTTCAATTACAGCAGCAGCTGACCAAGAAATGAGCATGAAAACTAGAGAAGAAAGTTTGACGAGTACAGATGGAAAACAAGAACCTGCAGGGAGAAAAAAAAAGACCAATGGTGATTGGATCTAGGGTTTGGGAAAAACGGTTGAAGTTGAGGTTGGATTCAAGAGTGGCTTGAGAGAATAATTGATTGGTTTATTGATTGGTTGATTGAGGATTATTTAGAAAGATGGTGTCATTTCCAAATCTCTGTGCTTTAGGTGATGGTTGCACCATGAAGGAAAATGCTCTGAAGTGTAAAGCTGTAGATTCAAAAGTCAAACAAATGCACGTGATGCTTGGAACTGAGAGAAAGAATACATTTAAGGCTTTTTTTTTTTAAAAAGAAAAAAAAAATGTATACACAAAGGAGAATGGCACGTGAAGAAAGGAGCCTTGAGACATGCCTACATTTAAGAATGTCAAAGAGAAACAAAGGAGCCACCAATGGAGATAGAAGGGAATTGTCAGATAAACAGGGAGAGGCCATACAATACTTGTAGAATCCCACAGCTCCATAAGATCCAGGGTCAACTTCATGAGCATGTGACCTGACACTCACACAGGACTTCAAGTTTAGAAGGGCTCTGTGCTTCAGTTTAATGCCTTCATGTCACCATCTTGAAATTCTTAATAATTTTTGAACAAGGGTCTTCACAGTTTTACTATTCACTGGGGCCACGAAAACATATAGCCAGTCCTAGGAAGATAGGGTTTTCTTTTAATCATGGATGTAAAAAATAGTGTGTAGGGTATGACACAATGTTTCTCAAGTTATGCATGAATTTTATGACGCCTGGAAGGATAGTAACCAAAATTTCAATATGGTAAACCTCCCCGGGGGGTGAGCTTTAGTTTCCCCGTTATGCTTCATTTTTGGGGAGGGGGGTTAATTTTCTCTTAACATTTTCCATGCTCTTTAAATTGTTAACAATTAGAAAAAAAGTTTTATAATCAGAGAAAAGTGGTGTTTTAATTTTGAAATCAAATAACGAACATGGATGGTAAGGAAGTGGAGCCTGTGGGTTTAGATACATACATTCAAGGAAAATTCACAAGATAAGACTCCTGGGGACTCTGTGTTTCCCCCTTTGTTCACTAAGAACCTATATCCTACTGTTTATAGGGAAAGGGAATAATATTAGAGTCCATGAAGTTCTACTTTATAACCCAAAACTTTTTTATATATACACAGGAAAAATGAGTTGATACAATAAGCCAGAATGCTTTAGAACAAAGAAACAGCCAAACCAAAGCACAGCTGCTCCCAAAGAAAAGGAAAAATGGTGCCATTGGCATCAGATGACACACACAAAGGGGACTTGGGCCTTTCTCATGAAACAGGCCACTAAACCGAATTCCTTTTAGACAACCACGAAAACATGTTTCTGAAGCTACTAATCTTAACTTCTTAACCACTAATCTTTGTTCAAAAGAAAAAGACACTATCCATACATTTCCCAAAGCTTCATATAAACATTCATACTAAAATAATAATAAATATAATAACTAATAAATACAATAATAATAAATAAAATAATAAATAAATAAATATAGATAAATCAGAATGTCTCCAATACATTAGTTAAAATGCAGAAGATGAGAATGCATTGAATTTTAGGGTAGATGAACTAATGAGAATTTAACAGCTATCTTTCTCAGTTTGTAAATTTTTTTTTTTTTTTTAAAGAAAGTAAAACCAAAATAGCAAGAAAGTTAAAAGGATAGGTTTTCTCATTACCTCAGACACTTTTCCTCAAATTCATGCTTTCAGTTTATGTGGCTGCATTTTCATTCCACTACAGCTTGCAATTATACGTTATATTAAATCCAGTGTGTATTAGGATTTTTAAAAAGTTTTTACTGGGAAATTGTTCACTTTATCCAAAAATTCCCCCCAGGTTTATTTGGGCCTCACTGATGACTTTTATATAATTTTTTTTTTTTTTTATGGCTGTGTTGGGTCTTCGTTTCTGTGCGAGGGCTTTCTCTAGCTGTGGCAAGCGGGGGCCACTCTTCATCGCGGTGCGCGGGCCTCTCACTATCGCGGCCTCTCTTGTTGCGGAGCACAGGCTCCAGACGCGCAGGCTCAGTAATTGTGGCTCACGGGCCTAGTTGCTCCGCGGCATGTGGGATCCTCCCAGACCAGGGCCCAAACCCGCGTCCCCTGCATTGGCAGGCAGATTCTCAACCACTGCGCCACCAGGGAAGCCCGACTTTTATATAATTTTGACCAAGATGAGCCCTGTCATAGGTGAGGATCATGGATAAAAAGGAACCATGTTTTGGGGTTAATTTTTTTAACTGGGTGGAAAAATGAGAAGAAGAGATGCTATCTGGTGTTAAATTCTATACTTGACTTGGAAGAGAAAAAAGACAAGCAAGAAAAGTTATTTTAAATTTATTTTGAGAACAAACGTGGACCCTATTTGGTGAATATGATGTAAGTCAAGTGGATGACAGAAAAGTAAATGAGGCTATTCAAGGTCTATTTTGACTCTATATTTTCATTCAAAGAAAATTATACTTAAAGTGGAAAAAGAAAAAATATATATACAATGGGAACTAAATCTCCAACCAGCTGAGGAGAGACTAAGAGGGTATCCTGTCATTTTTCATGAGTTCAAATTTAAGTCCAAACCAATTATACTATGAGCATGCTGGTAGGATTGAAGGGAAGACTCCCAGAAATTGATGACAACTGTAAGAATTTGAGTGGTGCCATAAGATCTCAGACGGAAAAAAAAAATATTTTCCCCGTTTTAAGAAGGTGATGATAAAGGAAAATGAATTGTAGAAAACTTTGATGCCATTCTCTGGAAAATTTCTACACTTATATAACAAATGGTAGGTGAACACATTAAAAGAATTTAATGTGTCTTGACAAAAACGAGGTGACATAGAGTTAGTCTTTCAGTGACCAGGCTAGATATGCGGACAAAACATGTAGAACACTTTTCGTGTCCTCATTGGGCGTGTTCATTTCATTACCATCTTTTACAGATCCTGTGAACAGACAAAAGAAATGCTGTGTAGATGCAAACTATTACATATAGGATGGATAAACAACAAGGTCCTACTGTATAGCACAGGGAACTATATTCAATATCCTGTGACAAACCATAATGGAAAAGAATATGAAAAAGAATTTATATATATGTATAACTGATTCACTTTGCTAACACAACATTGTAATTCAACTATACGTCAATAAAATAAATTAAGAAAAAAAGAAAAGCCATGTAAATCTACCATGTGGAGAGATGTGAGTAGGTGGATTTACAGCTGACTGAACTAAAGATTGTTGTTGAATAATGGTTCAAAACAGAGCAAGAAGGCAAGGCAGTAGAGAGAAAGGACACAGTTTTGGGAATCAGGCACATCTGGGTTCACATTCACCTTCTATTCCCTTGTAGCCGTGTGTGACCTTGGGAATGTTATTTAAATTTTCTAAGCCTGGGTTCATCTCTAAGATGAGGATAGCAATAATGACTTAGAAAGGATTTAAAACAGTAACGCTTTGTAACACTGTATAAAATGATATGTGTAAAATACATGCAGTGTCTAAGCTGCGGAAAATTTATCATCTGATTATTGTTATAACTGTCATTACTGATATGAGTATTACCAGTACTACTACATCTAATGAGAGGTACTCCCTGGTCCCAATCTTTTCATGGTTCTAATCAACAGCTTATTGAATGAAGACTTAGTTGATACATTTACCAAATTCTTATGCAGCTTGAAATGTAGAAAGCTAACCATGTGATGGGAGACACACAGCAGTCTGAAATGAATGAGATGAAATTTAGTGGAACAAACATACATACACAAAAAGCCATTTTAATTGTATAATACACATGAAGAAAACTGCATAAAACCTAGTTGCATGGTAGAATGAATACTTATAAAGCAAGCATCCATGTAACCAACAACCAGGTCAAGGAAGAGAACACTGCTAGCCCCCAGGAGCTGACCCTTTACCATCACATTCCACGTTTTCTTTTATAGTTTTGGCATATAGTACACACCATGTACAAGGTAGAAGTAAGTATATTTCAAACTTAATATAAATGAAATTATATTGCATGCCCATTGTACTTTGCACCTTTCGGTCAACGTTTTGTTACAATCTGAACAGTTATTCCTATAGATGCATTCCATTATGGCTCACTTATTTTCATTGTTGTATAGTTTCCAGGATATGCATATATCACAGTTTCTTTATCCTTTCTGTCATTGATAGATAAGTTGCTTCCAATGTGTGGCTTTTGGCAACAAGAATGCTATGAATATTTTTGTTCAGGTCTTTTTCTTTTTTTTTTTTTTTATTTTAGGCATATGGAGGCTGCATCAGGGCATCTGCAGCATCTTTTTTTAAATTAATTAATTAATTTTTATTTTTTGGCTGTGTTGGGTCTTCGTTGCTGCGCGCGGGCTTTCTCTAGTTGCGGCGAGCGGGGGCTACTCTTTGTTGCGGTGCGCGGGCTTCTCATTGCAGTGGCTTCTCTTGTTGCGGAGCACGCACTCTAGGCACGTTGGCTTCAGTAGTTGTGGCACGTGGGCTCAGTAGTTGTGGCATGGGCTCTAGAGCGCAGGCTCAGTAGTTGTGGCACACGGGCTTAGCTGCTCCGCGGCATGTGGGATCTTCCCGGACCAGGGATCGAACCTGTGTCCCCTGCATTAGCAGGCGGATTCTTAACCACTGCGCCACCAGGGAAGTCCCTTTTGTTCAGGTCTTGCAGTACATTTGTGTGCACATGGAAGAATATTCATAAAAATATATTAAACTTACTATTTAAATTATTTTTCTATTTTCCATTGCCAAGCCCATACAACTTAATTCATGCAAGTTAAATCTGTTCTTTTGACACTTCTGTATATAAAAAGATATGTAGAAATAAGATTCAGAAGACTTTAATGATAATAGCTGAACGTTATTACATATGGATTTAGGTTCAGCAAAGTACCTTGGCCATAAATAAGTGCTCTTTTAATCAATATGTCTAATACATTCCTTTCAAAAAAAACCCATAAATTATATTAAACTAAATTAAAGTCACATTCTGTATGGTCAAATGGAACATAATTTAACTTCCCGGAAATGCATTTTTCCTTACTTTGATAAGAAAGGATTTTTAACGTATTGCTTGCATTTTTTAAAGGGAGACTTTAATTTCTTTCTTTACCTCTGAAGGGAAATATAAGCACTGAATGTTATTTGGAGGTTTTACAGATGAAACATTTTCCATTTAAAGGAAATTTACAAAGGAAGGTTAAATGTCGTCTTTTAAAGTAATTATTAGTCACATGTATTGTTAAAATACATTTGTAAGATATTTGAATTCTGTAGTAAATTCCTTAAGTTTCTGACACTTACTGGAAAAAAGAGAGAAGGGAAGGGCAATCAAAAGTTTTGATCAGGCAAAGGTGAAACCCTCCTAAATGCTCCCTGATACTCCAAAGGGCGCTTGGAGTTTAGCTGTTCCATTACTATGCAGATACCCACACTGCCCAACTTGGTAGCCACCTAACAACTGTGGCTATTGAGCGTAAAAACGTAGCTAGAGCAGCTTAGGTGTGCTCTAAATGGAAAAATACATCCAAGACTTTGAAGACTTAGTATAAGAAAAAAGAATGTAAAATATCTCATTCATAATTTTATACTGATTAGATGTTGAGATGATCCTATTTTGATATATATGGGTTAAATATATAAAATATATTATTAAAGTTAATTTCACCTATTTCTTTTTTACTTTCTTAATGCTATAAAATACAAACTTACATATATGTTTGTATTACATTTCTATTGGACAGCACTGGTATAGACAAATAAAATATTCTAAGAGCTCACATTTTTTTCAGATTTACGTATTTATTTTATGATAGTCCTCAAGTGGATATAAATGTATTATTATTTTTTGGCTTATAATGTCATAAAAAGTTCATTTTTATACTTACAGTAAAGTCTAGGTGGCTAGTTTATTCCTGGAGAGAATTATTAATATATCTAGATATAAAAAATAAACTTCACAAAGCTAAAGAGAGGCTAGGGAAATTATAGTTCCACTTAAAAAGGTAAACATTAAGGTTAATTAAAATAAATCTTGAGGTAGACTTCATCTATTCCCACTGTGGTATAGGTATACCGATGTATATTCCATCGGGTTAATATTTGGATGACTTAAATGCAGATGTGTTTCTATTTGAATATCTTTGCCTTCCAATGTAGAGGAGAAAGCCAAAAGATTAGTTTAAGTAGTCTCTGGGGGAATCTAGGACATTTCACATTGAACTGCTTCTTGATGGTGTATCTCAAAATTAGCTACTAAAGACCAAAGTTTGTTGGTCTTCAGAGCGACTTATTTGACAGGTAAATATTACTATGCAATAATTCAATAGGAAAGTATGTGTATAAGCAGTAACTGAATTTGTGCCATTTTTTGTATAGTTATGTACACAAAGTATTGCTTCTTAATAGCATGGAAATGACCTAAAATCTCATTTTCTTTTTTGTCTGTTTGGCTCATAAAGTTTATAGTTTCCACTCCACCACAAACCATCATCCTACCCATTCCTATTTTCACTGTGTCTCCTCAGCTACCACAGTTCTGCAAACCAACCAAAGAGCCAGATGGAAGAAGAAACACAGTCACCTATTCATCAGTTTGAGCACGTCTTAGATGTCAGGAGTTACGCCACTAGTTTTAAGCATCCGTCTTTTTAATATATCTAAATGAAACATCTGAAACCATTTAACATGGAAAGCCATGAAAAAAAGAGGATATGATACTTCCTTTAGTATCAGTGCTTTGATTACCAACAGTTTCACCCTGAAATTTGGGGCATGGGTGTCCTTGACAGTGCAGCTGTATTGTTCTGATATTCAAGACCACTCATGAGTAGCACAAGAAAAATCAGTGCAAACACATCACTGACTTGGCATGGTTAAAATCCCAGTCGAGTCCCTTTCTTTGAGACATGGTCTGTGGGTAGTAAAGGCAGGGCAACCAGTGTGTGAAATGAGTAGTAAATGACCTCTCCGAAGTCCTATAGTGAACTGAGATTCTGCATTGTACTTTGGTTACTTAGACTTAGGAAATCCTACCAACTTCAAGGTCTGATTCCTTAATATAATTGAGAGGGCAGTCTTCCCGGCCTTCATCTAATGTCATTTTAAGTTGCCCACTTCTAAACTGAAGAACTATAGACAAACACCCATTCTCAGACTAACATTTTTTGGTATTGACTTCTACTCTTGCTTTTTGTTTCCCCTTTTTAGTCAAGAAACTTTCACTGAGTGTCTTCTATGTCCCAGTTATTGTTTGCAGTGAACTCAAACATTAGGGAACAAGACAGATGAGAATCTTTGCCCCACGGAGTTTACATTCTTCTTAAGAA
The DNA here is from genome assembly GCF_028021215.1 of Eschrichtius robustus. NCBI lineage: Eukaryota > Metazoa > Chordata > Mammalia > Artiodactyla > Eschrichtiidae > Eschrichtius > Eschrichtius robustus. The sequence goes on from NC_090835.1 coordinate 9,344,677, forward strand.
GCCAGAAATCGGTTTTGTTGCTTGTAATAAATTCTGAAGGTTGGAGGAGGGATAAGGAAAGCTCAGGAATAAGGCAAACATACACACCATCACTGCTCTCCTCTGCATCACAATCAAGAGCTTCTCTAACACAACAAAAGAAGAAAATGAAACAAGAGTCGTACAGATTAAAAAGGAAGATACAAACTCATACTTTGCATCCAACAGACCTGTATACATAGAAATCCATAGCAGTCTAGAAGTAATGAAAGTTCACAAGAGTGCTTGGTGAATAGCAACACATTGAAATTAACATGTGTCATACCAGTAAAAACAATGTAGAAATCTCAATAAAGATCCAATTTTCAACAAAAAAAGAAGCCCTAAGTAACCAGGAAAAAAAAAAAAAAAAAAACTTTAAAAAGAGAGAGAGAGAGAGAGATGAAGGATAATTTTGAAGAATTTCATAAAACACTATTGAAGACTAGCTCTTGTTTTTCTTATCTGTCTAGAGATGGTTTGATGGCGATTCTTAGTTTGAGTTGTAGATTGAAAAAATTTTCGATATAACCTATGGATCATCATCCTAGACATAAATGCACATACACAAAACACTATGGTGTTTGACTGTTTGCCTGAATTCCGAGGTCCACTTAGTCTTAGTTGGATGATATCAACTGTTCCTCCAACTCTAAAATGATTCTGTTATTTCATTATTATTGTTTTAAGACAATATGAATAGAATATAATAAAAACCACAGCAGTAGTTGATATTTAGATTAATGAGATCCTGTTCTTCTAGGCGCTGGGCTAAGCACTTTCTCTGCAATATCCCATGAATCCTCACAACAAACATATGTTGTAGTCACTATTACTATTTCCATTTATGGATGAGAAATTGGGGCCCAACGAGATCAAGTAATCCAAGTAATTCAATGTGGTCAGGCCCTTTGGAAATATCTTCTCATAGAACCAACTGATTTATAATTTGTTTTTCTCCTATCTAGAGAACTTACCTCAGTTTACATTTATGCCCCTTCGTTTGATCAATTGATGCTTGCCTCCCCAGTGGACCACAATCTCCAAGAATAGAGACCTTAGCTAGTTTTGTTCACCAATGAAACCTCATTGTTTGCACACTATGTAGGACTTAGTTATCACTCAATAAATTTTGGCAGAATAAATTAATGAATAGGTGAAAGAACAAATGAATTAGGAGTGAATCTGTCCAAATCTGCATAGCTTTTGAGTAGGAAAGCCTGGATTCCTATCCAGATTTAATCGATCCGAGCGCCAAATACTGCAAATGAAGTGATAAAACATATATAAAATTAAAAATATATAATACTTTAAGAGTAATAAAGTTGAGCATCAAAAAGAAATATACTAAAGAATAGAATGAAACCAGGGAAGTAGACAGATGGAACACAAAAACGTACGTGAGGAAAGTAAAATCGGCTTTGGGCTTTCCACTGGCCAGAGCTAAGAGAGAAAAATGAATTCTGCTTCCAAATTTGAGTTTTTCCATCACCTTATATACCTCCTCTATTATAATCTGCCATTTTTGAACACCTTATCTTATGACCTCAAATCACACAGCCTTCCTTTCAAATTCTTCACCTTAAAACATCTTTTTTCACAGAAATTTTCAACGTTACAGTGGAAAAATACCAGTTTCCCCAGGGTTATACACTGGAAAGAAGAACAAAACAGAAGGAGCAGAAATGGATCTGGCTGAGCAGTTCCAATGGGATGCAGTAAAATTCTGGCCCCCAGGACTGAATCTTCATGAGCTAGAAGAGTGCAGAGGACACACTTCACTAGTCATATTCATCTTTGCTATCTCCAAGTAAGTTAGCGTGGCCAAGATTGAGTAGACTTTGAAAACCGAATGTCACCACCTGGGTAGGCTAGAAGGCGCCAGCGGTCCTTGCCACCTTCTTTGTGTTCATCTTGGTGTAACATCTCAGACCCAGACAGTTAATAATTCACGGATTTACCAAGCAGGTGTTTATACTATCAATGTGTGATGGATCCTAAGCCAGAGAAAAAGGAATAGAGACGTCGAGAGGGAACAAACGTGCACAGATTCCACCTGACGGTGCATGAATTCATTCTCCATCAGGGCATTCATCCATCAGTATTTCAACTCCAGTTGATGCCCACGTGATATAAAATATCTTCTGAATAGACTATAACATGTTCTGAACAGAATATAATGTGCATGGTACAACTTTTCTCTTTACCTCTTGTTTCAAACTGACCTCCTAGACTCAAGAGCACAGATTTTCCACAGCAGAATGTAAAGACTTCTTAAGGTTGTGTCCAAAGTAGGTCATTCAAACCATTGCCTGCATTCACGTGGCACACATCTAAGAGGCCTCTGAACAATACCATACTTCTCTTAAAGGGCGACCCACATTCATTTTTTACAAGTAAATATGAACTCTCACATTTCAAGCCATGCCAGCCTTCCTTGCTTATTGCTCAAGTTTCTTTCATTAGTTTTGCAATCTCATTTAGAGCTAGAGTGGAACAAAAGTTTGGTACGTGCTAACTTTGCACTGCTTTCTGTCAGTGGGAAAGAAATAGGGCGAGAAGAAGGTTTGGAGAGTTGGAGACCCAGGGAGATGACAGCGGGGAAGGCAGCAGTGTGTGAGGTTGCACTGAGGAAGTGGATGGGGAAAAATCTGCTTCAGCCTCTTTGGAAACACTGCACCCAGTACAGCTAAGGATGCAGAGAGCAAGACGGGGCCAACCAAGAGATGTCGAACTAGGCTGACTGTAGGTCTACCTCATGTTCCTAGGTTTAGAAGGAACATGTGTAAAATATGTTCCCCCAAAAGATTTGCTTTAAATTTTAAATCTCCACCAAGGGTATATATTTCCTCCTGAAAATTAACATATTTTTATTTTTTTACAGATTTATAAAAACATTTGGTCAATTTCACATGAAAAAGAGAAGTAAAAATATCTTAAAAAAACCCCCAGAATAATACTAGTTTATATTATTTAATATATTACATTGTGTTATATTGCAAGATGTGATATTATGATTTATAATAAGAAATAAACATTTGGTCTTAGTCCCTGTTCTGCCGCAGAGATGGGAAAACTCTTAGAATTTACTAAGTGAGGACAGCAGTACAGTTGTCTTGTTATGTTAATGAGGTGACTTCTGGAAAGCACCTGAAGAGGTGGGCTGGTTGCCAGGGGAACCGACTCTGTGATTAGAGGGTTGGAATTTTCAGTCCCATCCCCGTGACCTCCTGGGAGCGGGGAGAGGCTGGACGTTTAATTGACTGCCAATGGCCAGTGATTTAATCTATCACGCCTAACTAATGAAACCTCCATAAAAACCCAAAAGGATAGGGTTTGGAGTCCTGCGTTGGCAAACACACGTAGATCTGGGGAGAGCGGCAGAGTGACGCCCTGGGAGCAGAGAAGCTCTGTTCCCTTCCCCCATACCTTGCCCTATACATCTCTTCCATCTGGTTGTTCCTGAGTTTTATCCTTTTACAATAAACTAGTAATCTAACAAGTAAAACCTTTCTCTGACTTCTGTGAGCTGCTCTAGCAAATTAATCAAACCTAAGGGTGGGGGGGGGTGGTGGCTAGAGCTTCCAATCAGTCAGAGAAGCTCAGGTGACAACCTGGACTTGCATTTGGCATCTGCATTTGGGGTAGGGGGAGTCTTGTGGGACTGACTTCTTAACCTGTGGGATCTGATGCTATCTCCTCGTATATAGTATCATCGTTGAGTTGAATTATAGGACACCCCGCTGATGTTTGAGAACTGCTTGCTGGTGTAAGGGGGAACCCACACAGTGGAATGGGTGTATATTGTATATAATACAATATATTATATTTTATCATATTAATATTTAGTTAACATTAGCTAATATAATATTATTTTATACAATCAGCTTTTAAATGCCTCTAAAATATTAACCCTCCTTGTCACAAAGAGGATTCTCAAATAGAGTGGATTCTAACATGACGTTATCTATAAAGAGAAGTACAGGAAGTGAGACACTCTTCTTAGCGGTAGATCTATTTGGGTGGCAAGAGGACCCCTTAGCTCCACTGACTGATATAATACTTAGCTCTTCTTTCTTTCGAGAGGTAGAGAATCCACCTCTGTCTGACTTTAGCAATCAGAAAATGTTAACTTCATGTAAATTTAGATGTCCGGGTGTTCAATTACTTCCAGGCTTGGGGGCTGCAAGGCACAAGATACCATAAAGGATCAATTACTCTCTGTTTTCCATTTCTGCCTTTTACTCTGGAGTCTCAGATGCAGACTTCACATGGCAGCAAGATGGTGGTGACAACTCCACCTTCCACAACCTCTCAAGTTTCAGGAACAGACAACATAAGGGAAAATCTCTTTCTCTAGAAATCCGAGAGCCTATTGGCTCTACTTGGGTTGTGCAGTCATTTCTCACCTAGTCAGGAGGCTGCGTGGAATGCCTAGTCTTGACATCATGTGATTTGCCTAGCATTCAGCTTACAGTCAGCTCCACTAAAACTACATGGCTTGCGATGGAGATGGGGGGCTTCCCAGAGGAGACAAAAGTGTATGACTAGATTCTGGGAAATGAAAGCAAATTGTTCCCTATAACTGAAAACCACCATTTTGTCCTCCACAGATATACAGAAAGATCAGAGATTTCTTGCAAATAAACGTTAGTAGTGTTTAACTAAGTGGCAACTTCTGATGTCTTTGAGACTCTAAATCCAAGCTTTTTGTATTCTATGAACATAACTAGTATTCAGTATTTTTAACTCTTCTTATATAATTTCTTGTTATGTAAGTCTTTCTATTTGGTTTTTTAGAGTAGCTGCTGGACTAATTGGACCATGCCTTTCATCAAAAGACCTAGTTCACAAATTGCAGGGGATAACAAACACACAAGCATGGCAGGGATTCAAACATCTGAGGTCCCTTTAATGTTTTTCAACCCTAACACATTTTGGTTTTAATATTTCTTTCTGCCGCTCCAGGTGGTGCTTGCAAGTACCAGTTTCTTCCTCCTCCTCTCCCCCTCATCCTCCTTCCCGCCTCCTCTTCCTGCTCCTTCTTCCCCACCCCCACCATTCTTACCATTACTACCCCTTGTGTGCCAGGCACTGTCCTAAGTGCTTTATAAAAACATGATCTCATTTAATCCTAATAACATTTTACAAATGAGGAAAATCAGGTTCAGAGAAACAAAGTAAACTGCTCAAATTTAGAGAGCTAGTGTGTTGAAAAGGCTCGGGTTTAAACTCGGTTTTTCCAGGTGTCGCCGTCTGTGCTTCACACCCTATGGTCAGGCTGCCAGTGCACGTACACTACTTAACTTGAACTTTTGGTTGAAGGATAGTAGTAGGAACTCGATTAGAAAAATCTCAATATTTTTCCCCTCCCGACCAGGCAGATAGAAAGGTCTTATCCTAGGTCAGTGGAATCTGTGTAATGAGTTTGCCAAAGGAAAGAAAGTACGTGATACAATCTGATATTTTTATATTTTTAAATGGTTGATTTGTTCTTCCTTTCTCCTAATATGTATTTGGGTCTACTTTGTCTAGAGCAGTGTTTCTCAACTGGGAGTGATTTTGACCCCCAGGGGACATTTGGCAATGACTAGAGACATTTTTAGTTGTCACATATGCGGAGGGGTTTGCCCATCTGGTGAGCAGAGGCCATGGATACTGCTAAATATACCACATAGCACAAGACCACCTCCACATCAAAAAATTGTCTTGCCTCAAATGGCAAGAGTTCTGAGATTAAGAAACCCTGCTTTAGTGTCTATACACTAACAATGAATTATCTGAAATGGAAATAAAGAAAATGATTCCATTTACAGTGGCATCAGAAACAATAAAATACTTAGGAATAAATTTAACCAAGGAGGTAAAAAACCTCTACGGATGGTCCCTGGCTACTGATGGTTCCACTTACGATTTTTTGACTTGATGTTGGTGCAGAAGGGATATGCATCCAGTAGAAACCATACTTTGAGTTTTGAATTTTGATCTTTTCCTGGACTAGAGATATTTGGTATGATATTCTCTCCTGATGCTGGGCAGCGTGAGAGAGCCACAGCTCCCAGTCATAGGATCATGACAGCTGATACACTTACATCGATTCTGTACCCATACAACCATTCTGTTTTTCACTTTCAGTACAGTATTCAATAAATTACATAAGACAGTCAACACCTTGTTTTAAAATAGGCTTTGTAATTTTGCCCAACTGTTGGCTAATGTAAGTGTTCTCAGCCTTTTTAAAGCAGGCTAGGCTGAGCTATGATGTTCAGTAGGTTAGATGTAATGAATGCATTTTGGCTTACAATATTTTCAACCTATGATGGGTTTATTGGACCTAACTCCATAGTAAGTTGAGGAAGATCTGTACATTGAAAACTGAAAGACACTGACAAAACAGATTGAAGAAGACACAGAGAAATCGAAAAGTATCCTGTGTTCATAGATTAGGAAGATTAACATTGTTAAATTGTCCATAGTACCCAAAGCCATCTATAGATTCAACACAATTCCTATCAATGTTCCAGGCAGTTTTTACAGAAGTAGAAAAAAAATCCCAAAATTTATATGGAAACACAAAAGACCCCAAACAGCCAAAACAATCCTGAAAAAGATGAATAAAGTGAAAAGCATCACACATCCTGATTTCAAGCTATACTATGAAGTTATACTAATCAAAACAGTATGGTACTGGCATAAAAACAGACACATAGACCAATGAAACATTATTGAGAGCCTTGAAATAAGCCCATGTATATTAATACATGACATGGGAGCCAAGAATACTTAGCGGAGAAAAGACTGCCTCTTTAACAAATGGTGCCAGGAAAATTGGATACTCACAAGTAAGAGAATGAAACTAGACCCCCATCTTACACCACATATAAAAATTAACTTGAAATAGATTAAAGACTTAAATGTGAGACCAGATACCATAACATTACTGAAAGAAAACATAGAAAAAAATCTCTTTGACATGGATCTTGGTAATTATTTTCTGGATATGATACCTAAAGCACAAGCAAACAAAACAGAAAATACTTAAGAGGGACTGCATCAAACTAAAAGCTTCTACATGGCAAAAGAAATGATCAACAAAATGAAAAGACAACCTACGAAATGGGAAGAAATATTTGCAAATAATATATCCAATAAGGGGTTAGTATCTAAAATATATAAAGAACTCATGCAACTCAATCATAAAAACAAATAAACCAATTAAAAAATGAGCAAAGACATAATAAAGGCCATATATGACAAACCCACAGCCAGCATTGTCCTCAATGGTGAAACACTGAAACCATTTCCACTAAGATCAGGAACAAGACAAGGTTGCCCACTCTCACCACTATTATTCAACATAGTTTTGGAAGTGCTAGCCACAGCAATCAGAGAAGACAAAGAAATAAAAGGAATCCAAATCGGAAAAGAAGAAGTAAAGCTGTCACTATTTGCAGATGACATGATACTATACATAGAGAATCCTAAAGATGCTACCAGAAAACTCCTAGAGCTAATCAATGAATTTGGTAAAGTAGCAGGATACAAAATAAATGCACAGAAATCTCTTGCATTTCTATACACTAATGACGAAAAATCTGAAAGTGAAATTAAGAAAACACTCCCATTTACCATTGCAACAAAAAGAATAAAATATCTAGGAATAAACCTACCTAAGGAGACAAAAGACCTGTATGCAGAAAATTATAAGACACTGATGAAAGAAATTAAAGATGATACAAATAGATGGAGAGATATACCATGTTCCTGGATTGGAAGAATCAACATTGTGAAAATGACCCTACTACCCAAAGCAATCTACAGATTCAATGCAGTCCCTATCAAACTACCACTGGCATTTTTCACAGAACTAGAACAAAAAATTTCACAATTTGTATGGAAACACAAAAGACCCCGAATAGCCAAAGCAATCTTGAGAACGAAAAATGGAGCTGGGGGAATCAGGCTCCCTGACTTCAGACTATATTACAAAGCTTCAGTAATCAAGACAGTTTGGTACTGGCACAAAAACAGAAATATAGATCAATGGAACAGGATAGAAAGCCCAGAGATAAACCCACACACATATGGTCACCTTATCTTTGATAAAGGTGGCAAGAATATACAGTGGAGAAAAGACAGCCTCTTCAATAAGTGGTGCTGGGAAAATTGGACAGGTACATGTAAAAGTATGAAATTAGAACACTCCCTGACACCATGCACAAAAATAAACTCAAAATGGATTAAAGACCTAAGTGTAAGGGCAGACACTATCAAACTCTTAGAGGAAAACATAGGCAGAACACTCTATGACATACATCACAGCAAGATTCTTTTTGACCCAGCTCCCAGAGGAATGGAAATAAGAACACAAATAAACAAATGGGACCTAATGAAACTTAAAAGCTTTTGCACAGCAAAGGAAACCATAAACAAGACCAAAAGACAACCATCAGAATGGGAGAAAATATTTGCAAATGAAGCAACTGACAAAGGGTTAATCTCCAAGATTTACAAGCAGCTCATGCAGCTCAATAACAAAAAAACCAACAATCCAATCCAAAAATGGGCAGAAGACCTAAATAGACATTTCTCCAAAGAAGATATACAGATGGCCTACAGACACATGAAAGAATGCTCAACATCATTAATCATTAGAGAAATGCAAATCAAAACTACAATGAGATATCATCTCACACCGGTCAGAATGGCCATCATCAAAAAATCTAGAAACAATAAATGCTGGAGAGGGTGTGGAGGAAAGGGAACACTCTTGCACTGTTGGTGGGAATGTAAATTGATACAGCCACTATGGAGAACAGTATGGAGGTTCCTGAAAAAACTACAAATAGAACTACCATACGACCCAGCAATCCCAATACTGGGCATATACCCTGAGAAAACCATAGGTCAAAGAGGGTCATGTACCAAAATGTTCATTGCAGCTCTATTTACAATAGCCAGGACATGGAAGCAACCTAAATGTCCATCGACAGATGAATGGATAAAGAAGATGTGGCACATATATACAATGGAATATTACTCAGCCATAAAAAGAAATGAAATGGAGGTATTTGTAATGAGGTGGATGGAGTTAGAGTCTGTCATACAGAGTGAAGTAAGTCAGAAAGAGAAAAACAAATACAGTATGCTAACACATATATACGGAATCTAAGGAAAAAAAAAAAAAAAAAAAAAAAAGGCCATGAAGAACCTAGTGGCAAGACGGGAATAAAGACACAGACCTACTAGAGAATGGACTTGAGGATATGGGGAGGGGGTGGGGTGAGATGTGACAGGGTAAGAGAGTGTCATGGACATATATACACTACCAAATGTAAAATAGATAACTAGTGGGAAGCAGCCGCATAGCACAGGGAGATCAGCTCGGTGCTTTTTGACCACCTAGAGGGGTGGGATGGGGAGGGTGGGAGGGAGGGAGATGCAAGAGGGAAGAGAAATGGGAACATATTGTATATGTATAACTGATTCACTTTGTTATAAAGCAGAAGCTAACACACCATTGTAAGGCAATTATACTTCAATAAAGATGTTTTAAAAAAAAAAAAAAAAATGAGCAAAGAAACTACATAGATGTTTTCGCATGGAAGATATATGAATGCCCAACAGGTATATGAAAAGATGCTCAACATCACTAATCATAAGGGAAATGCTAATCTTATTAGAATGGCTATCATCAAAAAGACAAGAGGTAAGAGATGCTGGAGAGGATGTAGAGAAAAGGGAATTCTTGTGCACTGTTGGTGGGTTTGGGAGGCGACACAGCCACTAGGAAACCAGTATGGAGATTCCTCAAAACATTAAAAATAGAACTACCATATGAGCCAGCAATTCCACTTCTGGGAATATATCCAAAGGAAACAAATACACTAGGTTGAAGAAATATGCACCCCCCCCCATATTCATAGCAGCATTATTTACAATAGCCAAGCCATGGAAACAATGAAGATAAATGGATAAAAATTTGTGATACATACATATATATATGACTATTGCTCAGCCATAAAAAAAGGAAATCCTGCTATTTGTGACAACATAAAGTGATATAAGTAAGAGAGAGAAAGGAAGATACTGTATGATCTCATTTATATGTGGAATATACAAACAGACAAACAAACAAACTCAAAGGAAAAGAGATCAGATTTGTGGTTCCCGGGTGGGGGTGTGGTAGTGTATGGGAGTGAGGGGAGGGGCAACTGGGTGAAGGTGGTCAAAAGTTACAAACCTCCAGCTGTAAGATAAATAAGTATTAGGGATGTAATGCACATGATGACTATAGTTAACACAGAAGTTGTTACGATAGTAAATCCTAAAAGTTCTCATTACAAGGAAATATTTCTCTCTTTTTCTCTTTTTTTTTTTGTATCTGTATGAGATGATGGATGTTAACTAATCTTATTGTGGTCATCATTTCACAATATATGTAAGTCAAATCATTATGCTGCATACCTTAAACTTACACAAATCTCTTTGTCAATTATGTCTCAATAATAAAACTGGGGAGAAACATAAGCTAAAAAAACCCCAAAAACCCACTGCTTTAGGATAGAGGTCAGAACATTTTTTTCTGTGTAGAGCCTCATAGTAAACATTCAGGCCTTGCAGGTCATATAGTCTGTGGCTCAAGTAGTTAACTCAACCACTGTAGTGCAAAAGCAACCACAGACAATCCATAAGCAAATGGACATGGCTATGTTCCAATAAAACTTTATCACGTACACAGGTGTACAAGGAAATGGGTCAGATTTGTCCTGAGAGCCATATATTACCAGTCCCTGGTCAAGAGTGTCCCTGAAGCTGTTACACATCAGGAAGACTATTTTCAGGTAGTAACCATCCCAACGCACGGTATCAGGGAATCCCAGCTTTTCGTAAATACTCCATTATGTTCTTAAGAAACTCAAGGCCACTTTGCATAGGAGGGGGGAAATATGTACATGGCATTTATTAGGAAGACAACCTGGTTTGAGGATTCCAGCACTGATGAGTGGACAGTCAGCAGAGTACTTGCAGCAATGGGCCATGAACTATCAAGTGAGCATCAGAGGGCAGAGGCAACATCCTGCTTGAAATGGAGTGGTCTGCCCCCCTGGTGAGAAACATTCAGACAGCTGGAGCCATGGGGTGTGAGCTTGTCATAAAGCTGGTCAGCAGGATACAGACACCAAGTCAGCAGGAACGTTTAATTAAAACAGTACCACCTTATATCTTTGGAGCACTCTGCCATTTTGAAAATGCCTTCACCTACATTATTTCATGGCATCCCTGGGACAGTCTCATCTGGTGAGTAAACCTTTCTGAGCTATAACTAACAGGTATTTGGGTTACAAAGGCAAGTGATACTTGAACTTTTCTTTCAAGAAGATTATGGTCTAGTGGGGAAGAAAGAGACAACAATGGTGTGTGTTCATTGAAAGAGCTCTTCATCTGGAGGAGGATGGTGACACAGCCTGGTTTTGGGATGAGGCTAAGGGAAGATGGGGTCACACGGGTTTCTGTAGGTTGTTTTGCTTGAGTTGAGTGCTAAAATACATAAATCAATAAAAAACAGGGGTGGGCGGTGAGAAGAGAAGGAGCACATGAAGAGTTAGTCAACCCAACTATGGGCTGGGATGGTGGTGGAGAGAAAGAGGACATTGCAGACACAGGGAAAGCAAAGCCATGGAGGTGAAAAACAGCAGGACGTGTGGCGTGTGACAGGGGAATGACAAGAAGTCAGGGGGAGCCCAAGATTACATGCGGGGAAGAAAATATAAATAAAGAATGGATGTTTAAATGAAAGCCAGCTCATGGTTTGTCCTTAGTTGCCATTCAGAAGGGTACAGACTTGAACCTTTAGATTATGGAGTATATAGAGGTCAAATCTCAAAGCTTAAGTCACAACACAAAGTCCAAATTTGAGAGCGGAGGCGAAGAGGCCTGGTCGGAGGCTGCTGTGTCATCTACACGAGAGAGGGGGCGGTAGTAGACAAAAGGAGGAAAGGGAACAGATTCAAGAAACACTTAGGAGGTAAAAGTTTCGGAACTTAGAAATCCTCTCAAATAGTCAGGGCAGGAATTATCAACTCATTTAATAAATAAGAGATAACCAAGTCCGAAATCTTCAGTCATTAATTCACTATCTCAAATATAGATGCTGAGGGTGAATCCAAGTCTTCTATCTCATGCTCTCCTTTCTATATTTTTAAACTAATGTTTCCACAGGGTCCACATGTGCTGGATCTCAGGAAAGCCTGTTGTACCCATGTTTTAAATTACTTATGCCTCATGCGAAGAAGTGTTTTTACTTGGACTCTTTCTTACAAGGAAACTGAGGTTCAGAGACATATGTAACATGTAACATGCCTAAGGATCCAGAGGTAATAACAAAAAAGGCTGGATTCCGCTGTGCCACACTGCCTCTGCCCAAAAGCATGCCACTGAGATGACCACTCCTTCAGAACTGCACTTCCCTGGCATGACAGCCACTAGTCACATGTGGCTATTTCAATTTAAGTTGCCTGAAATAAATAAAATTGAAAAATGCAGCTCCTCAGTCACACGAGCAGCATTTCAGGCATTCTATAGCCGCACATGGCTAGTGGCTACCACATCGCACAGCAAAGAAACCATTTCATCCTTGCAGAAAGCTCTATTAAATAGGGGGGTTGCTTTGGAATATGAAACCCCAAAGAGGTGTGCCTCATTCCAAACTGTTAAAGTAGAAAACTCAAAGCAGACTTTTGACGTCACAAACCCAGATTCAAGGGGTATCGGCTGCCATTTTATTTTCTTTCTCTCCATCCCTCAGTAGCAGAGACCCATTTGTGGGTATGAGTTCTACCTTAAAACAAGGGAAAGCAGACTGTGAATAATAAAGAGGAGTTTAGGCAAAGATGCTCTGGGCTTTTCTTGTAAAGGACTGGCTTCTCAGTGCTATGTTTATTAATGCAGTTTAAGGGAAATGGGAGATTAACTAAAGAAGACGGATGAAGAAAGTCTACCTAACAGACACTATATGGGGGATTAAAGCTTAGTTTAAGCATTCACAGAATCTGATTTTTTTTTTATATGCTCATGTGAATAAATAAAATAAAATGAAATTGGCCAGGCTAACATCATTTGGGATTACATCACAAATGAACTCGGGCTAACCAAATTAGGCAGTCTTGAAAAAGTAATGACCCAAGAATAAAAGCTACTTATGATTTTGAAAGGAAAACTTGGCAAACAGGATTCAGAAAGCAGCGTATCAGTGGTAACCAAGATAAGGTACCACAAATAATTAAGGTATTAAGCAGATAGTGGTAGCTTTTCTTTGAATTGTGAGACTTTATTCAAAGTGTCCTTGCAAGAGAATAAAACAGTTTGAGTACCTTCAGATTTCTTAAATGGCTGGATCATAATTCCAAATTCCAGAAAGATTTCAAATATGCTGCTCTAATTGTGCTTTCCACATGGCAGTTTGAATTATGTTGGCTTAGTGATACAATATATAAGGCTTTTCTTTTTTCAAGAAAAATACACATTAAATAAAAGGAGAAAATATCTCATAACTCTTCTCTACTACCAAGGACACGTTTCCTTGAAAATTTACCAAAAAAAAGGCTTTCTACTGTTTTCTTTTCTCTCCTATCCCCTCTCCCTCAACACACTGCTCTCACACGTACAATAAAAGTTGATGCAGATCAACATTGCTGTAGGAAGACAGAGCATAGCCTACAATACAATGATGGAGTCTTCACTGTCCTTGATGAAGATCCGAGTATCAACACTTACCTGATTTGTACCAAAGTGCTCAATTTGAAAATAACTGCTACTCCTTGGGAGCTCTTATTCTGAGTCATTCTGCTACATGTTACAAGGATGATTAGCTGTCGAAATATTACAGCCTCTAAACTGTGACCAAAGTGAATGGCATACAATGAAGGGCTCCAAAGTGTTCTGAATAGTTACAGTCCCAAAGCTAATTGGGAGCCTGTTTGATGCATGCAGACTGCTTTCAATAATACAATTCTGGTTCTAAAGACCAGTTAGCCTTAAAGGTAAGACTTCACTCCTGACTCCATACCTGGATTTCCCAACATATGCTGAACATCAACAGCTTGTGTACAACCTAAGGACACAAGGCAAAACATTTCCAGCACAAGGGGTGTCTGAAATGTTTTATGGGCTGGAGCAAACCCAAGTCAACATCTTTACATGACTGCCTCGCTAATATTTGAAACCCAACAAATCCTAATGTGAATACTATCTCCTGCCCCCAAATAGTCTTCTTTACCTAGTTATCCCTCACCCTCCTCAGCAGCAGCAGCTTCCTGCTACAGTGCCCGTGCTTCTGCCCATCATACCCATCAGCGTCTAAAGCTTCTATGGCATTAAGTGAGACCTTCACCTATAGAGACAGGGTATCTGACTGGATATCTCTTCCTTCAGACTAGGACATCTCACCTACCCATCCTCCAGCAGATCCAATGGCTTCTCTCTCCTTCCTGAGCACCTCTTATTTCTTTAGGATTATCTCCAACTGTATCTTCAGGGTCTTGCGTTCTAGAACACTGGTCTACATACACCAAGCCCACTAACTCACGGATCTATACCTTGGCTCATTCTGTTTGCTAAGTCTGTTAGCAACATCTTCCCTTTTCAAAATCCAATTCTTCCTTCAAAGCATTATAGCAAATAGGTTAAGCCCATGGGCGGCTGTTTGCTTGAGTCACACAGACTGACCTGAGCGCAAATCCCAGGTCTACTATTTACGTGTGTGTATGTATGTGTGTGTGTGCGCACACTGGGGGTGGCACTGGGGGTGGGACAGACAGAAACAGAGAGGGACATGAAGTGACAGAGGCAGAGAAATGTCTATCTCTCCTCTACAATATTGGGTCACCGGTAGCAGCTACCTCCTGGTGCATTGCTGAGAATTAAATGACCCGATACATGTAAAAAGAGCTTAGTTTAGTCCCTAGCACAACATAAGCAATCAAGAATTATTAGCTATTACTACTAATCACATCTAGCTTAACCAGCCTCTAGTCTGATACCCTCTTTCTTTCTCAGGTCAAGGGTTATAAGCCACTTACTGCAATTACTGTTTCTTTTAGTTATGGATTAATTATGCCTGTGTCTCACCAAGTTGTCTGCAACTGGAGAGGAGAATTACAATTTCTTTTTACATCTCCTACATCTGTGCTCTCAAAGTGTGGTCTGTCTGTGAACTGCTTGCTGTTGAGGTCCACAGTGAGGTGGCTTCAAAACTCGAGTCAGCTTTTAGAAGCTAAAACATTTTAATTCTATTTTACAGAAACATTAGTCTGCAACGGATCAAATTATTTTTTAATAGAGCTTTACTACAGATGGTGAGTTGCACTGTCCTAGCCTATGTAAGTCCCACAAACGGACCTACAGTAGACGGTCACTGAATACTCAATAGGTTCTGAGTGAAGAAAAATTATTTAAAATAGTGTTTCACTTAGAATCCCTGCTCTTGCTCAAGTTAGCAGCATACACAGATAACCAATGAGTCAAGCTTCTGAAAGCAAATTCAAGGCTTGAGGAGATTTAAGTGTAGATTAATTTATTGAGTCCTGAATTTCAGAAACGCTTTTTAAAAATTAATTTTAAAACATCTTCTATTACGTTTAAGACACACTACCATACCACTGCCTGAAGTATGGAAGAGGAACTGTGAGGTCTGATTTTAATTTTTGTAACACCAAACATATTCACTGAAGTGCCAACCCTAATATTGAAAGGCACCATTCCTTCCATGAGGGAAGGTGGGCTATGAAGCCACGGAGGAAGAAAAGGAATTATTTCTGGCCTTATTTGCAGCCATTCTGCTGTTTGTCCTTCAGCTGCTGAATTTCTCTGGAGACATCTTTAACTCTTTCCCTTCCTCCAACTGAGACCCAAATCATCCAAGCCTGAGGCATATGTGGATATGAAGAATGGGTCTTAGGGAGATGTTACATCAACATATGACACGAATGGACACTGGGAAACTTATTAAACTTACTGAAGAACTTTTAATTGACTAATTTGGAGGGGAAAAAAAAATCCCTCAGTATCAGCTATTTAAGTCTTGGTTTCAGATATCAAAATACCTTTTAGTTCTCTGAAAGAGCTAATCAGAAATTTCATTTTTTTTAACCCAAGAAAGTAGATGTCTTCAACAGAATTCATTTCATACATTACGCAGTCACCCCGCAGACTATGCTAGGCAGAGTGGCTATAATCAAAGTTTGCCTTGCTGTTGTTTTTCCCAGAGAAATTTCCTATGAGAGATGCTCATATTTTTTCAGCTATTTCCTTTATCTACAGGATCCTTGATTAGTTCAGAATAAAGATAAGAAAAATGGGAGAAAAGAAATTGTAAACCAGAGCATAGTTGTGTTTTTCAAAAAAAAAAAAAAAGCTCTTTTCCACAGATCTCTGCAAGATCTGCCTTGATCCTGGGATTGAGCACCTACTATGTTCCGGGGACTAAAATCAGCATTAGTGATATGACACATGAAGGAAGCATATTTCCTGTCCTCGAAATCTCTAGACTGTAGTGGAATAAACATAACAAAATGAATTGACAACTACCATTTAGAAAAAAACAGTGATGTAAGAGGGAATTACAAAAACTCATCTGGCAATGACTGCTAATTGTACTCCGACATCCTCTCCCCTCTTTTAATAATAGAATTCCCACGTTGTAGCTACAGACATGGCTATCCAGCTAAACATTACGTTTTCCAACTTTCGCTGTAATTGATCGTGGCCATATGAAAAAGTTACGTCTAAGGGGATGTGAAGAGAAGTGAAGACTGCCTGACTAAGCACACGAATGGCCAACACAAGAACACACATGTTGACTACACTTGAGTCATGCCACCAGACCCGACTCACTCACCTCTATCCAGCTACATAAAGTAAAGAAAGCTTATCTTGTTTAAGCTACCTCATTCCGGGGTCTCTTTGTTACAGCAGCTTAGCATATACCTTAACTAATATAATAAAGCTTGCGGCCGTTTCCCAGGTTCTGGGTACATTTAGTGTAATGGATAACAGAGCATGCAAAAACTTATGGTGAAAGAGGAGACAGGAGCTGGGCCATATTGGATCCTGAAGCTATGTAAAACATTTGGAATTTATCTTATGATCAGTGTGTATCATGATTATGTATGCCCTTTAGAAAGAACTCTCCAGTTGCGCTGTATAATATAGAGGGGGGAACACTAAGATGGATAAGTCAAAATAAGTGAGAACTAAAGATGGTTGGTACTTAGTAGAATCTTTGAAAATGGAAAAAAAAATGGTGGATTCAGAGTGAGCATGGAAAACATCAACTACTATCATTCATTTTTCTTTATCCAACACATTTTTACCAGACTAATCTTCTATGCTAGGCTCTGTGTTTGATGTTAGAAGTACAGTTGGAATCAAGAATATAGTCCCAGACATGTTTTGCTACAAGAGCAGTTTTGTCCCATGCATGGCCCATCTGATCCTTGCTAGCACCAGACTGTGGTGCTTACTATCATCACACATTTACAGATTAGGAGGACAAGTCTCAGAGGATTTTTAAATACCTTGATCCAAATCTGGCTTGTTTGCTGCTAAAGCCCATGCTTTTACATCTAAATCATGTAACTCCCTGTGGAATACCATAAAGCAATGCAGGAAATAGGTAATTCCTATTTTCAAACAGTAAATGCTGAAGCAATCCAAAGGCATGAGTTACATGAATGGAAAAGAATTATGTAAATGATTCATTACTACCAACGAAAAACTATTATATGAGTCCCATTTTACCTGTTGCCAACACACAGCTCTAAGAACTTAACTAATGAAATTAAAAAAAAAAAAAAAACTTACAAAAAATAAACCCTATGTGAAGAAAAATAATTCATTTTGTGATGTGGTAAGGAAATATAATTATGTATCACTCCAGCTTTGCAAATCACTTCCATTTTTTAATTAGTGGCATAATTATAAGTTGTAGCTTGACAAACTCACTAGTATATTCCAGGGAGCAGAACTCCCATAAATGCCTTCTTAGTCTTTGTAAGCCCATCTCCAGAAAGATGAGAAGCTCACACAGGTAAAATATTTTCTTAAAGTGTGACGGTCTTACACTTGATGTGTGTCTCTTGTACTTGTTCTATTTTCTCCAAGTAGACATTATTTCTTGTACTCTCTTAAGCCTTTTTAAGATTCTTACTCTACTTATTGTTTCTCTCTGTGTTTTGAGAATTGATGTTGTTTTTCCACTAAGAGTCAGGTTTAAGGAATAATTATGGCAAAGGGAAGAATGTAGAATGTGAAGTTTTGAAAGAATGTTTGGATCAGCTACCCACAGGACCCCATCTAGATGGCTGACAGAAAGATCATAAGGGGATTTTACTATCCAGACACTCTTCAGAATTTTTTCAACTGTGAGTACTATTTTTTGGGTTTGTTTTTCCTCTCTTTTAGAGCAATCATTCTATACTACATTGTTAAAATACACTTCAGTTTTGTGAGAAGACACTGGAAGGTTTTTTTTTTTTTCTTCCTTCAGGTATAATTTTTATTCAGGGCCATCTCCCAATCCCACCCCTATTCTCCTGTAGGAGTTCAACTTGGTCTAAAGAAAACACAGGCTGGAAAGTTAGAGTCAAGATAAATAATAGTCATATTCTACTAAAAACTGAAAAACATCCTTCTAGTATTTTGTCAGGAATTCCCAATATATTTTAGTAATGGAGCTGGAATATAAAATAACTTGATTCTCGTTGCATTCAGGTTTTAGACCAATACTGCTCTTGCAAATAAAAATATCCCCCCAAAAGAGCCCAGTCATACCAAAATCCATTTTCAAGATAAACTATGGACGGCAATATCTTTGGATATACAGCAATGATGTACATTCTGAAAAAACAGTTCAAAAAACAGAGGGCCATGAAGGGGTAAAAGAGCAATACATTATAATCCTGACCCTTTTTCAACAAAATCTTATGATTCGTCTCTAGAAAGCATACGGAAGAAAAATGTCAGCACTCTTGGAGCAAGAGTACACTCATGTAGAAATGGACAGACCAAAGCTAGGAAACCTTAAGTAGCACAACTGTAGAGATGACCTGCAAGCCACTTTGGACACAATTTTATTATACTCCTACAAGAATCCCTAGGGAGATCACAGTAAGAGTAAGAAAGTGTACTTCCAAGATAATTTTGAAATCAATTAAAATAACTCATTAAAAGTATAACATAACCAAGCATTATAATTTACCTGACCAGTTCCTATTAAATTTATTTTGATTAAATAGAAATTTTAATTTCCCATGGCTTTTGCTAATATTACTTTTAGAAGAAAAACTTAAATGATAAGAGAGTCTTATAATGTTATGTATTATACAGAAATTCTAGAGATTATCCCTTAAACTTAATCACTTGATCATATATTGTTTTTTACTTTTATGCTTTAAACCAGAGGGAATTTGCTTATAAATGAATCCATATAAAATCATTCATATCCCTGGGCATTCTCTGGTTTACTTTGGAATATCAGAACACCATTGGGGAAGATTCTAACCTGTAAGAATATTAATCAATGCTAGTTTAGGGTAGTGTCAAGTTACATTTAAAACAAAGAAGAAAGAGAGAAAGAAATGTAGTACACAATTATGGATTACTCTTGGTGTTATGAACTAAAAAGTGATACGTATTAGCACCTTAAAAAGAACCTCTTCAAAGTCATTTTAGAAAGCAATACAGTGCATAGTTATATTGTAAAGGAACACCACGAACACTTGGAGTAAACTTTGAACAACACAAAATGACACGGTCCTTATGTTTTATGATTGAGTACTTGTACTAGGATCAACGAACCAGCAATAGACTCATACACAGATTGAATTAGGATAATACTTCCAGCAATATAGGTGGAAGTCAAGATAATATGCTTTGGAAAACCATAAGATGTTTCATAAAGTAGCTCCAGAGATGACAAAGAAACTGGACTTAAATATGCTTAGGGAACATTTGAACATAATTATCTTATGAAAAGAAAGAAAAGAATGAGTTTAATACATCATATTATATATAGATTAAATATATATATAGAACAAAGTTACTAGATTAAAATGGATAAATAGATATTCGATTATTTCATCTATATTTTGAACATATACATATACAAATAGCAAAAAAAAAAAAACAAAAAAAACTCTTGAATTTTGTTATAGGGAAAATAGAAGGTTACTTCTTGTTGGGGGATAAGTCATATATCTGGTTTTATAACGACTGGGTCATTCCCTAAACTATCAAATGCTCCCTGTAGGCCATGCCTAGTCATGGTAATGAACTTGTTAAGTTACACAGAGCCAGGGCATACAGAAACACTGTGCTTCATCTACTTTGATACCATGAGTTAAAAAATAGCCCCTCCTGGGCTTCCCTGGTGGTGCAGTGGTTGAGAATCCGCCTGCCAATGCAGGGGACACGGGTTCGAGCCCTGGTCCGGGAAGATCCCACATGCCGCAGAGCAACTGGGCCCATGAGCCACAACTACTGAGCCTGCGCGTCTGGAGCCTGTGCCCCGCAACAGGAGAGGCCGTGATAGTGAGAGGCCCGTGCACCGCGATGAAGAGTGGCCCCCGCTTGCCGCAACTAGAGAAGGCCCTCGCACAGAAACGGAGACCCAACACAGCCATAAATTAAAAAAAAAAAAAAATCCCCTCCTGTCCATGAATACCTTCAGGACTTGAGGGACAATAAGTATCAGCACAGAATAGGTATGGAGAAGATGAATTCAAGATCAGAACTGTTCCTACTGTGTCTGAGGAACAGCCTGCCATTTTGTCCCGAGTTCTGCATGACAAACTCATCAGCTGGATCACTTTATGCTAAGAGAAAATAAGCTGACATGTTCCTACAACCTGCAATGGAGCGTTTGCAAGGGCCAGTCTGTCAATGAATAGAGAAAGAAATTTATATCAAGCTGTAACCAAGGAAAACGCTGAAGAAAATCAAATTACAGCAAAGAGGAAGAAGAAATAAAAATGTTCAGTGTGAGGGACTAAGCTGACAGAAGCACTGAAATAGACTTTAAGAACCTGTCAGACTGCATTCTAAAGGGTGCTTTATGAAAATCAGGGGATGGAAGACAGTTTTGTTTTTTAAAGGACCACATTCACTTTTGTCCACCTGTCTATGACTGAGATGAGGACCACAGGGGCTGCATTTCCCATCTCCCTTGCATTATGAAGGGCCACTTGATTAGTACTCACCAATAAGACATGAATGGAAATGATATGCATCTCTTCTGGGGCAACACTTTTGAGAAGCATGTGCACCTTGTCCCCATTCTCTGAATTTCCACAGGCTGGATACAGATATCTATGAGGCTGGAGAGTAGTGATTCTCAGACTCGAGAGTGCATCACAATCACCTGGAGGGTTGGGCAAACACCAGTTCCTGGGCCCGTTCTCCATAGTTTCTGAGGCAGTGTATCTAGGAGGCAGTGCTATAATTTGCATGTCTAGTAAGTTCCCAGGTGATGCGGATGCTGCTGGTATGAGGACCACTTCCTGAGGGCTGGAGGAGCCGTGTGATGATGAGAGGAGTCTGGGTCCTTGAATAACTGCATGAACAAAACCACCTGCTGATCTTGGACATAGGCTTCTAATATATTTGCAGCTTTATACATTGATAAAGCAGTTACCATCATCCTAAATGATAGAGTAAATGAATAAGGAATTTTCGAGCATGGTATTCATATTTAACCAGGACTTGAGGAAAATACAAAAGAGAAGATATTTCTGGTGATGTGGAGGAACAAATATAAACAAGAGACCAGTGATACGGAATAAAAAAGGGAGTGACTTACAGGTGAGAATGGAAATGGACGTCCTAGTGTGGTTGGAACCTGTCAACAAAGAGAGTGATTTTGTTGGAGAAAACAACATTAACAAAGAAGGGGAATCTAAGTCTCAAGATATAAAATGGATTCCTTGGTAATGTGGCCTAGAAAATTTAACTCGGACTTCCCTAGTGGCGCAACTGGTTAAGAATCCGCCTGCCAATGCAGGGGACACGGGTTCGATCCCTGGTCCGGGAAGATCCCACATGCCGCAGAGCAACTAAGCCCATGCGCCACAACTACTGAGCTTGCGCTCTAGAGCCCATGAGCCACAACTGCTGAGCCCACGTGCCACAACTACTGAAGCCCTTGTGCTGCAACTACTGAAGCCCATGAGCCTAGAGCCCGTGCTCCAAAACAACAGATAAGCCACTGCAATGAGAAGCCCACGCACTGGAGTGAAGAGTAGCCCCCGCTCGCTGCAACTAGAGAAAGCCCGCACGCAGCAACAAAGACCCAACGCAGCCAAAAATAAATAAATAAATTGATTTAAAAAGAAGAACTGTACAAATACATACTCGCTTTAAAAAAAACAAAAAAAGAAAATTCAACTCAAAAGAAGGAATGAAATGAAGTTCCTAAGCAAAATCGTTTAACAAGGCTGTTAAAGTTACTGCTTAAAAGAATGATGTCCTGAAGTTTAGATGAAAGGGCTGAGGATGTGGAGCTCAGGAGGCCATGCAGAAGCCCATTACCACGACACAGAATCATTCAGATTTACTAGCAGGGTGACTTTGTGACAAGGTCACTTGATCAATCATCCTCAGTTTCCTCTTCTGTAAAGTAAGAAAATGGCCTTCCAGGGTTATTACAGGGATTAAATGCAAGTGTGCATGAAAAGCATTCGGCACCATGCTTCGCTGGAAACCCACAATAGTTATGAGCTAAAAGGTCAGAATTCAGATGGAAGAAATGGAAAGGAAAGAATAAATCCAAGGGACAACATCAAACAAGCATTGTGAGGACTTTGTAACCAATCACATTTGCTGGAGAAGGGTTGACGAGGACTCAGATGAAGATGTCTAAGCTAGGATGCCTACAAAGAGTGGGATAAGGGACAGAAAAGCTGAAGATACAAAGATAGGAAGATGCAACACAATGAACTGCTATATATATATTTTTTGTTTCTGTTTCTATTCCTTTATCTCTGGTTCACATTGGTCAAAGGTAGATTGACGGATGCCCTTGAACAAAATGGGCTGTTGGGATGTCTGTATATTACAGATCCACAAACAACTATGGCGAGAACAGGCCATGGTTGCCATACTTACTTGAAAGAACTCACTGCATGGTAATCAGATCATCACAGGCCCACCTATGATAAAAGATGTACTCCAAATTTCATTCGTGGCACTGGAGAGAATATCTTCCAAGTTAAAATGACTCATTTCCAAGCACATTTTGTTGGCATGCCGGCAGATGTCTCAGGTGACCCAAGAAGGGTTTAGAAAGTGGAAGGATCTACTTTGGTGTTAATCTATGGCTGTAGAGTAAGCTCCAAATATCCACTTACACAGGAAATTGGAAGTTGTAACAAAAGTCTAGGCATGTTGTCATCAGCTCAAAGATGCTGTAAGGAGCCGCCTTGAAATATCTCTAAACATGGGGTGATCACACTGTGGCAACGACATTCCATTTAAATTTCAGAGCCATCCTTCTCTCTAAACACAGTTGAAGGCTTCTTTGGAACTGTGATGACATTTTATCGATTTCACTAAGTGACCTGGATTGATTGAAAACTTGGAGAAGCTTAAAATGCTAAAAGTTCCTCAAGGGCGTTTTTCCCTGGTGGATGTCCTGTTTGTTTTCAATACAGTGTTCTTCCTCCATAACCTATCTGCCTGACCATTTTATCTACCTGGTTTCTTTCAGAGAGTCTAAGCATAGCAAGCAATCTCACTAGATCTGAACTGAATTCAAAAGTCCCAAGGTAGGTGTTAGGGGCTGTGAAACGGGTTTAAGATTTCATGTTTTAGACCGACAGTCTCTCTTGGTGCCAGAGCATATCTCTAGAATCCCCATCTTACTAGAAAGCATCAGGTTACATATAAAGGATGGGGCTTCAATGATAAGACCACAAAAACTGGGAAAGATACTTCTAAAAAGGAAATATAGACTGTGTCCTGAGCTCACTGGCGACGCGTTTACCACTGGGTGCCTTTATTGCTCACTTAATAATGGAACAGCAATAGGGAGATGAAGAAAAATATGAATCTTATAATTACCCATTTCCAGAGGAGAAATAAATGAAAACACAGTTCTATCTTTTTCTCCCACACCATTGCAGCTGTATCTGGACATTCCTGGGAATCACTGTTCTCTTTGCGTCCCCACAGAATATGATTTTTCTCACAAGAAAATGATTCACTGGAGAAATTAAACAAGCTGTCCCAGTGAAATTCATGGGACTTTTGCTAGTGCTTCAATTCTTGGCTCAGTTCAAAAGAAGAGAATCACGCCATCTACTTTCTACACAGATTGAAACACGAAGACCTTCTGATCACTCTTGAAATTCACAAAATCCCGCATTGAGAAAACTGAGGTGGGTTCTTAGAACTGCTACAGGTCCTGCTGGAACACGTGACAGCTGATGTTGCAAAGACTAACTGCAGACAAATAAACTGTTGAAATCTGAAATCAGTGCTTCCACAGTATTGAAATCATCTAGGCATAGAAACCAGCAGTGATAAAAAAAAAAACCATCTTATAAGAATGTTCTCCCTCTACTATGGTCACCATCATTTAATTCAAATAAAACATAATGATGGTCTTTGCCGCATGTCTGCTAGGTGCATAGATGGCTAGATTAGTGGCTAACTATTAATTAGTAGCTTTTGCGATATGTAGTCAATCTGCTTGTGGGAGAGGAGTATGGTTTGATTTATAGTTTTTAATTACTTCTCTGTATTGATATTGCTAATTATAATGTCTTTATGTTCCATTTAAAAGCTGCAACTGTACCTTACATTAATACATCACTATTTTTAAGGTTTCAAACATCTTTCAACACTATTTGACATAAATTGCAGCAATATTTTTTTGGTTCTGTCTCCTAAAGGAAAGGAAATAACAGCAAAAATAAACAAATGAGACCTAATTAAACTTAAAAGCTTTCGCACAGCCAGGGAAACCACTGACAAAATGAAAAGACAACCTACTGAATGGGAGAAAATATCTGCAAATGATATGACGGATAACGGATTAATATCCAACATATATGAATAACTCATACAACTCAGCATCAATAAAACGAAGCACCCGATTAAAGCAATGGGCAGAAGAACTGAATAGACATTTTTTCCAAAGAGGAAATGCAGATGGCCAACAGGTACATGAAAAGATGCTCAACATTGTTAATCATCAGGGAAATGCAAATCAAAACCACAATGAGGTATCACCTCATACCTATCAGAACGGTTATCATCAAAAAAAAGAACACAAATAACAAATGTTGGCGAGGATGTGGAGAAAAGAGAACCCTAGTGCACTGTTGATGGGAATGTAAATTGGTGCAGCCACTAGGGAAAACACTATGGAGATGTCTTTAAAAATAGAGCTACCATACAACCAAGTATTATACTCCTGGGTATATATCCAAAATAAAAACCAAAAACACTAATTCGAAAAGATACATGCACCCCAATGTTCATAGCAACATTATTTATGATTGCCAAGATATGGAAGCAACCTAAGTGTCCATAAACGGATAATTGGATAAAGAAGATATGGTGTATGTATACACACACACACACACACACACACACACATACAATGGAATACTCAGCCATAAAAAAGAACAGAATTTTGTCATTTGTAGCAACATGGATGGACTAGAGATTATCATAGTAAGTGAAGTAAGTCAGACACAGAAAGGCAAGTACTGTATGATATCACTTATATGTGGAATCTAAAAAATACAACAAACTAGTGAATATAACAAAAAAGAAGCAGACTCACAGATACAGAGAACAAACAATAGTGACCACCAGGCAGGGGCAATATAGGAGTGGGAGAGTGGGAGGTACAAATTACTGGGTATAAGAAAGGCTCAAAAATGTATTGTACAACATGGGGAATATAGCCAATACTTTGGAATCACTATAAATAGAAAGTTACCATTAAAACTTGTATAAAATTTTTAAAATTTGAAAAATAAAAAAATTAAAACAAAAATCTTCTTCCAAGTTCAACTTGATTTATTTTTTGAGACTCTCTGTGCATAAGCACATCTTAACTCAGCCTCCTGCGGTCTCAGATTCACTTAATGGCTACAAGAATGAAAAATGAGTATTATCTAAAAGCGGAGTTGATCTTCACCCAACATAGTGGCTAGCCATATGCAATAATCAAATAGCTGACATTTATTCAAATACCTATTATGTGTTAGACACTGTGCCTAAAAGAGGCTGCAAACAAGTTCTTCTGGTCATCAGAAAGCCAGAATAATCTGGAAGCCCTGAGACATATTCCAACACTCACAAGTGGAAATCATCATCATTATTTTATGGGCAACTCCATGTAATATGAGCTCAGATCAAATTCACATTTGGATATTCATAACGCAAAATTCAAACACTACCTATATAGCAGATCAATTTCTCTCTATAACCACACATTCTGGATTCTTCATCACTTCCCATTTTATGCATTTTCTTATCTTTAATAAACATGATTTGGTAAATATACAACTAAATTTATATATATACATAACAAACCTCACGAGTCAGAGAAAGAAGCCTTTGCTGATTGCATGTTCTGATTTTAGGTTCAGACGAATAGTCACCCTTTCAGCTGTAGCCTCTGAATCAGGGCACCAAACTCCCAATTCTCTTATTCCCCACCTGCTGTTTGCCATTTGTAGCTGAGCGGCTTAGAAGGAATATCATGGCAACTGCATCACTGTGGACACATGAAGGAATGATGAAAAGAGCAAAGTATTTCAGATGACAGATTTCAATCATCATCACGAGAAACGCCAGTCATAAAACACAGTGTTTTGTTTTTTTTTTTTGGTGACAACACAATTATTTCCAAGCTCTCCCAGCGTTTCTGAAAAGAAGCATCCTACTCTACCTTTAACAAGAGACGATGCTGAAGAAGTTTCAGCAGCTTAGTCTTTCTTACGACAAGTGTTAGCCTTTTTTCTGAGCACCAATAACCGTACAACAGCCTTCTTCTGTTTGTGAATCAATTTCATAATCAAAAAACTCAAACAATGGATAACACAGTCTGTGAATAAACATTTCAAGTAAAAATAGCCTCCTAAAATAAATAGCTGTAAACTACTGTAACCTTTTATATCTTAGTGCCTCCTGTGGCTGAAAGAAGCCACATGTTAGACGCATTATCCTAGGTAGGGATGTTAATTTCCATAAACTGAGCATTTGAGTAAATGCCATGTGCACTAAACACCATGAATAAATAATATTAGTCAACATATTGTAATGAACCTGTTAAGTCCCAGTCCTCTCTAAAGCACTTAGCATATTTGAACCCACTTAATTCTTACAATAACCCTATGGGGGACATTATTATTACATTTTATATGTGAGGGATTTCAGGTACCCAGAAGTCTAATAACTTGTCCAAAGCCACAGACCTCGTAAGTGGTGGGGCTGGCATTTGAGCAGGCAGACTGGCTCCGGAGCCCATGATCTCAACCCTGATAATACTAATTAAACAGCAATGGTCCTCAAAGTGTGATGCCCGGCCCAGAAGCATTAGCGAAACCTTGTTAATCTTGTGAACCTGAGCTTGTTAGAATCAGAAATTCTTTGGCCCCAGCCCAGACATACAGAGTCAGGTACTCTGG
Source organism: Eschrichtius robustus (assembly GCF_028021215.1). Lineage (NCBI taxonomy): Eukaryota > Metazoa > Chordata > Mammalia > Artiodactyla > Eschrichtiidae > Eschrichtius > Eschrichtius robustus. The sequence continues at coordinate 9,372,396 of NC_090835.1, forward strand.
GCTAGAGCCCAGGAATCTGCTTGAACTCAATATTCTGCAGGTAATTTTGAGGTAGGCTCACAGTTGAGAATCACTAGTAGAGGGCAGACAGACTGGAGCAGAATAGGTTCTTCCCTCAATAAACTCTTGAGGCAGAAAATAAAATTATATCTCCTCAGGCTAACTGTAAACATAGTGATGATGTCTACCATGGACTTGGATTTGGAAGAATGGATGGGCAGGACACAGACTACATCCTTTACACCCTACAGAGACATGGAGGAACCTAGGATCTAGATGCTTTGGGTGTTTGTTGGCAAGTTTAGAGGTGGGGATCGGGGGCTCACATAAGAAAAGCAACTGAAGCCAGGAGGGACAAAACTTACAGTTTGTTTTGAAAATCATCACTCAAGGGAGTCAGGGAAAATATCCTCTCTGGGTCCCTGAGTCACTGCAATGTCACTTAAAGCAAACAATCGAATCCAGTGCCCCTCATGGTGCTAGGACACAGACCTCGCAGGGAATTGAACTGAACTGGGGGAGCTCCAAACTGAAGACAATGCGGTGCGATAAAGGAATTGCTGTTTCTCTTACACCCTATACTCACACGTGTTTATTATTTAGGAAAGCTTGGTGCCTTGTATCACCTACCTTTCCTGAATGATCCTCCTAACCACGTGATCTGTAATTTTAAATTTACATTCTGTCCATATAGTCTTGTCTCCTCAATGACAGAGGCAAACGATTAATAGTTCAGAGCGTGGGTTCTCAACTCAGACAGTTCAAATCCCAGCTCTTCTTGTAACTTGAAATGAAAACTAGAGCAAGTTATTAAACTTCCAAGTTTTAGCTCCTTCAATATGGGGTCCTATCCAAAAGGTTTCAGCAAGAAGCAAAAACATAAAAACGACATAGTAAACACTCAATAAATATTTGCCTTCTAAATCAGACGAGTTCATTGTTGGGGCAGACGAATCTTTTGCACCCTGCCAAGTGCTCTTTGAATGGAATTGATTCAAAAAGACAAAAACTTCTGGCTAAGGCAGTTTTGCTGATCTAATCAGTATGCAGAGTATACTGCTTCCAAAAGTTTACTTCTATTTACTAGATTTTATGCTCTTGTAAGAGAGAGACACTGTTTTTTGTAAAATTAATTAATTACTTAATTTTGGGGCTGCGTTGGGTCTTTGTTGCTGCACACAGGCTTTCTCTAGTTGCGGTGAGCAGGGGCTACTCTTCCTTGCGGTGCGCGGGCTTCTCATTGTGGTGGCTTCTCTTGTTGCGGAGCACGGGTTCTAGGCGTGCGGGCTTCAGTAGTTGTGGCTCCTGGGCTCTAGAGTGCAGGCTCAGTAGTTGTGGCGCAGGGGCCTATTTGCTCTGCGGCATGTGGGATCTTCCCAGACCAGGGCTCGAACCCGTGTCCCCTGCATTGGCAGGCAGATTCTTAACCAGTGCACCACCAGGGAAGCCCCAAGACACTGCTTTATGAGCCTTTGCAATCCCAATGTTTTATGAGCTTTTGCAATCGCCTAACACATAGTGAGTGTTGAATAAACATTTGTTAAGTGAACAAGAAAAACATGCCCTTTTACCATTATTTGTAATATTATTTCTACAACCCTTGCACACACAATCTTTAAACGATATTCTATCATTGCTTGACGTTAGATCTATTGAATTTTTACCCCCAACGTATTCTCAAATCCGAGGAAATGTTCTTTTCCATACCATCAGTTGCCTGTGGCCTTTGGCTTTTGTTCAGAGATACTATATATCACTTTAGTGAGTCTTCTCTAAAGCTCTCTTTCCCAAGCCAGAAGTTGTTCCAAAATTAACAACACTTAAGAACAAAGGAAATCATCTGTCTGTGTGATCTTTCTTCACTCCCAGCCTTCAGCTGGGTTTGGTTACGTTTCTTCTTCGCTGCAGAAAGCTGCGGCAGCTTCAGGCTGCCCTTGCTGGTGACAGGTACACAGAGGAGAAGCAGCAAATACTGGTCCTCAAAAAACTTTGCGAGGCTTGATGCAGGCACACAACTCCCATCCCTGAGCTGTTCCAGCTCATTTCAGAGACAATTCAGATTGCCTTTTAGGACAGAACTTTGATTTTACTTAAAGGTCTTGGTCAGAGATTGGCAGTTACTGATTCTGTTGGTCATCATGGATGTTTACATTTCCCCTCTCCAGAATAAAACAGCCTAAGTGGTTGACCTAAAACTGGCATAATATCATAGTTGAAGGCAAGGACTCTCACTTCTGAGGATGTCTCCCTTCTAACCAGGAGGAAATATGGATTTGCAAAAACAGGTATTTATGGAAAATGTAGAATATTCATGGAGGCGCTGACTCTGAACACCGTGAGGCATTCAAGAAAGATGAGTGTGATGCCATTCTTTCGCAGAAGGAGCTTATTATTTTAAGGAAGGAAGATCAAAAACTATCCTAGTTACTGTAATGTGAGACCACTTATTTAACATATAAGGAATGTGTCTTGAATGTTTGAATGTTAGAAGAAATATAATCGTATTACCTTTGTCCTACGTCTTTAAAATTATCTTTAGGAAAGTTATTTCTCAACTTCACGGGGATCTAGACTTTTGGATAATGATCTTTAGAGCCAAAAACAGACTGTTTTCTGGCTTGTATTCTTCCTCTTTTGCTGTCCAATTGGACATAAACAGTGAGCAGTCACCGGAGGCATCACATACTTGATAGAATGTGTTCTCTGAGGTATCTGTGCCAACTTGACCGCCTAGTTATTTAGGGAAGAGAGCCCCACACAGCTCATTTCTCCAAACACCTTGGAAGTTCTCAGAAAAGCTCATCAATTCCCCTCTCCCATCCATACTGAGATATGACTGACCTTGCTCCTTTCCATGAGCTAGCTCACTTCTCCTTCAAGTCAATTCCTTTGAAACACGGAACCTGCCCAGCCGGTAAGCTAATCTTCTAGGTGCCCTCTGCCTAACTATTGTTCCAGCTAATTCTAAAAGCCTAAGGGGATGCAACTCAGAGACTCCAGGGGGCCATCTTAAAATTCGGACAGTGCCCTACGGAAATTAACATTTTCCTAACTCAACAGCAGGTGTTATAGATCCTACCAGAGACTAGTAAACCTAAGACACCCTATTTACATCAAATGCCCATTTCACCTGAAAGCTTATACCTTGTGGCCAATTACTGTAATTACTGAAAAGATACATTCCCCACAGGACTTGAGCCTGCTTGATAAAGGGAAAGGGTGGCAAATTAGAAATGGACCATAAGAGTTGGCACCTACTAGCTTTCTTGATCTTTGTCCTTTTGACTGTTTTCTAGTCTGTTAGAGGTCTAGATGCTACCCAAGTGACCTCTGAACAATCACTGTTACTCTAAGATGAAATGGATTTCTCCAGTGCTTTTTCTCAGAGAGATTCCAAATATTTAACTATACTTCTACCCGGTACATGTTTGAGATATGGCTCTTACGATCCAGTGTGTATTTTCAAATGATTGCTAAATACAATTTTCTGTGGCTTGAGGATTCTTTTCTCTCTCAAATGTTATTTTGTAAATTCTGATGTTTTTCTGAAAGATAGAGATGTGAAAAGATAATATTATGGGGTGTTGGTTATGGTGAGCTTTTCTGGCCTGGAGGGGAGTCTCTATGAAATTATTGCCAGTTCAGCGTTCAGCTGGTGGAGGGCCAAGCTTCTAGTCCCAGTTTTATGTCTGCAATCATGAAGTTAAACAGAAACAATTTGCTGCTTTCAATACTCAATTTTAGAGGCTTGTTCAGGGGACAATGTCCAATCATTATTTCCACAGTTACGTTCTCAAACAGAGAGAGTTTGCTAGTTTTAATACCCATGGGACAGTGATTCCAAGCAATACAGGTGCTTTCATAAAGCATCCATGATAGTGAAATACAAAAGGCCAATGTCCTTCAGGTAGTCATAAGATGCTGCTCAGATCCCCTAAGTACCAGCCATGGCTGCTTACCACATTTAACGATTCAGGTGAGAGAAATGTATCCTTATTTGAAGGAAAAGATCTTTCAAAACTTTGTTGTTATTGACTATGCTGTAGATTCATAGATGACCCAGAGGGGAACAGACAGGCATAAACCTACGATTTCAAAGCTTATGTATGCTACTTAGAAAGACTATTTGATATAGTGAAGACAGATTATTGCTTGTCTCCAGATAGATTGTCTTTGACTATAGCATAGTTCCTTCTGTTCCAAGAGACTCTGTGGAAGCAGGAGGCAGCAATTCAAGTCTGACCATCACTATTAACCACGCGTGATCTTAGTTCTATTTCTTTCCCTGTAAATTAGATGAACTGTATATCCTCCCCGTTCCGTCTCCTCTCCCCACTCAAAGTTGTTGGAAGAACCACATTACATAGTGAGTGGGAAGGAGCTATGTAAGCTCCAAATATTTGTACAAACTCAGAGCAGCAGCAACTCGTGAAACGCTGAGTTGACCTTCACTTTCATTGTATCGTGGCGCAGTTGCTATTTTACTCAGTGTCACAAGGATTTGCAGTCTACTCTAGGCGAAAGGAAAATTTCTATTGGATATACCTTCAAAACACATCTACAACCTGACCACGGCCCACCAGTACCTCTGATACCACCCTAGTCAGAGTCACCATTACCTCTTACTTCCTTTAAGTTTTAACATCCTTTTCCAGACATACCCAATGAGATTGCTTTGGGTTGGTCCACGTGTCAGTGTTGTGCTGCGTGGGAACCTTCCCAAAATATTCATGAAGTTTAATTCCTTGGTTCTTCCCTAATTCTTGAATGCCAGAACTGGTAGAGCCCTTTGAGAGCTACCTCCGTACTTTTACACATGGGGAAACTGAGGCTCAGTGAGACAGAAGGCTCCTCTTAGGCCATACAACAATTATGAGGCAAAGACAGGACCACAACACGAGGGACCTTGTCATGGGACACAGCAACATTTCCTGGGAGAACGTGCAAAAACGAGACCAATACGTCTACAATTCAAGCTGCAGGGCTTCTGGGACTTCCGGCTGTAAAATCCATGCTGCTCGTAGAGATTGGTTAGACGTCTACAGAAGGAAAAATGCATCATGCTTTCAGAGTGTGATATTTTGTCTCTTAACATGTAACTGGTAGTGTGTCCACTTGGAGTCCCTGCTTCTGCTGCATTTTCAGAATCTCCCCCAATTTGTCTCATTCTTTCACCTAGGCTTTTGAGCATGTAACTCTCCTCTGCGAGAAAATTTCCCATTCTTCCAACTCTGCCTGTCAAAATTCTGCTGAGTTCCTGCTTCATCATGAAATTCTTCCTGATTGCCTCATCAGACATGCTCACTCCACTACAGAATGTTTTTGTAGTTTGGCCATGAAACACCATACCTGCTATGTATTCATTCATTTAAAATTATGCATTGAGTATCTAATGTGTACCAGACCTTATTTTTAAAATTTTAGTCCAGAGGGAAGGTAGTGTTAACTAAGAGAGACGTGGCCCCTGATCTTGTCCCGTTTTTGTTCTACTGGGGGAGGCAAGTAATAAGCAAGTGAATAGATAAGGTCATGTTCTGATAGCACGAAGAAATGTGAAGAAAATCAACACAGTAAATAAGATAGAAAGTAAGCTTTTACAGGGGCTCAGGGTAGAAAGAGACTCTTCAGACAGGACTTCAGGAGGACCCTCTCTGAAGAGCTGACAACTCAGCTAAGAGCTAAATGACTGGGAGAAATCAGCCCTATAGAACTAAGGGAAAGAAGAATCCAGGCAGAAGGACCATCTTGTCTCAGGTCCTAAAGTGGGAACAAACATGGAGCACCGGAGGAAGGGAAAGGAAGCCACTATGACTGCTACGAAGGGGCAGATTGCAGAAGGCTAGGAGATGAGGACGGAGGTCAGCTTATAATCCTCATAAACCAACACAGAAACTCGGGTTTTCTTTCAAGTGAAACAGAAGTCATTGGAGGGTTTCATGCAAGCTCTTCCTTATATTATTACAGAATCATTGAAAACATCAATGGTATTTTAGACATTTTTGTGCCTCTAACAGGACTAAGACGAGGCTTCAAAATAGTAGAAATTTAATATATATTTGACAAACTGGCTGTAATGTGAAATGTATGAGACCTTTTGGGTTCATTTAGGAAGGATTCCGTCTATGTGAAGTAGGTAACTCACGTATCAGTCTCTGACATTAACGTTATCTTCTATGTTGCATAATTACATTTCTTCCTCCCAGTGGTATTCTTAGGGTTAATATTGGTTCTATCCTGTATTTCCCAAACAGGATCATTCATGCACCAACTTCACAATTTTTGCTAAACCTATGAATCATCGGTACCATTGATTGATTAATATATTTCTCTGAAACAAAACACCTTTTATTCAAATAAGCATCTTTGAACGGGAAATGCATACTTACATGTATGTGTGTGTACACATGCATGCATACATACCCACATATAAACATGTGTTAAAGGGAAACATAAACACACAAATAGATGCACACACTACAGTACTGAATATCTGTGAAATCAGGAATGTGATACGCTAGATGTATTTTTAAACTACATAAAATACATGCTGTTTAAAAATTTTAACGTTCATTTATGTACACCTAAAACCGTTTGATTGATGATACACACATCACCCTTTCAGAAACCATGGTCTAGTCGATTCACCTGTCTTTATGCTTAAAGTCCTATCTTAATTCCTCAAAGCAGGACAAGGAGAAGAGTAGCCATCTGGTAGGGGCTGCACGCACCCAGCCAGGAAGGATAAATCAGGCTGCAACCTCTCAATTACTGATGATCCTGTTCTGTGCATCCTGGATCAAGTAGCTTCTGGCAAGGTCCAACGTGAGCGGGTGGCAGGGTAAAGCAACTTACGGGGACGCGCGGTTGAAGGGACCCGCTCGCGAAATTATGGATGGCGCAGCCTTCCATCCAGCTGTCCCGCTTACAATGAGCATCTGGGGAAGCTGCTCCTCTCCTAGCAGAAGTGGCAGCAAGGTAACCAAGCCTAGGGGAGAATTTGTCATCAGAATGTTCCTCTAGGGACTCGTGGCCCTGGTTCAGATACTCTGATGATATCTTTGGTGGCAGAAGGCAGGATATGATTAATACTGATGTCACGGAACTAGCGTCCTTAGCAGAGGCCAGGTTATAAACATAAGGGGGCCTGGGATCTGGTTTTATTTTAGGTTCTTTAGCAAAGCTAACTCCCAGGGAACTTTAATCTACGTTCAGAAGGAAGAGAATCTACAAAGAGACTAGCAGGCCCAGTGCAATACAAGGTAGACACACTAAAACATCAGACAGACATGACACACACCCGTCCCCACAAAAACTTCCCAGTGCTTCTACCATGTGAAAAACTTCAATTCTAGGCATCATAGGAATAAATCATAAAGCTGACCTGTGAGGGGTTTACCATGTGGCTTTCTATATCTAGTAAAATTCACATTAGAAAGGAATGCGTTCAGCTAAAAGTCACAGAATTAATGGCTAAGAGGACCATAAATAGATAGGGTGCATTTTCCTTTCCTAACCAGTGTTCCGAAAGCTGAAGTCTCCTGGGCCAGTGTTAAGACTCAATGATGTCATCAGAGACCCAGGTTTATCTAAATTTCTACTCTGCTGTCTTTACCATGTTGGCTTAATGACTCACAGGGGAGAGATGGCAGCTCCAGGTATCACGTCCTCCTGTAAGGCATGGAGGTGGCTTAAGGTACAAAGGGCTGTGTTGCTTACATCTCCTGGACCAAAACCCAGTCACCTGGCACCTCTACGCATCAGGGAAGCTCAAATATTAAGTAAGAGGTGGCCTAGCAGTGAGGGATTGGAAATGCTTTGCGGCACACAAATCAATAGTTTCTGTCACATCAAATCTTTCTTCAGAGACTTCTCAACTAGGCCACGTGATCGGGATATGAACAGTGTCAATAGTATTTTTATCAAATATCATAGGACACAAAATCGTGACACGGAGTTAGTAAATTTTTCCTAAACTGTCATCCTCGGTAAGTCAACCACGTATAAGTCATTTCATACACAAATTTTTGTTAACCCTAGAGTTTAATTCAATGACTGTGGTTCAGATTGAATTTTAGTAGGTAATGCTGGAGTGCGATAGAAAAGCGGGGGTTTCAGCATTTGAGAGCCCTGGGTTCAAATCCTGTCACTGGCATTTGGTAGCTAATAGCCCTGACCAAAATCATACCCTCTCAAAGCCCTGTTTTCCACGTCTATAAGACATCACTTTTCTTTCACAGGTTTCTGGTAAAACTTATAATGTTCTTATATATTATTTAGAATAGTGTCCATCTCAAAGCACAGGTTCAATGAATGATTGCTTCTGGAATTAGATGTGAGTTTAACGTCAGTTTTGAATTACACATCAGGATCACCTGATAGATTTGTTCAAAATGCAAATATTTACCACATCTTCTGGAGATATACATATGGAATATTACTCAGCCATATAAAAGAATGCAATAATGCCATCTGTAGCAATATGAATGGAGCTAGAGATGACCATATTAAGTCTTTCAGACACAGAAAGACAAATATCATATGACATCACTTACATGTGGAATCTAATTTAAAAAATGATACAAATGAACTTATTTACAAAACAGAAACAGACTCAGAGACACAGAAAACAAACTGATGGCTACCAAAGGGGAAGGGTGAGGGAGGGATAAATTAGGAATTTGGTATTAGTAGATACAAACTACTAAATATAAAATAGATAAATAACGAGGTCCTAGTGTATAGCACAGGGAACTATATTCAATATTTTGCAATAACCTATAGTGGAAAAGAATCTGAAAAAGATTATTTTATATATACATATATATAAAAAATATACATATATAAATATATATATATAATATACTTTGAAATACTTTGCTGTACACCAGAAACTAACACAACATTGTAAATCAGCTATATGTCAATAAAAAGAGAAAAAAATAAAAATATTATGACATCCCTTTAGATCTAGTCAATCAGATAGGGATCAGGAATCTTTATTTTATAATAAGCTTCAGTAGAGATTCAAGCACAAAGCTTGATGTGAAAAATCAAAGAGGTCCAACTGTCTTTTCATTCTGAGAACAAGGGAATAGCAAGATGAGTTTTGAGGTTAAATGTAGAAAGAGAATTCTGCACTTAGATAATATTAAGGTCAAAATATTTAATATATAAAGAAATAAAAATATGAATATGTTATTCTGAAGTTTATAATATTTTTTATGTAGACCCCAGTTGAATTTTGCATCATTGAATTATATTCCAACTGAGGGAAGAGACCCACAATAATGTTTTCTTCCTTCTCTCCTTCCTTTCTTCCCTCCTTATTTCTTTCTTCACCTCTCTCTCTCTCTCCCTCCCTCCCTCTCCCTTCTCTCTCTCTCCCCATTCCTTTCTTCTTTTCTCTCTTTTTCTTTTTTTCTTCCATTCTTTCTTCTTTGTCTTTTTTCTGGAGACAGAGGGGAGTTACCAGTATTTTGGATTGGTAAAATAACAATGGGGAAATGTACACCCAAGTTCTGACAATTGAATACTCAATATGAAATACTCAATAATTTTTTTCCCTCAATGATTTTTTCCTTATTTGATAAAATGTAATTTAAGCAATTAACAATGAATTCACAAGGATGTTCAGCATTAGTTTTTGGCCCAGAGATATCGGCTGGTACAGAAAAGCACTTTAATTTATTAATCAATTAATTTCTTTAACAGTTTCTTTAGCACCTATTATGTACCAGGCATCATGTTGGGAGTGAACAAGAGAGATCATTATGTACTCTGCTGAAGCTTAAACTCTAGCACAGAGAGACAGTCAACAAGTATTTACACAAAGTTACTTAAACATAATGATAACCATTGTGGTGAAGAAAAGTATAGGTTCCTTAGAGATTTAACCGGGAAGGGTGGGCAAATGAGCTGTTAGAAACATGGAAGGCAAAGGGAACACATCAGCCAGTGCTAAGTTGTAAATGTGTAAATATGAAGATGTGCTGTCTTGGAACGAGGAAGAAACTTGCAACCTCCAGGGAAGGTCAGTGCATTTGGAGCTCAGTAATCCAGAGGGAGGGGCTGGATTTGGGCCAGCAAGGTCAAATAGTGAAGGAATCTTTTGGCCTTAGGTGAGAAGAAGCCAAAATCTGACACCTCTCTTAACAGTGACTTATCGTGTCCCAAATCAAATGTCATACAAATTATAGAAATGAAGAAAAAATAGTTCGCCTTTGCAGAAAGCAAAAGAAATGGCAAGGGTTTCACAATAATGAATGTGTGAAGTGCATTTCAAATACTATTTGTTATGTGTGCATAGAAGGATACATGCTAGAAGGCCAGCCAGAGAAACAGAGGAGAGAGAGAGAGACAAAGGCTATTCAGAGAGACACACAAACATGCAGAGAGATGAAGGCTGATGGATGGATGGGTGGATGCACTGTGTGTAGGTGAGAGGTTGCAGAGATAAAGGGTGGAGTAACAACCAGGATAGTGGTGGTAATTACAACAACAAAAATGACATTTGTATTTACTGTGTGCTAGGCACTTTCCCAAGCAGTTTACTTGTATGAACTATAAGCATTTTAAATTAAAAAGCTACGACAAACAGGTTGTTACTATAGGCAGGTAAGAGAAACTACTCACCTAATATTTCCTAAGTCCCCTCTGTCCCCCAGGTAGACCTGACTGCAGTATTGTTTCGGCAAAGCTGTGTGGAGGAGCCCATCTCTCTGCATAATTAGGGACTGAGCCCCCTCTTGGCTAGAGCACAACAGTACTGCTCTCTCTGAAGACCATCACAAAGCAGCAGGACCCAGTTAAATGAGGGTCTCTTACAATAAGGCAAGGACGTGAGAAGGGAGAGTCACGTGATCTCAGCCCCCCCATCTGCCCAAGCAAATTTCACATTAACCAGGAAGGACTGGATTCAACATGTAAAGATAAAATAAACACTCTCTCTCCACTCCAGTGGTTCACCTTTCTTGATGATGTCACTCCGTGACGGGGGGTATAATGTATATTCACCCAGAAATCTCCTCCTTCTTTCAAAGCAGACTTACACATACACTCCCCTCTCCCCTGTGTCTCCATTCCCCACCCCACGTGACCTTGAGCACAAGCTCGTGAATCTGGAGCTTGTCTTTGCTCTTTCTGTCCCTGTGTCTTTTTCTTTTCCATCTGTCTGCTTGTTTCCTTCTCCAGGCATCGCTCTCTCTCTCTCTCTCTCTCTCTCTCCATCTCCCCCTTGGTAGCCATCCTCCGAGTCCCCCACCCCTCCTCTTGTTCTCTCAGCCCCTCTCAGTCACCCTGTCTCCCACACCTCAGTCCCAATCCCTCCTTCTAAATGTCCTTTACTTCTCTTCAATGTCTCTTCCTTTCTCCCTTGATACACAGAGCCCTTAGTTAAACCTCATTATCTAATGATACGGCCAATAACTAACAAAGACATCTCCTGGAAACACCTTTAATGTTGAGCCCTTTAATAGAAGAAAGGCTAGAGTCACTATGATGCACCACCACTTGCAGGTAAAAAGAATATAATAGTAATACACCTGCAGTTACACTGAATAAGTATTCAAGACGAAATTAGCCCAACATTAAAAGAAAGAAGACTCTTATCCAATAATTATCATTTGAACTTTTAAGTAGACCTCCTCGTATGAAACTGCATGATTAAGCTGTTGTTTTCCCTTCAAAAGAAGTGAAAAAAAACTTTTATGCCTGACTGCTGTTCAACAGATGCTGGCACCCTTAATGACTGTGGTTGTCACTGAAATCTAATTTCAAAGCTCTTTTCACTTTGTTAAGAATCAAGTGTACTCAAGCTTTTGGGAGGATATAAGGGGTTGTTTATTTTCCTCAGACAATTTGGACTTCATTTTACTATAGATAGAGTGGGCCCTCCGTATCCATAAGTTCTGCATCTGCAGATTCAATTAGATGTTGGATGCGGAGGGTCGACTGTATTCCCTTAAGCTATGATGCATTAGGATTGAACGCATGCTCCAGCCTGGTTTCTGTGTTGTTTCTTACCCATGAACTTATTTAGGCAAACATCTCTTCATGTCCAAGAGAGAAAAAAAAAAAAAAAAAGTAAACTAATGAAGTAGGGAGAAAGCCCAGAAACCCCAAAGTTTTCATTGCTACATCATTTGAAAGGATAAAAGTATCCATATTATTTTTTTATGCTACAAATATTTAAATGACTCAATAAGTGGAGATTCTTATAGAAATGCAGATATTATTTTTTTAGCTTTGGGCAAGTCATCCACACATCCATTTTTTTCATCTATAAGATATGGATAAAAGCAGTTCTTACTTTCAAGACTGTGTTTCTTAACCTGGCACGTTACAAGGGTTTAACAGATGCACTAGTAATGTCATTCCTGTTATCGTCGTCATCATCATCACTGTTATGATAAACAGTTCCAGATAATTATTTTAAAACCCTATCCATGGAGGGAAAATGAAACAAAACCTCCTTATATACCTTATTATTATTATTATTATTTACACAGCTAATTTCAAGGGAATCCTGTTTTTGTTTCACTATTGACTATGATCTTAATAATCTTGAGTTTTTCTTGGAATCAAGCATTAATTTGCTAGAGGCCATTCACATTGACAGTGACAAAAGGAGGTCAGATATAACCTAACCATAGCGTAAGTCACCAGCACCTTCATGAATGATATTGATAATTAAAACAATGAATTCAAGACAACGTTTTTTGAAAACCCATGCTACCCAAAAGTATTGGAAAAGTGCCAACATGCTGTGTTTCAGTTGGTATATATATAAGAAATTCCATAAAACCTTTTAAAAAATCAGACAAAATTTTAATGCTCAATTTATCCCTAAAAAGCAAATTCCCTGAGGTAAGAATAAATTAGTGCTCCAAAGGTCAGTGTCAGAGTAACTGACTTTTGGCAAACTGGTATTTGATTTAAAAAACAACTGCCACAAACCGGAGAGTGTTCAACTATGCACTAAAACAGGAAAAGAGAAATTTTCTTCTACGATTTGTTGTGTAAACACAGAAAAAAATATATATATATAACAGAGAGATCATAAATATCAAAAAAAAAAAAAAAACTGCTTCCTCAGAAGGAAATTATGTGATTAATGACTCTACCTTAAGGACTTGTCAGAGGATAGTTTCTATATTCATTAAATTCACCAAATAATTGAACTCTCTACTTAACATATATTGCTATGTAAACACACAGATCATGAGGCAATTGAGTTTATAGGTAGAACTACAAATAGAAATTTCATCTAAATTTAAAACCTGTTAGTTTCATCATTAATCTCAGAACCTCATGAAGTCTATAATACTTGTGAGACAACTCAGGCTTAGATCATAAATAATCTTTTCCAATACAACGTGCATTATATTGCCGTATCTCTCTGCATTCTCTGACTTTCCCATGTTTTCCCATCCATGTGTATTGCTTTTCTTTGTGGCTTTTCTTTATGACTGCATCAAAAGCTCATAAAGGGGGCTCAATGACAGTGAGACATAAGATGAAGAAAAAAGCAGTAGGATACTTTGTTAAAATGGTACCTTAGCTGAAAAATGTGCAAGAATATGGATTTACCCAGTAAGACATAGTCTTCAAAATTAATAAAACAGGTATATTTGTTTCTTAATACAGTCTTTCAGCTTGAAATAGGAAATATCAGGAATTACATTGTCAGAGTACCATAAAACAAACGTTTATGATGTATCAAGGCATAAACACTTTGTGGTGTATTAGTACACTGGAATATTACTCAGCAATAAAAAGAAGAAACTGCCATTATATGCAACAGTAAAGACCCATTTCTAAAACATTATAGTGAGGGAAAGAATTCAGACACACAACTATGCAAACACACACACGCAGAGTCTGATTCCATATGTACATGTGTGATGCTACGAAGTTCAGAAATAGGCAAAATTGATCTACTGTGAGATGAATAATTCTATTTATATTAAATGAAAGAGAAGACAAAATTAATCTCTTAATTAATGATAGGAAATGGAGCCAAGAGGATTTATCTGGCGTGACAGAAATATTTTTTGTTTTGATTTTTGTGGTGGTTACCTTCGTGTGTGTGTGTGTGTGTGTGTGTGTGTGTGTGTATAAAGTCATTCAGTGGTGCATTTAAGATCTACATATTCTCATCTATGCACATTACCCTCCAATAAAAATGTTTAAAAGGTTTAAAAAAGAAGCCAACAGGATACAAAAATAAATTAGTTTTTAAATCAGGAAATGCAACTAAAGAACAGTGAGAACACAAGAAGGTTGTATTATAGGTGAGTTTAACTTATCTTTAGCTGTGATAAGTTAAGGGAGCTTACTGGCTTTTGTATAAAATTTACTAGTAGCTTCAGGAAGGCTGGACCTAGATTCTTCCAAGTAGCAAGTCAGTCTTCTGGAGCCTTTTGCTCCACCATAGGCATTCTGGTTCTCTTAGGATAAATTCTGGTATCCAAAGGCTCAGATTGGTCCACATGCCATCAGGAAAGCATGTTCAGGGTTGTTTATGATTTGGTTCCTGCCAATCTCTCCACCACTCAACCAAACTTCTTCACAACCTCCACCTCGTTCTAATACGTCAACATGCTGTTTGCTACGTTTGGCTCTTTGCAAATTCTGTTCTCGCTAAAGGCAACACCTCAACCCCTTCTTAACTAGGTCACCTACTATTAGTTCTTTAAGGATTAACTCTTGTGTCACCCACTTTTGTCAGCTAATGCACTCTATTAGTGTTCATGCAAACCCCTATTCTCACAATTCACCCTCTGACATTAATGAGGTAGGAGATAGATGGGCCCCTGGGCCCGACAGCTGGTGTTTGTTTGTCAAGTGGAGTAAAACTGAGGCTGTGTTTCCCCAGACACTCCAAGGACAAAGTTAGTGGCAAGAGCTGAGCTCTGCTGAAGAGGTAAGGTGAGCACTCCTGAGGTCAAGGAAAATGTCCCTGACTGTACATGCTCAGGAAGGCTCCTTGGGGGTCAAAAAGGAGGGGTGCTACCCCATAACAGGTGATGGCAAGCCTCCCACAGGCCTCCGCGCTGGAATCCATCTTGGCGAAAAGATGCGCACACAGATGGGGGCAGACCCTAGGGCAGGTCAGATGTGGGAAAAGAAATGAGATAATCGGCCAAAGGTAAACAAAGACCCGGAAGAACTGTCCTATGTAAATGACTGAACCGCCCCTTTACTGAGCTCCTCCTCCTTAGAGAGGAGGCCCACACCCTTCCTCCCTGGGGGTGTATTTCTGCCTTGCTTCAGTCGTAGATAAACAAACTACTTCTCTGTGTGCTCTCCTACTTGCGCTGCACCTCTAATAATGAACTTTGTACCTGTGTTTACAGTTTTGCTTCCTTGAAACATTCTTGCTTTCAAACGGGGGCATGAGCCAGGGCCACTTTGCCTCTAGCCTCCAGCCCCTGGTGAAGTAGCAGCTAGGATTCCTGGTTTTCATCCAGGCCACCCAGGTTCAATTCCTGGGCAGGGAACTAAAGATTTCTCTTCAAGACCGCTCACTGTGTCTCTCTGAGATCATTATGATGGTCTGATTTTTTTTTATCTGATTCCCCCAATACACCAAGAGGACCTTTAATATGGGGGTGGTATCCTATCCCTTATCTCTAGAACTTATTAGGATTTCTGGGCTGTACTCAAATAAAGTGTGTTGAATTTATGTTAACTAAGGGGCTTCGGAAAATCAAACGTGTTGTTTTGTGCCAAAACCTCCTTGAATCCAAAAGACAAACTGTTCTTTTTGTCTAAAATGTGAATTTTAAGAAAAAATAGTTTTAGCAAAATTAAAGAGGATGGAGCATTAAGAGGTTAGGGAAGCAACTTTCTTAAGTGAAGTGACAAATACTATGAAAAATATCCTCTTTCACAATTGACTAAGAGAAGAAAAAAGTTTCTACTTAAAGTTGGAAGGAGGCCATTTTAACTTTAAAATTCTAATTAACCTAATAGCACACACCTAACATCTAGAACATACTGAACCTGAAAAAAAAAGATTTCTAATTTTGAGGGGTTTTTTCCCCTGCTTACCGAAGTAAGAAGAGATTATCAAACATCTAATTTTTGTTAAAGAACATTAAAGAAGCCCCTTCAATCTCCCAATTTTTATAAATGATTTTTCCTCCAGCCATCCTTTTGGCTAAGTTAATGGCCCTTTAAATTCTCACTTCAGCTTTGCTTTCATAGTCAGCTCTGCATTTAATCGTTTCAAGGGCCTCTCTCTTATTATTCACACTCAGTCTAAACTAATGGCATTTTTTAACTACTGTAGGTGCAGTTCTTCACAGCCCACAGGTGAGTTTGTGGGCTCTTGGGATGACCCACTGCTGACAAAGAAGGAGGCCTTATGCTCAGTCTTTATCTAACTGCCTTCTTCCAGGTCACAGACCAAGTCAGTGCTCTTCTAAATGGTGAAAACAGATAAAAAATTCTTTCCTTTTCCTTGTGATAAGAATTTAAAAAATAGCTCTGAAAACAGAAGAACAGTATGTTTGGACTCATCAGGTTCAAGGATAGGGCTTTTCAAAGGGTTAAGGTATTTGTGATTTTCTTGCCCTCTACTCTCTATTTGTATATTTCTTCCTTTCTCTCAGCTTCCGATTTTACACTTCACCTCTCCATGGTTCCCTTTCTTGTTTTTCTTCTTCTTCAACTTCTCTGCTATTAATTTCATTGTTTTCTAACTGTACTATACATGAATAAAACCCAAATGGGTATTTTCAGGGTTTTTTCCATCTATTTTAATCCTGTTCTCAGAACTTTGCTATACTTGTGATTTCTTCTCTTTCTTCTTTCACCTATTCCTCTTGGCAACAGCCTCGTTAGTTCTTTTTGCCTACACTGCACACACACACACGCACATTTTTTTTTTTGCAACAGATAATCAGAGAACATGAGGGCTACAAAGTTTCTCACTAATCATTTAATCCTTTCCATTCATTTTCTATATGAGAAAACTGGAGTGGAAATATTTTCCCATGCCTACTTAGCACCCTAGCTCAATGGTGGTGCAACATAAGAAGTGAGCTCAGTTATATTCATACCTAAATTCACTCTCTCTGTATCTAGCAATACAGTTGGTGGTGATTATATAACACACACACACACATATGCACACACACACACACACCGCATATTTTCTATAAGCCAAAATATAAACAAGTACAAATGTATGAAACAAATGCCTAGAAGTAGACTGCATCATGTTGCTACGATAGTAAAAACTTGCCTTCCTCTAAGGCTTTTGCTCTATGTGTCATGACATGACCTCATATGCAAAATTGGCTTGATATTCTGGAGGACAGAATTATTATTTGTCCTATATATTGTCACTCTTTTGCCATTTACAGTGGAATATCCTTTGAATATACTCAAAAGATCTGGGTGACCATGTCCTCCTTCCTTGAGGTCTGTGGTATGAAAACTGGGAGAGGGTAGTAGTAGTTCTAGGGGATGATATTTAACTATAGACTCACTCCTCCATTTCTCTCTTGAACGTACTTCAACCAGGCTTTTGCCAACACCACTCAAATGTAACAAATGGTCAAAAAATCACCAATGAACTCCACACTGCCAAGTTAAATGGTCAATTCTCCGTTACCTCTACCTGACTAAGCAATAGTATTTTGATGATGCTGATGAAATACTTATACTCTGAAATATTTTCTTAGCCTGGTTCCAAGAAACCAGGCTCATGTTGTTTTTATGCGATCTCACTGGTCAATCTACTTTCTCCTCTTCCCAGCCTCTTAGTATCGGAATGTTAGAGCAATCACTCTTTGGTTCCCTATTATTTTCTATATTACTTCTTTAAATGTCATCTCTACTTCAATGATTCCAGGAAAATAATTCTCTTTCCAAAAGCCTCTTAAAAGTTCCAGGCTCACATTCCCAATTGTCTACTTCACATCTCCACTTGGATGTCTAATAAATATTTCCAGCTTAACACATCCAAATTTGACATTGTTGCCTGTTCATATAAAAATTGCTCTAATTATTGTTTTTCCCATCAGCTAATGACAATTCCATCTCTCTAGTTGCTCAAGTAAAGAACTTTGCAATCATTCTTGACTTATCTTTCTTATGTCCAAAATCCTATTGGCTTTACTTTCAAATTATATTTTAAATCCATACACTTCTCATTACCTTCATTGCTTCCTCCCAGTTTCATTCTACTATCATCTCTTACGTGGTGTACTGTAACAGCATCAGAACCACTCTCCCAGACTTCATCCTTGTTCCCCTATATTCAACCTAAGAGCTTGTATTATCCTTTTTAACATGTTGGATAGATCAAGTTATTCTTGTGTTCAAATGCTGCAAAGGTCTTCTACTTTACTCATAATAAATGGTAAAATCTTTACAATGACCTTCAAGGTCCTGTGTGATCCCACCCTCCCATTCCTCCCATTATCTTTTGACTTTAGCTCCTTCTTGCTCACTCTGTTCCAGCCTCATCAGCTTCCTTCTTCCTCACATACACCAGGGATCTTCCTGCCCTAGGACCCTTGTACTGCTTTCTATGCTCAGTAAAATCTTCCCCCAGCTATATACTTGGATGGTCCCTTCACTTCCTTGAATCATTTAACAAAAGTCATCTTGTCAATGAAGCCTACCTTGACCACTCTGTTTAAAACTGCAACACCCACCACCTCTGCTGATGATGTCCCTTACCCTGCTCTACTTTTTCTTTCTTTATAGCACTTGTCAGGTGTGATGTCAGCAAAACAGCAGAACAGGCAGCTCCAAACACCTGTCCCTCAACAGAAATATTGAAAATAAGCAGAAATTGTCAAAACCAACTTTGCCAGAACTCTGGACAATGGTCAAAGATTTACAGTAATCAAGTGAATGCTGAATCAAGAAAAAGGTCAACTTGAAAACAGTAGAAAAGCTTTGTTGCATTTTTATTTTCTTTTTCCCACCCCACCCTACCTCAATGGCAGTCTTGAAGACCTGAAGACCACAGCCTGCATTCATAGGGGGAGACCCTAGTACTTGGTTCTCAGGACAGAGCAGAGTAGACTTCATTAGCAAAATATTGTGTTTCTCTATTCCAACCTTCATGGGGACTACCTGAAGGATTGACACAACATACTTATCTCTGTTTTACCTAACTTGGGACTCATTCAGGGAGGGAAGAACATAGGCATTGTTCATAAACATTATAAGGTGAATGGAAAACCAATGGTCACCTAGAGCAAAATACTATGGTGGAAACAAACAACAGACAGCAGAAAGCCTTGGAGGAAAATCTGAAAAGAGTTTCTTTGGGAAATTAGGGCATTCTGAAATGCCTGTGTATACTGGGGAATTTAGAAAGTCACACATATATCCAGGGCAGGATGGATGCTCAGAAAAATCATGAGAAGACCTGACCTTAAACTTTCATCTTTTTTTTTTAAAATTATTTATTTATTTATTTATTTATTTATTTTTATTTATGGCTGTGTTGGGTCTTCACTTCTGTGTGAGGGCCTTCTCTAGCTGCGGCAAGGGGGGGCCACTCCTCATCGCGGTGCGCGGGCCTCTCACCATCGCGGCCTCTCCCGTTGCAGAGCACAGGCTCCAGACGCGCAGGCTCAGTAATTGTGGCTCACGGGCCTAGCTGCTCCGCGGCATGTGGGATCTTCCCAGACCAGGGCTCGAACCCGTGTCTCCTGCATTGGCAGGGCAGACTCTCAACCACTGCGCCACCAGGGAAGCCCCCTAAACTTTCATCTTTGACTAATCTCTAGGTTCAGCACAAGCAGGAAGTAAAGGCTAAGGCAGAATTGCAAACAGCCTGGTTATGTGTGGAAGGAAGGCCCCAGAACAGAGCCAATCCACAAAGACTGAGTGCTACGTGTTAAATTAAGTCTCCCTCAAAATTCACACGTTGAAACCCAAAACCCCAGCATCTCAAATGTGACCTTATTCGAAATAGGTCATTACAAATGTAATTAGTAAAGTTAAGATGAAGTCTTTAGAGTGGACCCTTTCCAATATGAAAGGCATCCTCATAAAAGGGAAAATCAGAACAGAGAGACATACACACATAGGGAGATCATCATGTGAAGATGAAAGGGATCCAAGAAATACCAAGATTGCCAGCAAATCATCAGAAGGTAGGCAAGAGGCATGGAACAGATTTTCTTTCATAACCCTAACAAGGAATAATCCTGCCAACGCCTTGATCTTGGACTTCTAGCCTTCAGACTGTGAAACAATAGATTTCTGTTGTTTAAGCCACCCAGTCTATAGTACTTTGTTATGGCAGCCCTAATAAATTAATCAGCTGTGAAAAGTATTTTTTTTGTTTTAGCTCCTGGCAGTCAAGGAAATCTCTGTCAAAATGCTAGCTGAATACAAGCTAATAGAGCAGGCAGTTCAGTGACCACACATGATAAGGAATACTGTCTTTTTAAGTTTGGAGAAGTCACTAAACAAACCAACAACTTCTGCCTTTGACAAGCAAGAACATCAAACCCTGGGAAAGATGGAGAATCTGAGTTTCAGAGGTACCACATTATAATATTCAAATGCCCAGTTTTCAACAAAAGAATCACAAAGCATACAAAGAAATAGGTAAGTATAGTACATTCAAAGGGGGAAAATGACATAAACCATCCATTAGTATGCCCAGACATTGGACTTACCAGAAAAAGATTTTGAGTCAATTGTCTTAAGTATGCTCAAATATTTAAAGGAAATCATGAACAAAGAAAGAAAACTAGGAAAATGATGAATAAACAAAATGAGAATATCCATAAAGAGATAAAATTTATACAATTTACCAACAGCTAACACTGTCTATTATTCACTTATTTATTAAGCCTATTAATAATTATCTCTCTCCCTCTGCTATACCTTAATCTCCACGAGGGAAAGAATTTTTGTTTTCTGGTTACCAGTACCTGGTCAGTGCCTGTCAGAGAGTAGACAGCCAACATTTGTCAACTGATTGACAATAAATGATCTCTTCCACATCTAACAGCTCATTACCTATAATTCTGTGATATAAAGAAACATTAATGATGATGTGATGACAGTGAATACAATTTTGGAGTGGGTAAAAGAAAGGGGGAGGTATATTTATAAAGTGAAAGTTCCTGAATGTGATGACTCAGGGAGGAAAGTTGCTGGAGCTATAGTTAGAGGAACAGTATGTAACCTTGAGCACAGATTACACACACAATCAGTTCTCAATTGGGCAAAGAGCACATAAAAGTCATGATTTATTTTAAGCAAGGAATCAATGCAGTGTGGAATGTGCTAACTGAATGGAATCCCAAAATAATATTATCAGTGTCACATTCCTCGGCCTAAAAAATGCTTTATTAAGACATTTTGGCATTCTGCTTTTCAAATCAAAATTAAAATTAGGTTATCAATATTTATACATTTCTAATTTCAACACAGTAGGGTATTTGTTTGAAATATTACATCTCTCTCTCTTTTTTAAAATAATGTTTTTGCCAATCAAGGAAGCATAGGCTGTGCTGATTTCACAATTATAAAAGCATTCCCTAGTTTACATTTTTCTTCAAAGACAACCCTTGCATAAATATTTTCATAGAATTCCTAATTCCTATTCCTACATAGAATTCCTATGTATATAAAATGGCTTCATTTCATGATAAAATTTAACAAAATAACATTACCTATGTTATTACATGGTTATAACTGTAGGCATGTATAGTGAAGGCAACAATCGTTCTTGAAACTATCTGAATTTTTATTTTACAGTAATATGACTTAACTTATAGTCTAAGTTTGTTAAAAAAAATTATATATCTACAAAAAAATCTACAGCTAACATCATACTTAATGGTGAGAAATTCAAAGCTTTCCCTTACTAAGATAAACTACAAAGCAAGGATGTCCCCTCCCACTATACCTTTTCACTTTCATAAAGGAAGTCTTTGCTAATGTACTAAGGCAAGAGAAAGGAAATATAAGTTATATAGATTGGGAATAAGACATAAAACTATCCTTATTATATCCTTAGGTATAAATCTAATAAAATATGTACAAGATCTATATGAGAAAAACTACGAAACACTGATGAATGAAATCAAAGAAGAACTAAATAAATGGAGAAATACTCCATGTTCATGGAGAGGGAAGCTTAATATAGTCAAGATGTCAGTTCTACCCAAATTGATCTATAGATCCAATGCAATCCCAATAAAAATCTCAGGAAATTATTTTATGGATACCAACAAACTGATTCTAAAGTTTACATGAAGAGGCAAAAGACTCACAATAGCTAACATAATACTGAAGGAGAAGAATGAACGTGGAGGACTGATGCTATCCAACTTCAAGACTTACTATAAAGTGATAGTAATCAAGACAATGTGGTATCTGCGAAATAATAGACAAATAGGTCAATGGAACAGAAGAGAGCATCCAGAAATAGGACCCCATAAATACAGTCAGCTGATCTTTGACAAAAGAGCAAAGGCAATACAATGGAGCAAAGACAGTCTCCTCAACAAATGGTGCTTTAACAACTAGACATCCACATGAAAAAAATTCAGTTTAGACACACACCTTACACTCTACACAAAAATTAACTGAAAATGGATCATAGAGCTAAATGTAAAACACAAAACTATAAAACTCCTAGAAGATAACATAAGAGAAAATCTAGATGACCTTGGATATGGTGACACCTTTTAGATACAACACCAAATATACCATCTATGAAAGAAACACGCAGTACAGTTTGGAAAGGAAGTTCCCAATGAAATGTCTAACACAAATAGAGGCAGCCTCTGCTGTACTTTCTGCTTTCTGAGGAGTCAAGGCTGAGCCTTTCCGTGTTTGTTTGTAACATCTCAGGAAATCACCTAACTGAGCCATTGTGTCAGTCCTGCACGGGAAGTCTCTCAAAATCTGAAAGAAAAGGCAAGATGAACAAAGAAGGCAAGAGATACTCTTAAGGGAAGCAAATAGAAAAGTGTATAAACCCACCTTTGAAATTTCTGGTCAAATCCTGAAGTGGAGACCTTTTTGACTAAATATCTTAGAATACAAAGTCAGAGAGAAAAGCCATTTGGATGAATATTTCTGCCATCTTAAGAAACTTCAAATTCATACAAATATGCAGTCTTTTGTATGTTCAGGTATTATAGATAGATTCAGATATAACAGACAAAAATGATAAATTTGTTGTTTTAGGACTTACTCTGTGCTAGGGCTATATTAGTAAATGGCAAAGTTTCAGGGAAAAAAGAAAAAAAAAAGATGGATAATCCCAGGGAAGCCATGGGTCTTAGGCACTGTCCTGAAGGATCAGATTCCAGTTGGGCTTGCTGCCCATGAGTATGATTTGTGTTTGTCATAAAGGGGGTATGTGACACCTTTTGGACTGCGGGAGCATTGAGTTTGGTTTCTCAGCGTAGACTAACTCTGGAAAAAGAAGGAAGTCTTTAAAAACATTAATGATTTGATCAACCACAAAAACCCCAGTATTTTCCAGATCGGTCAGAAACAGTGAAATGGGAAACCTTCCCTGGTGGCGCAGTGGTTAAGAATCTGCCTGCGAATGCACGGGACATGGGTTCGAGCCCTGGTCTGGGAAGATCCCACATGCCGCGGAGCAGCTAAGCCCGTGCGCCTCAACTACTGAGCCTGCGCTCTAGAGCCTACGAGCCACAGCTGCTGAGCCCATGTGCCACAACTACTAAAGCCTGTGCCTAGAGCCCATGCTCCACAACATGAGAAGCCACGACAATGAGAAGCCCGCACACCACAACTAGAGAAAGCCCACACGCAGCAACGAAGACCCAACGCAGCCAAAAATAAATAAATAAAACAAATAAACTAAAAAAAAAAAAAAAAAAAAAAAAAAGGCAAGGTATTTTAGGCAGTGTAAGGATTGATATAAATATGTGCCAGGAGTCCAGAACAGGTTCAAGAGGTTTGAGCTACTGACATTCCTACAGATCCTCCAAATCTCTTATTTTTTTCTAACCTGCATGGTATACTGGTTGTCTTGTCTCTCTCCTTCTTTCTTTTTCATTTGTATCTCAATAATTTACAAGTTGGTCCTTAGGGAAATACCCTTGATAGTAATTATCCCAATGTGATATTTTCTTATTTATACTCTTCTTTATCACTTGTCAACTCCATATTAGGAGGGTAACTCCAGGAGAGCAGGGGTGTGATCTGCATTGTCACTCGCTATAGCTCAGTGTTTAGATCAGTGGCTGATACCTTGCTAGAGCTTATAAACATTTATGACAGATTCAATGAAAAAAACTGTCATAACACTGAACATGGAATAGTCTCACTCCTCTTTCATTAAGCAAGGTTATAGGTCTTTTATTAATTATAACATTGCTTAGAAATAATATTGTGGTTTAAGGCAATATTTCATTTCTTGGCATTTTCTCTCATTCCCCTAACAAAACTTTATGATATGTGTGGAACATTCCAGGTAATCAAGGAAGACTGAAGTAGGGTATATCTAAATTGGAGCCAAAAACATTTTAGTTCAGTTCTTCAAAGCTTTGATCTCTGGTTTTAAGGAAAAAAAAGAAATTGTTTCTATCTTGAGTTAGAAAATGCATGAAATAACCAATTTTTTCATGCCAGGTCCAGAGCGCTTTTTGTCTTTTCTTACACGTATCACAGATTTAATTCAGGAACCAAGCTGTGCTATAGACCCACTTGAAAATCATCACCAATAGTCAGAACCATTAGAGTTGGCTTTGAAAATCCACCCTTCATTATGCTCGCTCCCTAATGTTAATGATTATGTCAGAGATGAAAAGAACCTGGCCCATGATCCTTGCTGGCTATAATTAGAGGATGCCCAGGACAGCTTACCCTCAGAGAAGTGGAGCATTCTGGAGGGCAAAGAGTGGAAGGCGATTTGGGCATTTTGCTTTGAGGACTTGTTCAGGGCTGGAGACGATGACTGGGGATCCCTGTTAATGGGGCAACAGAAGAGAGGAAAATGCCAGGGGTCCCTTGACTCATCAGACAATACAGAAAAACTAAAAATGATGGAAGCGTTTTGGCTCAGGAGCTGGAGAAGAGCTGCCAAGTCTGGAAACACTCTGAGATCTCCCGTGAATGCTGGGCAGACAACAGGGCCACGGGTGACCTTTCCCGGGCATGGTTCCTATCATCATCTAATGGTAAGTGGGGGAAAATGACCCCCTGGGCTAGCAAACACTGAGGACTTGTTTTCTAAAACTGGAGAATAAATACAGATAGAAGCTAAAAGAAGATGAACACGACTTTCACAGGGGCAATGCACTTGCTAGCCCTTTGGCCTAAGGCAATTTGTTGTTAGTTGTTCATGCAGATACACAGAAGAGAAGCCAAAAATTTAGGTGTTTGCCAAATGTGTTC
This sequence comes from Eschrichtius robustus, assembly GCF_028021215.1. Classification (NCBI taxonomy): domain Eukaryota; kingdom Metazoa; phylum Chordata; class Mammalia; order Artiodactyla; family Eschrichtiidae; genus Eschrichtius; species Eschrichtius robustus. The sequence continues at coordinate 9,397,770 of NC_090835.1, forward strand.
AAAATACGATATAAAGGAAAAAAGACATGTTGATTATTGATTGGGTTTTTCTTATTTACATTACAAGGTACAGCATTGCACAACCCAGGCAAAGATAGAGGGATGTAACAGTATTATGACTATTTGGATGATGTCCATCCCAGTAGAATCCAGTATGGAACAACCACCAAAAAGGAGAAGAAAAGGAAAAAGACACAGGAGAGGAAAACTTAATTGCTCATACAGAATACACTCTGTAGTTTCATTTGAGATATTTCATAGCTTTGTTCAGAAAACTCAGTGTGATGGAATGCATTTCCTTTTTCACTTCCTTAGGAGTGTGGCACTATAAATGCACAGCCACAATCCTGTGGTCTCATCCTAAACATTACTGAACTAATCTTGGCTGCTCTTTTTATCATCGCAGAAGACAATATGGCTAGATAGAAGCCACACCATTTCTAAACAGTCACATGAAAAGCCTCATGTTCTATCTGGGGAGGAATGGAGACTTGTGCATGAAGAGTTGCTGTTCCATCACATTTCAATAGTACTTTCACTGATAATACCATTTCTCCTCCATTTCATTTTTGAGACCACATTTTTCTTGGCAGATTCAGGATGCTGTTTTGTGTCTAATTTAATAACTTTGTGTATCCCTATATATACATGAAGAAGTATTTTGTTTCAAGAATTTATAAAAATTTTGAAGTACTTAGTAATTTCCTAAAATATCTTGAAGCTGGAGGTAGAAACCATGGAGTTACTAACATGCCTATGATGTACCTACCGCTTAGGAAGAGAGGACCTCAGAAGAGACCCTGTAATCTGTTGCTTTGCTTTGACACCCACCCAAATCTTACACTTCATCCCTTCATAGAGTCATCTGAGTAGCTTTCTAAATCCCTCTTATCACATCCCATTTTCATACTCAGATGCGGCCTGAAGTACAAATTCCTAAGTGTAGTTTCTAAGAAACTTCATGATCCAACCCTGGTCCACTTATCATCCATATTTTGTGCCATACCTTTATGTGGCCTGTAATTCCTCCATCCATCCAGGTAACCAACCACTTAAAAACATGTTTGATCACCTGCCATATCCAGGCCAATTTCAAGGTGTTGGTGGTACAATGATGCATAATGGATAGGTTTCCACATAGAGACAAGTAAAGAGACATTATAATGGTATGGAGTGTGTAGGGTGCAATAGAAGCAACAGAAGAAGCCCCTAACCAGACCTGGATGGGCTGCAATGGTTGCAGATGGCTTCCAAGGAAAATTAATATCTAAGCAGTGACCCAAAGAATAGAAAGGAGTTAATCAGGCAAATAGCACAGTGACCGCTACTCTAGGAGAGGGAAGAGTTTTCCCAATGAATGGGAAACTTTTTAAAGAACTGGAAGGGGGAATCCGTGGAACCAGAGAGTTGGCACCACATGCAACACCTTTGGCTGCATCTCTATCTTCTGTCAGGAGCATTTTCAAAAACAACATGTAGAGAGACCTTCAAGATTGCAGAGGAGTAAGACTTGGAGATCACCTTCCTCCCCACAAATACATCAGAAATACATCTACATGTGAAACAACTCCTACAGAACACCTACTGAATGCTGTCAGAAGACCTCAGACTTCCCAAAAGGCAAGAAACTCCCCACGTACCTGGCCGTGTGGCTAAAACGGTCTTGGTGCTCGGGCGGGGTGTCAGGCCTGTGCCTCTGAGGTGGGAGACCTGAGTTCAGGACACTGGTCCACGAGAGACCTCCTGGCTCCACATAATATCAAACAGTGAAAGATCTCCCAGAGATTTCTATCTCAATGCTAAGACCCAGCTCCACTCAACGACAAGCAAGCTACATTGCTGGACACCTTATGCCAAACAACTCACAAAACAGGAACACAAACCCACCCATTTGCAAAGAGGCTGCCTAAAATCATAATAAGGTAACAGACAGCCCAAAACACAACAATGGACGCGGACCTGCCCACCAGAAAACAAGATCCAGCCTCATCCACCAGAACACAGGCACCAGTCCCCTCCACCAGGAAGCCTTCACAATCCACTGAACCAACCTTTTGGCAGACGCCAAAAACAACGGGAACTATGAACCTGCAGCCTGTAAAAAGGAGACCCCAAACACTGTAAGTTAAGGAAAATGAGAAGACAGAAAGACACACAGCAGATGAAGGAGCAAAGTAAAAACCCACCAGACCGAACAAATGAAGAGGAAGTAGGCAGTCAACGTGAAAAAGAATTCAGAATAATGATAGTAAAGAGGATCCAAAATCTTGGAAATAGAATGGCGAAAATACAAAAAACGTTTAACAAGGACCTAAAAGAACTAAACAGAAAACAAACAATGATGAATAACACAATAAATGAAATTAAACATTCTCTAGAAGGAGTCAATAGCAGACTAAATGAGGCAGAAGAACGGATAAGTGACCTGGAAGATAAAATAGTGGAAATAACTAAAGCAGAGCAGAATAAAGAAAAGAATGAAAAGAATTGAGGACAGTCTCAGAGACCTCTGGGACAACATTAAACACACCAACTTTTGAATTATAGGGGTCCGAGAAGAAGAAGAGGAAAAAAAAGGGACTGAGAAAGTATTTGAAGAGATTATAGTTGAAAACGTCCCTAATATGGGAAAGGAAATAGTCAATCAAGTCCAGGAAGAGCAGAGAGTCCCATACAGGATAAATCCAAGGAGAAACACGCCAAGACACATATTAATCAAACTATCAAAAATTACATACAAAGAAAAAATATTAAAAGCAGCAAGGGAAAAACAACAAATAACATACAAGGGAATCCCCATAAGGCTAACAGGTGATCTTTCAAAAGAAACTCTGCAAGGCAGAAGGGAGTGGCAGGACATATTTAAAGTGATGAAAGGGAAAAACCTACAACCAAGATGTAAGAGCAAGAATCTCATTTAGATTCAATGGAGAAATTATAACCTTTACAGACAAGCAAAAGCTAAGAGAATTCAGCACCACCAAACCAGCTCTACAACAAATGCTAATGGAACTTCTCTAGGCAGTAAACACAAGAGAAGGAAAAGACCTACAATAACAAACCCAAAACAATTAAGAAAATGGTAACAGGAATATACATATCGATAACTACCTTAAATGTAAATGGATTAAATGCTCCAACCAAAAGACATAGACTGGCTGAATGGATACAAAAACAAGACCCATATATATGCTGTCTACAAGAGACCCACTTCAGACCTAGGGACACATACAGACTGAAGGTGAGGGGATGGAAAAAGATATTCCATGCAAATGGAAATCAAAAGAAAGCTGGAGTAGCAATTCTCATATCAGACAAAATAGACTTTAAAATAAAGACTATTACAAGAGACAAAGAAGGACACTATACAATGATCAAGGGATCAATCCAAGAAGAAGATACAACAATTGTAAATATTTATGCACCAAACATAGGAGCACTTCAATACATAAGACAAATAAAAGGGGAAATCGACAGTAACACAATCATAGTAGGGGACTTTGACACCCCATTTTCACCAACGGATGGATCAACCAAAATGAAAATAAATAAGGAAACACAAGCTTTAAATGACACATTAAACAAGATGGACTTTATTGATATTTATAGGACTTCCATTCAAAAACAACAGAATACACTTTCTTCTCAAGTGCTCATGGAACATTCTGCAGGATAGATCATATCTTGGGTAACAAATCAAGCCTTGGTAAATTTAAGAAAATTGAAATCGTATCAAGTATCTTTTCCAACCACAACGCTATGAGACTAGATACTAATTACAGGAAAAAATGTGCAAAAAATACAAACACATGGACGCTAAACAATACACTACTAAATAACCAAGAGATCACTGAAGACATCAAAGAGGAAATAAAAAAATACCTAGAAACAAATGACAATGAAAACATGACTACCCAAAACATATGGGATGCAGCAAAAGCAGTTTTAAGAAGGAAGTTTCTATCAATATAATCCTACCTCAAGAAACAAGAAACATCTCAAATAAACAACCTAAGCTTACACCTAAAGCAATTAGAAAAAGAAGAACAAAAAAACTGCAAAGTTAGCAGAAGGAAAGAAATCATAAAGATCAGATCAGAAATAAATGAAAAAGAAATGAAGGAAACAACAGCAAAGATCAATAAAACTAAAAGCTGGTTCTTTGAGAAGATAAACAAAATTGATAAACCATTAGCCAGGCTCATCAAGAAAAGAAGGGAAAAGACTGAAATCAATAGAATTAGAAATGAAAAAGGAGAAGTAACAACTGACACAACAGAAATACAAAGGATCATGAGAGATTACTACAAGCAATTATATGCCAATAAAATGGACAACCTGGAAGACAGGGACAAATTCTCAGAAAAGCACAACCTTCCAAGAATGAACCAGGAAGAAATAGAAAATATAAAGAGACCAATCACAAGCACTGAAATTGAAACTGTGATTAAAAATCTTCCAACAAACAGAAGCCCAGGACCAGATGGCTGCACAGGTGAATTCTATCAAACATTTAGAGAAGAGCTAACACCTATCCTTCTCAAACTCTTCCAAAAAATTGCAGAGGAAGGAACACTCCCAAACTCATTCTACGAGGCCACTATCACCCTGATACCAAAACCAGACAAAGATGTCACAGAAATAGAAAACTACAGGCCAATATCACTGATGAACATAGATGCAAAAATCCTCAACAAAATACTAGCAAACAAAGTCTAACAGCACATTAAAAGGATCATATACCATGATCAAGTGGAGTTTATCCCAGGAATGCAAGGATTCTTCAATATATGCAAATCAATCAATGATATACACCATTATTAACAAATTGAAGGAGAAAAACCATATGATCATCTCAGTAGATGCAGAAAAACCTTTTGACAAAAGTCAACACCCATTTATGATAAAAACCCTCCAGAAAGTAGGGATAGAGGGAACTTACCTCAACATAATAAAGGCCACATAGGACAAACCACAGCCAACATCGTTCTCAATGGTGAAAAACTGAAACCATTTCCTCTAAGATCAGGAACATGACAAGGTTGTCCACTCTCACCACTATTATTCAACATAGCTTGGAAGTTTTAGCCACAGCAATCAGAGAAGAAAAAGAAATAAAAGGAATCCAAATCGGAAAATAAGAAGTAAAGCTGCCACTGTTTGCAGATGACATGATACTATACATACAGAACCTTAAAGATGCTACCGGAAAACTACTAAAGCTAATCAATGAATTTGGTAAAGTAGCAGGGTACAAAATGAATGCACAGCAATCTCTTGCATTCCTATACACTAATAATGAAAAGTCTGAAAGAGAAATTAAGGAAACACTCCGGTTTACCACTGCAAATAAAAGAATAAAATACCTAGGAATAAACCTACCTATAGAGACAAAAGACCTGTATGCAGAAAACTACAAGACACTGGTGAAAGAAACTAAAGATGATCCAAACAGATGGAGAGATATACCATGTTCTTGGATTGGAAGGGTCAACAGTGTGAAAATGACTACACTACCCAAAGCAATCTACAGATTCCATGCGATCCCTATCAAACTACCAATGGCATTTTTCACAGAACTAGAACAAAAAATTTCACAATATATATGGAAACATCAAAGACCCCAAATAGCCAAAGCAATCTCGAGAAAGAAAAACAGAGCTGGAGGAAACAGGCTCCCAGACTTCAGACAATACTACAAAGCTACAGTAATCAAGACAGTATGGTACTGGCACAAAAACAGAACTACAGACCAATGGAACAGGATAGAAAGCCCAGAGAGAAACCCACGCACATATGGTCACCTTATCTTTGATAAAAGAGGCAAGAATATACAATGGAGAAAAGATAACCTCTCCAATAAGTGGTGCTGGGAAAACTGGACAGCTACATGTAAAAGAATGAAATTAGAACACTCCCTAACACCATACACAAAAATAAACTCATAACGGATTAAAGACCTAAATGTAAGCCCAGACACTATAAAACTTAGAGGAAAACCTAGGCAGAACAGTCTATGAAATAAATCACAGCAAGATCCCTTTTGACCCGCCTCCTATAGAAATGGAAATAAAAACAAAATAAACAAATGGGATCTAATGTAACTTAAAAGCTTTTGCACAGCAGAGGAAAACATAAACAAGATGAAAAGATAACCCTCAGTATGGGAGAAAATATTTGTAAATGAAGCAACTGACAAAGGGTTAATCTCCAAAATTTACAAGCAGCTCATGCAGCTCAATATCAAAAAAACAAACAACCCAATCCAAAAATGGGCAAAAGACCTAAATAGACATTTCTCCAAAGGAGATATACAGATTGCCAATAAACACATGAAAGGATGCTCAACATCACTAATCATTAGAGAAGTGCAAATCAAAACTACCGTGAGGTATCACCTCACTCCAGTCCGAATGGCCATCATCAAAAAAATCTACAAACAGTAAATGCTGGAGAGGGTGTGGAGAAAAGGGAACCCTCTTTCACTGTTGGTGGGAATGTAAATTGATACAGCCACTATGTAGAACAGTAATGGAGGGTCCTTAAAAAACTAAAAATAGAACTACCATACGACCCAGCAATCCCACTACTGGGCATATACCCTGAGAAAACCATAATTCAAAAAGAGACATGTACCACAATGTTCATTGCAGCTCTATTTACAATAGCCAGGACATGGAAGCAACCTAAGTGTCCATCGACAGATGAATGGATAAAGAAGATGTGGCACATATATACAATGGAATATTACTCAGCCATAAAAAGAAACAAAATTGAGTTATTTGTAGTGAGGTGGATGGACTCTGTCATACAAAGTGAAGTAAGTCACAAAGAGAAAAACAAATACCGTACGCTAACACATATATATGGATTGTAAAAAAAAAAAAAAAAGGTTCTGAAGAATATAGGGGCAGGACAGGAATAAAGATGCAGACAGGGAGAATGGGCTGAGGACACAGGGAGGGGGAAGGGTAAGCTGGGATGAAGTGAGAGAGTGGCATGGACATATATACACTACCAAACGTAAAATAGATAGCTAGTGGGAAGCAGCCACATAGCACAGGGAGATCAGCTGGGTGCTTTTTGTCCACCTAGAGCGGTGGGATAGGGAGGGTGGGAGGGAGATGCAAGAGAGAGGGGATATGGGGACATATGCATATGTATAGCTGATTCACTTTGTTATAAAGCGGAAACTAACACACCATTGTAAAGCAATTATACTCCAATAAAGATGTTAAAAACAAAATGTAAAGAAAAAAAGAGAACTGGAAGGATTTAAGGATGGCTACAATGAAGGACTGGGCTGCAGAATGAATTATTTAAAGTTACCCCAATATGCCCTGCTCCTTCACTCCTCTGCTCCCTCCTCCTGGGTTCGGAGTATAGGAGTTTCTTCGCGTGGTCTGATGAGCTTTAGTGCATCACTTCCTGTTTCACCTCCTCACAGGCATCTTTCCGCAACCACAGCATCACCACCCTAGACAAGCTTGCATTTTATCCTACCCCACACCATCTATTCAGCACTGTGCTTACAGTATTTCTCATGTTACACAGTCATCAACTATTTTCTGATACCTTTACTGAGCTCTGTATGCTTTGAGGATGGGATTTTTGTCCTCTTCTTATTTTTCCAACTCAGCACAAAGTAAAGCACACAGTAGATAGTTAAGTTTTTAGTGAAAAGGAGTGGAAAGAGTTAAAATGGATTTTATTCCTGTAGGTCATCTGCAGATGTATTGGGTTGGGTAGGAAGATAGGCAATCTTCTCCGGACATATATTTGGGAATTAAATTAATTCAAAGCCTCTCAATGAACACATGGGTGACTCATGGGATCTTTATCTCCCTGAGATAACATAGAAAGGAAACAGTGACAGAACCACAACCTGGCTTGTTTAAAAAGGTCCACATAGAACATGCAGCATTCTGGGGAGAATAATTACTTAGGTTGGAGTAGAGACAGAATAGAAAGAAAGGCAAATATTTGATTCTTTGTGAGTGAGAGGATGGAGTTCTTTTTAACGTGCAAAGCATGTTTTATGGAATCTTTGGAGACCTGGCCCATCCGAAAAGGAAGACAAAGCAGGATACCAGCGGAAGAGTTGCTTTTCGTTACAGTGTCTTCTTTTAGCAATAACTATTCAAATTAAGGGAGAACATAAATTGTAATCAGCAACTTTTGTTAGATCAGAAAGATGCCAATAAACGCCCTCTCCTCCTTCTACCTCTCGAAGAATCTTTGTAGCAGCAAGGAAAGCAAAGGAAAAGAAAAGGGGCAGCAATTTCAGAAGGTAAGAGAAAGAGAAAGAGAAAAAAAAGAAAGCAAGAACAAAAGAGCCTCAGGAAGGCAAGGTGATGTTGGTGCCTGAGCTGGATCATATGCTGTATGATCTTGGGGGTTAGAAGAGACCTCAAGAGGTAACGGGGGAAAAGAATCCCTATAGTTATCCTGCTACAGAAGTAATGGATAAATTACAAAGGGAAAATACTCTCTTAGAAAATGCAGCTCACTTATATACACTTTGATTGTGTTATTATTTCACTTCTTAGTAAGGGTAATGATCTCTCAGAAAGCTCTTATAGCATAATAAAACAAAGGATATATGCTAATTGGGATATTATTATGAACATAACATGATCTTTTCAAAAGAAGACTATCAACTAAAAGAACAGACCAGATATAGGGCCTCATTTGTATTTCATAGCTGCAAGTTTGAAACTATCCTGCATAAATTATGTAAAAAACCCAATCCACAAAGAGACACATGCTTTAGCCACCCTACACAGCACCAACCATTCTCTTAGAGTATCATGCTACTGACAAAACTCATACCTTCCACAGTTGCTCGCTTGGGCTGAATGGTGATGGCTCCTTCTGCAATATCTTCATGCTGGTGCAGTGGGTTTATTTTGGATCCCCAGCTGTCTGATCCCACCCAAAGGAAATGGCCTACTTGGTCAGCTCTTTTGGCTGCTGCAAGGATCTGCCTGTGGAGAGGAATATTAAAAATATATCTTAATGATAAAGAGCAGCTATTGAACACATACATATTAGGAATCAAGCAGAAGAAAAGCAAGCTAATATTTCTCAAAAAGTAAGTGATCAATAGTAAGAAAAAGGATTTACATCCTTAATATATAAAGAGTTTTTGTAAACCAATAAGACAAGTAATCAAAGTAGCTTGAGGTAAACAGGCAGAGTATTAAAAATCAAAAGATAAAAGGAGTAACATAAATAACCAGTAAGCTGGTTATTCACATACTTGAAAAAGGCGGAAAATGTGAATTAGAACACAATATTTAATTTTGGCCAAAACGTTCATTTGGTTTTATTCTGTGTTGTGAGTTTTGGCATGAGGCTGGAGACATGAGCACTCCCATTCGCTGCTGGTAGTACATATCTTTTCTGGAAAGCAATATATCGGTCTAAATGAAGCATCTTGAATTATTTATAAAAATGAACAGAAATTCACATTAAGCTTGAAACATGTACAACTCATGTTTATAAATGAAAATAGTATACAAATAACAAGGGAAAATAAAAAAAGGGAAACTCATTATTCATGAAATTAATAATATTTTTGGAAGAACAGGGGATGGATAAGAGGTAACTGCATTTGTGCAACAGAAACTACTTTGGTGGGTAATAACAGCAGTGGTGGTTGGTTTGCCTCTCAGGACTTGTAGATACCAGGTACCACAGATGTACATGGTTCAATACAATATGATTGGTTGAAAAACTGTATATGAAATGGCAAAAACCAAAGGTCTCCTTCTCTTTCATCTGGGCAGAATATGGAATGGTAATTTTCTAATAAAGTCCTAAGGAATAGGTTCTGATACTGTGAACACCCAAACAGTAGAAGGTGGTAGATGTGAGGTGGTGAGTTAAACATGACGGTGGTGGGAGTGAGGGAAGAAGTTAAAGTTACCATTAAGAAGTGAAATGGTAAGACCCTCTAGGAAATTTTCACCTCTGCTTACAGAATTCTAGAAACCAAGGGTGTGTTGTTCCAGGCAGAAAACAGCTTCTCTGGAAAAATCTGAACCATCCCAGGAAAAAGATTCTAGATACTGACACAGAGATATTCTCTCATGGAATGGCCACTGGGATGCCTGACCAGTCCACCCAGAGCCCTATCAGTTGACAAATTCTGCCCATGTACATAGAACTCTCTGTGTCTTACTCAAATGGAAACTGCCGGAAATGACCCATCATTTTGGAAAATTCCCAAGATAAAATAGAAACCAAATAAATTAACAAGGGAAAGGAAACTGGTGTGGAGTGAGGCAGAGAAAATATACCAAAAAAACAAAAAAAAAAGACACACAAAAAAGCAAGTTCAGTTAAATGAGAATTATCATCTCTATTATCAAGAAGGAGATAGAGACAACAATAAGAAATAACCCTTAGTTATTAAAAATATGAAACTAAAATTAAGTTGGAAGAGATAAAGAAGAAAGTGAAGAAACATTTTCAGAAAGCAAAACAACAACAAAAAGGTATAACATACACAAGAAAAGATAAGTGTCTTAAAGAATAAACCCAGGAAGACTTACATCCAACTAATAGCATTTCCAGAACAAATGTAAAGAGAAATTAAAGTTTTAAATAATTTTTTAATGAAAAAAAAACCTGCAAGGAATTGTAAGTATGCATTTCCAAATTAAAGAGACTCATCCATCAATTTAATGGGGGAAAATAAAGCATGTCACAGAATTAAGAATTCTAGAAAAAGTGAGAATAAAGCTTTCAAGAGAAAACTGGGATCTCTGGAGAGTAATAAGAAGCAGAATATTACCAACCTCTCAAGAGAAGGAAAAAAAAAAACCAAAAGGATGACAGATGATGAAGTAATGCCTTCCAAATTTTGAGAAAAAAACATTCATAATCTAGAATTCTACTATTTAACACACACAGAATCTCTATACAAATAGAACTGGCATCTATAAAGGTAGATAGACAGAGAGATAGACGGACAGACAGAGAGACAGATCGATAGATATCTGAGGGATCTTAAAGATTTTTCTATCCAAACTTAGAATCTCAAATTCCTTGCAAGTTTCAAGTTTTGTAACTCATTAGTCACCATAGCTACTTGCTATAAATCATTTACGTGCCAGGTATGATGTATTTAAAAATAAATATGAGACCACACCTTACATTTCCAACTAGTAATCAAGTGTGGAGGCAGGATAAGAATATTTTTAGTCGTGAAACACACAAAAAAGTTTTTCTTTAGTTTTTCCTTTACTAGAAAATCATTGGAGGGTGCGCTTAAGCAAAAAAAGAAAATAAATGATGAATAAAAATGAAAGAAAGAGAGAGAGAAAGAAAAAGAAAATCTTAAAATAATAGAAACCAGTCTAGTTTAAAACAGAAAGAAGGAGCTTTCAGGAGGGAAGTGTCCCAAAAAGTAATGGAACTCTCAGATTATTTTATATATATGAACATATGGGAAAAGTGATAGACCTAGGACATTAATAATAAAATATTAAAGATAACTATGCAAGTAAAAAAACTGTCATATTAACTCCAGGAAAAACAAAAAGTTTTTCCCCCAAAATCATATCATAGAAAAAATACTTGATGCTATAGTATATAATATTTATACTATCACAATAATGTCAACTCTGATTTTTACTAAATGAAAATCTGATAGAACAATGTTGGGAAGATAAAGGAGGTGTAAATGAGCCAAATTCTACCTCACATAAGAGGAACTGATAGATAATATTTTAAAGTAATAGTTCCAAAATTGCAGTATAAGCACATTATGCAGGTAAGAGCAGTAGAATTAGCTTAAAGAAATAAAATAATTGCTCAAGGAGAACAAAACCAGAGAGTATGGTGGGATGGGACAGGAGACCAATGTTTTGCATCAAAAATGTTTTAGTCATATTTTGTTTTTTTAAAAAATCATGTGCCTTTATTATTTTCACAAAAATAAAACACAATCATTTATACTGTATCCATAGAGATACCATTTCTATTGATACTAATCTATCCAAAGGATATGATTACTGATGCTGTGAAAATCATACGTTCATTACTGGAGATAACCTAAATGCAGAGCAATAAGGGATTGGTTAAAGAAATGATAGTGCATCCAAAGGATGGATTAGAGACCAATTAAAATTATACATAGTTTGATTTCTGCAAGGTATTGTTAAGAAAAAAAAAGTCAAATTAAAAAAACTGCAAAAGATTATTCAGTTCTTACATAATGAAGGCTGGCCCCACATATATGAATATATGCGTACTTAAAAGTATAGAGTTGTATGACAGCACAGAAAAATAAGGATAATACACAATTTGTTGCTAATAACAATTCATTGAGAAAGTGCTGATGAAGTTTGAAGAGCATGAAAAGGATGGGGAGAAGCCAACTATAACAAGGTAAGAAAGACAAAACTTATATAAATACAAAAAGTAAATATTCGCCTTAATGTGTTTACATAAAAGTGTGGGTTAATTTATTAAGAGAAATAAGATTAAACCATTTAAACATATTATGGTATGAGATGTGAACTGCAAAAAGTAGAATATCAAATTCTATGCGATCCTGATTCTGTTGGGGAAAACTTACTTACGTTTAGAATAAAATAATTGCAAACGTTAAACCAGAATTTTATTAGCGGTTATCTCTGAGTGCTGGGATAGCAAGTTTTATAGGGGATTACTTGCAATCCTGATTTGTGATTATTCTCTCTAAACTTTAATTTTTCTAGATAATCAGGGGGCAGAGTAAACATAAGGATTCCTTTAACTAAAATGCAACGACAAAAATGTTTCCATTATTTTCCAATGGATTACAATAGCCCTGTATTACTTTTATAATCAGAAAAAAAATTGTTTCAGGAAAACAATACACTCTTGTCTAACATTCAAATTATCAGTACCCATGACTGATTAAGCACTTAGCTCCAAAATCTAGATATTAAGGTCTTCTCACTGCTATTCTCTGACAAAGTATATGATATTAATGTTCTAAGAAATCTCAAAATTCCCCATCTACAGTGTAAAACTTCTGAAAAAAGAAATAACATAACATTGTGGGTTAACAGTGGGCTTAAGTTCATGTTTTGGAAGAAACTTATATATGCACTTGACTTTTATTACTGTGCTCAAAAACTATTACTGCTGTCACTTCTATGAGTCACACTACACAATGGTATTCAACCACAAACTCCCATGTGAAAAATAACGAGCATAGCTATTGAGCAGATTTTATACCTTTTTACATTGCAAACTAAAACCTCACACTACCTGCAAGTCAAGGATATTACAACCAATTAATCACCAGAGCTATGAGTAAATAAATCTTTTATGTGCCATGTGCATAAATATAAACAGGGGGCCACACCTTATCAATGTAGTACACATTTAAGAATGTGCAAAATATGTATGAAAAAAATTTATGAGATGATTAAGAAAAGTGTGAGTTGACAAGATCTGGAGCAAAAAAAAAGCAAGAGTAATATAATAACAACAAAGTGCCTTAAATAACTAAATCACAAAGTGTTGAAGAAAATGCCCTAAGAGCAAGAGAATCAGCGTTTTATAAGGAGAGAAATGATACGTCCAAGGGGTGATCAGAAACAGTTTCATGGAGAAAGGCACGTTTGAAATAAACCTTGAAGAACAGACACAATCTCAACAGGTAGAGAAGGAGGGGACAAACACCATGAGCCAAAGCCCTGATGGAGGAGTGATGAGGACACACTGGAGGACCAGTCATGCATTGTAGGTGGAGAACTGAGTGAGTGAAGGCAGGGTCTACATGCAAAAATAGGACCACATTTTAAAGCATCATGAAGTTCAGAGAGAGAGGCCTTTACTTAAATTATTAAACAGACCAGGCATTTGATTCATTCTCATTTGATGACATTCACTGAGCATCTGCCATGGACTGAGCACTGTGATAAGGGCTAAAGATATGAAAGGAAGTCAAAAGGGGCATCATCTCTGTCTTAGTGATGCGTACAGACTAGTGGAGAATACAGACACTACTTAAATGACCAAAGGATGTAAAATTACATCAGTGACATCAACTATGAAACTGAGTTGTTATGACAAACTTATCAAAGCTACATTGTTCAGAGAAATCTTCCTTCAAAAGCAACACTATCGATGGCACTAAAATGATGAAGTGGGGAAGCAAAGCATTCCAGGTAGCTGGAAGAGAATGTACAAAGACCCAGGAAGGAGGAAACACAAATGGCCCCTTGCCTGCAGTACACAAACCACGAGGGAGCATGGAATGAAATAAAGCTAGAAAAGCAGAAGTCCAGATCATCATAGAAAGAGCTCAAAAGGATTTTACTGATGGGAAAACTGAGGTCTCAAAGAGTTAGGGAAGTAGGGTGTGGGGAGAGGCTTGCCCAAGGTGAGGGAGTGGTCATTTAAGTAGCAAAGAAAAAAAAAAAAAAATCCATCCTCGGGTATCCTGACTTGAGGTTTAATACTCCTCTCATTTACTCGTCCTGCCACCCATGTCAGAGCTCAAAACTGTGATGGGGTTAAGGTTATGAAAGGAAGTCAAAAGGGGCATCACCTCCACTTTAATGATGCGTACAGACTAGTGGAGAATACAGACTCCAATTAAGTGATGGGTGGATTCAGAAGCAGATGGAGAATACACATGGAGGGGGAGACACAGGACCGGCAGGCTGGCAATGATGGAGATGCAATACTCCACGTGGGGGTAACAATGGCCTGGAACCTTCAACTTTACCCTTAATAAAAGATATTCACCTTCAAGTTAAACGACATATTATTTTGAACTGTGAGACAAACTAAGATTAAAAAAATCCACACAGCTCTTTCCCATCAGCAGAGGTGTAAATTGGCAACATCTCTTTGGAAAACAATATTCCCATTTACGAAGGAACGCATCTTTGCCCTGGAAACTTCTTTTCCAGGAATTTCTGTTTTAAATACTTACAAATATATAAAGTAATACACTTGTACATTATTATATATTTGCAGTATGTTAATATTATATACCACACATTGTAAAGTATGTGTATATTAATATTTCATATTTGCACACACTGATTTGTGGAAGAGAAAGTTTATCGCAACACAATTTATAATTGCAAAAGTCTATAATCAAACTTAAATGTCAATCAGGAAGGGAGCAGTTAGATAAATTACAGGTAATATATAAAATGAAATTCTGCATGGCTATTGAAAAGACCGAATAGATCTATAGGTATTCAGAAACTTCCATGAAAAAAGAGTGAGTGAAGGCGAGCAGGGGGGGAGAACAACACATAGTGTTCTACCATTTGTGTAAAAATATACACACTGTCTCTAGAAAAATCTACAAGACACTGGTTATTAGCTATAGCATCTGGAAAGGAGAAGTTGTTACCTATGGGACAGGATGAATGCAGCTTTTTTTTTAATCTTGATTTTTTAACATTTTTTGTTATTTTAAATCAGGTGTAATTCCTGTTTGTTCTAAAAATGATAAGGATTCTGGACCAACCGAGGTGGCAGTGGTCAGAAATGGAAACAGGGCCTATTTGTGTTCTAGAAACATTTCGAAGGTTAGCCCTCCATGGCTTGGCCAAGGAATGAGCTAAAAAGGAAAGTCAAAATTAACAATCAGATTGTTGACACCAAGGAGGATCAAGGTAAAGAAAGAGACAACAAGTGGATTGGAGAATGTAGAGATATGACAAGTTTGGTTTTGAACACACGAAGTCCAAAGCAGGAGTAATACGGCCAGAAATATAAGGCATTTTTCTTTTACATTAAGAAGAACCACTCTTTAGATAAAAGTCTGTTACACGTGGCTATATTATTTAATAAAAGAACCTTCGGAAAGTCCAGGGGTTTTCTCTTTTTACAAGTCATTGAATACGTTTTTTTACCTAATGGGGGGAAATATATGACAGAAACATGCTGCTGCTTCCATGGTTCGCTCTAACTACTTATGTTGGGTAGAAAGCGCGAACAGACTTTGCCACCATGTAATTATCGATTTGATTCTGTGCTATCTTTTCCCCTTTGTCTGCCAGGATCCTGATCTGTCTGTCTCCTAAATTGCAACATGCATATTAACGAATTTCACCAGTCGGCCTTACTTGATATCCTCATCGTTGGCAAAAATCACGACAGCCCTGGAGTTGGGTGTGTCCAGGAGCTGTTTGATAATTCTATCGAAGTCAATGGTCCTGTCTTTGCGTTCTTGGGGGATTCTCACGGACTGGGCAATGCAGAGCCCACCTGTGTAAGAAAAGAAAGCAGAGTGTCAATAAAGTTCTCACAGAGATACCAAACAAACCAGGGAAAGTAGATGGGGAGGAGGAACTTGCAAATTCTGAGTGCATAGCACACTTCCTTGGTGATTTGCTGAATGAGGAAGGCTTAGGACAATATGCTGAGTTCATACTTGGTGCACCTTCCATGGTAAGGCACAGCCTCATTCTCTTAGTAATGCACTTGTATGCACAGGAGTACCAGTGATACTGATTCTGGAGAGGTAGGTTTAGGTAGACAAACTGGATGGGAGGCCTTTAAAATGAATGTAATACACTACAAGAAAACCACGGTCAACTACAATATAAAAGTACTTGAACAGGTAAAACTCATGTCAATTTCTATTGCTTTTCTGGTGTTTGCATTCTCATAATTTTTTCCCCTTTATACCCGTTCCAACTGTTCAAGCTCACAGCCAATGGAGTAAATCTAAAAATAAAACAACAAGAACAAGATCAACTATTATAAATCAGAGTAATAATTCTTTTTGACCACATACTATGTGCCCAACCTACGAATGTGTGTTCTATGTATGTTATCTGATCTTAAAAATCCTTATAAGGTAGTCAGCATTGCCCATTTCATGTTAGTAGAAAAGGGGATTAAATAGAAAAATAGATGTGTTTACTCCAGACTTCTCAGGACCATTATGGTATTGACTGGCTTATGAATTTCAAGACAGGGGAATATGCAGCAGTTTAGTAAGCAACTGATACCCTCCCCACTACTCAACACCTGCTTAGTAGCAGCTCCTGGATCTAGTGGGGTTTTTTTGTTTTTTTGGTTTTTTTTTAATGAAACACAACTTAAGAAAGGCTGGCATAGACAAAAGAGGTAAAGAGGATATTTGTAGGAAAGGCCCCAAAGGTCATCCAATGGGCAGAAGACCTAGGGGCAGAGACAAGAGGAAAACCTTGTTCTTTCTGTAATGTGGAGATACCCGTAATCAACAAGCTTATACCGAGAGCATCGACAACTGGGTGGAAGCTACTAGGCTTCCATAAGCATAGAAAAGTATAAACTCTAATCCAAAAGTGAACCTCCATTACATCTTAATCCCAATCAGTGTCAGCTCTCTCTAAGTGGCTCTCAACCTTCAATGTGCTTGAAATCACCGATGGTCCTTCTATAAAGTATAGAAGTCCAGCAACACTATCAACCAACTTGACCTAATTGACATTTACAGAGCGATCCCCAGGACAACAGAAGAGTACACATTCTTTTCAAATGGAAAATGGAACATTCATTAAGCTAGACCATCTTCTGGGCCATAAAAGAGAAAAAAAAAAACTTAAATTCAAAAGAACATTACGCTGTCAGACCATAACAGAATCAAACTGGAAATCAGTAACAGAAAGAAAACAGGAAAATCTCCGAACACTTGGAAATTAAACAACACACATCTAAACTACCCAGGGGTCAAAGAGGAAGTGCCAAGGGAAATTTAAAAGTATTTCTAACTAAATGAAAATGAAACTGCAACATCTCAAAATGTATAGATTACAGCTAAACTGATGTTTATAAGGAAGTAGATATCATTAAATGCTTATGTTCGGAAAGAAGAAACATCCAAAATCAGCAACCTAAACTTCTACTTTAAGAAATAAGAGAAAGAAGAGCTAAACAACTCCTCCTCCAAAAAAGCAAAAAAACCACAATGATATATAACTAAATACCTATTAAAATAGCTTTTAAAAAATACTAACAATACCAAACACGAGAGAAGATGCAGAGCAACAGGATGCTCATTCACTGCTGGTGGAAATGTACAATGGTACAACCAGTTTGGAAAATAGTTTGCCATTTCCAAAATGTTAAATATAGAGTTAACATATCAAGCAGTGGTTCCAATCCTAGTTATTTATCCAAGTGAACTGAAAAGTTATGTTCACACAAATGTGCTTGTAAATGTTTATAGAAACTTCATTCATAATCACTAAAACTGGAAACAACTAAGACGTCTGTCAACAGGTGAATGGATAAACTAACCGTGGTCTACCCAGGCAATAGGATACTACTCAGCAACAAAAGGGAACTACTGATTCTTGGAAGAACGTCAATGAATCTTAAATGCATTTTGCTAAGTGAAAAAGTTAAACCAAAAAGACTACATACTATATAATTCTATTCATATGACATTCTAGGAAAAAGCCAAACCATAGGGGTGGAAAGTAGATCAGTGGATGCCAAGCGGTTAGGAGAGAGAGGAGGGGTTGACTACAAAGGGACTGCACAAGGGCACTTGGGGCCAGTGGAAATGTTCTGTATGGTACTGTGATGTAGATACACAATTCCAGGCACTTGCCAAAACCCTAAGAACGACGCGTCACAACAACTGGACTTTACTGCATGCAAAATCAACCAAGAAATTAGGGGATCCTAAAATGGAATGCAGACTGTGACAAACGAACTGCATTATAAATGTATCAGAGAATTTCACTGAAGAGGATGAATAGGAAAGGAGTTGTCCTAAGTAACTTTTAAAAATAGCGTATGACCGGAAACTCTAAGGATAAAGACAAGAAGAACAGCACATAAAATGGTACTCTAATTTGTAAATTTTCCATGGGGATACAAGTTAGCAATGCTGGAACTGCTACCCGTACTGGAGTCAAACAAAACAAGAAAGAAATTGTATATAATGGGAACCAGGTTTCTCAGAGTTAGGTAAAGAATTTAAACGCAAACAAGAGAACGTGGCTAGAATGGACCATGCGGCGTGACGCGGAGTCAGACACAGTGGGAACTCACGGCTTAGAGTGAGACGCTTGCATGCGTGGGTTATCTTATACATACATACGTGCATATGTGGGCTAGTATACATACATACATAGGTACCCTACCACTATCCATTGAGAGAGTCTAGAAGTAGTGACACTCCATAGCAACATCTAGTGACCAGACTGGTTTTGAAATACCATCTTTCAACAAAAAGAACCAGGTCTCTTTGGAGAAATGGGTGATTCTGAAGTTGGGGCAAAGCACATGCAAGACAAGTCTGGATCAACTTGTCATGTCAGGAAGCAAGTCCACAAAAGAAAAAAAAAAAAATGGAAGGGGGGATGTCAGAAGGATATAGGAGCCAACCTAAAAGAGCTCCCAATGAACAAAGCTAGAATAATATTAGCAACAAAATAAATGATGATGGTACTGAATGACTATCCAAAGAATACACACAATACATACTCAGGAATCCATACTATTAAAAAATAAATGACCAAAATAATCAATAAATAGGAAAGATGGAATGAATCCTCCTCACAGAACAACCCCAACTAATAAATTTTGAAGGAATGAGGGACATGGAATATCACCATTAGAACATTAGAGGAAAAACTGCTGCAGGCAAGGTCCACTGATGAATGCTAAAACTCATGTGGGAAATTATAAGGAGACACTGAACATTTATATAGCTTAAAAGAATCTCACCCCAAATATTTACTAATTATTCTGGTGGTTTAAACATATGCCTACAACTTCTTTGATATTCTTCCTTTGAAGAGGTAGAGATTAATTTTTTTGCCCTTACGTGTAGTCTGGACTTAGTGCCTAGCTTAAGAATATGGAAAAGGAAAAAGAATAACTGAACAGTGGATAAACTCGGCAGACTCTAACTGGACCACTAAGTTAACATCACTAGTGCTAAGTCAGGTTGATTTAATGTGCCCCCTGATATGATGTGATGATAAGGGGTGACCGCATTTGTATTTTATTCTTCCCCAAACCCATAACCTTAATCTTCATCTGCTCATGAGAAAATGTCAGAAAAAAATTCAAATTGAGGGACATTCTACAAAATACCTGACTTGTACTTTTCAAAATTGTCAAGATCATGAAATAAAAGACTGAGAAACTGAAATCTGGATTGGATCCTTGGACAGCAAAAAGACATTCATGTAAAAACTGGTGAAATTCGAATAAAGTCTGTAGTTAAGAGTATTTTTACATTGTTAATTGCCCAATTTTCATAAATGTACACTAGTTATTTAAAGTATTAACATTTGGGGGAAATCAAAGATGGGTATATAGGAATTCTATCTTTGTAACTCTTCTGTAAATCTAAAATCATTTCAAGATAAAATTTAAATACACACACACACACACACACACACATCTACCTATCTATCTAATCTACCTATACCTACCTACCTTTCTGGGTCTTATCTGTAACGAATTCTTATTTAGTAAGTAGTGGAACAGGCCCAGGAATCTGAATTTTTAACAAGAGCTTTAACTCAGTGGTTCTCATGCATTCATTCAGCTGGAGGAGTTGTTTCAAAACACGTATTTCTGGTCCGCACCTCCAGAAATTCTCATTCAGTCGGTTTGGGTGAGGCCTGTGAATCTGCATTTCTAACAAATTTCCAGGCGATGCTGATGCTGTAGGTCAGGGACCATATTTTGAGATCACTGCTCTAGGCGATACTGCTGCAGGTGGCCAGGAGATCAGATTTCGAGAAATATTCACTTGGGTATCTCCAAATTGGTTGTAGCCAATTTAGGTAAAAGTAGAACTTAGGCATGGATATTCTAGGCAAACATTTTTAGGGCACTCTTAGGATGGTGAGATAGGGAGAGAGAAGGAAGGGATGCATCATTATGCTTTGTTATAAGGTTTCCAGTGATGCAGAGAGAGAGCAACAGGAGAAATATCCCTTGGTAATGGCGCCTACAGTCTCAAGGCCATAATCGCTCCCAGGCTGGAAAACATCACAGAGGATAGAGGGATGAAACCATCTGCAAACTGCTCTAGGGCTGCTGTGGGGAAGAAATGGCCACTTTACCACCTTCTCGGCAGGAGAAGGGGAATAATTCTGGATGGAAACCCAGCTTCCCATCAGGATTCAATTACAACTGAGTGGTTAAGGAAATGAGAGCAAACTCCATTTGGCGACACAATTAGTGGAGGGGCGGCCTGCACTTGTGGGTTTCGGGCTCAGCCAGCGCGCGCTAGGGGAGCCGATGCATGGAGTTTTGTGATTGCAGAATCGAGATGCTCACCGTGTCTTAGAGAGAACTGCCCGCAGGTGAGCAAAATCGAACAACTCAAGAAGAAAGAAACTGGCTATAAACACGGTAATGAGAATGGTCATGTTCATAAAGCTAAAATGTAAAAAGGAAAGAAGATTGAAAAACAAAGGATGACAGAGAAACATGCTGTTTTGATCTTTTCCTCCTGGAAGGCTTGAGTGGTACCTGCTGGAAAGACAGTCATTTCATTTGCCTCAGACCCAAAGGAGAACGTGGCAGGTTGATAAATGTACGTATATTGCACACAGATGACTTTGACCAAGCATTCAATTCGGACCAAGCGTGTCATGCCAGAAATGGGCCACTGTGAGACAATGACCCAGGTCTTGTGTGTCTGCCAGCAAGGAATGAAGTGGTCCACACACCTGCACGCACACACCTGGTGTTCAGATGTCAGTTAGCTTGTTTCTCAGTAATGGTGATAACTCAGCACACTGCACTCACCTCTAGCATGTAACCAATTTTTCCATCTCAAGCTACTGCCCTATTGCATGCAAACTTTCTATGGTTTGTGTTCTAGCTTAGTCCCTCAGAGTGGATTCAGCTCGCTCTCTGTTACATATCTGATGTTATTTAGTCACCTCAGCGCATGAGCAACCTACATTTCAGAAAATATTGGTTCAACACCACGAGCTTAAGAATCTAACTTTGGAGGTGCATTTCTTTTGTGTGTGAAGACTAATTGGAATTTGGCAGTGGCAGCTGGCATTGCAACTGACAATTAGGTCGCATTTCTCTGGGGCACAAACGTGTAGGAAAAATTGGACGGTATCATCATACATGTTGCAAATGGACGCGTGTCACAGGACAACTCCGTTCATAACATGTCAGCTTTGACTGAAAAAGCCCACTGTCAGCAACCTGAGGACATAGAAGCCACTGGAAAGAATTTCAGCATGCCAGAAATCAATCTGCTTTTCCATTTGGAGCTGAAAACTGGTCAGTTTTCTGTCTGCCTGTGGACTTGCAATCCACTTGCAATCTATAACTGCAAGAGAAACTTCAGGAGTCAGGCCACAGAGTGTTTCCATTAAAACATACTTTTCTCTCCCAAATGATTATGGATTCTTCTCCATCTAATAAGCAGAAGCAATAGGAAAGCATTTAAAGTTTGTAACTCAGTTCTGTCAGAGCTTACACACGATACACTCTCTCTGATGATCTGGTCTATCATTTAGATATGCCAATTCACTTTAGCAAATACTTATTGAGACTCTATTATGTGAAAGGCTCTCTAGGAATTTTTTTTTTCTGAAGGAATATATAAAAGCAGTATAAAGAGTCTTAGAAATGACTGTGTTCCATTCTCCATTACAAACGGGGCCACTGAGGTCTGGAGAGTTTGAAAGTGATGATATTAATCACAGAAGAAGGACTAAGTTCTGTGTATGTGTCAGATACCATCCTAAATGCTTTATATCATATTCATTAGTTATATAACCCCATGAGGCAGCTTTGCTAACATTCCCATTCGGACAGGTGGAAACAGAGGCATCCTGAAGTAACTCACCCCAAATCACAAATTTAATGACAGCGGAGTAGTAGGATTTTTGTCTTTCAAAATATAGCTCACAAATTACAGGGAGAGGATGACAGATGTCATAGAAGCAGATAAAGACATACATAACACATCTTGTTAGAGGAATCACCAAAAGCGTGGTGGAAGAAGTTTAGTCTCAGATGGGATGTTCCACATCTGTGTAGGGGGTCAGTGGAAGGATACTTAATGGAGGGAAGACAGAAGTCAAATCGGAAAAGTCGTTATGGATAAGATTGCCCAGCCCTCCCTTCCTTCTTGGCTAACAGATTCCTGGTTTTGCTCAGGGTGGAGAGATGTCTGGTCCCAAGCAACAGCTTATTACAGATCAAGGGGGCAGTTCTGCTCCCGAATCTCCCAGCCTCTTTTTAAGGTAGAAATGACCATGATATCCATGAAACCGGTAGGGGTTGCTGGAGACAGTTCTGGAAAAACTTGCTCGTTTTGGAAAGGAGAGAGGGAAAGAAAGAGGCTGGCATCCCTCTTCCTCCAGCCTTTAGATGTTACGTCTAGAGCTCTTACTGTCCTCTTGACACCATCCAGCCACAAGGAAAATGATGAAGAACAACACTCTGAAAATAGGAAACCAGAAAGAAAGAACTAGAGTCCCTGATGTTATGCATCGTTGAGCAGAAGCAATAGTGCCAGCAGCCTCTGAACTTCCTGATATGTGAGAAAACAAACCATGCTTTTATTTGACTACTAGCATTCAGTTTTCTCTTATTTGCAATTGAACACAATCCTAACTTATCCTTGCTTTTAAAGAATTGCCAGCCCATTATAAAAGGGAGAGAAAATTCCTGACAGTGTAAACTTTCAAAGAAATGTACAATGCAGAAAAAAGGCCAGGAATCACAACTGCAGTGGTGGGAGATGCTGGGGAAAAGCGACCGATTGGCACCTGCAGGTATCTGTGGGCAAGATAGCTGGGGGGAGAGGGAGACAAAGTGGAAGAGGGTAAGTAGCCACGTGGACGTGGGAAACGGTACCCAGGGTCAGAGGAGAGGTGGGCAAAGATTTTGGTGATTGAGGCACATGTGTTGGAAGCCTGAGAATTACAGGCTCAGGGTTTTTGATTTTTCTTAGTCACTAACTGTCTGCATAATCTTTCACATACGCACATTCCTTTCTAGATTGAGAGGGAAGAGGATAGAAAGCAGGAAGGCCGGAAGCAAGGGCAGACGAACACTCAAAGGAAATGCTCAGGAGCCATACTGGAAAGAGCATTTAGGGGAGCTTGCAGAGATGAGCTTGCCTCTAGCAACGTGTAATAAAAAGCAGCGGTTAGACCAACGGGGCTGGGGTTGGATTGCACGAGGCTTTATGAGCCAAAAACCATAAGAAACTATATGCTTGGGTGAAAAACGTTCTCTTCTGTCCCAGCCCGGGAGCAGTACGTCTCTCACTGAGAGCAGAACTCATGTGCTGTCTGGACAGGTTACTGAAAGGTTAATCCATCATATCTTTCAGCCAAGAAATGTCAGACTTCAAATCTCACTTAAATATGTTCAGCAATTTCAGGGGCATCATTGTGCTTGAGAAGAATTTGCATCTTACTTTGGGAGACGATGAGATATAAAGCAATCTTGAACAGAGCCATGCGTATTCTAGCTGGCTTGATCTGAGAACCTAAGAAATGAAAGCACACTTAGTACAACCCTCTGATTTTAAAGATGCTGACAATGGTCTGGAAAGGGAAGGTGACGGCCAACTCAGCATCAGAGCAGATGCCCTGAAATTAACATGTTTTTTCTTCTTAAATTTCTGATTTCATCCTCTCTCAGCTGGTGATGTTACACTCTGAGTTACCCTCTTTGCCATTTTACATCCATGCATTCATGCATTCATTCATTAAACAGAAAATTCACTAAGCATCTGGCATGTCTCAAGCATTCTTTTAGTTGCTAGGGATAAAGAAATCAACATAAAAGACAAATATCCTATTCATTCTCAAGGGGATACACACCAAGACGACAACTTTTTTTCTTAATTCTCTTTCAAAACTGTGATGGCCTCTGAAGATGCTCTGAGTTTTGCTTGCAACCAAAATCCCAGTACGAAACATCAAGTTATTCTCAACAGCTGGTAACTTGGCAGGTCGTGAGCGGGTTAATCAAGAATATGCCCTGATTCAAGAAACCTTTGGAAGGCAAGCTGTTCCTTTCCCTGAAGAAGAACTAAGAAATTGGCTGATTTTTTACAGTCACTGGTTTTCCCGGTGGCTTGAGCAGCCTCAGCCGTCAGAAGCAATTGTCACTTGTCTCCAAGTAGCGACTCTGTAAGGATGGACCACTACGCATCCCTGGACAGTAAAAAGGAGGTCAACTCATGAATCTCAAACATGACTGCTTTTTCCAAGCCACTATTTGCATTTAGTCAACTTCCCACTTGGCTGTGGGGGGGGGGGGAAATGGAGGAGGCTGATTTTATGATTCATTTTATTTTTTTAATTTTTTTGTGTGTGATCTATTTTTTAAAATTTTTTATCGGAGTATAGTTGATTTACAATGTTGTGTTAGTTTCTGCTATAATCACTTATACATGTACATATCACCACTCATTTTTAGATTCTTGAAAATTAGGGGATAATTGGATATCATGTCTGTGTGGGAATCCATCCAGAGAATTCAAATTCAGTGGGAGTTTAGGGCAGGCATATATATAAATATATATACATATATGTGTGTGTGTGTATATATATATATATATATATATATAGAGAGAGAGAGAGAGAGAGAGAGAGAGAGAGAGGAACTATTTTAATATTTCATTACATTTCTAAGGCAGTGGTTCTAAAGATATGCTCTTACCTTTGTGAATTCTCTAGTAATCTGTGTATGCATTTCTTGCAGTACTATACTAGAGTAATTTTAAAAATAATCTCCACAATACTAGTTTTCCTGAATAAATTAGTAAGTGATTTATGCCATTCTTCATTGGTTCTTTCACTAAAGTAATACCTTTCCCCCATAAGGACTCCCTTTATTGGTTCCAAAGCCTTTTTAATTCCTCCATTCTTTTTTTTATTGAAGTATAGTTGATTTACAATGTTGGGTTAGTTTCAAGTGTACAGCAAAGTGACATATGTGTGTATATATATATGTGTATATATATGTATGTATGTATGTATATATATATATATATATATATATATATATATATTCTTTTTCAGCTTATTTTCCTTTATAGGTTATTACAAAATATTGAGTATAGTTCCCTGTGCTATACAGTAGGTACTTGTTGGGTACCTATTTTATATATAGTAGTGTGTATATGTTAATCCCAAATTCCTAATTTATCCCTCCCCCTTCTCCTCTGGTAACCTTATTTGAACACCACCAAGTACTAAAGGACGTGGCGAAAGGCGAGGTACTCATTCATTTTATAGATGAGAGGACAGAAGCTTGGAAGTTAAATTGACTTGTCCAACACCAACACATGCCAGGACACAAATTGAAAACAACTGACCCTCAGTCCAGAGCTGTTTCCTCATCAGCTCTGAGGATTCTGATGAGGTTCCCCCCACATCCCACCCTTACTCTTTCCTCCATCACATTTCTCTCAATGAATCAATAAACCAGCAAAAATGGAATGCTTAAAACTCTTATGACCTTCTAGGCCATCAAACTTTTCTAAACAGTGAACATTTTTGTTAACTCTTTTATAATAGTATCTTTTCATTTAATGAATCAGTGCCAGAGATTTTTAACTCAACCCCTTCAAAAAACAAACATCTCTCTCTTTGTATATCCTTAGAGGATAAAAATGATTGAGTCTTCATCCTGTCAATGGGAAAGGGATAATTGTACTCAGATCTCAAGGCTCATTCAGCACGGTTGATGGAACGTTTAAACACATAGAATTCAACTTTATAAAAAATATAAAGAAAGCATCCCTTTCATATGATTAACACTATCAATTTGAATAACAGTTTACAATACTGGATATCAAAATCAGACTTCTCTCATATGACCAGCTGTCATTGAAATCGTGACCTCTGCATGCTAAAAGAGAAATTACACTGACTTTTTAGAATTGTGCTATTTTCAGCCTCTTTTTCTGCTGCTCGTTCCCCACCTCCCCTTAGTGTCTCTGCTAAGATAGATCAGTACTGCAGCAAAATATCGTTCTCTTGAGACTTGAAAGACTACACATATCAATAAAAGCCATTTTTAAAGAATGTGAGCATTTATCATTGTTAAAGGAATCTTGCTATTTATCAGCGTGTATGTCTCAAATCAAAGAAGTGGAAACAAATGAATTCTGCATTTAATGGCTTTAGAGATATGTCACCCTCACCATTTTTCACACGCTCAGAGGAAATTCTTCCCCTCCCTCACTGAAGAGTGTAGTATTTAAGGCTTTATGTCACATGACGCTTCTCTTTTTTTGATTGAAGTATAATTGATTCACAATGTTGTGTTAATTTCAATTGTATGGCAAAGGGATTCAGATTCTTTTCCCTTATAGGTTATTACAAAATATTGAGTATAGTTCCCTGTGCTATACAGTAGGTCCTTGTTGGTTATCTATTTTATTGGGATTAACATATACACACATAACACTTCTTTAAGCACAAGAGATAAAGCAAGATGCTGGATCACATCACAGTCTTCATCTATGTGACTAAATCGGGTGGCTTTGTATAAATGCTTCCCATGTCCCAGGAGATGACTGAACTGTAAACAGTAAAGGAGTGAAGAGTTCATTGAGTTTTCCAAGGGTCTTGGACAGAATGAGACATGTTAAGTGGATTCCTCCATGTTCCAATTTACTGGTCTGCCCTTGGAGAAATCTTGCTCACACTTCTTCTGTTTCCTTTAGAGCATTCCCACAAGAACTCAAGCCACACACCAGGCCAGCAAGTTTGGGAAATCAATACTTCCTGAATTCTTAGGTCACTTAAGACTTCGAAGAATTTACTGCTCTAAATCTCTCCAGACACGTAAGTGTATCATTTGCAAATGAGATGTGGGCTTATTGACAAGATTGTTCTGAAATAATCTCATTCACTTCCTTCCATATTATCAACCACACTGGTTTAGATGGGGTGCAAGCCTTCTATCCAGGAATCGGGAAACAGATCCTTCAACCATCTCCCAAGTTTTACTCAAAGCTGCACCAGATAAAGCTGAAGTCCTGTTCTAAGAAGGGGCTGTTCGTATTAAACCAGGATGACATTTTTTCTTCAGTGTATTTGCAAATATACTTGCCTTTTGTGACATATTCATTTTTATTGTGATTTGATAATAGAAATGAAAGATTTTTCATTCTTAAACCCACAGTATATTCAAAAGAGGAACAGAACTTCCCTGGTGGCGCAGTGGTTAGGAATCCGCCTGCCAATGCAGGGGACACGGGTTCGAGCCCTGTTCCGGGAGGATCCCACATGCCACGGAGTAACTAAGCCTGTGCACCACAACTACTGAGCCTGCACTCTAGAGCCCACGAGCCACAAGTACTGAGCCCGCGTGCCATAACTACTGAGCTTACGTGCCACAATTACTGAAGCCTGCATGCCTAGAGCCCATGCTCCACAACAAAGAAAAGCCACCTCAATGAGAAGCCTGTGCACCGCAATGAAGAGTAGCCTCTGTTCGCCACAACTAGAGAAAGCCCGTGCGCAGCAATGAAGATCCAACACAGCCAGAAATAAATAAATAAATAAATTTATTTTTAAAAAAAGGAATAAATAAAATCACACCTTTAATGACCTCAATATAAGCGAGAAGAAAGGAAGAGACAGGAATGCAGATATCCTCAAATTCTAGACAGAGACATGAACGATTAAATAAACCATGGGCAGGTTTTAATGCTTTATGTTTTCGTTAACAAAAGGGAGAAAAAAAGAATAAGAGAGGATAGGGCATCATAGTCACCTGTCATCGCATATGCAAAGGGTTATTGAAACTGAATAAATGAAATAAAAATTAATGAGAAGTCTATGTTTCGTGCATAAAAATAAAACCCATGCTTTCGAAGCAATCGAGCCTGCAATTGGATTGCTTCTGGTAAACAGAGTTGCAGGTTAGTGTCAGAGCAACAGCCACAAGGGAAGAATGTGAGATAGTGAATTTTCCTACCCAGAGTATAATAGTCAGCAATCGCACAAACCTCAAGTTT
The DNA here is from genome assembly GCF_028021215.1 of Eschrichtius robustus. Taxonomy (NCBI): domain Eukaryota; kingdom Metazoa; phylum Chordata; class Mammalia; order Artiodactyla; family Eschrichtiidae; genus Eschrichtius; species Eschrichtius robustus. The sequence continues at coordinate 9,426,733 of NC_090835.1, forward strand.
ATCGATTGTCCCAACAATGCCAAATTACATCTTGAAATGTGATTATACAAAATAAGTCTAATCAACCAGATGTTAAATGTTTAATGCAAAATGTTAAGAAAATGCACGTAATCTTGTGAAAAATGAATATGGGTTTTAATGTAGGTTGAACCAAGCAACCACCTTTGTGGTGATGCGAGCTCCGAGCATTAAGCTAGCTCTGGCACATTTCCCTCCCTAGAGGGGAAGGGACACGGTTTGTGTCATTCAAATATCTTAATTAGAGACTAGGATCAGATCTGGATTGCTACCTTTTGACAGTGTTGTGAATTAAAAGAATCAAATGAATGCGCACAATCATCCACATCTGAAGAGAGTTTCTACTGGGTTGGCCAAAAAGTTTGTTTGGGTTTTCCGTACCATGTCATGGAAAACCCGAACGAACTTTTTGGCCAAAGCCATATATTCGTATATGGCGTGAATTCAACCCACGTTACCTGCTAATGACATTGCATAGACTTAAGCTCCAAACGCTGTATACACACTAAAATCACTGATGGGCTTCAGGAACTACTCTAAGGTAAATGGGAAGAAGAAAATTCCCTAAGGAAAGATGGTAAATAGAAGGTGGCAAGGCATTAAAAAAAAAAAAACAAAAAAAAAACAAGAATCCTGTATTCCTCTCAGACCAAAGTGTGAGTTGTCTTATCAAAAGGGGTTGGAAATGACATATGCACAATACTATGTTTAAAACAGATAACCAACCATGACCTACTGTATACCACAGGGAACTCTGCTCAATATTCTGTAATAACCTAAATGGGAAAAGAATTTGAAAAAGAATAGATATACGTATATATATAACTGAATCACCTTGCTCTGTACCTGAAACTAACACAGCACTGTAAATCAACTATAGTCCAATATAAAATAAAAATTAAAAAAGGGGGAGGTTGACATCACACTGAAATTTTAAAAAGCCATGGACTATGTGGAAGTTAGAGGCGTCTAAAATTTCGGCAGTCGTAGAACATACACTCAGTTCTGCCTGGTCCTCTGGGACATAGGGATTTACCTGGATGTTGTAAATATATGCTCACTGCACCTTACAACATTTTACCTAGAGTGTACTACCTGTATGCTTTTGGACTATCTCCCCGTATAATTTATGGTTGTGTGCTTTTGGATAAGCATGGGAGGTTTACTATGCACTAGACCCAACTGAATGAAGGTGCTCATGTATGACCTTCATTCAATAAAATAACACAAGAACACTGCAGGTTGAAACAGAGGCATACTGAAATGGGGTGGTGCAAATGATCAGGCAACAAAAGATGCACCATCTGTAGGGAATTTTAGAAAGAAATTACAAGTTATCTGCTTTTTATTACAACCATAGGCTAGCCATTCTAAACAATGGCAGGAAAAAACGCTCCACTGCAAAAAATTTTGGTTGATCTAATTCAGGATCTGTAAAGGGTCAGATAGTCAATATTTCAGACTTTGTAGGTCACGTGATCTCTGTTGCAGCTACTCAACTCTGTTGCAGCATGACAGCAGCCAACTTCCTTAGAAGATGTGTAAAAAATGGTCATTTAAAAAACTATTTCTAACAATAGGCAGCTGAAAAAATTTAACCCATAAGTCAAAGTTTACTGACCCCTGGTCTAAGTTCTAAACAATTGCAGTGACTATTGTTTTGATAATATATACATAAGCTCCAAATAAGCACCATTTTTATCACTTATTCTTTAACAAACATTGTATTCTACTTGTAACTGAACTCAGAGAATCCCAAATTATGCAGCTGGCTCCTGACATACACAGATTCAGTTAAGATATATTCATTTCAAGAGTAAGTTCACTACTGTTAGGGATAATCCAAGCTCACAGCAGGCATAGTTCTTGCCTCCAACTCCTCTAATATCGCATATTCTTAAACAGTACATTTGCAATTATCAGTCATATCACAGTGATTGTAAAGACGAAGAAACATTGCAATAAATACTTCCGTTCTGTTAACTGTTCTAAAGCAATGGATTAATATCAATAACTGGTATCGGTCACCATTTTACGAAATTTTACAGAAACAGAAAATTTCAGAAGGTCTTACAAAATATGATACATGTTTACGATTAATTTTTGACAAAGGTATTTTAAGGAAAAATCTCCAAATATGGAGACATTTGAAAAACTAATCTCAAAGAAATAAAGATATCAGTGTTCTGGCAATTTCTGGAATTTCTGATGAAATGGGAATTTCATGAATTTTGAATTTTATGGTTATCTGTAAGAGTTTTACTATTTGTATATCTATTGCTTCTTGTGGAAAAAAAACTTTTTGAAATAAAATTAATAAAAAGTGCTCTTTGATCAACTTTGAACAAATATAGATTAACAAATCTGGCTAAGGTGTCTACTGAACATGCGTATGCAAAGATCAGTTTTTACAAAATAGTTGACAAATTCGCAGAAGTTAAAGCTTCCAAACAGAAACTGGGATGCTATTTCTTACTGTAACGGGCCAAACAATATGGAGGTACAATATTTTTCCTTTTTTTAAAAAAAGATAATGTATTTAAAATGTATCATCTCTTACTGTTTTTCTATTCTATACTGTAATTTTTATTTGTATATTTATTTATTTATTGTTTTATCATAAGCATGCAGACATATGAAATGCAATAAAGTAAGATTTTTACTGCTAGAATTTCTTTTTCTTCCATTATTACTATTATTATTCATTTCATTTCATGATTATTATTGAAAATTGTTTTGTCATGTAGAGGAAAGAGTTGTTAAAAAATGATTTACTTTGAGTGTCAAACAGGCTAAGTGCACCAAAGGTAAACAACAGTTTTGTTTCATAAATGGAAGAAAAGGTGAGAAGGTGATTTTCCCGAGACTAGCCAGGAGGTAAATTAAGTGTGATTTCAAAAGTAGGTCTACAGGCACACGAAAAGATGTTCAACACCGCTAATTACCAGAGAAACGCAAATCAAAATACAAGGTACCACCTCACACTAGTCATGCCCCAAAGCCTCAGGTGGAGTAAACCTGAGTTAGAACATGAAAAGCCAGCCCGAGGTTCCCTAGGCAGTGCTCTATTGAGACTTGATTAAATACAGATTGCAATAAAGAGGCAGAAGGTGTCACAACTTGTAAATTCACCTGGTCCAGACTTCTGCAAACTGCATCTCCCTATTCAAAGCAGATGACAGAGCCCCTGCTATTACTATAATTACGTAATACAGCGCTGATATTTTAAAACATATCTGTCCAGTTTGACTGTTAGCATTGGTCCTCTGCACTAGTGTGCAGATCCAAGAGAAAGCACACGTGTACACACACACACGTACACACCACATACACATATCACGCACACGCACCACACACAACGCACACATCACACACGGACATGCACAGACATCACAAACACACCCCCCCACACACACTATACAGGTACACATCACACACAAACACCACACACACACCACCCACTCCTCACTCTTGAAGCCAACTACTCTGGTACTTCGGTAATCAGTATTTTGTGACTATGTGTATCTATGCTTATGAGTACTGTGATTTCTACTTAGCTAATTAAACCTAGGGAAATTAATGTGTTTCTCTCAATTTCCTTCAAAGCTCATTTTTCTATCACAACTTAATGAGTTATTAGGATGCCATAGAGACAAATTAAGATTCTCTATTATGCTTTCCTTCCTCAGAAGGATACTGTCACCGTAGTTCCAGATATATTTGAACTGTCGCTTTACAAAGGTATAGACAGCACTTTTAATTACAAGACCTAATCTTCTGAATCGGTTTGATTAATATGTTGCTGGAATCAGCTTTCATGTAAAATTGGTTTTATTAGAACTTTAAAATAAAATATCAGGTCAGGAACTCCATTTTATTTCTTAAAAAAAAAAATAAAACTGCTGAAGTGTTTTATGTGTGTCAATAATTCTTCTTTGTGAAGTTTTTAACTGCCAGTAAAAGTCCATGGGTAGAAGTTTGAAGAATCTTTCAGTGATTTTGGCTCCAATAGGCTACATGTGTGTCGATACTCATCTTAAATGATTTTTTTAAAAACTTATTTTATTTATTTATTTGTGGCTGTGTTGGGTCTTTGTTGCTGCACGTGGGCTTTCTCTAGTTGTGGCAAGCGGGGGCTACTCTTCATTGTGGTGCATGGGTTTCTCATTTCACTGGCTTCTCTTGTTGCGGAGCATGGGCTCTAGGCATGCGGGCTTCAGTAATTGTGGCACGTGAGCTCAGTAGTTGTGGCGCACGGGCTTAGTTGCTCCGCAGCATGTGGGATCTTCCCCGGACCAGGGCTCAAACCCATGTCCCCTGCACTGGCAGGCGGATTCTTAACCACTGCACCACCAGGGAAGCCCTGAAATGACACTCCTGATAAAAGCATTTCTTCCAAATAATGCCCCAAAGCCTTTAAACTCAACTCATCCAGCCAAATGCCTTTCCAAACTCTTCTCGCTGGTTGGTTTGCATTTAACAGTTAAGTTTTCACTTTGAATTCTTTCTGGTTTTTTAGAGTCAAAAGTACTCTTTCATATGCATTAAATCAAGATTGCCCCACGAAGCATGGGGCTCATTCTTCTTAAACTATTTACTTGTTTGCATATGAATTTGGTGTTTGTGTTTATTTTCTATTAATAATAGTAACTGAAAAGTAAACTCCTCATCCAAACTTGTATTGAGAACTTAGTGTGTGCTAAGCTTTGTATTTCACATTTCATGTGCATTATCTAATTTAATTTCACATTTTTATGAGGTTGAGACCACTCTTGCCTTCATTTAACAGATGTGAAAACTGAAGCACAAAGAGGTTAAAGAAAAAGACCCTTTTTTCTAGGGTGACAGCATTAGCATCTAACCCAGGCTGTCTCACCCTAGGACTCAATGTTCTTGACACGTCCCACAACTCAGAACTTGGAATTAGAGAGATTAAAGTCAAGGCCATATAAAGAGTAAGTGGTAGGTTAAAGATGTGAATATAGGTTTCCCAATAAACCAATCAAAATTGAAACAGAAAAGTAAAGTAACCTGCCTACAATTAAAGGAATCTGAGATTAGGTCCAGTGACGAAAACTTAGTCCTAAATCTCCAAGCCCAGGGCTCCATTGTGTGCTCGTTAATCCTTGGATAGGATGGAAAGGAAGAAGGGAAATTCCTCTGGTCCACATTTCCCAAATGAAGCCCCACTTCTGTAAATGTGAATAAAAGAGTATTTGGCTAAATATATTTGGGAGATTATTGCACAGTATATCTCACTCTCGGTGTTTCATAATGTGATTTTAATACAATAAAGATTTTTAGAAGTCCTGCATAAAAGGTACCTTCTTAGTTATGTTTAATCAGCGTTGCCCAGATTTACTAGTTCACAGATCCTATTTATGTAGGCAGCATAATGACACCCCAAAGATGCCCAATCCTTAAATCCCAGAAATGTTGATTATGTTACATCACATGGCAAGAAAAAAAGTAAGGGTGTACATGGAATTAGGATAGACAACTGACTTTGAGGTGGGGAGATGCTCCTGGATTATCTAGTGGGCCCATAGTAATCACTGGGTCATTGTAAGTGAAAGAGGGAAGTAGAAGAGTTAGAGAGAGATTCGAAGATGCTACACTATCAGCTGTGAAGATGGAAGGTGACCATAAGCCAAGGAATGGGATCAGCCTCCAGAATCTGGAAATTGCAAGGAATCAAGTTCTTCTTCATTCCAATCTCCAGAAGGAATACAGCCTTGCAGACACCTTGGTTTTAGACATCTGAGACCCCTTTTGGTCTTGGACCTCTATTACTGTAAGATAATCTATCTTGTTTTGTATTGTTTTAAGCCACAACTTTTACGGTAATTTTTTATAGCAGTAAACAGAAAGCGAATACGCCATCTTCCTTGCAACACCTACTCTCAAATTTAATTTTGGAAATACTGATCTAGTCCATCATCCTGGCTTGAAGAGACACATCTTGAAAGCTTGTGGAAAATGGAATTCTGATGTTTCAACGTAGTGTTTCTAAAATGTTAACGTGCACAAGAATTGTGTAGATATGTTTTAAAAATATAGGTGCTGATTCAGTAGGTCTGGGGCGGAGCCTAAAGTTCTGCATTTCTGAAAACCTCCCAGGTGATGTTGGTGTTGATGCTGCTGGTTGATGTTCACATTTAGAGGAGCAAAGTTTAAAGAAAAGCATAAGAACAAAACAAACAGAAAACAGCTTCAGCCTTCTTAGGAAAACTTTGGTAAAAGGAATCCCATGAAGTTTCAAATAGAAAATGCCTACCTGCAGATAAATGATCATGGAAACATATTTGTAAGTACTGTTCCATTCATCAGTTTTTATGACACAGAAAAATTTCTGCATGAAGGGGATAGAGGAGAAATGTTACAATTCATTGAGGTCTCCTATTCCTAACAACTGAGAAACTATCTGCCTCACTAATAAGACAGAAGAGGTATAAAGCACAAAAGGAGGTCTTATAAAATATTCTCTATTTGACCACGAAGTCATAGAAAGTATCTGTTTAGCACTGTAAAAAGAATTAGATTTACATAGAATAAGACAATAAATTAAAAAAGACTCTGGAATGTTCTGCCTTATTCTCTTTTAAAAACTATACTTTAAAACAAATTTTATTTCCATGTTTCACCCTTGCTTTAGAAACACCCAAGTGCATGGAACCAGAAAGCCTCATCAATTATCTCACCACTTAACCTGCCTGGGGGAAGAAAAAGAGCTTAAGTAAATTAGAGGATGCCAAAAAGAACCATTCTCTGCTACCTCTGCCAGCACAAGAAGAACAGATGCTTTTTTTTTTTTCTTTTTTCTTTTCAGAGTAAATTTAGCATCCATGAAAGGTGCCAAGTTAAAATCCCTAGAAACGAATGCATTCTCCTTACCTGCAAGTCTGACAATGGTGATAAAAGCTTTTTCATAAAACTGCTTAGTCCCATAGGAGAGCTCATTTCTGGACCATTTCTACGTAACTGGTCTTTATATAAGGAGATAGAAATTACAGACTCAACCATTAGCAAGCCGTCAATTGTAGGTGCTTTGAAGATTAACTCAAAATACATCATTCTGTGCCTCAAGAAACCTTTGTTTCAACATCACCACATGTGTACAGTGCCATAGAACTTACAAAGCACTCTATGATAATAAACACTTATTGTAAACACTTTCCTGAGCTCTTGCTACGTGCCAGGCACTACGAGGCTTTGTATCAGTGCTTTACATGTTTTAACGTATTTACCTCTCATGACAGGCTACAAATAGGTATCATTGTTACTTCAATTTTGCAGATGCACAAGCTGAAACACAAAGTCACCACATACATCACATATGCTGCCTACGATCACACAGCTAACCAGGAGAGGAGCCAGGATTTGAACCTAGGATACTGGTTCCAGAGATCACTCATTTCATAATTATACAACATAACTGCTGTCACAATTCCAAAAAAAAAAAAAAAAGACAGAAAATTGCACTGACTGAATGATGAAACTGATACCCAGGGAGCATGATATGCCAAATGTCACACATGAAGTACGACAAGAAGTCATATTTAAATGCAGCGTTCTGCCTTCAGAGACCAAGGACTATCCAACTGGTCTGGATACACTGACTCAACATGCTACCTTTTACTGAGTTACTGTTAGTGTAGATAGATTCTACTTTCCCCATAAGAATAAAAGAGGGGTAAACGCTTTTATGACTAATGAGGGTATAAAATGCTAAATATTTCTGGCTTTCCAAAGAAACAACAATTTAGCTTTCATTTTAATAGAGTAAACACACCCATTTCTGATGGGACCATCTAGGCATTGGAAGAAACTCAGGCTGGCGAGGTTCCCTTGTGGTCACCAGCTCCCCTTTCTGACACTGAGCCAACAGTGAAGTTTTCCAGGGAAGGACATGGGCCAAGGTTTTCAGCACCAGGAGAAACAGTCCAGATATGACCATGTGTTTGGTAAAACTGGTTCCCAGCAGGAAAAACCATAACCACAACTCAACAGGCTTTTCAGACTATCAGTTCTTTGGTTTCAATGAATATAAACCAACTCAAGCTTTCTTCCTCTCTTATGTACACGGACACAGACATACACATCAGAAGGTAAGGAGCCCTGGAGAAGCAGTCACCCCATGGAAACCAGTGTTCAGCAGGGTCTTATAGGAGTGGAGCTGAAAAGGCATGAAGGTCAAGGGTACCTACCCCTCACCTGCTCTTTAGGGCACACCTTATGGCTGCTTGATGTCTTACCTTCCAACCTCCTTTCATCTTTATACTCCAGTCTCCACAGAGAACTTCCTCTGCTTCCTCATGGTTTCTGCTCCCTCATAACTTTAGCGTGCACTCATCTAGAGAAGGCTGTGACGGCAACTCTTAGAGCCAACACCAAGGCTAACTGGCTTTTCCTCTCAGTACTGCCACATATGATTTGGTCAAATGTCCACACCTCATGCAATCAGTTGTGCAGAGGGGCAAAGGAGGAGCACGCTTTGTAACAGATACCTTTATCCCGACTTCTTCCAGTTGCGATGATGGTTATAGTAAGAGGAGATGTGGGTCATGCCGAAATTTACCTATCCTGATCACGCTGAAATTGATCCAGGTTAGGCCCACGCCTTAATTCTTTAGAATAAATTGAGGGGGTTTTTTAGGGCTTAAGGCTTTCAGATAATATGAGTTATACCTTTACTTGACAAAACATTCCAATATTTAATGAACCTCAACACAACCCTTACACCAACTCAGTTGTGAGTAAATCAGTAATATGTTGTTTTTATATGTGTTGAAAAACTAAAGCATTATCATACAATATTTAATATTGACACCAAAGTGTATATTAGAATCATAAATTCTCAGGGGTGTAAAGAAACTACAGAAATCATCTATATTGGACCTGACATTGTTTTCCCCTGAGATCAAAGCAATGCGGTTTCAATAATATTGAAATTTCTAATCTTAGGCCTCCCAAAAAGCTAAATGATAATTGTATTTGATATTTATTTGCTTTGAAATGCCTCAGTTTATAACCAGCCCATTCAGCAAAGACCCGAGGATTCCCTTTATTCCAATTATATCTCACACATTTTCTCCCAATGCTCTTGCTGATTCAAACTTTATCATAGCTCTTCTGAACTTACCTTCTGAACTTGCTCATTTACTTGTCTTACCACCTGGATAGTGACTACCTGATAGCAGGAATCACAACTTACTCATCATTATGTCCTTAACCCCAAGTAAATACCTATGTAAATAGGTGCTCAATATATGTTTGTCAGATCAATAATAAATGAATCAAAAAGTCTATACATTAAATAATCAGTAAGTTAGAAAGAAGACTAGAAAAAAGGAAATAAGATGGTCTTTTAAGAAGCTTAAGAAGGTGAATTAAAACAATGATGTCACTCACTTTTTTAAATATAAAATACTATTCAGTTAATAATTAAATATATGTTTTCATTTACCTGAACACTGATTTGCTCAAATAAAACAAATTGTAGAGTTTGGATTTTATCAAATTTTAATTTTCATATTTAGTTTAACCATGATAAAATTAAAGTCAAAAACAAAATCAAACCAACAGCCTAACACTAATGCTTAATTAAGATTATTTTTCAGAAATTGCTTTAAGGCATCTTCTATTAAACATGACCTTATCATTTTGAGTGTGTCTTAAATATAGCTTTTATGCATCTTATCACTGCTAAGAATATTTATGCTGAGTAAATCAAACTCCCCATAATATATAAATGCTACTGCAAAATTAATTTAAAAATCAAAATGTTATTCAATAACAATTGAAAGGCAAATATTAAAAAGACAAGGACTTCCCTGGTGGCGCAGTGGTTAAGAATCCGCCTGCCAATGCAGGGGACATGGGTTCGAGCCCTGGTCTGGGAAGATCCCACATGCCGCGGAGCAACTGGGCCCGTGCGCCACAACTACTGAGCCTGCACTCTAGAGCCCAGGAGCCACAACTACTGAGCACTTGTGCCACAACTACTGAAGCCCGCGTACCTAGAGCCCGTGCTTCACAACAAGAGAAGCCACCGCAATGAGAAGCCCACGCACGCAACAAAGAGTAGCCCCAGCTCGCCGCAACTAGAGAAAGTCCGCGGGCAGCAACGAAGACCCAACGCAGCCAAAAATAAATAAATAAATTTATATATATATAAAAAAAGACAAGATAGCAAAAAGTGTTTATCCTCACAGTAATATATGACTTAGAATTCTTAATATATTGAAAAATCATCAATTATTACTTAGTCCTATAGTAGCCTGAGGAAAAAATAGATTCAAATATAACAAATAGGTATCACAACCATCTTTCTTAGCTAATAACTATGAAAAATGTAAAACATGCCAGTACTTTTCCATCCATTTTCTTTTGTCTTCATCTTATTCCCTCTCACCCTACTCCTTTTTAACATGTCTTATTAAAAGAAAACTATAAGGACACAGACAATGCAATGAAAATATTCAAAATGTATAGGAACAACCATTTCTTCTTAATGAACAGATGATGATCCAGACAGCTAGATTAATACCATATGAACATCTACCCCAGGCCACTACTGATTGGTTCAGAATGTCCATCTTGATCAAATGCGGCCAATAAGAGACATCTTTTACAAAATAATGTGGATAGTAGATAGAAATAGATTGTGTTTTAAATGGTCTTACTGGGCAAAGTAAAGCATTGGAAATCTCCTGCTAGCTCACACATTTTTGTTTTCTTAGAAAAGTGTCTAGTCCATGAAATCTAACATTCTAGAAATCACTTATCCAGATTAGTGTGGCGGGCCAAAGTCTTTATGAGGGGGAAAATATGAGGTTAAAACTGGACTCTAGGGTTGTAATGGTTCCTTTTATGTGTCAAATTGACCGGGCCCTGGGGTGCCTAAATTAAACATTATCATATCTATATCTATATCTATATTTTATTTTTCATTCAAGTCCAAGCAATGAGAGTTTGGCCATGTGGTGGATTAAGCATGCTTTCTTTGACTGAACTAACTACCAATTATAATATTGTTTTTCATTGGTTCAAGTTCAAAACAAACAACCCTTATAACAAAACCTAACTGTAATCTGGGAAGGCGTTGTACTTTCACAATAAACCAACTGTCCCTGAGCATAATGATAACAATAACTAATATGTTATATTACTGTACCAATAAAGTATTTTTCTATACTTTATACTGTGTATGTGGTTCTCACTTGCACAACAAGAAGAAAAACAAACATTCAAAAGTCAAAAATACTTAGGTGTTACAAATCCTAAGGGCTAGGGCTGTATTTCATTGGGTCAAAAAGATGAGTAAGTGATCATGTGGCCTCACTTTTGGTTTGAGCTAGTCTGAAATATAACCCACAAAGAACCTGACAATTAGAATTCGAAGAGTATATTCTAGTCCTCTATCTTAGCCATTGATCCTGCAGCAATTTTCATCTAAGATAGTTACGGAGCATGCACTAAGTCCTAGACCAGATCAGGACTCGGAAGTACGTCCAAGATTAAGTCCAGTGTGTAAAGAAGCTCCCATCTATGGGAGCCTGACACAGGACACTCTTTTAGCAGCTACTGTGTATCTTGGCAGGGAATCAAGGGAGAAATTAAACAAATTAGCCTTTTGCAATTAACTGGGTTGGGGATGAAGTCACAGTTTTGGAAGGGAGATACTAAAATTTAGAGGTTGTTCGTTTTCTCTTAAACAGAGGCAATGTGTTTACAATAAAGGGACAGGCGCTGTTATACATATATTCCATTAAAGAGGTAGTGGTTAAAATGAGAAATTTCACATGCAGTGTGGTGGTGTGTCATCTTCTGCAATCGCCTAAAACATGCCCTCCTATACAGTCCTATGTCTTAAGGATACATTCTCAGTGACAGCTCTTAGGAAGGTTAGGTCAAACTCTTCATCGCCAGGTTGGGCATCAGAAGGCTGCATCATCCTAGCCTCAGTTACTCATGTGGAAATTGAGCGTGTGTGTTCTCTGGCCTATATCATACGGAAGTTGAGACTCCAAATGAGTTGCTTTACATTATAAAGTAATGTACAAATGTCTAAGAATATGAGAGGAAGAGAGGAAAAGGTCATGGACGGGAGTAAGGAAAGAGATGGGGAGGAAGGACCAGAAAGATGACAATGGAGAAATAAGATGAAGCTGAGGTGTAAGAGTAAGTGATTGTGTCCTAACCACCCAGAAATGGCTTTCTTCAATAAAACATGTGTATGAGTTAAAGTTCCCTGGGATGTCTTTCTTCTCCATGAATCTGTCACAATAGTTAAGAGTTCTGTTTCCTTAATTCTTTTAGATGGGGCTGGGAAATACCCTGTTAAAACAGAAACACTGATCTCCCTGGAAGGGTACGGGAAGCAGTTATCACCTGCTAAGAGTACAACACAAATGTGATAAGATTCGATAGGCACTCAGTTGAGACAGCCCTGAGAAAACAGAAAGCTACCAGCTCAAGTGGCTTTTTTGAAATACTAATACAGGATAGACTGAGGATGCATTTAGGCGGATAAGAGAGGAGTGTTTTTTGAACTTGGAAGTGCGGTCCTCTGTACTCCTCAGCTAGGGACCTTGACATTGTGTGATTCTGATTCAGTGAGTCCAGGGTGAGGCCTGAGATTCTGCATTTCTAATAAACTCCAGGTGATGCTGAAGCTGCAACATTTTGAGGACAAAGAACATGCAACCTGGAGAGGCAACCATTTTTAAACCAAGCGGAGGTGTCACAGAGTAAATCCCTGGATGAATAGGAAGCAACGTAAGACATTGAGAATTGAGAAAAAGTAACTCAAAGAAAATGAGGAAGTGCTGAGAAAAATGTATGTCTTAAGATGAATGCTTCTTAAGCATTCATGTTTATCCACCATTCAATACCTTTTTGTCTATGATTCAATGCAAATGTTAAAGATACTATGGTGCCTAGAAGACCATCTTTGTCCACAATGAGGTGCAGTCTAGCTAGACTCCAGTGGAGAGCTAATTCAGTTATCAATCCAGCACAGAAGAAATGACAACAAGTTAAGATTTAAAGCAGTGGTTCTCAAAGTATGGTCCCAGATAAGCAACACCAGCATCACATGGAAACTTGTCAGTAATGCCAATTTTCTGGCTTTACCCCACATCTATTGAATCTGAAAATCTTGGGGTGGGACCCAGTGGCAGGCACATGAAAAGCCCTCCAGGTGATTCTGATGCACACTAAAGTTTGAGACATATGAATCTAAAGGAAGGGTAGGAGTTAATATGCAAAAGATTGGGGGAGTGGAGAGGGAGGGTTAAAATGAAAGAGGTGAGAAGATGTTCCTAGTTAAAGACCACAGCAAGAGGACTTGGGTCACAAAACAGCAGCCCACAGACTGAATTTGCTCATATCTTCCTTAGGCAACAGAAAAATCAACTTTAATTTGAACGAGGAGGAGAAGCAAGCTCTTCATGCATTTACATCATCAGCCTGGCCCCCAAAGGCCTCTGGTTTTGCCAGCTTGGCTAAATCATCACAGGAGAAACGGCTGAGAAGTCATCCCCAACTCTTCAGTGCAGTAGTTCTCAGCATGGCCACATACTAGAATTACCTCAGGACCTTTACACAGATGTAGGGGGTGAACCCAGAACAATTAAAATGCATCTCTGGGGTTGGGTCCAGGCATCAGATTTTTTTCAAAGCTCCTCAGATGATTCTAATGAGCAGCAAAGGTTGACTGAGCACCATTCAGTTTGAAAAATAAGAGTCAGCAAAGTTATGCTTCTGGCAGAATATCTTTGATGAAGCTTAAAGCAAGAAAGAGTACGGGAGTGTCCATTCTGACTTTCTTGTACAAGTCCCTTCTTTTCACATTGGGAAAGATTGTCTGTTAAATTTTAGGTGTGTTTTTGTGAGCAGAATGAATTATGGGTCCCACCACACAACAGTAGTAGAAACCGTGTGCTTCCATGGAAGATTATGCCTTGTTTAGAGAACACCTTTCCTTCTAGGCTATCTGCTTCTGATTCTATGGGGGCTCTGTCTTTTTATTGCCTTTGAGATAGGTCACAACTCTGCATCGTAGATAACTGATGGCAATAGGAAATAAGTCTTGTCCAAAGACATGCAAATACAGTCTGCTTGGTGGAGGTTCCATTGACTACCCCTCCCCCCAATCCAATTTTGCATCCATATGCAAGTATGCTTCAGTATTCCTGATCTAAAAATGTGTCTGTTCTTTGGATTCTCTTCTGAACTGGTTATAACATCACCCAGGGTCCTCCATGAATAACTAGTTAAATAAAAATTTTAATGGGTTCATTTTATATCTGTATGAGGGTCATTTACCATTATTGAAAGATTATATCTTAACACAACCTTGACTCTAAATTAGTGCAGAAGACATTTGAGAAACATGGAGGCATGAGGGGGTCTCTCTATGGGGGCTAATGAAAAACCTCAAGGGGTGTTTATAACCAGCTGGGCAGGCGTCTATTCCCTTCTTTCGCTGGGTCTGCAAACTAAGCTCTCACAACAATACTTCTAACCGCAGCCTCTAGACACCTCATCAGAATACCAATTCATACAATTTTCTCATTAACCCATTGCACAACATTTTAACATTTCAAGGTCTTGTGGTAACAGCTTGATTTCATTATGGGAGATAGAATAATCTTCTTGAATTGTTTTGCTAATAGAGAAAGAAAAACAAACAAACAAAAAAACTTCAGCTTTCTTTTCTCCTTGCCAACCAAAGATAGTGAGGTAGGCCTAATCAATAGTTGCCAAAATATATAACACCATCAACGTGGACCTTTTAAGTTCCTGTAATCAGTATTCATCAATGCATTTCAATTTTCCACAAAGAAGCAATTTCCACCTTTTTTTCTGACTCAAAAAAAAGGAAAAATCACAATTAACAACAAATTCCAAATGCACTAAAAGTTATGAGTTTCCCTGAAACAACAGACAAAAGCACCAGAGAACAATATCCAATTTCAACAGATATCTCCCCTCTGTATGGAAAACTACCAGTTGCTGTTACAAAATCAAATAAGTGCCCTGTTTAAACACTAAAGGGGCCTCCTGCAATCCCAAAGTCAAAGGGTCAGTTCAGTGGATATAAAACAAGTTCAAGTTACATTTAAATATAGAATAAAACTTATTTTTAGAATAGTTGGTTAGGTACCTCTGTTGAAAAAAAATGAATTATTCAAGTTTAAAAAGTGAATGTGATTTTATGATTGTAGGTTCAAGTACATTCGGCAACTTGAAATGTGATACAGTGCACAGTTTCTGTTTAGACTGTCATAAAATAAATATATTTTTCTGGGTTTCACCGAGTTTACGCCAAAAATTCTGAGCTGGATGTTTTTTGCTGTATTGGAAAAATAAAACAAAACAGAAATTATTTTGTTTGGTAAAAAAATAAGTAAGTAGGCGCATTGTGTTCCCTACACAAGGTTTTCAAAGGTAAGTAATAACAATGTTCAAAAGCATTGCTAATTCACAGAGATTTCTTTGTTACATGTAATTTCTGGGTACAACTCTGGTCACACGCAAACAATCCTTTCTGATGTTATTTGTCCTGCCTTGCAAAAAGCAATTTCCAGCAACCTCTGCCTCCACTGAGAAACTCCATGTTCCATGACATGGTTTTATTTTTCAAGACCAGTTCTTGTAATTTCATGCAGCAATTTAGGTGATTGTCAAGCAGAGTGTATTCAAACTAAATGCTTTCTTTTGAAAAGTAACACGCTGCTGTACTGAATCCTTCAATTTGTAGCCAGAAAAATTGAGTTTTAATAGCACTGGCTTTAACTTGTATTTTGGATTTTTTTTCCCCTTGAACAACAGACTAGTATTTTTTTTTTTTTTTCTTCTAGTGTATTATTATACTTACCATACCTTCCTTTGGTTATTTCATCATGGTGAGGTATATCAGAGCTTCTCGCGCTCTCTCTCTCTCTCTCTCAACCCTTTTTCAACTTCATTGTTATGGAGACAGAGGTGCTCTAGGGCTTACTGGATCTCACAGCGACCCTGGAGTCAGGATGGAGACACTGCCCCACACCCAGCACTGACCACTGTCTAGCTCAGGGGTCCCAAGGCAACGTCGATGGCCAGATACCCTTCCCCGCAACGCCACCTGGCCTCCCAGAGCATTCAGGAGGATTAAGGAGCTAATGCCATCAGAAGACTCGCACCTCTCAGCAGGGCCATCTTTGGAAGATGAAAAAGAAGAGCGTTCAGGCAGCTTAGAAAGGGAGCAAGAGAGGCAGCCTGGCCTGTTTTGCTCTGAGGCAGATTGAGAGAAAAGTGCAGCTCTCAAAGACAGGGAACGAAAGGACAAGCTCCGCCCACCCCCCACTCCCCATCCGGATAGCAACTGGCACAGCACTACGCTGGGCGTGAAATGTTCTCTCTCTCCAGCATGTTTATTTGCATTCTTTTGGCGTCACTTTAAGTTAAGCATTGTCCCTTTTCTTTTGGAACAAACCCCTCTAGGTGGGAATCATGACCTCACCTATGGCCCTCTCTGAAGGCCATGGAATCGCTTTTCTGCAGGACAAAGAAACAAAGTTACTAATCATTTCTTTGCTACTGCTGCTGATGGATAAAATGCAAATAAAACAAAATAATATCCATCTAATAGGATTATTATGAGTTATGATCTACAGTGCTCTTAGAAAAAGAGCCTTATGCATCATAAACAGTATACCTGTTTTTTAAATAAGTAAATTACATAAATAGATACTTCCTTCAAATTTCTGCCCTTAATTTAACCTCAAGTCAGATCAAAAGTCTGGACTTAAATGGTTTCCATTCAAAACATGCCCGGAAATAGCTAGAGTGTTAGACCCTAGTAAAGAGGCAGCTGGTCTGTATTATTTCTGATACCCTTTCTAGTATAGGATATATTTGAATGTGGCCCGAGTCCTTGGGAAAGAATTCACAAATACCCAGCCGCCCACTCACCTAGAAAAGGAAAAAGCGCCTGCTAAAAACCGTACCAGTTAAATTTGAACAACTGCCTCTCTACCAGCCACTAAATGCACATCCCCATTGGGAAAAATACATACAGACCCAATTAAAGTAAAGAAAATTATTAACCCCTAACTAATAATCAAGTGAACATTGATTGACTCTCCACTCAGTGGCAGGTTTAATGCAAGGTGCCTTGAATATCCACTCCTTTGGGCTACCTTCACTTGACAGGTGAGGGAACTGAGCCCAAAAGAGTGACCTTAATATGTCTGACACACTTGCTGTTAAGTGCTTTTCATCTGTTCACACACTTTGTCATCACAGTAATCCTCAGTTTATAGAACAGTGCACGCAACTCCAAGAAGCCACTGAGGTAGTCACTGGCAGAGTCTGAATTTTAATCTCTGAGACTCCAGCGCTTACTGTATCCATAACCAAAGCAGACACTTGACCACGGCCTTAGGGATGCAGAGGACAAGATGCAGCCTCTGCTCATGGAGACTCAGTTTATCCCTAAGTCTCAGCTCTTCATCCGCAAAACGAGATGAACACAGCAGAGCATCTCAAGGGGCCTTTGTGGGGCTAACGTTTTGTGACTGCTGGCAATCAAAATCGCTGACCAGAACCTTTCCCACGAAAAACAGTGAAGAATCAGTGCTATCGAGTACCTCCACAACCTTGCTCTACGAGTCCCACTTTGCTTATAACCATCCTGTGAAGCACCGGGCTCTTCCACGCAGCTTGAGCGTTTCTAAGACCTCAGTTTTACAAATTAAGTAATATTCTTTAAAAATGTATCGAGCAGCCAACATGGACTTTGGAATTCCAATTAGGCAGCCTTGGCTTGCTAGCCAAATGCTCTAGCAGAAAAGAGGGAGAAAAGAGATTCCAAATGAGTGGATGAAAGGCTGTGACCACAGACAGATCATTTACACTGTCAGCTTTGACTGTTCCATCTGGCTCCAACCTAGCAATAGACCAATGCCAATGCCTTTCATTTGGAACGTGCTGCAGGGTACACTCATTAATTTTCACATATACCTTAAATGAGTCTTGCAAAGTACTTTTACAAAACCCTTGGGGTTTTCAGTACTCACCTTGGATTGCCACATTTACATATCCTTTCCTGCTCCTTCAGCATCTGTGCGCACGACTGGACCCTCCCCACCGCTCAACTACCCTTTTGTCATCTTCCTTTCCTTCTGATTCTTCATAAGCTCTTAGAGTGGCAACAATGCACTCAGAGTTTACAGCACAGATTTCCTTGAAATAATAGAGGAGGACACGAGGAATGACGGCAAACATCCCTAGTCTTACAGTATACAAGGGTCGTCTTAATGGATTCAAATTAGTGGCCACCACTTCAAAAATTGGAATGTTCTTGGAAAAATCGGGATTTATAGCTCTCCTTGAAGAATCAGACAATTTAGCCACAATGGGTCCCTTTGTCCACAGCTGAATAGTAGCTTCGTTTCGAACAAGGATGTGTACCCTAGAGTTGCCCTTGTTCATGCTACTCCCCACTGCTTTCAAACCCTGTCTGCCTCCTTTGATAGTATTACCTACTTAGATCCTAGGCCTCCACGTTTTTGAATTTTGGCATAAAGCCTACTTTCCCAACCTGATCACCATTCCTTGGTGCCCTGTGCTCTAGGTTTAAGCATGTTTCTGTCCATCCTCCAATGACCCTAGAAGACAGGATACCAATGAAGTCAGAAGGGAGCTAGCTAAGAAATAGGACAGTGAAAAGACAGAGAAAGAGAATAAGGTTTAAACCTAGAGAAGGAAGCTGGCAAGGAAACACTATGTTATATAATGGCTTAATAATGATTAAACAAACAAACAAACAAATAAATAAAGTGGTTAGATAATGGACTTTGGAATCAGGCCGCCATGTCACTCACTGGATGTGATTTGTAAGCTATTTTATTTTCTGGGCCTGAGTAGTGTCAACTGAAAAAATATATGATGCAAAAACGTACTACCTCACTTTTAGGGTTGGAGCGTAAGGATTAAATAAAATGCTTTGCACAACGTCCAACACGTAGATGGCTCAATCACCGGAAACTCAAAAACGTGAAAGGGCAAGAAGCTAACTGGGTAATAATACCTACAATTTCCTATGGCAAGTCACCAACTTACAAAAAGAAGGCGAAAAGGAATGAAACTTTTTATAGCCATTAAGCATTCAATAAGGGAATGCCTTACAAGGGTCAATGAACGAAACTTAAAAGTTCACAAGACTGTGGTGGGCATTATGCAAGAGACTACAGGTGGACATGTGAAATCCAATGTATACTAATCGGAATGGTTTTGCAAAAGTATTGATTACCTTAGTTGATTACGACAGTGATAAAAATTTGTTTCCTACTGCTAGGTTTCTATCTAGGCTCAGTTGGATATGAATAAATAAACTCACATAATAGATGTGAGCAAACTACACTCATAGCTCAATTCTTCTTTTCATTGAATTATACAATGTTGTGTTAGTTTACAATGCTGTGTTAGTTTAGTTTCAGGTGTACAGCAAAGTGATTCAGTTATATATATACATGTATCTATTCCTTTTCAGATTCTTTTCCATTATAGGTTATTACAAGATATTGAATATAGTTCCCTGTGCTATACAGTAGGTCCTTGTTGTTTATCTATTTTAGATAGAGTAGTGTGTATATGTTAATACCAAGCTCCTAATTTATCCCTCCCCCCCTTTCCCCTTTGGTAACCGTAGGTTTGTTTCCTATGTCTGTGCTCATGGATCAATTCTTATGATACTCTTGTGGGAGAAAGAGAAAGGCGTGGAAGCTTAATTAGAGCCAAATGACTTTCCTCTCTAGATACGAGCATCCACGTGAGCTATTGAGCTTCCCGGTGCGATGAGGTTTGTTGACACGGAGATAAGCAGATTTCAATGGCTGTTCAGAGAGATTCGCTCTGCTACTTAAAAGACTAGGTTACTCTTTACCAAAAAGACTCTTGATCTTGCACGATCAAGATATCCTCACAAAATGCCTTTATGGGTGGGACTGGGAGATAATAAGCAATGTGCAGACAACAATGTAACAAAATGGACATGGCCTCCTAAAACCGCATCTTGATAGCAGAGAGGCCCTTCATAGAAAGCCTTATAGGCCCCTCACCCAATCTGCCCCTACCTCAAAGGCCTCCCTCATTTAGGATTTCCAAAAAAGAGAGAGTCTGATAAGTAATAAAGGGTAACTTGCATTACTCAGTAGCCAGAACCTTAAAATAAGACATGGGAAATGGGGCAAAGAATTCCATGTACAACCCACTTCGACTCTTCCAAGCCTTTGCTTAGGCAGATCCTCTGTCAGAAATGGCATCCTCTTCTTTTCTGTTTGGCAAATTCTACTTTTGAGGTCTAGTTACCTAGACAAGGATTCTCAAATACCCTGAGAAACATAATCACTCTATCTTAGACCCTCTTAGCAATTTTTAAAAGTCTCCAGCAGAAAATTTATCAAAGTGCTCCTCATTTATTGAACTATCTCTATACTCTACTAGATGATAAATTCTTCAAGGAGCCATGCTTATTCAATTTTGCATTTCCAGAGCCTAGAATATTCCTTAGGACATGACATAGTAGGTATTCAGCAAATGGTTCCTGAGCCCCTTTCTTTAGGGACTTGATGTCCCTTATTGTGTGTGTGTGTGTGTGTGTGTTGGAAGTCTATAGTCTACAGTCTCACAGACAAAATAACCATCATACTACATCAAATGGGTCACCTCACTATAAAACCTCCCAAAGCTTCTTACCAGAGAATAACTACGGAAAACCACAGAGGCACTCCAGTTAACCATCCAGCGTTTTCTCTGATACTGAAGTGATAAAATGGTGAGCAGGTAAGCTTTTCCGCTTGCTTAAATGTGTTCCTTTAAACAAACTACAGTCAGAAATCATTCTTATTCATTCATTCATTTATCCACTCAATAAATGTGTATTAATCGAACATCTCCCATGCATCAGGCAGTGTTCTAGGGACTACACTGAATAAGACAGTCCCTTCTTCATAGTGCTTTCCTTCTAACAGATGAAACCATAAATTCACGAATAAAACAGAATTTCCCAGAGTAGTAAGTGTGCCCTGATGTTTGAGTTGATCCCTGAAGGATAACAAGGAGACAAGCAAGCATGCAAAGCTCTGGGGTAGCGTTGTCCTAGATAGAGGAACCAGCCAGGCAGGGGTTCTGGAAGCAGATAAGCATGGTACACTCTGGAGGAATAGGGAAAGGCCAGTATACAGAATGAGGGGCAGAGGGGGTCATGCAGGAACATCCGTATCAGCCCTGTGACCTGGTGAGAGATGTGCATTTTATCTAAGTGCTAAGGGCGCAATATACCCAGGGCAGTGGCACGGTTAGATTTATAAGGTGACTTATGCAGCTCTGTGGAGGAACAGACTATACAGGAACAAGGGTGGAAACACAGCAACCCCGGCAGGGGAGTTTGCAGCAATCCAGCTGGGGATGACATTTCATAGCTGGTTGGTGTGCTTTGTGGTATCCAGGTAGAACCTGCTTTAATTATAAGAAAATTTACAAAGCTCTCATCAACACTGTCTTCAAAGGAGAAAGCAAGCCATTACTGCTAGAAGTTTCACCCAACCAACTTCTCTCCACCACCCTTTATAGTAAAAAGGTACATGGTTTAAACACCTTGAATGAGTATAATAATCATTGTTAGACCATTTTGGGCTTTGTTCTTCTCTGAAAACACTGAAGCAAATAAACAGTGTGGCCAAAGCATGAAATTGAAATGGGGATATTTCTGAGCACCCTTTTATAAACATCAGGTTTAATTCAAAATCATGCTTGAAGAGTCAAGGCAATGTGTTGATTCCTTATTTTATGCATGAAGAATCTGACAACCGGAAAGGACGTGGGGTAGACCGTTTACTCCAGGAGCTGGAAAGGTGGTGGCCCCTCTGAGAGTTGACTGAACATCACAGGCTGAACACTAGTAGAGGCAGGATTTAAAACCAAATGTCGCTCCAGAGTCTAAGCGGTTAATGTCTACATTATGGGACCTCTCCCATTTCAAAAGGGCGTTGGACATTTTTCTAGTGCAGCCCCTTCATTTTACTGATGAGAAATTGAGTTTCAAGGACAGTAGGTCTCCTGCAGAGAATAAATGGGGGTGTTTTGCCTCCTCGCTGACTAGTTGCAGTGAACAGGGATCCCCTATGAAGACCAAAATCATCACTTCCTTCCCATGAAGAATTTGTAGACGAAGGTGGAGAAAGGTTGTTTTCTTGGGATATTTAACAGAATATTTGTTCTTCCCTCAAGACTGATCCAGAAAAGGATTTGAAGAAATTGTCTCTTATCTGTTTATCAGCTGCAGAATGCTCAGAGCTTTGAAAGTCAACCCGTTAACAGCAATGATTAGAGAAGTAACAGCTACAGCATCTCCCAGTCACCATGTGCTAAGCTGGGCTAGGTGCCTTTTATACATTATCTAATTTAACTCTCACAACCACCCCATGAGGAAAGCGCTCCTGTTATCCCAGTTTTACCAAAAACTAAAGCTCAGAGACGTTACGTAACTAGCGCAAACTCACAGAATAAGTGGCACTGTTAGAGTTTGAATCTCAACAGTCCGATTCTAGAGCAGGGCTCAGCAAACTATAGCCTGTTAAACAAATCCAGCCCATGACCTACCTATGTAGATGCAGTTCCAGTGGAACACAGCTGACCTCACCCCTTCCTCTACTGTCATGGCTGCTTTTGAGCTACAACAGCAGAGTTGAATAACTGCAACATGGATCATATTGCTGGCAAGGCCAAAAATATTTACTATCTTGCCTTTCACAGAAGAAGTCTGCTGAGCTAGAGCTTGTACACTTAACATTCTTTAAGAAATGTTGGGGACTTCCCTGGTGGCGCAGGGGTTGAGAGTCTGCCTGCCAATGCAGGGGACACGGGTTCGAGCCCTGGTCTGGGAAGATCCCACATGCCGCGGAGCAACTAGGCCCGTGAGCCACAGCTACTGAGCCTGTGCGTCTGGAGCCTGTGCTCCGCAATAAGGCCGCGATGGTGAGAGGCCCGCGCACCGCGATGAAGAGCGGCCCCCGCTTGCCGCAACTAGAGAAAAACCTCGCACAGAGGCGAAGACCCAACACAGCCAAATGTAAATAAATAATAAAATATTTTTTTAAAAAAAGAAATGTTTACTGGGTGCTTACAGTGTGCGGGGTACAGTTCTGGGTGCTCTGGAGGTTCAGTGAACAGACGGATAAAGCTCCCTGCCCTTGGGAAGTGACACCCCAAGACCTGCTGCCTCTTGATCAGATCTGCCTACATAATTTGTGGAGCCCAGTGCAAAATGAAAATGGGGGCCCTTTGTTAAAAAAAAAAAAATGTATGAGTAGTTTCTAGATGGCAACAGCAGAGCCTTAAACCAACCACGGGGCTGTGTGGGATGAAGATGGCCCTGCTCCTTATATAGCCTTGCTGACGTCGGCTGTGAAACAACTGTGCCCAAGACAGCCTAGCACGGTAACCTTGACGCATGAGGGAGGAAGACTACTCCTTCCTGCACCTGTGGTCCTGGGCAAGCTCCTGGGATGCGGGAGAAGGCTGGGTGGCCGTCCACATGGAGCACATACCATGAGAGTTCACAACATGCAAAGCTGTGCTCCTTCCACTTGGAAACACTAATTCACTGATCATCGTCCTTTTTTAAGCAATACTTATGTAGCCGTCATTTGTTAGATTACATAAATGCTGAACAATTTTCACATTCTGATTTAATCAATTATCTTATAATAGGATAATGAAACAACTCAATTTTCAGTTTCCATAATTGTCTGGTTCATGAGGTACTTGAAGTGAGCATTTCTAAAGCATTTTCTGAGAGGCCTTTCCAGTGCCCAAGAGATTCTTCTGGCGTCCCTCAAAGGGTGGGGATCTCATCAACCTAGTCTGAAATGGGGGCAACATTAGGAGGGTAGTTCAAAGCCCCACCTCTGGAGTCTAAATCCTGACTGAACCACTTGTTAGCACTGTGACCTTGGGCAAGTTACTTAACTCTGTGTGCCTCAGTTTCCTCAGCTACAAAGTAGGATTTGAAATAGAACCTACTCTTAGGGATGCCATGAGGATTAAGCAAACTGAAATGCTTGAAATGCTTACAACAACATTTGGAAAACGATGACTACTACGTAAGTTTCATCATCATCATCATCATCATCATCATTTCCTGTGGATGGAACTAAAAGAAAGAGATTATAAACTACAACATCTACCTAGGCCTGCGTAAGTCAAAAAGGTATTAATGGAAATGAGTAAAGTTGATATTTTAAAATAGAGTGATGGGCAACATCTATACTGAAGAATGTATAGATGAATGTGCAGATGTATACCGAAGAATGATGGTCTAAAGGACCATCAACCACTCGGCTTTATAGCCAGTTGCTGGCATGTCCAGGACTATCTTTGGAAAGCCAAAAATCTAACTATCTGCAGGAAATCTCCCAAGTTTTCAGTGTTGACAAAGAATTCAATTTCATTTAAATACCCTGGGCAGGTCAAACAACATCTAACCTCATCCTCTAGTCAAACATTTTACGAGCTTTGCTTTGTAACGTCCATCAGATTCTCAAAGGAGTGTGAGCTCCAGAAAAGAGTGAGAACTTTTACCTTAGAGCATCAGTGGACAAATCAACATTTCTCAGCCCAGGGCACACCGTTCTCTTTGGGAAGGCCTAATGAGAAGATGTGGAGCTCTGCATCCAAAAGGACACCAGGGCAATGGGGGAAACAGGTGAGAAGGGAAATACAACTTGCTCTCTTCAAGGCAGTCATTTCTACGGCCAACATCAGAACCATCTCAAACTAGCTTTTAACACCAGGGAGCTTAGAGTTAATGCACTTTCCTTTCTATAACAAATTGTTTTCTCTGCTTGATTTCCTACCTGGCGTTTTCTCTTCCCTCTTTCACTATCAAAAGCAACTGAAGAACAAGTTGTAATTTAATCTGAATGTAGGTCAGATATCTTCCACTGATTTTTATTTTGGAGGGTGAACGCAAGGAGTGGATTCCCTGTGTCCCATTATCACTTCTGATAATAGAGGAAAAAAAAAAAAGCCTTTGTCCTCTGGCTAAGGGAATTTATTCATCCATTTTGGGCCTCTCACTTCTAGCAACAGAAATGGAAGAGTAGTAAATCTCTTTGATAATTTGCTCTCGAAGGCAAGTTATTTGTATGACTTTTAATGCATACAAGGGATTTAAAGGCCTTAAATCCTAGTTGCCAGGGGATATTTTGAGGGAGTCACTCCACTTGCAGGATCCATTACAGGACTGGGCACACAAATTGAGTTCACGAAAAAGACTGAATACCTTGGAAGTGAACCTGAATGGTGGCCAATGTCCTTTGAATATTTTTGCACTGCTGCCACCTGAACTGAGTAGTGGCCTATATGGTTCCCTGTCTCACAACAAGTATCACAATTAAAATACAAGGACCATAATAACCTAACACTACTTTAATCATCTATTTGCTCTATTATGATTGTATCTAAGGACTCATTCAAATGATTCAAGTATATAGGATTTGAATGGCATTTAGTATTTTTTCATGTATTTTATGCCTATTTTCATTATACTGCCATGCTGGCTCTGTGAAAAATATAACAATACCCTCACAGTGACACAGAAACCCTAAAAAAAAAAAAAAAAAAAAAAAAAAAAAGATGATTTAAGGTCAGGCATTTGAGAGAATAACTATTATCTGGACTCCTAGCCAAGTACACTTTGCTCAGTAAATGAAACACACTCCTCTTTTCTTTCTTTGGAAACATTAAAATTCTCCCTGGTTATTCACATTTTTAATAGCCCCTTGTTGAACTCCATCAACTCCGCCTGACTCCCTCTCAGTACATCATTAGTGAAGACCTAATAACGTAACATTTGCCTATGTCTCCCAGTTGCCTACAGAATAATATCTAAACTCCCTACCAAACTTCAGAAGGCACTTTACCATCCACCCCGAGTCAACCTCTCCACCATAATGATCTCGCACATTTTCGTCTGTACTTCCTTCCAATCTAGCCATATTGATCTTCTCTCCATCTTTCTTTTTCATAAGCTTCCTTAATTGGACTCTCTCACTAGCAGTCAAGTGCATTATCTAATACATTCATAAATGAACTAGACTTTACTCCAACTTCCCAAGTGCCTACCATGCAAGGGTTTTAATCTCTTTTTCCAGTCTGCCAATTATTTTTATTTTTCCTGAATATCAGCAGATGTTTAGTGTTTATGTAAATGCTTACTTATTAACACAAGTTATTTCTACAGTTAAATAATGTTAGAAAATAAGTTCATTCTTTTAACCACTTCTAAGTGCTTCCTGCCAACAGAGAAAAGTAAAATTATACCCTCTGGCTCCCAACAGCGGTCATTACCAATTACTAGGAATGATATAATCCTTTGAAAGAAATTGCATAAAGGAAAATGAATCTTCTGAGTTGTTGTTTTTTTTCTTTGTAGCTTTAATTCTTTAGGGATATCTAGTTTCAAATGTATTGTTCCATCAATAGCTACTCTCCTTTTTTCTGTAGAATACTCATCTAAGCTCTTGGCGAAAAAGAATAATGTGACTAACCTTTTGCCCAAGATATATGAGCATGAGGATGCCTACAACGCCCGGCGATGGCATTAAAGGGAATGGGTGTTTCTTTTTCCTTCTCATTTCCTCCTTCCTGGTGGGAATGCAGATGTGTGGTGTGCCATCTTGATTCTTGCTGGTGAGGGCAATGCCCTCGGCATGGTAGACAAGACAGAATTAGTTTGGGCCCCTGATGACTTGTAGACAGAGCCGCTCAGACCTTAGTGAGACAAAGATATACCTCTCTCTTGTGCTTATTTTGTTATTTTTGGTCTCTCTCACATACAGCTGTATTTATAACAAATACAGAAATATCAATCCTTGTGTATTTCCACAGATTTTTCACGTGAAGAATTCAGGAAGCAATCACTTTCTAATGTGGTGACTTGTCTATGCCAATACTTTTCATTTTGGTGATTAAGAAGTGATTTGTTTAGTCATGCTCTTTTTTACCTTTAAGTCTAATTTCATTTCCCTTATCAGAGTCAGTTTCCATGTTATTAAACCACATTTAAGTTTTAAAGTCACAGAACACTATGGTTTTGAAGAGAAGCATCCAAAAATGCTCCTTACCCACATTTCCTAATTGTCTCCTAGGTATGTGGCTTATATAACACATAGGATTATTCTGTCCACAATAATATTGAGATAACTTCCAATCTCCCTGCTCATTTACCTTCACTCCAAGAAGTGGTGGGCAATTGTAAAAGCTAAACAAAGCCCAAGGAATAAATGTGAGGAGATCGACAGACGGCACGCTAACTTTTATACTCTAGAGTCCTTCTGCCTTTACCGTCAAAAGCTGGATAAGTGCTTGGAATAAAAGAACGTCATGACAGGTAATTCCATGAGTACATATAATTCATCTTTTAGCGGAGGTCACAAAACCTCTTTGAGACTCAAGAAAGCTATGGAAGCTCTATCCCCCAAAATGTACATATCAATATAAATACGCACTCAACATATAATTCTGTGAAGTCGCTTCACAGACTTCTAGAAGGCCAGATACGAAGTCCAGAGTAAACACACAGACCTCACATTGCTATAACTGTCTATATCCATGTCTATTTCTCTCAATAGCTCTATTTTTGTCTCCTGGATTTTTAATAAACATAGTGTTTAATAAACTATTGTGTTCTCCTTCTGATCTCCACTTATGTATGATAATAAAGGTGATAAAAGCAATAAGAGGAGCAAAACTACCTGTACTGATGACATCCTACGCCCTAGATACTAAACACTTTTAGTCTTACTTGACCTTCAAAATAACTCTCTTATAAAGGTGATTTACAGATGGCATATCTGAAGCATAGACAGTAGGTATCACTGATCAAAAGGCCCATTAAAAGTAACATATTTGAAACTAAAATCATTTAATATGGAGCCACAACTCAAAATTCCCTTATTATGTTGGATAAAATTAACCCTACTGGTTAATTTCATCTCAAAAACACTTTTTTTTAAATTGAGGAATAATTTCCATGTTACACAAGGTATAACATTTTAAGATGTTCTAAGATTTAAGATTCAACTGGCTTTGACAAACATAATCAAGCCCAGGAGCATTTCTATCAATCCCCAAAACTCTTTTTTGGTTAACCACGTCGTCCTCCAAAGCCAAGCATTATCCTGAGTTTCATCACCACACACTGGCTTTGATTGTTCAGGAATGTCATAGAAATGAAATTATTCAGTATGCTTTTTTTTGGCCCTGGCTTCCTTTATCCCACAGGTTTTTAAGATCCATCCATATGGCTGTGTATATTG
Source organism: Eschrichtius robustus (assembly GCF_028021215.1). Classification (NCBI taxonomy): domain Eukaryota; kingdom Metazoa; phylum Chordata; class Mammalia; order Artiodactyla; family Eschrichtiidae; genus Eschrichtius; species Eschrichtius robustus. Next base: position 9,455,124 of record NC_090835.1, read on the forward strand.
GTAGTTTGTTCCTTTCTATTGCTGAATAGTATTCCCATGTATAACACAATTCTTATTATCCTTTTTGTTCTTAATGAACATTTGAGTCACATCTAATTTTGACACTATTATGAGTAAACCTGCTAGGTGCCTCTATGTTCAAGTCTTTAAGTGGACACAGGCTTTCATTTTTTTAAAATATAAACTAGGAGTGACACTGCTGGGTTATAGACCAGGTATATGTTGAATTATGTAAGAAATTGACAAACACATTTCTAAAACAGCTGTACCATTTTACATTCCCACCCGTAATATTTGTGGACAACATTGATGTTGTTTTTAGTTGTTTAGTTGTTTTAGTCTTAGCCATGCTGGAGGCAGCAAGGTGGCATCTCAGGAAGTCTTATTTGCCTTCCCTTGATGATAATGACACTGAGTACTTTTCACATGCTTATTTCCCTTTCGTATACATGTATTTTTAAGTCTTCGACCTTTTCTCATTGGATTATGTCTTTTTTTTTTAACACCTTTATTGGACTATAATTGCTATATTATGTTGTGTTAGTTCCTGCTGTGTAACAGGGTGAATCAGCTATATGAATACATATACCCCCATATGCCCTCCCTCCCCTCTAAGTGGTCACAAAGCACTGAGCTGATCTCCCTGTGCTATGCAGCTGCTTCCAACTAGCTACCTATTTTACATTTGGTAGGGTACATATCTCAATGGTCAATGCTACTCTCTCACTTCATCCCAGCTTACCTTTACCCCTCTCTATGTCCTCAAGTCCATTCTCTATGTCTGCATCTGTATTCCTGCCCTGCCACTAGGTTCATCAGAACCATTTTTTTTTTTAGATTCCATATATATGTGTTAGCATACGGTATTTGTTTTTCTCTTTCTGACTTACTTCACTCTGTATGACAGACTCTAGGTCCATCCACCTCACTACAAATAACTCAATTCCATTTCTTTTTATGGCAGAGTAATATTCCATTGTATATATGTGCCACACCTTCTTTATCCATTCGTCTGTTGATGGACACTTAGGTTGCTTCCATGTCCTGGCTATTGTAAATAGTGCTGAATTGAACATTGTGGTACATGACTCTTTTTGAATTATGGTTTTCTCAGGGTATATGCCCAGTACTGGGAATGCTGGGTCATATGGTAGTTCTATTTTTAGTTTTTTAAGGAACCCTCATAGTGACTCTATCAATTTACACTCCCACCAACAGTGCAAGAGGGTTCTCTTTTCTCCACACCCTCTCCGGCATTTATTGTTTGTAGATTATTTGATGATGGCCATTCTGACCGGTGTGAGGTGATACCTCTTTGTAGTTCTGATTTGCATTTCTCTAATGATTAGTGATGCTGAGCATCCTTTCATGTGTTTGTTGGCAATCTGTATATCTTTTTGGAGAAATGTCTATTTAGATCTTCTGTCGATTTTTGGATGGGGTTGTTTTATTGATTTCGAGCTACATGAGCTGCTTGTATATTTTGGAGATTAATCCTTTGTCAGTTGCTTCATTTGCAAAATTTTCTCCCAGTCTGATGGTTGTCTTTTCATCTTGTTTACAGTTTCCTTGGCTGCGTAAAAGCTTTTAAGTTTCATTAGGTCCCATTTGTTTATTTTTGTTTTTATTTCCATATCTCTAAGAGGGGGGTCAAAAGGATCTTGCTGTGATTTATGTCATAGAGTGTTCTGCCTATGTTTTCCTCTAAGAGTTTTATATTATCTGGCCTTTAATTTAGGTCTTTAATCCATTTTGAGTTTATTTTTGTGTATGGTGTTAGGGAGTGTTCTAATTTCATTCTTCTACATGTAGCTGTCCAGGTTTCCCAGCAGCACTTATTGAAGAGGCTGTCTTTTCTCCATTGTATATTCTTGCCTCCTTTATCAAAGATAAGGTGACCATATGTGCGTGGGTTTCTCTCTGGGCTCTCTATCCTGTTCCATTGATCTATATTTCTGTCTTTGTGCCAGGGCCATACTGTCTTGATTACTGTAGCTTTGTAGTATAGTCTGAAGTCAGGGAGCCTGATTCCTCCAGCTCCGTTTTTCTTTCTCAAGATTGCTTTGGCTATTCGGGGTCTTTTGTGTTTCCATACAAATTGTGAAATTTTTTGTTCTAGTTCTGTGAAAAATGCCATTGGTATTTTGATAGGGATTGCACTGAATCTGTAGATTGCTTTGGGCAGTACAGTCATTTTCACAATGTTGATTCTTCCAATCCAACAACATGGTATATCTCTCCACCTGGTTGTATCATCTTTAATTTCGTTCATCAGTGTCTTATAGTTTTCTGCATACAAATCTTTTATCTCCTTAGGTAGCTTTATTCCTAGGTATTTTATTCTTTTATTTGCAGTGGTAAACCGGAGTGTTTCCTTAATTTCTGTTTGAGATTTTTCATCAATAGTGTATCGGAATACAAGAGATTTCTGTGCATTCATTTTGTATCCTGCTACTTTACCAAATTCATTGATTAGCTCTAGTAGTTTTCTGGTAGCATCTTTAGGATTCTCTATGTATAGTAACATGTCATCTGCAAACAGTGACACCTTTACTTCTTCTTTTCCGATTTGGATTCCTTTTATTTCTTTTTCTTCTCTGATTGCTGTGGCTAAAACTTCCAAAACTATGTTGAATAATAGTGGTGAGAGTGGGCAACCTTGTCTTGTTCCATATCTTAGTTGAAATGGTTTCAGTTTTTCAGCAGTGAGAACGATGTTGGCTGTGAGTTTGTCATGTATGGCTTTTATTATGTTGAGGTAAGTTCCCTCTATGCCTACTTTCTGCAGGGTTTTTATCATAAATGGGTGTTGAATTTTGTGGAATGTTTTTTCTGCATCTATTGAGATGATCATACGGTTTTTCTCCTTCAATTTGTTAATATGGTTTATCACATTGATTGATTTCCATATATCAAAGAATCCTTTCATTCCTGGGATAAACCCCACTTGATCATGGTGTATGATCCTTTTAATCTGCTGTTGGATTCTGTTTGCTAGTATTTTGCTGAGGATTTTTGCATCTATGTTCATCAGTGATTTTGGCCTGTAGTTTTCTTTTTTTGTGACATCTTTGCCTGGTTTTGGTATCAGGGTGATGGTGGCCTCGCAGAATGAGTTTGGGAGTGTTCCTCCCTCTGCTATATTTTGGAAGCGTTTGAGAAAGATAGGTGTTAGCTCTTCTCTAAATGTTTGATAGAATTCAACTGTGAAGCCATCTGCACCTGGGCTTTTGTTTGTTGGAAGGTTTTTAATCACAGTTTCAATTTCAGTGCTTGTGATTGGTCTGTTTATATCTTCTATTTCTTCCTGGTTCAGTCTCGGAAGGTTGTGCTTTTCTAAGAATTTGTCCACTTCTTCCAGGTTGTCCATTTTATTGGCATATAGTTGCTTGTAGTAATCTCTCATGATCCTTTGTATTTCTGCAGTGTCAGTTGTTACTTCTCCTTTTTCATTTCTAATTCTGTTTGAGTCTTCTCCCTTTTTTTCTTGATGAGTCTGGCTAATGGTTTATCAATTTTGTTTGTCTTCTCAAAGAACCAACTTTTAGCTTTATTGATCTTTGCTATTGTTTCCTTCATTTCTTTTTCATTTATTTCTGATCTGATCTTTATGATTTTTTTCCTTCTGCTAACTTTGGGTCATTTTTGTTCTTCTTTCTCTAATTGCTTTAGGTGTAAGGTTAGGTTGTTCGTTTGAGATTTTTCTTGTTTCTTGAGGAAGGACTGTATTGCTATAAACTTCCCTCTTAGAACTGCTTTTGTTGCATCCCATAGGTTTTGTGTCGTTGTGTTTTCATTGTCATTTGTTTCCAGGTATTTTTTGATTTCCTCTTTGATTTCTTCAGTGATCTTTTAGTTATTTAGTAGTGTATTGTTTAGCCTCCATGTGTTTGTGTTTTTTACAGTTTTTTTCCTGTAATTGATATCTAGTCTCATAGTGTTGTGGTAGGAAAAGATACTTGATACGATTTCAGTTTTCTTCAATTTACCAACGTTTGATTTGTGACCCAAGATATGATCTATCCTGGAGAATATTCCATGAGCAGTTGAGAAGAAAGCATAATCTGTTGTTTTTGGATGGAAAGTCCTATAAATATCAATAAAGTCCATCTTGTTTAATGTATCATTTAAAGCTTGTGTTTCCTATTTATTTTCATTTTGGATGATCTGTCCATTGGTGAAAGTAGGGTGTTAAAGTCCCCTACTATGATTGTGTTACGGTCGATTTCCCCTTTTATGGCTGTTAGCATTTGCCTTATGTACTGTGGTGCTCCTATGTTGGGTGCATAAATATTTACAATTGTTTTATCTTCTTCTTGGATTGATCCCTTGATCATTATGTGGTGTCCTTCTTTTTCCCTTGTAATAGTCTTTACCTTAAAGTCTATTCTTTCTGACATGAGAATTGCTACTCCAGCTTTCTTTTGATTTCCATTTGCATGGAATATCTTTTTCTATCCCTTCATTTTCAGTCTGTATGTGTCACTAGGTCTGAAGTGGGTCTCTTGTAGACAGCATATATATGGGTCTTGCTTTTGTATCCATTCAGCCAGTCTATGTCTTTTGGTGGGAGCATTTAATCCATTTACATTTAAGGTAGTTATCGATATGTATATTCCTGTTACCATTTTCTTAATTGTTTTGGGTTTGTTTTAGTAGCTCTTTTGCTTCTCTTGTGTTTCCTGCCTGGAGTAACTCCTTTAGCATTTGTCGTAAAGCTCATTTGTTGGCGCTGAATTCTCTTAGCTTTTGCTTGTCTGTAAAGGTTTTCATTTCTCCGTCAAATCTGAACGAGATTCTTGCCGGGTAGAGTAATTTTGGTTGTAGGATTTTCCCTTTCATCACTTTAAATATTTCCTGCCACTACCTTCTGGCTTGTAGAATTTCTGCTGAAAGATCAGCTGTTAACCTTATGGGGATGCCCTTGTATGTTATTTGTTGGTTTTCCCTTGCTGCTTTTAATAGTTTTTCTTTGTATTTAATTTTTGATAGTTTGATTAATATGTGTCTTGGCATGTTTCTCCTTGGATTTATCATGTATGGGACTCTCTGCACTTCCTAGACTTGACTGAATATTTCCTTTCCCATGTTAGGGAAGTTTTCAACTATAATCTCTTCAAATATTTTCTCACACCTTTTCTTTTTTTCTTCTTCTTCTGGGACCTCTATAATTTGAATGTTGGTGCTTTTAATGTTATCCCAGAGGTCTCTGAGACTGTCCTCAATTCTTTTCATTCTTTTCTTTATTCTGCTCTGCAGCAGTTATTTCCACTATTTTATCTTCCAGGTCACTTATCCATTCCTCTGCTTCAGTTATTCTGCTATTGATTCCTTCTAGAGAATTTTTAAGTTCATTTATTGTGTTGTTCATCATTGTTTGTTTGCTCTTTAGTTTTTCTAGCTCCTTGTTAAACATTTCTTGTACTTTCTCCATTCTATTTCCAAGATTTTAGATCATCTTTACTATCATTTGTCTGAATTCTTTTTCAGGTAGACTGCCTATTTCCTCTTCATTTGTTTGGTCTGGTGGGTTTTTACCTTGCTCCTTCATCTGCTGCATACTTCTCTGTCTTCTCATTTTGTTTAATTTACTGTGTTTGGGGTCTCCTTTTCACAGGCTGCAGGTTCATAGTTCCCGTTGTTTTTGGTGTCTGCTCCCAGTGGGTGAAGTTGGTTCACTGGCTTGTGTAGGCTTCATGGTGGAGGGGACTGGTGCCTGTGTTCTGGTGGGTGGGGCTGGATCTTGTCTTTCTGGCGGGCAGGGCTGCAGTCCGGTGGTGTGTTTTGGGGTGTCTGTGAACTTAGTATGATTTTTAGCAGCATCTCTGCTAATGGGTGGCGTTGTGTTCCTGCGTTGGTAGTTGTTTGGCATGGGGTGTCCAGCACTGGAGTTTGTTGGCCGTTGGGTGGAGCTGGGTCTTAGCATTGAGACAGAGATCTCTGGGGGAGCTCTCACCAATTTTTATTACATGGGGCTGGGAGGTCTCTGGTGGTCCAATGTCCTGAACTCGGTTCTCCCACCTCAGAGGCTCAGGCCTGACACCAGGCTGGAGCACCAAGACCCTGTCAGACACATGGCTCAGAAGAAAAGGGAGAAAAAAAGAAAAAAAAAATTTTAAAATAATAATAAATTAAAAAATAATAAAAATAATAATAATAATGATAAAGAAGAAGAGAACAACCAAAACAATAACCAAATCCACCAGTAATAACAAGCGCTAAAAACTAAACTAAGATAAACATAGAAATCAGAAACAAATCACTTGCAGACAGCAAACCCCAAGTCTGCAGTTGCTCCCAAAGTCCACAACCTCAATTTTGGGATGATTCATTGTCTATTCAGGTATTCCACAGAGGCAGGCTACATCAAGCTGACTGTGGGGATTTAATCCACTGCTCCTGAGGCTGCTGGGAGAAATTTCCCTTTCTCTTCTTTGTTCACATAGCTCCTGGGGTTCAGCTTTGGTTTTGTCCCCACCTCCGTGTGTAGGTCACCCTCACACATCTGTTCCCTGCCCAGACAGGCAGGGAGTTAAAGCAGTGGTTGATTAGGTGGCTCTTGCTCACTCAGGCCAGGGAGAGGGAGGGGTACAGTAGTCATAACTGGAATGTGGAGCGAGCCTTTGGCAGCAGAGGCCACTGTGACGTTGCATCAGCCTGAGGAGCACTGCGTGTTTCCCGGGGAAGTTGTCCCTGGATCACGGGACCCTGGCAGTGGCGGGCTGCACAGGCTCCTGGGGGTGTGTGGATAGTGACCTGTGCTTGCACACAGGATTCTCAGTGGCAGCAGCAGCAGTATTAGCATTTCATGCCCATCTCTGGGGTCCAAGCTGATGGCCGCAGCTCGCATCCGTCTCTGGAGCTCATTTAGGTGGTGCTCTGCCTTTTTTGGGCAGACGGGGAAGGAATCCCCTCTCCTCATGCACCCTGAAACAATGGTCTCTTGCCTCTTTGTCAGGTCCAGACTTTTTCCTGTACTCCCTCCCAGCTAGCTGTGCTGCACTAGCCCCCTTCAGGCTGTGTTCACGCAGCCAACCCCAGTCCTCTCCCTGGGATCCGACCTCCGAAGCCCGAGCCTCAGCTCCCAGCCCCCACCCGTCCTGGCGGGTGAGCAGACAAGCCTCTCAGGCTGGTGAGTGCTGGTCAGCACCGATCCTCTGTATGAGAATCTCTCCGCTTTTCCCTCTGCACCCCTGTGGCTGCGCTCTCCTCTGAAGCTTCCCCCCTGCTGCCCACCCCCCATCTCCATCAGGGGCTTCCTAGTGTGTGGAAACTTTTCCTCCTTCACAGCTCCCTCCCAGAGGTGCAGGTCCCATCCCTATTCTTTTGTCTCTCTTTTTTTCTTTTTTTCTTTTGCCCCACCCAGGTACATGGGGATTTTCTTGCCTTTTGGGAAGTCCAAGGTTTTCTGCTAGCATTCAGAAGTTGTTCTGTAGGAGTTGTTCCACATGTAGATGTATATCTGATGTATTTGTGGGGAGGAAGGTGATCTCCACATCTTACTCCTCTGCCATCTTGAAGGTCCCCCCCTTATTATGTCTTTTTATTATTGATTTGTAGGCATTCTTTCTTTATAAAACACAATATATATGAGATATTTATATACAACGTTTCCTCCTAATTTGTGGCTTGCCATTCTGATGATCAGAACTTTTAGTTTTAACAAAGTCAAATTTATCATTTTTTTTCTTTTATAATTAGTTTTTTTTTTTTTTTTTTTTTTTTTTTTTTTTTTTACAGCCTAAGACATCTTTGCTTACCCTAAGGTCATGCATGTACACTATTATGTGGGGTTTTTTTTTCTTTTTTTCTAAGAGCTTAATAGTTTTAACTTTTACATTTACATTTTTGATTCTGTTTAATATTTATGTATGTTCATTTTTTAAAAAAATATAGATATACAGTTGTTTAAGAGATGTGGGTTGAAAGGACTTTCCTAACCCTATTGAATTATCTTGGGGCCTCTGTAGAAAATCAGTTGACATGTGTGGGTCATGGTAGTTTCTGGACTCCTTATTCTATTTCACTGATCTCTTCTTCTAACCATATGCCAAGGTGATAGTCTCTCAATTACTGTAGCTTTATAATAGGTCTTGAAATCCGGGATTTTAAATCTTCTAAGAATATTTTCCTTTATTAAGATTGCTTTGGCTACTGACTGTTCTAAGTCACTTGCATTTTCATACAAATTTTAGAATCAGTTTTACGATCTCTGCACAAGAAAGTTTTTTGGAGTTCAACTGGGATTGCACTTCATCTATAGATGGATTGGAGAACTGACATAGTGGTGTACCAGGGAAGCTGCTTCGTGTCTCATTCGTGTCTCACTTAGACTCACGAGGTCCAAAGCAGCCACACCTGGTACCAGTCTATACAAAAGGATTTAGATCAGGCAAGAACCTGTCAGCAGGCTATAGTCTTCTGCTTAAAGTAGAACTTACATCTACCTAAATAGCCATCCAGGAATGACTGTCTTTGATCTCCTAAGTGATGACGGCTGAGGTGAAAGGAGACACAACCCCAATTGTGGATGCGAGGTTCACCTTCCTTAGAAGCCTTAAGCACACAGGAGCCAAAGGCTCTTGTAATAACTTCAGAGACACAGTTTCCAGGGCATATCAAGAGATACGTCACCTCACTAAGCGAAGCCCAAAGTTAAAGCTTTCCACCAGTAATTTATAATACGTCCCAGGCAGAGGCAATAAGCCTATTGCTTGGGGTTACAATTATCATACTGCTGATGTTTCACCTTTTTCACATTTCCAAGGGAGCAGAGCTAGGAAGCTTTGTAGAAGTCTCATAATTTTTGATTTCTAATAAAGTTTCATTGTAGGTGAACAGATGCAGGGACTGCTTTGAGAACAAATGCAGGTTTTAACATAGAAGGAGAAAGGATTTTGTTAAAAATGCACTCAAAAACAAATTAATAATATTAAATCATTCTAAGAGCAAGTTAAATTTCTCCAGTCATTTATAGCCTCTTTCATTTCTTTCAGCTATACCTTAAAATCTTCAGGGTAAAACTCACATACATTTTTTTTTTCAATTTATTACTAACTAGTTTGTTATTCTGATGTTATTTCAAAAAAAAAAAAAAAGGCACTGACAATCTAAGAAACTTACAAGTGAACAATTTCATTTACTACCACTGCAATTTGTATTTCCTCATATATCATAAGACCCCAAGTAATTGCTACTATTTTTGCTTCGAATAGTTAATTGTAATTTAAAGAATTTAAGAATAGGAAAAAAACAGTGATTTTTATATACATTTACTTTTCTAGTGTTCTTCACTCCTTTCCAAAGATCAAAATTTCTATTAGGTATTACTCTCCTTATGCTTATAAAATTCCCTTTGTCATTTGCCCTAGTGCAAGTTTGTTGAGATTAATTCTCCCAATTTCCATGATCATTTTTGAAGTATACTGTATTAGTCAGGGTTCTCCAGAGAAACAGAATAGGATATCTGTACATAGGAGATTTATTATGAGGGATTGGCTCAACCAGTTATGGAAGCTGAGAAATCCCATGATCTGCCATCTGTGAACTGGAGGCCCAGAAAAGCTGGTGGTAGAATTCCAGTCCAAACCTGTAGGCCTGAGAACCAGGGAAGCCCAGCTCAAGTCCAAAGACTTGAGAACCTAGAGAGACCAGTAGTTCAAGTCTTTTTTTTTTTTTTTTTAATTAATTAATTAATTAATTAATTTATTTTTTTAGCTGTGTTGGGTCTTCGTTTCTGTGCGAGGGCTTTCTCTAGCTGCGGCGAGCGGGGGCCACTCTTCATCGCGGTGCGCGGGCCTCTCACTATCGCGGCCTCTAGTTGCGGAGCACAGGCTCCAGACGCGCAGGCTCAGCAGTTGTGGCTCACGGGCCTAGTTGCTCCGCGGCATGTGGGATCCTCCCAGACCAGGGCTCGAACCCGTGTCCCCTGCATCGGCAGGCAGATTCTCAACCGCTGTGCCACCAGGGAAGGCCCAGTAGTTCAAGTCTTGGTTCAGGTTCGAAGGCCTCAGAAGCAGGAGCACCAGTGTTTGAGGGCAGGAGACGGATATCTCAGATCAAGAAGAGAGCACAGTCCCCCTTCCCCCACCTTTCTGTTCTATTTGGGTCCTCAAGTAATTGCATAATGCCCAGCCACAGTGCTCAGGATGCTAATGCTAATATTTTCCAGAAACACCTTCACAGTCACACCCAGAAATCACATTTTATCAGCTTTCTGAGCATGTCTTAGGCCAGTCAAGTCGACACATAAAATGAACCACCACAGATATTTCTTCTGGATCTAGAATTCAAGATTTGTGGGTTTTCTTACTTTTTTTTCTTTTCTTCTTTTCCAATTCAGCATTTTAAGGACATTTTATTGTTTCTCACAAGAAGTCAGGCATCACTGATCATGTCTTCCTCTTTTTGTTTTTCTCATGTCTCTCTTCTCTCTGCCTACTTTCAACGTCTCATTTCCTTTGGTTTTCAGCAATGTGACCATGATATGCTTAGATATGATTTTCTTTCTTACCCTGCTTGAGGGTCAGTAAGATTCTTTGATCTGGAAGGTACTGTTTTCCTCATTTTAAAACCTTTTTTGTCATTATTTATTCTAATATATGTTCAGCCTCTTTTCAGCTTTCTTCTCATTTTGGAGTCTAAATAGACATATGTTATGCACCTTGATATTATTTCACAGCTTTTAAGGTTTTGCTCAGCTTTTTCAATCATCTGGGCTTCAGTTAGTTGATTCCTATTTGTCTTTCCTTAAGCTCATTGATCAAAGGATCTGTTAAGTCCAACACGCTGCTAATCCCATCTAATAAATTTGTGACTTTAACTATTGCATTTTTCAGTTCTAGGTTTCCATTTAGTCATTTTAAGTGCTTCTGTATCTCTCCTGAATATAATATAATAAAACATCTAAGTGATATAGATGTCAGAAAACCTAGATTTTAGAATATAGAGAGTATCTGTGATTTTTCCCATCCATCTTTTCTCCTTCTTTTGGTAATTGTAGTTTTACTTTGGAGATGTCAACTACAAATTGGCACTTGCCATTGGCACTTGCCGTCTACCTCTACAAGGATTAAATCAGGTGCCGCTGCAGCCGCTGACCTTCAACATCTCCTGAAAGGAGTTCAGGGTGGCGACCAGGAATGAGGCCCTCTGCGCTCTGAGAAAAACTGGCAGCACAGCTCTTCAGATAGTTAGATATTTTCAGGAGCTGATTTTATGAGCCCAATTCTTCCATCTCCTCATATCTAAAAAAGCACTAAATTCCTTCATGGTGACGTCTGCTCCTCGTGACTAACAATAACCCTCATGAGACCTTCTGCAAAAAAAATATGTGCTTGATTGCATGTACTCCCCCTTTACCAAAATCACATATATTTTGACCTTCCCCCCCCCCCCACCTCTTCGAAGGAGATTCTCAGAGCTATCTGAAATGCTGTCTCCTGGGCTACAGTCCTCATTTTGCCCCAAATAAAACTTAACTCACAACTCTCCTGTTGAGCTTTTTTTTTTTTTTTTTTTTTAAGTTGACAGGGAGTTTTCTTTTTCCCATTTGATTCAGGCTTACGCTACCTCAAAAGGCAATGAGTGACTTACATTCTCCTGAGCACACTGACTGGTTTAGGGCTGGGTTCATATTCCATTCAGAACCAATGAGATGTCAGATGATTTTCTATTGGAATCCTGGGAAGGAGCTTCTTATTCTTGGAGAAGTTTAACCCAGGAGTCTGAAAAGTCTGGAACTGCTGAAACCACTTTGCTGCCATCATGAGATTATCAACTTCCTGGAGCCAATCTGAGCTAAGGATTGAAGATGTTCCAGGGGAAGTTGGATACACAACACCGAGCCTCAACTTTACCTATATTGCATGAGGCAATAAATACCATTTTACCTTAAGCCAATGGAGACTAGGCTACTGGTAGCTCTGTTATCAGCTGAATTTAGGCCAGAGCTTTGCAAATGATGTATTATGAAATGTGTCATAAATGAGTAAAAACTATGTTTAGATCTTAATCTTTCAGCCTTCAGGAAGGTCAGACATGGCCTACAGTCACTGGAGGTCCTGGGCTGGTCAGCTTTAGCCACTAATAGCCTCAAAAGGTTACCCAACTTTGTCATATGCATATCATTATCTTCCATCTGTGCACTGCTATGAAAACATTTGGAAAGCATTGCCTTAAGCAAACCACTTAGTATGTCTAACTTCATTTTTATAATTTGAAAAATGAGAAAGATATCTTTAATGGATTTTTAACCTATGCCAATTTATGACTCCACATTGTCAATTTCGTCAGCAAAATTTCAATAGCAAAGTCCAAAACCATACTGTATAACCATGAGGAGAAATGGGTTATGTCAACACTGAAAGAAACAAATGGAAAGGCATAATTAACAAATGGAAAGACACTTCACACATAACCCTGGAACACATAGGGGCAATAGAAATGAGTCTGCAGAAAAATAATCCTATTCAATAAAATGGATCAGGGCCCTTCATCTGAAACCTAAGTGGTTTGTAGCAGTGCCCAGTTTTAAGAAAACCCTACATCCGAAACTCCAAACTTGCCAAAATAGATATTGAGTCTAAAGGCCGATAAACACTAAAGTTTCCATCACTTGACTAATACCCACCAATTTTTAATAATTGCATTCACATGTGCAAAACAATTGTCTGAAGTCACCAAAACAAAAAAGAAAAAACAAGGCAACAGCATTCAAATAGTCTATTGCATAACGCAAGGCACAGTTTGAATGTGGGTCTGTCAGATATCATAAAGAAAGACGCACTGTATTCATGTTGCAAGAGATCTCAATCCGTCCTCTAGTCCAACTCTGCCATTTTAAAGATGAGAAAGACCATGCTAAATCTGATCATTTTCTGATGAATCAAATAAGTTCTTTGGTCATACTACCCTCCACCATCGTTGTCTAATTTGAGGTGCACACCCTGTAAGAGATCCCATATTGTGAACCCTTGGGGTTCCTTGGGAAAGAAACAGCATGCCCTATTTCTCTGCACCATTTAGCTCTAGCCAGTCAGAGAACCATTATTTAAGTTAACATCTTTGTTTAATCTTCTTCTGACGCTAAGATACATCCTGCAGGGAATCAGATATAAAGATCGAGCACAAAACGTGGTTATGAGTTAACAGCTCAGTTGGTGGTACCGCTGCCTGTCCACTTTCTCAGAGATAAAGACGTTGTTTCCATCCCATTTCACTGAAGCTATAAAAAAGTTCCATAGGTTAAAAACCAAGGATTTCAGCAAGGAATACAGGAAAAAAAAACAGGTGTAGTGATTGTCGCTATATGCCAACACTGCTGAGAAATTTACTCCCAAGGCATGATGACAGAGCTGGGACCCTCAAAAGCTGGCAGATCTCTGAAATGTTCTCACACGCAGCACGCACATCTGTGCATAAATAGAGATCTGGAGAGGTGCCCTGGAAAGCTGGTGAGAGGAACCACGTGACTTACTCAGTTGGCAAATCTGAAGTACCACCAGCTTCCTACGTTCCCCATTTTTCATGCTGATAGAAGGTTGGAATGGCTTTAGAAATTCAGGATCAACTCCTCATCTGTTCACGTCTTCACTCACCAGCTTACCCAAGTGTGTAGTCTGTATTTAGCCCAGTATCTAGCTCATAGTAGTTAAACAATCTATCTTGATTAAGTATATTTAACACAAAAGTAAATAGTCTTGCCTTTAAGTTTTCCTTTTCCTTGCTTGATCTCAGGTTTATGGGATGGTCTTATTCAGGAATTTCACATTTTTTAAAAATTCCTAATTTAAACTTTAAAAAGCAACGTCCTCTATAGATAACCAATAATGCCAATTATGAGTATTAAATGAATTGATATGTGTAAATTATTCAAAACAGTGCATGGCACATATATAAGCATTAACATTATAATCATAATTGTTATTATTATTGACTGCTAGTACTACTATTATTATTATTCATATATTTATAATCCACATGGATACCTTATTCACATTCCACACAGAAATCAAAATCAAACCTTTCCGATCAAATGAAGTCATGTGCTATGTTGTTCACTGATTAAGGCCCTCTCAAATTTGAGATTAAATAAGGAAGGCCAACATTAAAGCAGACTTTGGCTGAATTACATTTTAATTAATCCAACAACCATATACTGATTACTTATGTGCCAGGCACTGTGCTAAGAACCATTTGAGAGAGAATGAGTGAAGGAATAAGCCGTCTGAGGTGAGACTGAAATTTTCCTGAAAAGCAGGGGAAAAAAATCAACCGGATTTTTTATTTTTATTTTTATTTTTTGAACATCCTGTATCAATGTTAGAAGTGGGAGACTTAGGTTGCTAATGGATATTTCAGGTTTGAGGGCTGAGTGAGATACACGGTCCTTCTTACAAGCTAGATCTTCAGTATACACCAACATTTAACTGTATATTAGTAGTTATATATAATTATTATCATATATAATTCCCTCATTCATATTTAAAACTACTTGAATGTCTTCTTACAAATATAAAATCTATTTTGGAGGTCACAAACTATAAGTCATTGGGCTAAAATTACTCCCAACAGATATATTTATTTGGTGTATCTTAAAATTGGGAGCTTTAAGATTTAAAAAATACCATATGTCTAGATGCCTTAAAAAAAATTCCAGGATGTGGCAGTAGGGAGCCTACATGGCCACAATCAGCTGCATGGCCACAATAGCAGCTCCCTTATTTAGAAAAGGTTTGTCCTCTCCAGGGTGTCAGTGTCCCACTAATCACCCCATGAATGTGCATGCATTTAGCTCACTTCACTTCCTTATATTACTTGCTCGGTCCATAAAAGCATTGCAGGCTGTGACCTCTGCCCTATATCCATAGATTTCTAATATACTCCTAGAAGATTACGATGTACTGCAAAGTTAGTGAAGCTTCAGTTCAGGGCCTCTCACTAACACAGGTCCTTGCAAGGTCTTTTACTTAATTTTATATCGATACCAATATCGCTATCAGTATGGATATTTATTTTAAGAGACCGCCCACCACCACAAATAAGTTTGGGTTCCATACCACCTAGATCTGCCTCTGCTGTCTCTAAGAGACTGTTGAACCAGAATGAAAAACCAACCAACAAAAAAACAACCAAAAAACACACAAGCTAAAAGATTGCTGCCATTCCTAACTCATGGATGTTTGGGAAGAGTAGATGTCTGCTCTTACTGGGCATTATCTCTAGTAGAAGAAGGAGAATTAATTGATAAAATGATAGAGTGTCTTTACTCAGTACACTTGTTAAAATCTGGGGGATTGCTTGCAGCCAAAAGTAATTGAAAATGTGTCAAAAGTTACAGCCAGGCTACTTGGTACAGTGTGTGATACTCTGATTTCAGAAGTGCAGAACTAACTTGTGAATTAATAAAGCCTTGAGAGAAAACCCTGACGCTGAAAGAAGTAGCACAAAGCCTTAATTCCTGTGTTTCTTGCTCTCCAACCTGGGCTTTCAGAAAACCTACTAAATGAACAGGATCTTTTGAGAGTCTTCAGGAAAATGTTCCAGATCAAAATGTTTCTCTCTAACCACAGCGCCCAGGGCCCAAAATTATGTTCTTAAGAGATGATGGTGATGAGTTATGGACATTTAGGAGGATGTCTGTAGAAACTGCAAGTGCTAGGAAGGGGGTCTCCCCGAGTAGAAACAGAAGGTTAAGTCTCAGGAAGGTTCAGCCTCAGTTGAACTCCACAAAATCTGGAAATCAAGCCAAAGCAGCAAGAAGCCAAAATAAAGGCAGAACTGACACAACAAAGTCGGTAACAGACTACAGATCAGGGGTTCGGCAAACGACGGCCCACAGACAATGTGCCTGATTTTGTAAATAAAGTTTTATCGGAACAGTCATATCCATTCATTCAGATACAGACCATGGCTGTGTTTGCATTACAACAACAGACAGCAGTAGTTGTTACAGAAGCTGTGTGGTCCTCTGAGGTAAAGTCTGCCCACAGAGACTCCCGTTCAGATCACTGTCTGGCTTGAATTTGGACAGGAAGGAGAAGGAACAGTGAGAGGAGGAAATTTCTTTTATTCAGAGCCTATTATATTCTGGATACTGTGCTACATGCCTTATGAAAGTAATTCATTTCATACTCACAATCACTCTATAAGGTAGGATTCGTCATATTTTACCAAGGAGCAAACTATGGCATCAAGAAGAAGCAACTTTCCACACAACGTGAAGAACACTGTGATTGACATCATTTTGATCCAATCCTATGGTGTGTGCAATATATCCCTTAATGCTGTGGGGTTGGATTTTGAAGCGAAGAAATGGGGTTTTATGGGTTTTTTCCTACCACCTGGAGTAGTGCCAAAATGCAAAGGATAGAAAAAAGAGTAATTATCTCCCAGACATTCCGTAGGATTCCCAGCAAGGACTGCTTAAAGTTGAGGGTTTCTTAAGACAACTGCTAAACATTAACATCAGAAAGGGATGGGGCACAAGAGAAATGTCAAAAGGGAAAGGACAGGGGCTTCAGGCTTCTGCTCAAATTCTGGTGCTGCCCCTTAATGACCTAGTGACTGGGACAAGGAGCCTCCTCTGAGCTCCAGTTTCCTCATCTGTGAATGGAGATAAGATACTATCTTCTGAAATTCATTGAGAACCAAATGAGTTAACGTTGGTCCTCACAGGCTTGTACATGAAGAAGCACTTAATTTCTTCCTTTTTTAAATTAACAGCATCAGTGCCCTGGGTGACTGAAGAAGGAAAAAGAAATAAGAGGCAGAGAGCTCCCTGTATCAGAAAGCTGTTGCTGTGTAACAAACCGCCCCCAAAGCACAGTGGTTTGAAACAGTATGCATATATTGTTGCTCAGGAATCTGGGAGTGGTTTTGCCAATCTGGGTCAGGCATGGCTGACCTTTCAGGGCTGGATTGTGGGTCTGCAGTCAGCTGGGTCAGAGGCTGGGGCTCAATGTTCTAGGAAAAGTGTCACTCATCTGTCTGGTGGTCAGCTGGCTCTTGGCTGTGGCAAGTGTAGTAACTGAGCCCTGGACCTCTTATCATCTACAAGGCCAACCTAAGCTTGTTGGTAAGGCATCTGGGCAGAGTTCCCAGACGGAAAGCAAAAGGAGGCAAGGTCTCTTGATAGCTAGATTGGAAACTAGCATATTGTCTATTTCCAACATATTCTAATGCTCAAAGCAAGTCATCAGGGCAGCCCATATTCAAGCAGTGGGAAAAATTCTCTCTCTTGGTTAAGAGTTGCTATCAAGTCACATTGCCTGGAGCATGGACATAGGAAGGCATGAAAAACTAAGACTACAATCAATCGAGCACAGCTCCTTCTTTTGAAAAAGGAGAAACAGTAATATTCATCCACATTCGTCGTAAAGATAAAATGAGACAAAGTATTTCAAAGATCTAGAGCATTGTTTGGCACATTCTTAGGCACCCAGTAAGTAAATCTTGGTACCTTTGCTGTATCGATCTAATTTATGCAATGTAATTCAATCAAACATTTTCTAAATAGGTTGTGTTTTTTCTTTCAAAGAAATTCTGAGCTCCACATATACTTAATTCAGGGTGAGGAACAAATTATATGTATGTTATATTCTTCTCATCTAGTTGAGAAATGATGAATATTATCCGTGTAGGCAGTTCAAAAATAGGCTATGTTTCCGTTGTGAGTTGAATGCATTTGCATCCTTCCTGTGACACTTTAAATAGAGAAGAAAGAGGAGGAATGTGCTGCCACTGGCTGTGAAGGATCTGCTTGGTGGCTGAGGTCAAATGTCTGTGGCTGTGAGTAGAACTCTGCACCACAGTCCTTGAGGACTGGAGACAAAGCCCGGTCAAGATCTGAACACCATGGGCAGCCCAGGAGTGCTAGTCAGTGCTGCCATCTGTATAGGTGGTGGCCAAGTTACTAGGATAAACATCTCTTCAGAGAAGCTTAAGAAGTAAAAGACTCTGTACCCACCCATGCACAGAGAATGCTGTACCAAATACAATGAGTGACTTTGCTTACATCTTAAGAGCTGAAAAATGCTATTTACAGGAGCAGAAAATTGCAGAGGCACCGTGCATGAAGGACTATATACAAATAGCCAGGACATCCACATCTAACTAGAAAGGAAGGAAATCACTGGCCGCTACTGCTGTTTATTGTCAGGTTGATTAGCAGTAACGAGCAAGGTAACATAGGTTTAAGGTGAAAAGCTTTAAAACCTGCCTTTCTAACATCAAGACTGGAAACTCTACTGTAATAAGGGAGGTGCTTAGATACTAATTAGGTATCAACATGAATCTAGAGTGGGGTGGGGGGGGACATTAATAAATATTATGAAGAGTTCAGTCTCATTGCAGGCAATAAAAAGAAAGATGAATGTCGTACTGCAGAGGCCAGTCCTCTAAGATGGGTCAAAGAAAAAAAAAAAAACTCTAATGAGTTTAATGAAAGAATCTTTGATCTGGCTCCTTTCAGGAATATTAAGGAGTAAAGCAAAACATCATCTCTAATGGAGAGCATATGCTGGAAAGATGTCACAAATCTTTTCCTTATCTTGACAAACTATGTTAACAAATGATCCCTCAGTAATGATTTTGCAACCAAATAGTGTTTTGTAAACTAATGAACATTTCCTCAAAACGTAAAGAAATGATTATCTTTTGGTGTTGCCAGAAAAAAATATGTGGAAAATACAACTTTTTTTTTCCCCCAGAGAAAGGTTATCACACCATGTCATGTAAAGAATCACCCTTAGATACTTGATACAAGTGTCATTAATGGACATTTGTTGAACAGAGATTTTATGGAATGTGTTCTTACGAACTAGGCTCAAGGCTAAGTACTTTATGAACATTATCACAACCATACAAGGATCCTATGATATGGGTACTCGTGTTACTGGTTAGGACACTAGGCCCAGAGAGGTAACTAGCTCACCAGGACGGGTGCTGCTGGTACGTGGTAGAGACGGGGACCCAGACCATGCAGCTGGAATCGACTTTAATCACTACCCTCCTTTCCCCAGTTGAAGGTAATTTTTTTTTAAAATTTTTATTTTACATTGGAGTATAGTTGATTGAAGGTAATTATTATTACTAAAAAAGCAGGTATACTTTTTCTAATGAATCTCAGAATGCAAGTTAAGAGGTCAAATTTGGTTTTCATTTCTCAAAGTTATCTTATTTTTCAGAACTTTATTGAAGCATTATTTCTGCCTAAACATGACACAAAATTTCATTTTCCTAAACCCCATCGCTATTTGCTTCAGGATTCCTTTTCTTGGGCTATTACAAAGTTTTGTACTTTAAACAATGAAAATTGCGTTGCAGACATTAAAGTATGGGGCAACTAAAAGTAGGACCCATGGGTAGAAATTCCAGGAAGAAAATCTAACATGTTCCAAAGTCCTTAAAAATGCCATGAGCTGCTTTAGGATACGATAAATTGCTCATTGTGGGAAGTATTCAAGAAAAGACGAGGTAGCCTCTCAAAAGGAATGCGGATGATTAGAAGGTATTAAATAACAGCTGGGGAGGGGATGGATTTGATGGCCTCCCTCCAGCCTAGAGGTTCCATGGAAACCCAGTCACTGGGTTTACTCACTGCAGTCTGGAGTCATTTTGTAAAAGGAAGGTTCTGACTTGCTGAAAAGCCACGATCTTTGTGAAAATGAAATAGAGCAGTTCTAGTCACTTGAGCCTTGTCTTTCCTCCAGGACAATGTCTTCCATGTAGTGGATATTCATTAAGTGCCCATTGCTCTATTGCTTGTAGTTGGTACAATTACCAAAAGAACATAGAGTCTTTCAAAATCCCTGTTACAGACTTTTATTCTCCCTGCACAGATTAAATAAGGTGGAAGACTTTAAGAAACATCACTTACAATAGCTGGTACGATCTGATATCATAATCATAACTTTATATTCTTCTATGAACCCTTAACCACACATTTTCCAGAAATTACCGCAGTGGTTCCTTCCCCCTATATTAGAGGATTAGTCACTGATGTTTAATCAGTGGAAGGATCATAATTAATCAAAGTGCCCATTTAGAAGAACTTGCCAGTGGTCAGGAAGACTTTTTAGCCTTCTGACAAATCTTATCTTGAAAAGCTGCAATAAGCAGATTAAATAAATTGGGCTTTCTCTATTCAAAATGTAATTCTCTAACTTCAATTACAAAGTTTTCCAGAATTCTAAACTAGGACATATATATTCTAGTCTCTATTTCAAGAACATATTATCAGATTCTGAAGGAAAAAAAAAAAAGGTCCGAACACAAACTTGGTAACAGCTTTAAATTTATTTAACACAGAATTATTTTAACATTACTCTCTCTATAGCCGTGCAAATAAGAAAGAATCTGTATTCAGACAGGCTCTTAATTTACTGAGCAATCCCATTAGAGTACTTGTAAGTATCCATAAATATCCAGATTTCACTATCATCTGAAGATTCACAGAAAGGAGTCACCTAGAAGAGATCCTGATAGGGCTAAGTCAGAAGGCCTGAAAGTTCATCCTAAGCAACCAGAATTGAGTCCATCAGGCCCTGAGTTAGAATCATAATTCTGCTTCTTAGTAGTTATATAACCTTCATCTGCAAAATGTTGCTAATAAAAGTAGCTGCTGCAATCAGGTAGTTGAGTGGATAGACTGAATTATAAAACTTACAAAACACTCAACACAGTGCTTGGCACATGGTAAATGCCCCCAAATATTAGTTTTACATCACATACTGTAAAACAGCCCCACATCCGTCTCTCAGGAATTACAAGGCATTCAAAGGGATGTTGATTGACTTACATCCCTGCCAAACAAACTGACTCTGAGAAATCTCTTTCCCTTTTACACTTCTCCTCCTATCCTCTGATACTTTAGTCCATTTTCTCCCACTTCCATCTAGATTGTTCTCACCTGGTCTGGTTCAGAAGGAGTCTATAGTGGGTGTTAGGGAAGATAAATGCTCGGATTCTATCTTCCTACTTTTTGTCATACCTCTGCCCCAACTCCTATGATAAAAAGCTCAGTCTGTAATGATGAATATACGCCAGTATACATTTGTCCGAACTCATAGATTGCACAATATTAGAATGAATCGTTATGCAAACTACGGACTTCGGGTGGTTATAGCATGTCAGGGTAGGTTCGTTAGTTGCAACAAACGTACCACTCTGGTGGAGAATGTTGATAATTGGGGAGGCTACACATGAGTGGCAGCAGGGGGTAGATGGGAAAACATATCTTCTCGATTTTGCTGTGAACCTACAACTTGTCTTAAAAAAAACTCTTCAAATTTACAAAAAGAATTAATAAAATCAGAAACAAAAGCTCAGTCTGACTTTGAAAAGGTGCCCTATGTTTTATGAAAAATTAATGTATATTTTGATTCAATCCAGAGCCAATACTGAGAATTTGACTTTTTTACAAGGTCTGAGTGAGAAAAGATGTTGGAAGACACTCTTCTCATATACAGGAGAAAGCTTTTTCATGTCTCTGTACTGTGCACATGTGCTATTTCTCCCCTCTGTAGCATCATTTCTTGAAACTCCGACTTGTGCGTCAAAAGGCATCTCAAATGTTACCACATGCATTGAGTCTTTCCTTTCCTGCTTCCTCAATCACTTATTTCTCTGTCCAACTTGATTATCCTTGACACATTTCTGCCCAGTGCAGTGTTATAGTTCTTCGTTCACATCTCTCTCACCCAGCGGCTCACATGGGCTTGGGATTCTTCTGTATCATGGGCACCTAGTACAGTGCCCGGTATAAACTGGGTCCTGATAAATGGTGAACTGAGGCACTGCCCCACTAGAGGGCAGTATTAAGGGGGCAGATTTAGAGCTGGGCTGCTTGGGTAAATCCAAATCTGCCTCTTCCTAACTGGGGGACCTTGGGCAATTCCTCAAATACTAAATGCCTTAGTTTTCCCATGTGTAAACAGATGATCATATCTATCTCACAGAGACGTTGTAGGATTAAATAAATCAGTGCATGGAAAGTCCTCAGGTCAGTGCCTCCCACGTAGTAAGTGTTCAATAAATGCCACGCGTTATGATGATTGTTGTTGTAGTCGTTGTTATGGTGATTTGCCTCTACAGATCTGTCACATCACTGCCCAGGAACATCACAGCAAAGATGTTTTCATTGGTTCGCCTTAGAACTTAGCCAATACAGAAAGTGTTACAGAAGGAAAAAAAATATACTCCCAATTAAAAAAAAATGACTTCAGATGAAAATATTTTAGAATGCCATCTGTTCATATGCTCATATGGCCAACTTGATGAAATTCTAAAGAAACATTTAAGTGCTGATATTGTGTTATCAGACACCTTTCGACTGGGTGTTGAGTTTATTGGAATAATCTTTGCAGGGCATGTGTTCTTTGGATGGAGTATGTATACAACAAGGAAACTGACTCAAACCCAAGAATCACTAACCCACCTGCCCAATGCTTAATTGAGTGCCCAAGTCTCACTCCCAGAACCTTCCAAAGGAGGGGGGACATCTAGATGTTTTTTCCTGAAGTATTACTACCCAGAACCCTCCTCTTTTCCTCTAGCTGTCTTCCCACTTCCCTCCCCATAAAACACACACAATTTGTAATAGCTCCAAGTTTAACCCTATTGGCTGGGCAGTTTTTCAACGGTACCAGGAATAAGGGAGTGGATGGGTGGGTGTAAATGCTGCTTCTTGTGGTCCGGTTGAGGTGGTAATGACCTGTGTCACCATCTGCCCACTATAAGATTCGTACATGGACCGAAAGGGTCTTAAGCAATAGCTGCTTCCTAGAATTGCTCCCACAGGCAGAACCCTGCTTCACTCCATTATTTTCTCCCTGAGGCATGCCTAACGCCGTCTGCCAAAATTTCCTAACACATCATACTTTAAGCTTTTTCAGACTGTTGTCTATTCACAAATGCTGTTCAGAAAAAAATGCTCTTACACAAACAAAATCTCTTTGAAAGCTCCTTCAAGCCACTGGCCCATATCCAACTTCTCATCTGTGGCCGAGTTTCTCCTTACCTTCTGCACTGCTCTCATTGACTTCAGAGGAATCTTGGATGTTTGTAAGAGAAGACTCTAAGTTACACCAAACGCCTCCTACTGAAAAAATGAACCTTTGCTCTGAGTTGAACACTAAGGAGCAGTTCTGGCACATACTTAATCAGATGACAATGATTCAAGTAACTTCTACAAAAGAGCAACCTGGTGACCCTTGATAGGGGATGTGAAAACCCAGCACTATATGATCTTGCCTACTCTTAAGATACATATTACTTTGAAACGACAAGCATCTCCATGGTGCCTTTTTTATATTACTTTTTAATTCCTTCCAAGTGTTGGGTATAACATTGTGTTTGTTTCTATTCTGAAATGTGTGAACCTATATTGAGGTCACTATTAAGTTAATCCATTTGAGTAGGTAATTGCTTTCCTACATAAGGTTCAAGTGGAAGATGGGAAATTGCTGATCCACAAAGTCTACAAACATAAGGAAGAATTAAACATCTGTCAACCAGAAAAAAAAATTGTGTCTAGGGTAAGCCTAGTGGGGGAAGGGAAGAAACTCATTTGTTTTCTCTCTTTCTCCCACTGCTGTTTTTCTTCTCCAGAGAGTAGTTCCCATTAAAACCCACCCGTTCTTCAATTTTTTTTTTTTTACACTATATTCAAACCACCTCAACATTTTTCAAAATCCCATTGAGTATACTAGCCAGGATAGTGGATAAATGACCAGTATCTTCATATGTAGATGAGTGGCAGTTTACAGAATACTCATAGAGTGCTTGGGTTTGAACCCTAGCTCTGTCACTTCTGCGTGTAAGAAGCTGGACAAGTTTCTTAATTCTCTGTGTCTCAGTTTCCTCAGCTATAACAAGGAAATAATAATGAGTCTACCTCATAGGGTCACTGTGAAGATTAAATGAATTAATACATATACATGTTTAAATCAATGCCTCTTAGATAGTCAATGCTCAAAAAGTTACCTATGGTAAAAATATTTCTATAGAGTAACCATTTGTCTCTCTCTTTTGTCTGTTTTATTGTCACTAATTTTAACACTAAAAGGTAAACACAAGACAATGCATTCCCCTACACCACCCCTCAGATTAATAATTGAGGCCAGGAAGATTAAGGGACCTCTTCTAAGAGTCATATAGTTGATCACAATGGAAATAAGGGAAAGTACTCAATCTACTTACTCTCATCCCATGAATCTTTCCACTGAATGATGCTATGAAGGCTTAAAAGAAGATCCTGACTTTCTTTCCTTTTGGGTAAAAATACACATTCACTACTATGCCAACATTTGTCAAATTTTTAAATAAAACTATTAATACCCCACCCCAATCAATAGGGGGTTGACCACATCTTCATCTCGTCGTTATCAAAGCTATTATCCTTTCCCATTCTAGACACCAAAATCATAGATGTCAATATTACCCACACTGAGAAAGCCAAGATATGGAAATATTAAGTAATATCACATACTTGGTAGCAGAGCCATGGTCAAAACCCAGAACACTTGATTCTAAACTCCTCGAGCCACTTGTGGAAGGGACTCATGAGAAAGGAGAACATGGCTATGGAGTCCTCTGTTATTCTTGCCTGTGAAATGTCCATTTCCACTTCTTCTGGGAACAGCCCCTTAGATTTTGATTTGGAAAACCACCGCTCTCCCACTGGACACATTCTTAGTAGGAGTGCTGTACGTGGTGGCCTCACAATGCCCTCCGCTCCTGTGCAAAGGATGGAAACATGACTCAACCTAGGTGAATCATTCATCCTTACCCAAGAATTTACTTTCTCTTTCAAACAATGCAAGATTTGGAGGAAATTCTCAACAGTTCCTTAAGCAAGGGCTCAAGATTGGATCCTGAAGACGTTGTGTCCTGAAATTCCTAAATCCTGTTTCCCCACTAATAAATTTGTTTTTTGTTAGTGTTAACTAGAATAAATATCTATTTCTTACTGCCAAAAAAACTGTAACTTATACATACCTGGGCATTTACCTTAAATATAGCTGTACTGAATATCTACTCTGTTATTTATTGATATAACATCCAGCACTGACCCTTCCCCCCTTAGATTATCAGCACTTCTCCTCACCTATTCCTGGTTCATGTGTTTCAGTTTGGATTGGCCTCACCAACAAGAGCTGGGGTGACACATTCCTAACACTAAACTCCCCACATCACAGTTACAAGCTCAGTGATGGGAACATGACATAAATTTGTAACATCAGAGCTAAACACAGGCATTTTTTTTAGCAACAAATTAGGAAGGAATACCTTTCTGGTCACTCTGTAAAAGGAGTGACTGAGTGAAGATTATTCATTGTGAAGTACACACAAGACAAAGGAAGAGATCTAATTCTGACAAAGTGCTTGAGCCCAGGGGTCCAATGATCCCTAAAGCAAGGAACCACCTTGGATTTTCGTATTATTTGAGAAATTATATTACCTGTTTTATCAGCTGTATTTTATGAGTTGTATTTCTGTCGCTTACAACCAAAAGAGTCTTATCCGGTATGATAGGAGTGAAAATTTCTCTCACAATTTGGTTCTGACACTAACCAACGCATGGCAGTGAGGCTGCCCTTCTATACCTTTCAGGAATAACTGTAACTTAAAAAATAGCTCCCATTTGTTGAGTTCTTACTTTGTGTTTTTGCAGTGGTAAGCATTTTATTTTGCCATTTCATTTTAAGAGTAGTAATATCCACATGAGAAAGTAGTATTATTATTCCCTTTATGTAGATGAGAATTTCAAAGGAGAAAACAGTATTTTATTCAAAGTTGTACTGAAAGAGGTGGGCATCAGACAAAATCCTAGGTCTCTGTGAACTCAATGACTCTACTTTCTCTGGGACAACACAGTGAATAAATAAAGAAAAAAGAGATATCAAACACTGTAGGGTAGGCACTGCGGAGGCAACAGCTACTCCATTATCTGCTAGAACTCTAACAACCGTGTTGTACAGAGTTGCCCAATTATTCTAGAATAAATGATTGTCCTTTACTTCCAAATGCCTGAATTATGAACATTTATTCAATGTGAACTGAATTCTTGTGATTTCCCATGGATTAGTGTAAGTGGTAAAATTACAAATGGTAAAAAGTAATCCAAAAAGAAATTAGAAAATGATTAATATATGACTAAATAAGACTTCTACAGTTAAACAGGCTGAATATTGCAAGAGACACCTTAACTGATATTTAAATAATTTAAATAAAAATTACAACCAAATACTACCGTTGGAATCTATTTTCTTCTAATCATTGCTAGATATAATTCCTTAACTTCCAGCAAGTCTTAGTTACATCAGAATGCCCTTGAGGGTACCCTTTGAATATCCTTGATGATAGGTGAAATTTATTTATGGAAATAAATTAGAGCAATGCCACTGTTAGGCTTTGTATGGTTTGATCATGAAACAAATGTTTGCGATGAAATAAGAAAAACCCTTAAAATAGAGTTTTATTATCATGCAAATTCCCCAAGTACAGACTATAGAGTGTAACACAGCATGAGGACTTTCACAAAAACAAAGTAGATAAATGAGGGAATGAGTTGAACATAATGAAGAACAGGGCAGGAAGCTCTTGTTTTATATAATTTCAAAGAGAAAATTCAAACTTTTCTGAATTACCTTCTGTTTTGGATACACCTTAAGCTGACCTGATGATCTGAACCCTTGTATAACCCCCTCCCCTTGAGGGCAGGCAGATCCTTTTAATCAATAGAATAGGGCATAGTTAAGGGGATATCACTCCATGATTATATTTTATAGGACTCCATCTTAGTAAACTGGAATAAGAGAGACTCTTCAGCTGGCCTTGAAGAAGCAATAACCAGGGAGAGGTCAACATGGTAGGGAACTGTGGGAGCCCTCTAGGGCCTATAGTGGCCTCTAGCTGACAGCCAGTGAAAAGCCAGGGCACTCAGTCACAAAGCAACAAGGAAATGAATTCTGCTATCAAGTTCAATGAGCTTGGAATTGGATCCTTCCCCAGTCAAGTCTCAGATGAGACTCCAGCCTGGGTTGACACCATGAATGCGGACACGTAACTTTGCCCTGATTTGTAACTTGTAGTGTCTGTGAGATAACAAATGGGTGTTGCTAAATCTATGGTAATTTGTGACACAAAAACAGAAAACTAATATACATTCTGTTCTGAAATTCATGTTCTTTTATATGTTGGATGAGTCTTAGGACCTGACATAGGTACACAGCAAATATTTAACTAAGTAAGTGAATGTTATTTTTTTTGAAGCCATAATTGAGAATACTACCTTACCAATAGAAGGTACTGACACTCTTTATTTAAAAAAAAGGCCATGAAGACCTTAGGACGATATAAACTCCCTAAACTGCTCACCACTGATTTTGTTATTCTCACAGAGACCCATGTAAATAGTTATTACAAGTGGATTATCAGATGAAGTTGATTTTCCAGGTACCATTTGTAAACTAGTGTTGGAGTTTCAAAAATTCAGAACCTCCCCTAAAATAGTTTATGGGACATCACTATCATATAAATGAGATAAATATACATATTAATTTTTTAAGACCATTCTACATATGTTTAATCTATAAGCAAGCTCATAAGATTCTAAGAAAATAATCACCTTGGCAATTGGACATGTCCATTTCTAGTTAATTGATTCATTTAACATACAAAAGAAATTACACCAAATGCTGCTAAGTTTGAGTAGAAACTATAGTTACATATTGCTCAAAATGTTGTAAACTAGTATAAATATTTAGAAAAGCAATTTGAAAAGTTTGAGTGAAAAATTTGATAGTAAAATTACCCTATAATACATTAATCTGACTGTTTCTTAAAATATATGTGAATAAAAAAGCCAAAAGTAACATTAAAATGAAAATATTAATTCTGGTATTTTCTATGAAAGCAAAGAGAGTAAACCACAATGTGACTCAGCAAGGAAGTATTATATATATATTATGGTGCACAAACTATCTGAATATTTTATTAAATAGCTATAAAATTATAACTATCAAAACTAAAGAAAACATGAAAATTTAGTACACAATTTGTAATATACAAAGCACAACAGAAGGGCACATAAGAATGAGCAAAACGACTGAATATGGGATGTATAAAATGTTTGATATTTGGAAATAAATGGTGACTTAGGTATATGCACCCAACCGTCTCTAAGACTCTCCCCTCACCCCCATGCTACACATGCTGCATCAAATACAAATCTACCATACTGTCAAAAGTTTATAAACATGACTAAGGAAATTTACAGAGAGAAAAGTTCCTCATGATTGTTGGTACTGAAAATGTATCCCCAAACTTTGAGATATTTTGCTAGGATCAGTGGTTTGGAGAACTAATTTAAAGAAATATAATTTGCTTAGTGAACACACCCTCCAGTACTCTCTCTCCTTCTCTTATACTTCTTAAATAGGAAAACAAAAACAAAAACACTGGACAACAGGATTAGCCATGCAATCTACAAGGACCACTACCTTGTAACTATTTCCTATTCTTGAACAACAGCTTTTGAATGTAGCTGCTCTAGGATGATCCAAGGCAAGAAAGACATCAAAGAGAAAGCCAGTAAATAATCTCTGAGCCAAAAATAAAAGCAGCAGGAAAGAGACCATGAATAGCCATACTCTATAAAATAAATGAAGACCAGGTGAAAAAAAATATAAAAATTAGATAACAGAGCAGCTTTACCAACATAAAGAGAAAACCATGAAGAGATCAAATTCCTTTGCACAGCCACCTGCAGCCGCAACTTCCTCCTAACAGTCTTCCAGCTGGAAAAGCCCGACATTGGCCATACGTGCTTCTATCACCGGGCTCTTCATATTAAGGTTCAACAAGAAAATTTCAAGAGTATCCTTGTGGGCAGTGATATGGGCAAAGGGACTTTTCTTGCCATGTTTGTGGAGAAGATCAGACCAGAATAGACTTCCCCATGTAAAGAAGAATAAACCAAAAATATCCAAACCATGAAAAGTTTCTGTAAAAAAGGATGACTATATATAACTCAAGAGGGAGAAGAACAGTTTATTTTTGAAAACACAATTCCTTAGGGGGAAAAAGAATATTACAGAGAATATATCTTGTGATTGCAATAAAATTAGATATAAGATGGAACATGAAATGAGAGATGAACCAGAAGACAAAATTTGCTGATACCTTGCAGAATTAAAAGTAGCCCCAGAAGCAGTGAAGAAAATAAACAACATGGTAGTGGAGATGGAAGCTTAAGAATTCTTCCAGTTCTCAGTAGGAAAAAAGACAAGGATCCATAAAACAACAGTTATGAAATTATAGTATGAATATCAGAACAAAACAAAAATTGAGATGATTAGCAATCCTCAAAGACTAGAATAAAAGGAAGTCACATAATGCTTAATGTGTAATATCCAAAAATTTTCTGAGTACAGATGCAAATTAATACCAATTAACTTGAAATATTAATAGCAAAAAGTCACACGTGCAATATAGTCAACACATAAATTTCAAGGACAAATATCTAAATAGAAAAATAGCATAGGAAGAAGGGGAAAATATGTTGTTTCCTCTCCAACATTAGTTTAATAATATGAATAAAATTATGAGAAAGAAATTGTCTGACTTCAAAATTCACTGTCTAGATATGCTGTCATTTATGTTGATGGCAAGAGATAAATACTCGTACATATGCATCGCTAAGAAAACAAACTGGATAAAATTACTGAAAGACTGGCAATGAACCCAGAAATAATTTTAAAATAAAATGAATTCTAATTAACACTTGTGAAGTGCAAGGCAAATCACAAGATCACACCAACAAATCTAGGATGGAATGGTGAGTAAAAGCAGACAGATTGAGCTAATTTCATTGCCTGCTGTATTAGTTTCCTATCACTGTCACAACAAACCATCACAAATTTAGTGTTGTAAAACAATACCTCTTTATTATCTCACAATTCTGTAGGTCAGGAGGCTGGTGTGTTCGGCTAGTTTCTCTGGTTTGAGTCTCACAAGGCTGAAACCAAGGTGTCAGCAGGGCTGGCATTCCTTTCTAGAGGCTCTGGGGATGAATCTGCTTCAAGCTCTTTAAGGCTGTTGGCAGAATTCAGTTTTCAGTGGCTGTAGGAGTGAGGTCCTGTTTTCTTGCTGGTATTGGTTGGGGGTCAGTCTCAGCTTCGGGAGCTACCCACATTTCTTAGCTCATGGACCCTTTCTCCATCTTCAAAGCCTGATTTGGTGGGTTGAGTCCTTCTCATCCTTCAGATCTCTCTGATCTTCCATTCTGCCCCATCTCTCCTCTTCTTATTCCAAACATCTCTCTCTGACTAACTCTTCTGCCTTCCTCTTCCACTTCTAGGGCGCTTTTAAGGGCTCATGTGATTACATGGGACCTTTCTATAACCTTAGACTATCTCCCTATCTTAATATGATCTCATGACATCTGCAAAATCTCTTCACAGCACTACCTCGATTATCGTTTGATTGAATAATCAGGGGACAGGATTCTTGCGGGGTGGGAGGACAGCTTGAAATTCTGCCTACCACACCTGTCAAAGGAGGTATTCAGACATATCTTCATGTTGTTGGTGATGATTCATAAATATAACTTCAAGAAATATTTTTAACTGAAAGATAATTATTAAGGAATTTAAAAATAGGGTATGGCTCCTCCAAATCATTCAAGAGAAATGAGAAAAGAGAAAACTCAAATTAGATAGCAACATAGATAAAGGAGAATGGAAGGAAGGAAACATGCGAACAAAAAAATTAGAAAGAACTAAAATCTATAATTACATTATTGGAGACAATATGTGAAAATAAGTGCAAAGAAAGTATAAAAATATTAGATGAAGATGTGGAAGGCCGTTTAAGTAACCACAGAGTGAGAAGCGCTTATGATATAAAATACAGAATCCATGTAAGAAGAGATTGGCTATGCCAACTAAATAAAGGGTAAATATTTCCACATATCAAGAAACAATAAAATCAAAAGACACAGTGGAAAACTATTTGATGCACCATTCCTACAAATCAAAGAAAAAGAACCCAACGGAAAAATAAGCAAAGGAAATGGAGTGTGCACTGAAAGAAAAACAAAGATTTTTTAAACATCTGAACAGATACTCTACTCTTTAGAAGAAAAATAAAGATTAAAATACGAAGAGGTTCTATCTTTGCCCTATCAGAGTAGCAAAATGCAGAATGTCTGACAAATATTTTGTAAAGGAAACATCTCTTATATTGCTGCTGGGAGTTAAGATGCATATACACTCAATGGAGGGTAACTGGGCAATGTGTCTCTTGTTCTTTTTTTTTAAGAAACTTTATTTTAGAGCAGTTTTTGGACTTACAGGAAAATTGTGAAAACGTTTGCAGAGACCTCACACCTGGTTTCCCGTTATTAATATCTTACATTATTACGGTACATTTATCACAATTAACCAACCAGTACTGATGCATTACTATTACCTAAAGTCCATACATTACAAAGATTTCCTCTTTTTTTGCCTGAAGTCCTTTTTCTGTTCCAGGTGTATCCAGGTACCAATTTTAAATTAGTCATCATGCCTCCTTAGGCTCCTCTTGGTTATAGCATTTTCTTAAACTTTCCTGGCATTTGATGACTTCAGCAATGTTGAAGAGTACTGGTCAGGTGTTTTGTAGACTGTCCCTCAATTGGGATTTGTCTGCTGTTTTTCTCATGATTAGTCTGGGTATGCATTTTTGGAAGGAAGATTTCATAGGAAAAGTGCCATTCTCATGATACCATATCAAGGGAATATATCATCAACACAACTTATTACTGCTTTTCATCTTGATCACTTGACTGAAATAGTTGGTCAGGTTTCTCCACTATAAAGTTGCTCTTTTTTTTTTCCCTTTCCATACTGTGCTTTTTAAAAGACAGTCACATAGCTCTGCTTTTACCATTTGTCCTAGGGTTCCGTCTGTCTATTTTATTTTCATTATTTTAGTATAGTTTTTAGCTCTTGTTATCATTGCTGGATTTGTTTTTTGGTTTGGTTGCTCTCTTCTTTCTTTCTTTTTTTATTACTTTTAAATTTTTAGTATTTATTTTGTTTTAATAACTTTATTTTATTTCTTCTTTCCTTCTTTCCTTCCTTCCTTCATTCCTTCCTTCCTTCCTTCTTTCAGTCCTTCTTTCTTTCTTTTTCTCTCCCTTTTCTTCTGAGCCATGTGGCTGACAGGGTCTTGGTGCTCAGCCAGGTGTCAGGCCTGTGCCTCTGAGGTAGGAGAGGCGAATACAGGACGTTGGTCCACCAGAGACCTCCCAGCTCCACGTAATATCAAACGGCGAAAGCTCTCCCAGAGATCTCCATCTCAACCCTAAGACTCAACTCCATTCAATGATCAGCAAGCTACAGGGCTGGACACCCTATGCCAAACAACTAGCAAGACAGGAACACAGCCCCACCCATTAGCAGAGAGGCTGCCTAAAATCATAATAAGGTCACAGGCACCCAAAAACATACCACTGGACATGGCTCTGCCAACCAGAAAGACAAAATCCAGCCTCATCCACAAGAACACAGGCCCAGTCCCCTCCACCAGGAAGCCTACACAACCCATTGACCCAACCTCACCCACTGGGGGCAGACACACAACAGGAACTACAAACCTGCAGCCTGCAAAAAGGAGACCCCAAACACAGTAAGTTAAGCAAAATGAGAAGTCATAGAAACACACAGCAGATGAAGGAGCAAGGTAAAAACCCACCAGAACAAACAAATGAAGAGGAAATAGGCAGTCTACCTGAAAGAGAATTCAGAGTAATGATAGTAAAGATGATCCAAAATCTTGAAAACAGAATGCAGAAAATACAAGAAACGCTTAACAAGGACCTAGAAGAACTAAAGAGCAAACAAACAATGATGAACAACACAATAAATGAACTTAAAAATTCTCTAGAAGGAATCAATAGCAGAATAACTGAGGCAGAAGAATGCATAAGTGACCTGGAAGATAAAACAGTGGAAATAACTACCGCAGAGCAGAATAAAGAAAAAAGAAAGAAAAGAGTTGAGGACAGTCTCAGAGACCTCTGGGACAACATTAAACGCACCAACATTCGAATTATAGGGGTCCCAGAAGAAGAAGAGAAAAAGAAAGGGACTGAGCATGCATTTGAAGAGATTATAGTTGAAAACTTCCCTAATATGGGAAAGGAAATAGTCAATCCAGTCCAGGATGTGCAGAGTCCCCAAAAGGATGAATCCAAGGAGAAACACACCAAGACACATATTAATCAAACTATCAAAAATTAAATACAAAGAAAAAATATTAAAAGCAGCAAGGGAAAAACAACAAATAACATACAAGGGAATCCCCATAAGGCTAACAGCTGATCTTTTGGCAGAAACCCTGCAAGCCAGAAGGGAGTGGCAGGACATATTTAAAGTGATGAAAGGGAAAAACCTACAACCAAGATTACTCTACCCAGTAAGGATCTAATTCAGACTCAGTGGAGAAATTAAAACCTTTACAGACAAGCAAAAGCTAAAGGAATTCAGCACCACCAAACCAGCTTTACAACAAATGCTAAAGGAACTCCCTAGGCAGGAAACACAAGAGAAGGAAAAGACCTACAATAACAAACTCAAAACAATTAAGAAAATGGTAATAGGAACATATATATTGATAATTACCTTAAATGTAAATGGATTAAATGCTCCAACCAAAAGACATAGACTGGCTGAATGGGTACAAAAACAAGACCCATATATATGCTGTCTACAAGAGACCCACTTCAGACCTAGGGACACATACAGACTGAAAGTAAGGGGATGGAAAAAGACAGTCCATGCAAATGGAAATCAAAACAAAACTCGAGTAGCAATATTCATATTAGACAAAATGACTTTAAAAGAAAGACTATTACAAGACACAAAGAAGGACACTACATAATGATCAGGGATCAATCCAAGAAGAAGATATAACAATTGTAAATATATATGCACCCAGCATAGGAGCACCTCAATACGTAAGGCAAATGCTAACAGCCAGCCATAAAAGGGGAAATCGGCAGTAACACAATCATAGTAGGGGACTTTAACACCCCACTTTCACCAATGGACAGATCATGCAAAATGGAAATAAATAAGGAAATACTAGCTTTAAATGATACATTAAACAAGATGGACTTAATTGATATTCATAGGACATTACATTCAAAAACAACAAAATACACTTCTTCTCAAGTGCTCATGGAACATTCTCCAGGATAGATCATATCTTGGGTCACAAATCAAGCCTTGGTAAATTGAAGAAAACTGAAATCTTATCAAGTATCTTTTCCGACCACGCTGCTATGAGACTAGATATCAATTACTGGAAAAAATATGTAAAAAATACAAACACATGGAGGCTAAACAATACACCACTAAATAACCAAGAGATCAGTGAAGAAATCAGAGAGGAAATCAAAAAATACCTAGGAACAAATGACAATGAAAACACGACGACCCAAAACCTATGGGATGCAGCAAAAGCAGTGCTAAGAGGGAAGTTTATAGCAATACAATCCTACCTCAAGAAACAAAACCATCTCAAATAAACACCCTAACCTTACACTTAAAGCAAATAGGGAAATAAGAACAAAAAAACCCCTAAGGTTAGGATAAGGAAAGAAATCATAAAGATGAGATCAGAAATAAACGAAAAAGAAATGAAGGAAACAACAGCAAAGATCAATAAAACTAAAAGCTGGTTCTTTGAGAAGATAAGCAAAACTGATAAACCATTAGCCAGACTCATCAAGAAAAAAAGGGAGAAAACTCAAATCAATAGGAATGAAAAAGAGAAGTAACAATTGACACTGCAGAAATACAAAGGATCATGAGAGATTACTACAAGCAACTCTATGCCAATAAAATGGACAACCTGGAAGAAATGGACAAATTCTTAGAAAGCACAACCTTCCGAAACTGAACCAGGAAGAAATAGAAAATATAAACTGAAATTGAAACTGTGATTAAAAATCTTCCAACAAACAAAAGCCCAGGACCAGATGGCTTCACAGGTGAATTCTATCAAACGTTTAGAGAAGAGCTAACACCTATCCTTCTCAAATGCTTGCAAAATATAGCAGAGGGGGAACACTCCCAAACTCATTCTACGAGGCCACTATCACCCTGATACCAAAACCAACTTGGTCACAAAAAAAGAAAACTACAGGCCAATATCACTGATGAACACAGATGCAAAAATCCTCAGCAAAATACTAGCAAACAGAATCCAACAGCTCATTAAAAGGATCATACACCATGATCAAGTGGGGTTTACCCCAGGAATGCAAGGATTCTTCAATATACGCAAATCAATCAATGTGATACACCATATTAACAAATTGAAGGAGAAAAACCATATGATCATCTCAGTAGATGCAGAAAAACCTTTTGACAAAAGTCAACACCCATTTATGATAAAAACCCTCCAGAAAGTAGGCATAGAGGGAACTTAACCTCAACATAATAAAGGCCATATATGACAAACCCACAGCCAATATTGATCTCTACGGTGAAAAACTGAAACCATTTCCACTAAGATCAGGAACAAGACAAGGTTGCCCACTCTCACCACTATTATTCAACATAGCTTTGGAAGTTCTACCACAGCAATCAAAGAAGAAATAGAAATAAAAGGAATCCAAATCAGAAAGGAAGAAGTAAAGGTGTCACTGTTTGCAGATGACATGATAGTATACATAGAGAATCCTAAAGATGCTACCAGAAAACTACTAGAGCTAATCAATGAACTTGGTAAAGTACCAGGATACAAAATGAATGCAGAGAAATCTCTTGCATTCCTATACACTAATGATGAAAAATCTGAAAGAGAAATTAAGGAAGCACTCCCATTTACCATTGCAACAAAAAGAATAAAATACCTAGGAATAAACCTACCTAGGGAGACAAAAGACCTGTATGCAGAAAACTATAAGACACTGATGAAAGAAATTAAAGATGATACCAAACAGATGGAGAGATATACCATGTTCTTGGATTGGAAGAATCAGCATTGTGAAAATGACTATACTACCCAAAGCAATCTACAGAGTCCATGCAATCCCTATCAAACTGCCACTGGCATTTTTCACAGAACTAGAAAAAAAAATTTCACAATTTGTATGGAAACACAAAAGACCCCGAATAGCCACAGCAATTTTGAGAAAGAAAAATGGAGCTGGAGGTATCAGCCTCCTGGACTTCAGACTATACTAAAAAGCTACTGTAATCAAGACAGTATGGTACTGGCACAAAAACAGGAATATAGATCAATGGAACAGGATAGAAATCCCAGAGATAAACCCATGAACATATGGTCAGCTTATTTTTGATAAAGGAGGCAAGAATATACAATAAAGACCACCTATTCAATAAGTGGTGCTGGGAAAACTGGACAGCTACATATAAAAGAATGAAATTAGAACACTCCCTAACACCATACACAAAAATAAACTCAAAATGGATTAAAACCTAAATGTAAGACCAGACACTATAAAACTCTTAGAGGAAAACATAGGCAGAACACTCTATGAAATAAATCACAGCAAGATCCTTTTTGACCCACCTCCCAGAGAAATGGAAATAAAAACAAAAATAAACAAATGGGACCTAATGAAACTTAAAAGCTTTTGCACAGCCAAGGAGACCATAAACAAGATGAAAAGAGAACCCTCAGAATGGGAGAAAATATTTGCAAATGAAGCAACTGACAAAGGATTAATCTCCAAAATTTACAAGCAGCTCAGTATCAAAAAAACAAACAACCCAATCCAAACATGGGCAGAGGACCTAAACAGACATTTCTCCAAAGAAGATATACAGATTGCCAACAAACACATGAAACAACGCTGAACATCACTAATCATTAGAGAAATTCACATCAAAACTACAATGAGGTATTACCTCACACCATTCAGAATGGCAATCATCAAAAAATCTACAAACAATAAATGCTGGAGAGGGTGTGGAGAAAAGGGAACCCTCTTGCACTGTTGATGGGAATGTGAGTTGATACAGCCACTATGG
Source organism: Eschrichtius robustus (assembly GCF_028021215.1). Classification (NCBI taxonomy): domain Eukaryota; kingdom Metazoa; phylum Chordata; class Mammalia; order Artiodactyla; family Eschrichtiidae; genus Eschrichtius; species Eschrichtius robustus. The sequence continues at coordinate 9,492,182 of NC_090835.1, forward strand.
AGAACAGAATGGAGGTTCCTTAAAAAACTAAAATGAAACTACCATATGACCCAGCAATCCCACTACTGGGCATATATGCTGAGAAAACCATAATTCAAAAAGAGTCATGTACCACAGTGTTCACTGCAGCCCTATTTACAATTGCCAGGACATGGAAGCAACCTAAGTGTCCATCAACAGATGAATGGATAAATATGTGGCACATATATACAATGGAATATTACTCAGCCATAAAAAGAAACGAAATTGAGTTATTTGTAGGGAGGTGGATGGACCTAGAGTTTGTCATACAGAGTGAAGTAAGTCAGAAAGAGAAAAACAAACACCATATGCTAACAGATATATATGGAATCTAAAAAAAAGAAAAAAAAAGTGCTTTTGAAGAACCCAGGGGCAGGATCGGAATAAAGATGCAGACGTAGAGAACGGACTTGAGGATACGGGGAGTAGGAAGGGTAAGCTGGGACGCAGTGAGAGAGTGGCATGGACATAGATACACTACCAAATGTAAAACAGATAGCTAGTGGGAAGCAGCCGCATAGCACAGGGAGATCAGCTCAGTGCTTTGTGACCACCTAGAGGGGTGGGATAGGGAGGGTGGGAGGGAGGGAGATGCAAGAGGGAAGAGATACGGGAACATATGTATATGTATAACTGATTCACTTTGTTATAAAGCAGAAACTAACACACCATTGTAAAGCAATTATACTCCAATAAAGATGTTATATATAAATAAATAAATAAAAGAAAGTCACTTAGCACCATCCATACTTAGGGAATGGGAAGTGATGCTCTAATTCTTTAAAGATGAAGTAGTTACAGAAATTATTGCATTTGGAATTCTTCAGCATGGGAGATTTTTCTATTCACTTCCATTTATTTATTTAGTCATTTATTTCCATCAGTATGGACTCATGGATATTTATTCTATACTTTAGGTTATAATTTGATACTACTTTATTCATTTTGTTGCTGAGATGTTTATAGCTTTGGCCATTGAGAACTCTTTTCATTGGTTCCTGTATCTCATTTACATACTCCCACCATTGTGGCCTTTATTTTTGAGCACTTTTTTACTTTCTGTAACTATAAAATATTCCAGCCTCATTTTGTATATTTTCTGCCCCAATCATAAAATCAGTCATTTCCTCAAGGAGTCCTGGCTCTATTTATTCGAGAATGGTATGGAAACCAAGATGTGGATGCCAGGTGTGTTGACGCTACTGAGGTGTAACTGCTTCCAGGTCCTCTCAGCTGACACTAACAGAGCAAGAAAATATGTGTGTACACTAATCCACGTGTATAAAAATATCTATAAATATTTCTATATGTAACCATCCGTGGCTATAATAAACTAAACATGAATTCATACTGATGCCTCCAACTGTAATGAATTACCATAAAATTTACCATAACATCGTATCCCAGTGGTGAAAACAATGTCTTTTAAATATAAATACACATCCAACAATTTCAATCATATAGATCAATTCATACATGTACCAAAAGGCATATGCAAAAATACATCCACTTTAGCACTGTGATAAAGTCAAGATGTGAAAAAATAACGTAAGAAATGTTTTTAATTTCAGTAGAAATGAAAATAATGTTAATTGGGGCAATATCTTGTGTTACCTAGGACATTTTCAATGCTGAAAAATATTGATAACACTCAGTAAACTGGTGTTACCTGTGCTGTTTAGACTGTAAGTCAGTAAGAGATTTCTGTAGGAATGTGAAAGTTTACATAAAATAAAATATATCACATAATTAAAGACATACATGCTTTTTAATCAATGATTGATTTCTAGGAATTTATGTTAAGACAATAATCTGGGATTTTTGAAAGCTTAGCTATCAGATTGATTGCTGCAAAACCAGTCACATCCTAGTCACCACATGCTCATCATGAGATATAACCTTGAGTTCAGCAACAGGGTTTGGCTAAATATATTTTGATAAAGCCATATAATAGGTATAATACTGTAGTGTACTAAAATCACAATTTTAAAAGAAATACGAATCTTGGATAATAAGGATATTGGTGGAGTATTGTAAGTGATAAAAGAAAATCACAAAATTACAAAATGTAGGGTTTATTTTTAAAAGAGAGTGTGTATTATACATGTGTACATATATATGTATATGTGAACAATGGTTATCTCTAACTTAGGAATTTTAAGTTATTTTAAATATCAAATATAATTTTCTGTTATGTTTTTATCTTATACTTTCCTATAGAAATTTTTAAAATTTCATTATGTGCACACATTACTTTTGCAATCAGCATATACGTATGTATAGAGAAGAAAACCCTCAATAAGACATGAACAAATGACTATGGGCAATTGTTTTTCTCACAATTTTCTGTATTTTTATTGTAATGTCTTTTAAATGAAATAAAAAGTGTAACAGCCTTGCTGATTTGTAATTTTTTTTCCTCAAATTTTAGGTTTGGATAATCATTTCCATTTAAAAAGTCTGTAGTAAGAACCTGGACCTGAATGGAAAAATCAACTGCAGGTAACAAGGCTGAAGAGGACAGCCAGGAAGCCATAGGGAAACAATCAGAACCCCATACTCTGCCAGTTGAGTGGGAATTAGGTCAGTCAGCCCACACTTAGGTCAATACTCCACGGGACCAAACCATAATTGGCCAGAATCCCATCAGCAGGCTCACTGGTGGCCCATTTGAAGTTCTGTAGAACCTCTTCACTTCCTTTCTCAATCTGGACATGATAATCCTTCATTTCTCCTTCAAATGAGCTCCCTTCTGTTGAGAAAGGCATTTTGTCTTTTTGTTTATTTTTCCCTTTCTTTGCAATTTCAGCAACAGTTAAGCAGACAAATGACCTTAGAGGTATACCAGCTTGCCTAAAGAAAGGAAACCATTTCCTCAGGATGCAAAAAAGTAAATGATGTGATCACATAAGTTACTAGGAAACGTTCCATTTAGCTGGTTACAGGGATGCCCGAATCACATATCGAAGATGGATGGCTGTCCTGACACAAATACCCTAAAATTTAGTGATGTAGCAGAATTTAATATTGGCATATCCAACACCATCTATAAAACTGTCAGTTGGGTCACTTGTGTTCCTAATGAAAGAACACCAGCAGAGAGTACAAACACACACACACACAGACACACATACACACCCCTAAACATTTCTCAGATGCAGACTTTCAACTTGAGTAGCAGAAACATGTTACCAGATTTCTGCGAGAATAGAGAACATTTTATTTTGGGTATTTTTAGGGAGAGTAAGGGCAGTGGTATTAGTAGCCTGCATATAAAAGAATGTGGCCACAAAAGACATGTTATTTTTCAATTCTGAATGAGACTTTAAAGCAATCTCAAATCCTATGCATTATACAGAACTGAGATAATCTCATTTGTTCAGTGTTGGCAAAGACAGCATTAAAATATTCTGTCTTCAGTTGTCGTGTGTACTTTTATTATTTTGGGGAAGGGAAAATTAAATAGTATTTTTAAAATTCTGCACTCAAAGTCTATCACAGACACACACATGCACACACACATACATATATATACATTTGCTTTCTATCAATTAACTTAGGGTACTCTCATTATTTACATAATTACGCTAACATATGATAATAATGAAAAGACATGGAAAATTCACACATTTTGCTTTCCGCAGCTTCTAAATGACAAAAGTATTGGCATTAAACCACCTGTAAAATAAGTTATGTTTCTACAAAGTGAATGGATTAGCAGAAAGAGATAAGTTTCCAAGGCCTTTCTACAACCTTTTGGAAATAAAAGCAGATTCAGAGCTCAGGGAAAACATTCACTTTGTTATTCTAAAGAGATCAGAATTTTTAAAACCTTTACATAGAGATAGGACTAACTTGTCTTTTAAAATCATGACTATTTGACAATTCCTATTCCTGTCCTCTGAGGTGGAATATCTTTGCCAGGTGGGTTTTCCAAAAAGAGACAACTGGATGGGAATCTCCCAGGCAAAACCAGGCATTCACTTGGTAGGAAAGGTGAGCTTTGTCTCATTTTGCAAAGGCTGTGTTGAGGGTAGTGAGTTAGAGAGAAGCATAATGAGTAGTTCTTCAACATTTCATTCACAAGGACATGTGTGTACTTTTTAAGGTTTGTAAGACACTTTTATGCACACTTACTTTTTAAATATATGCCAACAAACTTCTGAGGGTAGAAAAGACATTTAATGTTAATATCACTTCAAACACGTTGAGGAAACAGAGACACAGATAAGCTCCCGGCTGGGGCTTGCCCAGAGTCAGGAAGTAAGCATCAGAATCAGGACACAGACTTCACTTTTGACTTTAAAATCTCTGTTCTTTCCAACATATTAAACAATTTTGAATGCTCAGCAGTGTTAGGTTACAAGGTTTTGCCCCAGATTTTTAAAATCAGAACTTCAGGGGATGGAAATACGTATTTTATCAACTCTCCAAGGGATGCTTATATGAGACTAAGTATGTTATCACATGATTAAATCATTTGTCCTTTTTTTTTTTTTTTTTTGTGGAGGTCACTTTTAAAGTACAAAAAATATAATTTCGTGAAACAGCAAATATGTTGTCTCACTTTGAAAGAGGTTCCAATGGGGGCATATGATTCGCAAAGGAGGCTTCTAGGTCTTTCTGAACACTAATGTCAGACAAATACTGGGGTGTATAGAGAATTCAATTTATAAACACTGAAACTTTCTCAGGAAAATTCTGTAGGTGTCTGAATAACTATGCCAAGAAAATGAGAACAAAAAAAAAACCCAATAAGTCAAGATTATCTTTTTCAGTGACTAGCAAATCATACTCTTTTCTTCTATACGTATTTTTCAAACCTGGCAGCATTTCCTTTTCTTCTAGTGAACCTCAGGATGATATACGCAATCTCTGAAACCTGGCTGGAGATGAAAAATTTGTTGGGCAATTAAATATTTAGAGGTGTGAAGTCTGAAGTTCAAGTGCTTGTCTACATGTGTAGAAGAGTTTGTGGCTTGTTTCATTCAACAAATATTTACATACCAGGCACGAAGTCAGGTACTAGAGATATGGAAAAAAATGGAACACAGCTCCATCCTCTAGAAATTCGAAACATGAGAAAACACAATAGAATGACCTGTAAGAACTGAGGTCCTAAAGGCAGGGCTTTGACTGTATTTTGTTTGCTGCTGTATCTTGGGACCTAGAATATCACCAGGAACACACAGGGACTCAATAAATATTTGTGGAATTAAGAATTTGAGAAATGATAATTTTTATCCAATTATCAGGCTGTTCCTAGATATGATAAGCTTTTCTCACTTTCTTGTATATTTGCATATTAGTGAGCCCTACATTCATTTTACTGCCTCGTAGGTGACCTTCAAAAATGTGGTTTAAACAGTATCTAATTCTTTTAACTGTGGCCTCCTATCCCTGAGAACCATCACTAAGTTTCTTTTCCTCCTCTTTTGCTGATTAGCTTATATGACCTCTATGAACATCCCAAACTATCACTGAATGAGGTTTTTAGGCAAATGTATCTTCTTCAAATAGTACTTTTTGTTTAAAAGAAAGGAATTGAGATACTACTTGGTAATGAGACACTAAGGAATCAATTATAAGGCTCTTTGCCCCTCTTTACTGGGAGATAAAATGAAGAAATTGTCCTTGTCCTATGCGATGAATGCTGTAGTGAGCCTCCTAGACCCCCTTCGGGACCAAGGCCCTCATTCCCCCAACTGCCAGGACTGTTGGCAGCTAACGGCACTCCTAGAATTGCCCTTGTCCAAGGTCATGCCCCCTCCCCAGAGGCAGACCATGTCTAGTGACTTGTCCATGTACCTCAAGGCATGACAACTTTGAAGGGCCATCCCAGCCCAGAGTCCACTATGGGATGATTTGAGGCCTTTGTTGAGGCTGCATGGATGTTCGACCTCTTCCTCTGCCCACCTGGTCCCTCCACTTCCTCACAGGTGTTCCCAAGAGTTCGTCCCAGTAAACCTCCTGCACACGCATCTTTGTTCCACATCCTACATCCCAGACAACCCAATTTTATATTAAGGAGTATTTGGTTTTTGCATAACTATGATGAAGTCACTTCCCATCCCTGGGCTTCAATTTTATTCTATCTGTAACGTTAAAAGCTTGAAATGGGTGATGTCCAAGGGCCTTCCTACCCCTACCGTTGTATGATATCACCATTCAATAATGTTATTATGAGATAAAAAAGTGGCAAAGTCCATAGATTTCTGAAAGAAAGAAATGATGATTATTAAAAATTTTGTAGGGGAGTTATTTGGCTAATACTGTTCAAATCCAATTTTCATATCAAGATGACACAAAAATACCTTCTTTATCTTCTAGAAGACAGTCCTCTAAGAATTTTATTTCTGACTTGTTGAGCTGATAAAGGAGTCTTCCTTGCCTTGAGCAAGGACTGACAGAATTGGCTAGTAAGTGTCTCACTTGGAGCTCAGAAAGCATAAGGAAGTAAACATGTAAAAATGGAACAGAATCAAGATGGTGAAGATCCTAAAAGGCCTCCAAATAGCTAAACGTTTGGAGCCAAGTTTTGCGATGCAACAGTGGTTGTTGCTGTTACACTACTCCTAACAGCCTCCTCACCTCCCAACCACCATTCACTGGACACGTGCTCTGTGTGTACTTAGTCCTACTTAAACGTGAATGATAACTTAGCAAGCTTGTTATCGTCTCCGTTTTTGGAGGCGATAAGAATGGAGTCAGAGAGGTTAAGTCACTGGCACAAGGGTCCATGGCCAGTTACTGTTTGAGCTAGGATTTAAGTTGAATCTGTCTCCATACCTTGTTCTCTTTCTTCTCAGCTACATTACCTCCCGGAGGGCAGAGTTTCCGGGCCAAGAAAGTATACCGAGAGACAAGTGTGTACCAAAACACAAAGACTGTGTCTTGAAGGTTCCTAAAATGATTCATTTAACCCCCAAAATTGGGATTTGAGTAATCAAATATGGTCTGATTGGGATAACCCATGGCAGCTCTTTTAGAAAGTTTGGATTGGATACACAATAAAGACTTTGTAAGATCTTCATCAGAGAAAAGATGTGTGTCTTTGCAGGGGTACATATGTGCTTGAGGAATGGAAACTCAACCTGCAGTATCCTGTCAGTGTCTGGCACATAATGGATATATAATAAATACTTGTTGAACTGTTGAAGGTATTGCTTACACTGAATCTCCTGGCATTAGTACAGCACCAAACTATTCAGTCAAATAACTGGTTATCAGATGATAAAGGAATGGATAAATAAAAACATAAATAAAACTTCAGAATGTTCTTTTTTTGTTCCCACTCAGCTTTAGCCAGGCAAGTTCTCTTTGTCTTTCAGCTGGAAAGTATCTTTCTCAGAAATAGACTCCTTCATCCCTTCCTTCACTCTCAGGAGATCAGGTTGTCCAGTTAAGGATTCCACAGTATTCTGGACATTCCTTTCTCAGTGTTCATCAAAGTTTGCAATTATGGGCTTCCCTGGTGGCGCAGTGGTTGAGAATCTGCCTGCCAATGCAGGGGACACGGGTTCGTGCCCTGGTCTGGGAAGATCCCACATGCCACAGAGCAACTGGGCCCGTGAGCCACAATTACTGAGCCTGCGTGTCTGGAACCTGTGCTCCGCAACAAGAGAGGCCACGATAATGAGAGGCCCGTGCACCGCGATGAAGAGTGGCCCCCACTTGCCGCAACTAGAGAAAGCCCTCGCGCAGAAACGAAGACCCAACACAGCCATAAATAAATAAATAAATAAATAAAAAGAGCAGCTCTTTAAAAAAAAAAAAAGTTTGCAGTTACATATTTGAGTGATTATTTCACTAAATCTTTTTATTTATTTTTGGCTGTGTTGAGTCTTCATTGCTGCACACAGGCTTTCTCTAGCTGTGGCGAGTGGGAGCTACTCTTCGTTGCAGTGCGCGGGCTTCTCATTACGGTGGCTTCTCTTGTTGTGGAGCATGGGCTCTAGGCGCACGGGCTCAGTAGTTGTGGCGCACGGGCTCAGTAGTTGTGGCTCGCGGGCTCCAGAGCGCAGGCTCAGTAGTTGTGCTGCGCGGGCTTAGTTGCTCCGTGGTATGTGGGATCTTCCTGGACCAGGGAGCAAACCCATGTCTCCTGCATTGGCAGGCGGATTGTTAACCATTGCGCCATCAGGGAAGTCCCTTCACTAAATCTTTAATCTTTAAAGTTCCATACAGGCTAGACTCTTTCCCTCTCTTTTTTCATTATATCTCTGGAAGTTACACAATTCTTCCCATGTAGATGGCACTTAAATATTTATTGTATAGGTGGATGGACGGATGCATTAGTACTGAGTGGATGAATGGAGAAAAGGGAGGGGGGGGAGGGGGGGAGGAGGAGGAGGAGGAGGAGGAGGAGGAGAAGGAGGAGGAGGAGGAGGAGGAGGAGGAGGAGGAGAAAAGGAGAGAAGAATCAGGGAAACCAAGTAGATATTTTGGTTTTCTTACCATTTGGTGGAAATGAAAAAGTTGGAAAGGATCTAAATCTCAGTGTAAAAAAAGAAAAAATAAATAAAGTAAAACAAAACAAAAACCAAAAAGAAGATCCAGGAGAATGGCAGAGGCTAAAGAGGAGTTTGGAAAACTATGCTTCATTTAGAAGGGGTGGATTAATTGCATCGTTTGATATACAAACATGATTCTTCGACTGGGAATCTATAGAATTTGGGACTTGGAGAAGTCAAGACTGGGGAGGTAGTTTAGAAGGGGACATGCATGCCTATAACCGTTGATCGTATTTAAAAAAAAAAAGTCAATGCTGAAGGAATGACATTTGTTCATTGGGAAAGAAGAGGTGCTAGCCCACCAAAAGAAGCCAGCCAAAAAATGGTCAGAGAGCCAGGGGGCCTGAAGAACACTGAGTCAGAGAAGTCAAGAATGGGAGAGTTTTAATGAAAGCAGCCATGGTTAGTGATATCAAAGGCAGGAGAAGGGTCAGGAAAAAGAGCCGGCTCCTTTACATTCCTCATTAATCACGTGTGCTATTAAATCCAATGGGAAGCCTGATATGCAAAGTGAGTTTCTGTTCATACTTATTTTTATAGCTATTCCTAGTTGATATGCAGAAGGAAGACTTTTCTCCTGGTGTATTTTTTCTTCTTTTCCTTTTTAGAAGTTCAGAAGGCTAATTTGGAATACTGGGAATTTATTGGCCCTTTTTATAGATTTATATAAAATTCAGTCTTCAAAATAGATCTTATCTCTGACGCTCACAGGTGATGGATTTACCTTGCTCTACCTGGTAAGGACTACAGCCAGGTTTTACCAGTTATTGGTTAAAGGCTCCAGAACTCCTACTTAGAAACCCAAAATGACCGTCACCAACTCCAGTTTCTCTCAGGGTCTGTTTCTCTTCCAACCTGCATCAGAATTCCAGAGGTACTGGACCTTACCTGTAAAGAATCTGATTTGGAAGTCCAGTAGGAGCTTCTGCAAATATAACAAGCACCCTAGAAGTTCTGGATAGGTATCACAATTTGCAAAACTACAATTGAATTTATGCAGAATTCACATTTGTGCATTTGCCTTTTAGAAAACTTGGTCAAATCATACATATATTTTAATCAAAGGTGAGGTGCTTTCATCAAATGTGAAGAAGTCTACCATTTTTCTTATTCATGCTAAATATCATACAGTATAAGAGCCTGAACACCTCAGTAACAAACACAATAATAAACACCTAGTGGCTTATTTGTGGAATTGCCTTTCCATGTGGGAATAAACTAGGGAATAACATTTCTTTCCATGATTCAGCACCACCAAGGGTAGAAACTTCTCCATTTAATACTGGAGTGGTTTCCATTTTTAATATTGTGTGGCCTCTCTTTTATTTACTATTTATTCAATTATTCATCACACCAGGCTTCCACCAAAGATAACATTAGTTTAATCTTTATAAGGCACAAAACAGGATGGGACACTATAATTCCTCAAAAACAACAGCGCACAACACGTGCATAACTGGCCGTATTGCTGTATCATCGTGTCTTGTCACATGACACATCTGGAATGTGTGAGCAGAGGGCAGAGAGGTCATGGAAGGCTTTCATGGTGAATAGGGTCCTCGGTTTTCACTCTGATGCTGAGATATTCAGACACTTCCTTTTATACTACATTTATCGAATGCTTCCTTTATTTTTGGAGAGTAAGGTCTTAAATTAGAAGGAAATTTCCCTTAAAATCCCATCTGGGGTGCTTTCAGCATTTCTCTTCTTGATTCTTAAAAACACATTCGTTCCGTAACACCTGGTCCTATGCTTCCACATCCCTGCACTCCCTAGAGCTTACCAGTTAAAGAAAAAAAAAAAAAATATATATATATATATATATATATATATATAAAATTAAGCCTCTGCATTCAGGATACCAAATCCTTCGAAGATACCCCAAACCTCATTTGTATGCTGAATGGCACACTAAGGTTTATAAGAGTGGTGGGAGTGCTTCTTTGGGTACATTACTAATGGCTGTGAAGCCACTGAAGCTAAGAGATGAGAATGGAGTAAAATCCTCTGTTTGTTTAAGCTGATAATACTTTCGCCAGCTCTGTGCAGCCAAAGCTCTGTGTGAAGTTCCTTAGCTAGGATTCCTTGACTCAGCGCCCAAGCCATCTCCAATTATCTCGAAGAATGTGGCAACAGTTGAATGCAAAGGGGTGTTGGATGTGACGGGACTGTGAAAACCTGGTGAAGATCGGGCTCCTAGGTCGCCTGAAAGGAAACACTTCGTCATTGTGCCTGAAGGGTCCTCTGTGCAAAGGCAGCAGTGACTGAGCACACGCTGTGAGTCCATCCTGCTTAAAAGTTGTACCCTCTGGGTCTTTTCACTTCACTCCTCTCGTCCCTTGTTCCTTAAAGGCGAGATACACATCTCTCCTGCCAAGTTCAAACTACTGTTCCTCTGTCCTCATGTAAAAAACAAAAATAAAAATTATCCTTTGAGACCCATGCCAACCAGTTATACCTTCCTCTACTTTACTCACCTCATCTCCTGCCCCGTATTATGGCTCTTGGCTAATCCCCTTGCCAGCTCGATGTTCACTGAACAGGTGGCAAGTGGTTCATACTCTGCCTCTTCAGTCTTAAACCCTCACCCCTGGATGACTTCCATCTACCTTCAAACTACCTAGTCAAGAGGCGGCCCCTTAGTTCCATATGATTTTTCCTGTACATTCCACATTAGCTATACAGGCCATGGTGAAGTCCCTACTCACCTCTTGACACTTTCTGAATTGTGCCCTTTTTTAAAGCTTTAAATAAAATGCCTGGCACTCTGACAACGACCTCCTTTGTCTCCAGCTCTTGCACTCCTGCACTCAGAGTACGTTGATTTTGGAGGTTTCACCTCTATTTTCTCTCACTCTGTGGGTCCCCTTCTCTCATGTCCTGTCCCTTTAGCTATCCAACTTAGATCCTTTATTTGTGTCCCTTTAGCTCTCCAACTTAGATCCTTCATTTGATTCATTTATTCATTCAACTAAATTCTTGACTTCCTAGCATTCGCCAGCATTATTCATCCCTGGGAATACAGCAGTAAGTAGTATGGACAAGATACTTCAACTTGTAGAAGGTACATTCAACCATGATCTTGTTGAACCCTCGAATCACTTGATTTCTTATCTATCGCATCCTCCTGGAAAAACTCTACCCACGGTTATGCTAAATGTTCTTTGCTCTTGGCTCTTACACCCCTATGCCTGAGTGTTGCTAGAAAAGACACATTGCAGAGCAGTGTGGAGTGAGGGCACGATTTGGTTAAGCAAAATCAAAGAAAATAGCTCGTCTAATAGGACTGTAATAGGATGCAACAGTAACCATCTTTGATGTCCTGAGTCCCCCACAGAACCCAATACAGTCCTGTGATGATAAAACAATGACAGGTAGTATTTATTACAGTGAGTGTTGCGTAAAAAAGGTGCCCTGTGGGCAAGGCTCCCTACTGCCTTGTGCCCTTCTGCACCTCCACCACCTGGCACCATGCCCAACCCACAGAAGGTGCTAATGTAGATTTGAGAAACACATCTGTATCTCACAGATGAGAAAACTGAACCAGAGAGAAGCTCAGTAACTTTCCCAAGGTCACACACTAGCAAGTACAAGCCAGTGACGCCAACCTGAGGACGGCAGCTCTAGACCACCCCGGTCTCCAGTCCACTGCCCTGATTTCATGGCTTTGTGTCACCTCATCACGGTCACCACTAAGAGAGACATTAAGCTCAGGGAAGGCCAGGGACATGTCTATTTTGCTCTTTTCTAGTATTACTGCCATTTGAAAGAAAAAAATGAGTAACTAAAGGAGTAAATGAATGAACAAATGAACAATTGAATATGTGGAATAGAGACAAAATTGGGGAGGTATTAATCCTTTCTAATTTGGAGGAGTAATTGTGGCTAAATATTCTGTTGTCAAAGTAGTAATGCCTTTTTCTAAGTGTTTTCTCAATTTATCTTGCCACATTTGACCTTAAGGCAGCTGTACTAAATATAGAAGGCCCAGTGTATCTAAATGATCCTTCGAATAACATTTCCCCTTTGTGCTTTAGATACCTTTCAAGAAAGAAACAGCTTTGAGTAAGTAAATCCCATTTTCATGGTTATAATTGCAGAGGCATCTGCAAGATTAAAATGTGCCATTTTCATCATGTTTTTGAACAGATATAGCAAAGCCAATATGATCTGGAAAGAGAGCAACATATTCTGAAATTTATGCTACGAGTGTCTTAAAAATGTTAAATATCCACTATAATTCTACTGCTTCCTATTACAGAGTTTAACATCCTACACATTTAGTGTTCAAAGCTGAAGCCAAGGAGACAGAAGCCTCAACTTGATGTAGAAGCCTCGATTTATGGAGATGCTGTTATAAAGAATTTGCTTCTCGAGCTTGGGTGTTAGAATATTTTATCAGTTTATTTGGGTTCCCAGTGTGGCTGAGACGATCTGTGTAGAGGGGCTAAGGGACAGGATATAAAAAGGGAGCCTGCAGGTGGAAAGGAATGTGCGGTAAGAAATGAAATCTTCATATTCCAGACCAATAGTTGGCAAGCTTGTCTATGTATTAGAACCACCTGGGCCACTTTAAAGACTCGGGATGCACAAGTCCTGCCCTAGACTGATGAACTCAGGCTCTCTAGGAGCGGGACCCAGGCATCAGTACATTATCAAACTCCCTAGGAAATTCCGAAGTTCATTCAAGGTTGAGAACGACTGTTCCGCGTCTCTGATGAAGACAGCTGTTAGAAAGTGGGGGGGTCACAGCAGCTCAGCTGTGCAATGATAAGTGTACTCCTTCAGCCTTCGCATGCTCCCTAGGCAACCTTTTGTTCTCTTTCGCTTTCTTCTATTTCTCTTTCAGGTTACATTTAATTTTTCATGCTCTCTTTCTTCATTGCCGTCACCTTCTCTCCTTGCAAATGGTCCATACGGAAATGATCTCTAACCAAAATTCCTACTTCATTTTACATATGTACCTTGTCCAGATTTTCAGCCAAAAACCTGCTCTGGCACTTCCTGCACTTTAGCCTTCCACAGCACCTGGGGGTTCTGATTCTATTACGAAGCCAGCTGTTTGGAAGCAAGCATCCATTAGAGCATAACAAATGATAAAAGAAGGCTGAAATGGCTTCAAATTTCCTTTACATCACCTTGCTCTTGAAACCAGTTACAGTCACACTATCGCAAGCTACCCTGAAAGCTACCAACACTTCTAAATTTTCTCAGGTGCTATCTCTCCCTTTTCATTTCTTGCAAAGGTGTAGCAAACGTATAGATAGACTCTCCTGTCTTGCACCTCAGAATCAACAGGGGTATTTTTTCCTGGTCCAAAATGATTCAGTGTCACCATTATTAGCACTTGTTATACATCCTGGGGAAAAGAGGAGGTTGGCTTTGCCGGGTCGTGCTCCCTGCTTTAGGAAATGTGCGGTTTATTAAATATATAATACTTGATTTCTTTTCCAGCAAAATTTTTTAACCGTGGGCAGAGAAAAAAGCACACATGTTGTAATTTAGTTGTGCAATAAATTGGTTGGCTTAATTTAATGAGCAATTATTAATGAATTAGTAACAGATAAATAAATTCCATAGATTATCCCTAAGCCTCCTTTTAGCTAATAATGATAGCGTCTTTCCCACTGAACATTTTATAGGAGCTGCTAACAAGTTGCCAAATTAGCAGATTTAAGTTTCATTACCTTTTGATTTCCCTATCTGCCTTCTAATGAGAGATCTAATGAGCAGAGTGGCCACAAGGAGGCAGTGAAAAAGAGAAAGAGAAAAAAGAAGCAAAAAGACTAAGAAACACAGAAGTGCATTCCCAGCCCCACTCACCGTGTCACACCACTGAGGACTATGTCACAGCCTCTCCTCTGTAAGATTTCAGTGTATATTTGCCTTAGAACTAGGGTACTGATTCAATGTCATCAACAAAGACAATCATGTCTGATACACTGAGGCAACTGGGGGAAATTTAAGAACGATTTAAAGACACATAGCACAATTCTAGTCATTTCTATTTTCACCAGGGTGTTAAATATAAAATACAGGCCCTTCAAATGAGTCTTTTTTCAATATGGTGAAAAACAGCAGATTACCATTTTACTTTCGTTTTTAAAAATCATCTTCATGGCCACTTTCCTAGTCCTACATGAAAATTATGATCATTACTCTGAGTTCTTATCTTGGTTTTGCTTTCCCTGCCTCCCCTCACTGGGTCACCATACTCGCATAATTAACCACACACTACCCCGAACCGCTTTGTTGTATTTTCAAATATTGAATTCATCCTCAAATAAAGATCTACCATCGCAGAGAATATTGAAGTCAATGAGTCTTGACATTGGAAAGCAATTTAACACAAAGAAACATGGTGTAAAAGTACTGAATAAAAATAACACAGCTTAAAAATCCTACTTTGTGTCTGGCACTCGATGAATTATGTGCCCTTGAGCTAGGGAGAGCTCTTCAAGGCAGACTCTCCAATCCCTGATGTCACCAGGAGTGTATGTTATTTGATCGACCTAGCTATGGAGTTGAAGTGAACAATTTTATGGTCCTATCTAGAGATCTTTCCCAAATTATTAATTCAAAGTTATAAAATGCACAGGAAAATGATGACACTAAATTGAATGTACCATCCACAACCCAAGAGTCCCACATCCTCAGTCCCTTTGAAATGATTACTACTATTATTTTTAGCATGTTTCTGAAAACCACAACCAATTCACCCATTCATATGAGCATTGATGTTAACATGTTAACTTAGAAAGATAAAACATGATGTCTGGGAACAGCTACCTTACCCAGTTAAAAAACAACAACAATGGGCTTCCCTGGTGGCGCAGTGGTTGGGAGTCTGCCTGCCAATGCAGGGGACACGGGTTCGAGCCCTGGTCTGGGAGGATCCCACATGCCGCGGAGCAGCTGGGCCCGTGAGCCACGATTGCTGGGCCTGCGCGTCTGGAGCCTGTGCTCCGCAACGAGAGGCCGCGACGGTGAGAGGCCCGCGCACCGCGATGAGGAGTGGCCCCCGCTCGCCACAACTAGAGAAAGCCCTCGCACAGAAACGAAGACCCAGCACAGCCATATATAAATAAATAAATACAAATAAATAATTAAAAAAAAAAAAAAAAAGTGAATGGGAAAATTCCTCTTAAAAAAAACAAAACAAAACAAAACAAAACAACAACAACAACAACAAAAGAAAAACTGATGTTGTTGGGAGGCTAAAACCCTAGTCTTCGTATTCTCGTGATTCAATCTGAATATACAGAACATATTTCATCACCCTTCCACACTACTCTCCTCTTCCTGTACTTATTTTTAAAGATAACACTTAAATAAATCACCCAGAAAGCAAGCTGATTATTATTTACTTATCAAGAGCCAACCTTTTTAGTTTTCACTGAATTACTCACAAATGAAACACAGCTCAGAAATCCCCAACATACTGACCCAGAATATAAATTTCATGTCTTTTCCCTCTTAGAAAGCTATTTTTAATGAGTAATTATTAATGAATTCATTTCCAAATGGTGAAAGAAAACATTGCTCTACAATTAATGCAGCACTGGGTCCAGTATTTTTCCATTTCTATTAAAAGCAAGGGACTGTCCAGCAATGGAGAAATCAGTTTTTGACATACGGTCCAGCCAAGAACCCTTCTAACACTTGTCATGTCCTTCTTCCAGTCTCAATACTGATTATTTCTGCCCAGTACCCATTTCTCCACGTTTTCATGTATGTGTCCATCCTTCCTTATGAGGTAGTCTGTGTGCTTCAGGGAGAGCTGATCTTCAGACCTGATGAGGCTAAGGCCATCCTTTTCCCTTTGCCGGCAATGGACTTATTTAGGAACGCAGGGCTAAGCCAGTTGACTTCATGAAATTTTCTCAGCTAAAGGGATTGGTTAAATTAACTGGCAAGTAACCCAGTATTGGCCAATAAAACTTATTACTGACTCTAATAGAAAGGTAAGAAGACTATATTAAAGTTCCAGGAAGGGTTAAAAAAAAAAAAAGATAAAAAACTGGTAATGTAATTAATAGTAGAAAATAATACAAACTTCAGTGATTGCCACATCCTGTCAAAGTAATACATATTTCCTTTACTTATTACATAGAGAGGTCATTCCATTTAAAACACTCATATTTAAATACAGATGCCTGTATCTTATCTCTTACCCATCTATCAGCCTATCAGTTATCCATCAGACAAGGTGAAAACTCTGACTTTGATATTAAGTAGCTATATAATCCTAGGCAAGTATCCTAAACTTGATGTGCTTTCATTTTCCCGTCTATGCACTGGGGATAATAACTGCATATGAAGGGATTATCTAGTGTATCGTATTAGATAGCATTGGCAAGGTATTTACATAATGCCTTCATAGCAAAAATTCAAGAAAGCTTAACTGTACTCATGACTATTAATGTCTTGTCTCTAAACTGGCAGCAACATCCAACTTGGAGCTGCTACAGAGAATCTAAGGGCATGGAGTCCCAAAGAACCCAGTGACTGACCCAGGAAGGAAACACCTTTTCTATGACAGCACTTCTGGTTCTAGAATATAAGCCATGGCCACCTTTGATAAGCATAAAAATCTCCTCTACTGTTTTAGTATTATCTGATATTTCAAAATAAATTCAAGATGAGAATTAGATGCAAATTAAACCAATTATAAAAATTACATGTGTTTTTCCAAATTACCCATGCCCCTCCCTCAAACTCTAGATATTCTAACATTTCCCAAAAATATGGTCCTATAGTACAAATATTAGAATCACCCCAGGTGACACAATTTATTAAAATGCAAATTTAGGAAGGAAGAAACATAGTGGGGCATGGGGAGAGGTCTGAGAAACTTCAATTTTTGTAGCCATTTGTGGTAAATTTTTACACACATTTAGATGTGCAGAATAATAATCTAGGGCATTGGTTCTCAAAGTTTGATTCCCAGACAAGTGGCATTAACGTCACCTAGGAACTTATGGGAAGTACGAATTCTTGGGCCCCATCCCAAACCTGCACAATCAAACTCTAGGGGTGAACCCAGTAGTCCCTGCCTTCCAGGTGATTCTAAAGTTTGAGACACTCTAAAGTTTGAGAACTACTGCTCTAGAGTCTTGTTACGCAAAGTGTGGTCTAAGGAACAATGCTTGGACACCCCCTGGGAGCTTGTTAGAAATCAGAAATTTGGGCTTCATCCTAGCCCAAGGGAATCAGATTCTACACTTTAACAAGATGCCCAGATTATTTCTACACACAATTGAAATTTGAGAAACACTGGGCTAAGGCAGTGTTTTTCAAACTTCTATTAAAGTAAAAAAAAATAAATAAATAATGTAACTTCCCAAGCCCCTTCCCTGGAGATTCCGGTTCTGAAGGTCTGGGATGATTTTAAGATGTTACATTATATATAACATTAATCCCCGATAATGAATGATATCAGGAATGTTTAGAAAATGTAGCTTCAGAGAAAAATTCCTGGGTACCACCTAAATGATGAATCGTTGCTCTACGTAAGGATTTCTCAACGTTGGCACTATAACCATTTTGGGCCAGACAATGCTTTGTTGTGGGGCTCTTCTGGGCTGTGTAGGAGGTTTAGCGATGTCCCTTGCCTGCCCACACTAGGCAGCCTCTCCAGTCATGACAATTCAAAACATCTCCAGACACTGAAAGTGTCCCCTTGAGGACAAAATTCCCCATCCTCCATTGAGGGCCACCATTCTAGAAGACAACAGTTGCATTTACCTATTACTGTGTGATACGCTACTCTAAAGCTTAGGAACTTAAACGAACAACCATTTGGTTGTTTTGTGGGTCAAGAGTTCAGGAGAGGGCTGGCTGAGTGATTCTTCTGCCCCATCTGGCATCGGCCCCTGACACTCGCTCAGTCGCCTTCCATTAACAGCTGAGCTGGAAGATGCATGAACACCTCACTCACACATCTGGTCTCCCAGAGCTCTCTCTGTCCGTGTGATGTCTCAGCATTTGCCCACGCAAATCAAGCTGCTTTACAGCACCATGGACCGATCCCCCAAGAGAGTAGAAGGTTCCAGCCCTCATGATGGCTAGGCATGGACTTGTCACAGTGTCATTTCCTCCACAATGCATGGATCCAAGCAAGCCACAAGGGCAGATTCACAGGGAGGCTCATAGACCTTATGCACTTACAGTATGGGAGGCACTGACAGAAGTCATCCACAGCGAATCTTGCAGATATCAAGGCTACTTTAGTAACAGGAATGGTTATACCCTATTTATAGACCTCATTAGACTTCTTTTTTTCTAGAAAATGCACTGTTGAAAGAATTTTTTTCTGGCTTTCCAATTTCACTGCCTCCATTCTAACCCCATCCCTC
Organism: Eschrichtius robustus; assembly: GCF_028021215.1. NCBI lineage: Eukaryota > Metazoa > Chordata > Mammalia > Artiodactyla > Eschrichtiidae > Eschrichtius > Eschrichtius robustus. The sequence goes on from NC_090835.1 coordinate 9,511,074, forward strand.
TTTCCTCAAGTAAACTTTCTGAGTTACGACACACATACTGTAAAGTATACATAACCAAATTGTAGAGCTAGATGAATTTTACATCCTGGATCACAAGATACAGAAGGTTATCAGTACCCCCAGAAGCCTTCCAGTCCTCACCTCCCTCCAAAACTAACCACTGGATTCAATCAACATAAATTAGTTTTCTTCTACTTTTCAATTTCATATAAATGGAACCACAGACCATTATCCCTTTGTGTTTGGATTCTTTTGCTCAACATCTTGTCTGGAAGAGTCATCCGTGTTGCTGTGGCGTACCTGTCCTTCATCTCTTTTCTTCCTTTTATCTTTTATTTCTCAGCTACATTAACAGTCTTTAAAAGCTGATTCTACAACACCTCTGATGAAAACTCATCATCAGCTCATGGCTCTCCACTATTTCCAAAATAATATCCAAGCCTAGCCTCCACAACCTCATACCAATCTCTTTTTTTAAATCTTATGTTACTCAACAACCAGAATACTCAACTGGGCTTCCCTTAATCTTCAACTTCCACCAGATTTTCATTCAGCCCTCCTGGGTCTTAGAATGGAGAAATGGACTTCCTTCCAAGGTCTTGTTTTTTATTGTTTATTTTGTTTTGTTTTGCTTTGTCTTATTCATTTGAGTTGGCTGGGCTTTCAATTGTGAGTTTTTAAACACTGCAGTGACTACACACTCTGTCATCTGGTCAAAAGAGAACTCACAGAACAAGAAAGCTGAAGTTGTTTCTGGCTAAACTGGGAGAAACCTTGAGGTACGAAGTATTTTCTCTTGAGTAGTGCCTCAATTATAAGCAGGAATTTTGAAAATGTAAAACTTGACTGAGATTTCAAAATCACAAACTGATTAGGAACAAGTAAAAGAGAAGAAGTTAAGAAAAAATACTGAACAGAGGTCTGTGTGAATGGGACTATATTATCTTGAAGAATTACTCATCTTTCTGTATTACGAATATGTCAAGAAAAAGAGTATCGCTTGAGTCTAATAATCACAGCTTTGGAAGTACCATATATTAAAGAACTGAAGGCATCAGAGAAGCCTAAGGGTCCAGAAAGGAGTGATTATTATTGAGAGAATTGTGAATTTTTATTTTGAACATGAAGGAATAGTGGAGATGAGAGATGTTTTTAATTATTTGAAAGAATGTTATTTGTGTCTCCATCTGGTCTAGAACTGTGTCTAACCTGGGGTGCCAGTATGGCATAAACATCAGCTGACCACGAGCTCTCATCACCAGAGGTGGGGTGAAGTCCTGACTTAGGTTAAAGTTTGCTCTAATAACATAGTTCCCAGACGCTGGTATGTTAACTAGAAACATCAGTCACCTGGGCAGCTTTTACAAAGCAAAATCCTCTAGTCCTACTTCTTAACCTACTGACTCACATGAGATATGGTGGTGAAGAATATGCATTTTTAAGCAAGGACCTAGTCAAGCTCTAAGACCTTGTTTAGTTCAAGAAATACCTACATCTGCTGGAAAAAGGTATATGAAAATGTTTGTAATTATAAATATGCCAAACTATATAATTGTGATAAGTATAATGAAAAAAAAATAAGAAGCTTGAAGTGAAGATGTTAATAAGGAAATTGGAGGTCAAGAACATCGCCACTAAAGAAATGCCATTTACGCTGAGATTGAAGAATAGGGAGGGATTTTCCAGGCCATGAGTAGGAGGAAGAGCGTTCCAGGCAAAGGGAAGAACATGTAAGGAGGCTCTGGAGTGGGGAGAATAAATGTGCATTTGTCAGGAATTGAACTGCAATGCTGGCCCTTCCCTAGGTCTCCAGTCTGCTGACTTACCCTTCAGATCTCGGACTTGCCAGACTTTTATATACATACACATATCCTATTGGTTCTGTTTCTCTAGAGAACTCTGACTAATACAAATGAGACTTGACAAGATTAGAATTGGAAGCCATTGCAGACAAATGCTGTTAGCAAATATAGACCATCACATATTTAGTTCGCACACTTTTTTATCCTAATAGCTTAGTACAGATTTCTGGAATGGACTACCAGATTCATAGCCTCCCCAAAGCCCCTGTATCTCTTTAATATTCTCTGCTATGCCCTTTATAGCTTTACACCTCCCTCTCCACATTATTTAATAAAGTCCAATCTCAAAGTTTTTGCAGCTCCCTGCTTTAAAGATTTTACTGGATAAATCACTAAAATAAAGCTGCTTTGAAGTCAATTTTACTCCATGGCCCACAGCATACCAACTACATAGTTTGCAAATCCCAAGTTTCTTTTTTCTCCAGAACTTGCAAGCAGAGTGTAGTTGAATAACAAGAAAAATTCAGCACAGGTCCTCAAGTCAAGACAAACAACAATTCCTTTTCCTACGAGAAATAAATCTGTAAAGAACTTTCTTTGAATTGGAGTGCATGGTGGGGGGTTTTCTTGTCATTTATTTTCATGGCTCCCATCCAAGGGAAGCCACCAAACTAAATCAAGTGAGACAGAGGAGGCAGCCTCCCTGCCTCACTAGCGCATGGAGGGAGGTCAGAATTCTTCTTGAAGAATTCACACAATTCAGAGAGCAACTATGGCTCTCAATTTTCTCACTACATAATGCCTGCATGACTTTAAAAAAAAAAAATCATAGACAGTATTTGAATGTTATCACCATCAATGCAGTTTGATAACCTACTCTTCATAACGTGCTAGGCCAGGTATTAGGGACTGAATGACTGATTACATACACTACTCATTCATTCATTTCACAAAGACATGATGGATGCCAAGCTCCGTGCAAGCCTCTGGGGATAGAGCAGTGAACAAGGAAAGATGAAACATGGATCTTTCCCTCTTTCATTGGTTCCTCTTTTATTCTGGAGGGGCGAAATAGACTATCAAATGATACTGAGCAAGATAATTTCAGAAAGCAATACGTGCTGTGACTATGATTATGAAAACAACAAACACTTAACGCACATTTTGTGCAAGAAACTGTACTAAGAAGCATTTGGCTCATATGAACTCATTTTACCCTCATCACAACCCTATGAAACAGGTATTATTATTACCTCTGTTTAACAGATAAGGGCATTAAGTCATTAGGAGGTTAAGTCATTTGGCTGAAACTAGGTAGAGCCAGGATTTGCCTTCTGACTCCAGAGTCTGTGATTCTCACTTTCATTCTACATTGGGTGCTGCGAGAGGAGGGTACTGGGGTTCCACATTAGATGGGATAATCAGAAAAGAGCTCCCTGAGGATTGATGTTCACTCTGAGACGTGACTAATATAGAGGATCCAAGGATTGAAAACACTCCAGATCTTAAATGACTTATAAGTAGAAATAGACATCTAAAACAACAACAATAACATCATGTACCATTTTTAGAATGCTCCCTATAAGCCCAAAACTGTGGTAAGCTCACTAATATGCTTCACCCTGTTTAGTTCTCACACAATTCCTACCTGGTAGCACCACCTCCCCCCATTCTAACGAGGGGGAAATAGAGACTAAGAGATAACAGAGAGCTTGTCTTGAATCAGCAAAACTCAAGGAGTGATTCTATGTACAGACTCTGGAAAAGTTTGGTGATGGTACAGGTGAGTAAACCGGAAACTACAAACTGGAAAAGGAAAAGTGACTTAAAGGAACAGAAAATATCAATATATATAATATACAGAATTTTTTCTATTAGTTAACAGAGATGAAATATTTGGCTTACTAGAAGATGTCTAAAGCACAGAGAACATCTCTTTTTGAAAAGGAAAAGAGGGGAAGAGAACTGACTTTTTTTGAGTGTCTATTATATGTTAGGCACTATGCTCCATGCTCCTTGGAGCCAGTGGATTGTACTTTTTGAACCTGAAGTAGTCAAGATATCCACTAGCAGCCCAAAGTCCTGAGGCTGAATTCACATTCATGGTTGTCACCTCACTAATCCCTGGTTCTATGAAGTTTCTTCTAATTTTCAGAAGTCTGGTCTCTGGTTGTATATGTATTTATGTGTCAAAATTCCCACACTTTTGTTATAGCTTATATTTTAGGTCCTTTTAAAAATATCGTTTCTTAACTTAGTAAATTACCCCAACATGTGCCCTTAAGTATATGTCAGTGAATGAGAGAGAAAGAGAGAGAGAGCAAGAAGAGCAAGAGAGAGGGAATAAGAGAGAGAAGGGAGGGGATGACACACAGAAAGAGAGATACAGAGAATGGATATGAATGGGTATGTCACAAAGTATCTTAGCCATCATGGATGTTTCAAAGATGTGGTGTCCATACATTACCATTTGTTAGTCCCATTAATTCATAGCTTTGTTTTTATTGTTGTTGTTGTCGTTTTTTGTTTGTTTAATTTGCAAAATAGCAATCAGGTCCTTGGAAGAAACAGAACGAATGAGAGGTCCACTGAATTCTTGACCTTCCCAAAGTGGTCCCAGTGGCTAAGAAGGCTTCATGTTCCATCATGGAACTCCCAAGCTAAGGATAATTTAATGTTCTGATTATTCCCAAGTGTCGAAAAAAGAATTAATAAAAGCAAATAAGCAACTTAAAGTCTGTCTCTACCTATAAACAAACTCACACAATCACATATCAGTAACCTATTTCCTTTTTCTGTGGTGTTTCTCTGGTTCACAGATATTCATTCCATTAGCCATCTATCCGGGCAGTCACCCATTTATCCTCTAAACAAACACTTGCTGAGCACCTATTCATTCCAGGCCTATGATCTTAACCAGAAGTATAGTTATAGGAATCATGAGCCTATAGGTGGTGATTGAGGTCATGGGCATGGAAGAAATTTCCCAGAGAAGAAACAATTCAGTAAGAAAAGGAGGGCCCAGGACAGACCCTTGAATAATGCGGACATTGAAGCATAAAGAATTATGAGCTAGGGAAGAATAAATGGACCGAAAATTAGGAAGAGAACAGAAAAGATATTCCTTTTTAATAGGAACGGAAGGCTCGGCAAGACGCAGTCAGATGAAGAAGACTGGATTGGTCCAGAGGATTAGGTGCTCAGGAGGTTATTGGAAGGTTTTACCCTGTGACATCTCAGCACAAGGTTGGAGATAAAAGCTTGATTACTACGGGTTGAAAAGTGAAGGGCAGGCACTGAAGAGAAACTGTAATCAGAGATGATCTACTTGAAGAGTCTGGCTGTGAAGAAAAACAGAAAGGGCGAGCAATAAAGGGATATTTCAAGTCAAAGGATAGTGGATAGTATAAGATGGAGGTGACCCGAGCACAGTCACTGCCAGTGTAGGGGGAGAAACTGGAAATGCAAGAGAGAGAAAGCAGAGGGTCAAGAGGCACTCAGATCAGGAGCATAGAGACAGAGATATAGAAGCTTTGAAGATGAGACACACCTCTTCCTCAGGCACTGGAAACAGAGGACGAAATTAGATGCAATTCCATGTTTTTAAAGTGTAAGAATAGGAAGGTGAAGGTGAGCTCATCTAAAAATGCTGTTCTTCTAGGTGGCAAAGGCACGGTTTAAGTAATGACTTAGGAGAGTGGGTGGGGCAGGTATGAGATGCCTATGCTGGAGAATGAGAGAGAGGGCTAAACAAGGACACTGAGAATTATTGAGTGGGCACAAAAGACGCAGCTGAGTTTGACATTTACTTGATAGCACTGAACTAGAGTAGGCATTTGTCAAGGTGTGTCCATGGACCACTTGAAATGGATTCTCCTGGAGTCCTTGCTAATAATGCCAATTTGTGGACCCCACTCCGGACCTTACTAGGTCTTCTCACTAAAGTTCGCAACACGGACCTAGAGCAGTTTCTCAAACTTTCTCAGTCCCAAGAATCACCCAGGCTCTTGTTTCTTGACCTTCAGCCAGCTCTGTTGAGTCAACATCCTCAGCAGAGTTCTGGGGTCTGTCCTGTTAACGAGAGGCCCGGATATTTCTGACAATCAGTCAAGTTTAAGAACACTGATCTATAGTTTAGATGTGATGGAACCTGCTAAGGAGTATTAACAGTGCCGTATGAGTTCACAACAGGTAGTTCTTTTGTTTTATTTTTAGATCAATACATAGTAAAATTGGCATGTTGGGATGTCCCACCATATGAATTGTAGCCCATTTGTAAATTTGTATAATCACCACCACAATGAGAATAGTTCTACCAACCCCCATCCCCCCACCCCCGCCAAAAAAAGCTTACCTTTGCTTTACAGTCAAAGTCTCCCCTAATCACTAACCTCTGGCAACAAATGATCTGTCTTCCATCTCTACTGTCCTGTCCTTTTTAAAATGTCATATAAATGAATCATACAGTGTATAACCTTTTGAGACTAACTTGTTTCACTCAGCATAATGCCTTTGAGATTCAGCCAAGTTGTTGTTTTTATTAATATTTTTCCTTTGTATGGCTGACTAGTATTCCAATATATAGGTATACCACAGTTTGTTTGTTTATTTACCAACTGATGGACATTTCAGTTATTACCAGTTTTTATGATTATGAAAAATGCCGCACTGAACACGTGTGAAGATTTTTGTATAAACATGAGCCTTCATTCTTTTAGCATAAATATCGAGGAGTGACGTTTCTGCAAAGATGATTTCTTAATTCATTAGCAAACAATTATTGAGTAGTTGTTGTATATAAAATGAAGTTTTAACCATCTAGGAACAGAAGACTTGCCACAAAGTTGAATAAGATGCAGAATGTCCTTTAACACAAAGTGGAAGAATTGGGCATACACACCTTTATTACAAAGGAGTGAAGGAAGGGTTAAGGGGCATGGCTCAAGATGGAGGTGATGACCTGTGGGCTGAATATCAACATATTCAACTTCAAGGTCGGTATGGAAGGACCACCTTCTCTTCTCATGGTCATGGCTAATATTATAGAACCATGTAGGCTGTAAAGCAATAACCCATCTAAATCAAGTAAAAAAAAATTTAAAATCTTATAGACATATTTTTGTTCACTGCTGTATCTAAAGATTATCATATAATATTCAGTCAATGAATGCTTGGTAAATAAAGATTATATATAATATAAATATATATCTTGGGGGGGTCGGGGGCATGACTATTTCAGAAGAGGTGAGAAGGTAATAATGCAAGTTGTTAGTTGTTAATACTGTGGAAATGAGATCAGACGCATTTAGATAATTTTTTACATTGTGAAATCATGGTTTGGGGATGATGGGAAATAGATGTCCCATATACTGGCACAGCTTTTGTCGGATGTCTGCCTTACCTCTGGCTCGGGTGAACCAGGGGCTGCACCTGTCCTTCTCCAGGTCTAAGAGCACGCTTAACTCAATGGCACGTGTTAATTGAGGATTCGACTCTGCCTTTGTGCTCTACATGGGGGATCCCAAGGGGGAAAAAAACCCATCAGTAAACTTCTTGTGGGAGAGGCAGCCACAAACCAGTAAGAAGCTTGCAAAATGATGAACCCTAGAGCCTTGCCCCACCCCAGAAATCCGAAGAACTGGCAAAAGCAAAGCAGCGTGTTAGTATGAGTAGAGCTCTCCATAAACAACTTAACAGAATGAAGCAAATTTGTTTAGGAAGTAAGAGGGAAGGAACCCAGGGCTGTCAGATCTTGCTCCCACACTGGAGCAAACAAGAGGGTTTAGAATTTCCCTTGGCTTTAAAAATAGGCCCAGGAACCCGTGTGTCTAAAACCAGCATGCATCTGTTTTGAAATCTGCTTCTGAGTCTTTATTTTTGTTAAGAAAACATCCGTTTGGGAACGTTACCAGAAGACACACTGTATGTGGAGAATAACGATTGGAAAGACTTAAGCCGGTCAACAAATAACCTGGCTTATATGAAGCGAATGCCAAACACCTGCTTTCCCCTGATCAGCCTGCTTCTAAAACTGTGCACACTGGACAAGACCATTAAGGAAGCACAGATAGAGGATATTTGCAAATATCATCAATGGACTGATTACTGGACTAGAGTGCAATCACAATCATGACCACGGCTCCTGGTTTAGGACATGAGAAAGGACCAATACAGACATGAGGGCTCGGTCAATGTTCAACAACCTCTCAGAAAAAATAACTCGCTCACCATGAAAGTCATTGTGGAACATAAGTGTGTATGTGTATAAAATACACAGTGCGATAGCCTCAGCAAAAGAGGCAATATTTAGTCATTCTGACACAGTGCTGGAGCAATCACTATTTATTCCTTATTCTGCAATGTGACATTTCTGATGCTTTATGTTTGATTCATGACCATTAAACTCCTGAGTCCCTGAGAAGCATATAGGCGCACAAATTATTTTTATTACTGTTTTTGCCTGGCTGATGGATACATAGTTTAAATTTACCCTGAATAACAGCTCTTCCTATCTTCCCTGCCATTTCTCCCATCATATAAGACAAAAGATTGAGGTCATTGTGCTCCGTGTCTCTCTTCCATCCATCCATAGTCAGCTGTTGCTAAGCCCCGTAAATATTTCTTAGAATATTTTAAGGCAATCGCAACACAAATAGTGATAGCAACAGCAGTAGCAGACAGCTTTTCTTGAGCATTTACTATGTGCCAGGCAATGATCTAAAAACTTCACAGCAGTAACCCTCACGACAAAGCCAAGAACCGGATAAATCCTCATTTGATAAACAAGGGGGGGGGGGAAGTACGTGAGAAAAGATAACACATTGCTCAATATCATAAGTGGAATGTAGGAGAGTCAGAAGTTGCAGGAGAAATGACAGAAATACAGAAAGGGGAAAGTAGAAAGTAGGAGAGATCCAGGCTTTTATTCTCCAACCCCCCGGTGACTCATTGCCTCCTCATTTAATATATATGTGTATGTGTGTGTATACATAAGGCATACACGTGTATAATTACATATATAAATGCATGTGTGTGTGTATATATATTATCTATGTATCACTATGTGGATCTGGTTTCACTGTTAAGGGAAACAATCACCTCCCACCCTGACAGAAAGGGCGAGCACAGAGCTAGTGATCATACCAGACACAGATTTACGGCTGGGAAGGTACTACTCAGCCAAGAAATAAAAATTCCAAAGGCTTTTATTTCTAGATGAGGCCACACATCCGGCTATTGTTAATAAAAACTAAACGAAAGGGATATGGGTCACTTCAAGGTTTTTAATAAGCAGGCATGTCAGTCACTCTATTTCTCTTTTCACTATTTGGATACAATCATGATGAGATCCTACAGAATGTCAGGGCCACAGGAAGAAAGGAGCCTGAGTCCCAAAATCACCACAGGGGAGGAAGCTGCCCACCAACAAAAAAACGTGAGTGAGAGAGAGACTGCTGAGCTCAGCTGCTCAAATGGAGAAATGCATTTATCATCACTGTCTTTCCTATCCTTACACATTCAAGTAAACCCTGCGTCTTTACTCATTATTCCCTACCTCTTTCACCTGAAGAAACCAGGAAACCCTCTTCTGCCCAGGCAATGAATATTTTAGGCTTTGAGGGCCACAAAGGTTCACTGTTTCATATCCTACTTTATCTTTTAATTACCCTTTAAAAATGTAAAAAAAAAAAAAAAAAAAAAAACACTTCACTTGAGAGCCCTACAAAAACAGGCTGAGAGCTGGACTTGGCCTGCAGACCATAGTTTGCCAACTCTGACTTACAATATCCTATCAGCCTAAAATTTTAATTACAAATTATATCACATAACCACTTGCGAAGCTCTTTGGACCTACACTTCCTATTTATCAGCTGTAAAGTTTTCGCCTGGATGTTTGGCTCTTGCTTAGGCTGGTAATGCTGACCTCCCATCTTACTTCCAGTTACCCGTCAAAACATGTCCATCTCCTCATTCCCCACTCCACACACGTCTCTTGTCCCGTGCCTAGACCTCCCCTGGACAGCACGTCTCCAAGCTTCTGCCCAATTTCAATGCCAAGTACAAGATCTGTTCAGCCAATGCCCACTCCACGTTTTTCTGTCTCTATAAACCTTCACCAGGAAACTCTGATCCTTCTACTTTTGTCTTTCTTCGGAGTTTGTGAAAGAGGAATCCTGTATCGCACTGTTTGGCACTTAATTATATTCTTGGGAATCAACTCTGTACTAGTTACCGCTCTAGGCATTGAGACTACAACAATGCATATGTCACAGCCCTTGCCCTTGACCAATGTATGGAGAACTAGAAAGACCAATAGGCAATGACAATACAAGGTTGTAAGTGATGCCAGGGGGAATCAGAGAGCAGCATGGGAAGCACATACGGAATAGTTTCTCTCCTGCCATATTTATTTTATTTCAAAGGCACATCGTGTTGCTAGCTAGAGAAAAGGAGAAGATGGGTGGGTGGGTGTGTGTGTGTGTGTTCTCCCCTCCTGCTGAGGGAATGAGGAACATTCAATTGATGGAGATACAAAAATTCAGACCAAATCAATGGCTTATTGTGGCATACTTAATATGCGGGCTGTCTTACACACTTAGGTGTACTGGAAGAAAATAAAACATTTTAATTATACTAGTTCTAGGAAAAGTTTGAAATTACTAACAACAGAAGACTAATTAACATCAGGATCATTAAAATAAAAATGGAAAAGTAATACAGTCCAAAGGAAACTGTGATCATCCCAGAAAGATGAGCTAAAGATCATTATTACAATGGTATATTAAATATGTCTCTGAGCTACACAATAACCAGCACAAATATACACAATAGAGAGAAAGAGATAGATAATACTGTCTAATAAAAGAAAGAGAATCAGTTAACCACCAAAGTTGAATTACCTGGTGAGATGCTTATTCTTTAAAAATAACTATGCCCCGGACTTACTGATTTTAATAAATCTGATTAAAATGTGTTTAATGAACAATTAGGATTGACACCAAGGTAATCAGTATAAACTTCTTCCTGGCAGTAACCTTTAAACAAAATGTATTGCCTGGATTCTCACACAAGGACAAATAAAATGTTCATATATAATAATTTAAAAAAAATCAACTCTAGAATAGGGCATAATTTTGAAGTACATATCTGTACTTTAATTTCTTAAGAAAAAAGAAGCAAAAAAAACTGATGCCCATGTTCCAAGCACTCGACTTTTTTGTTGATTTAAATTGATAGGGGGTAAAGCAAAAAGACAAAAACAAAATTTGAAGTATGGGTGATTATTTAGTCGATTACACTGCTTGTGCATTACACTGAATGTCAACAGATACAGGAAGGCTTCCGACAGGAGCTGAGAGGCTGTTGTTTAAAGAGTCGCTAAAGAGTTCCAGAATGACTGGAAAACAGGCTTTGTCTCCCGAGGATGGACTACACATCTCTGCTCCAGTAGCCAGCCATGCCCATGGCATAATTTTGCTAGGAAAATTAAAGATCTGGACTCATAGTTTTGGTTAGACGTTACTTCCCACTGAAGAAGAGTGAGAAAGGGCAGGCCAACATTGTCCTCAGAAACACAATTTGCTCAATTTCTTGGTAAGGTATTTGGCTCTGGCCCCAGAAGTGTAAGTGTTGGCACAGTTTGGAAACTTTGAAGGGCAGGTGCTCCCAGTTAGCGACATCAATCGTAATGAATTAGATCTCGTGTGTTGGCATGTATCCAAATGTCCTAGAGAGTTTGGTAAAACAGATCGCTGAGCACCATTCCCGGAGTTCCTGAGCTTGGTGAGATGTGAAGCCCAAGAGTTTGCATGTCTCTCAGAACATGTAGTGTCCCGTGAATGTAGATGCTCTGGGGGCCATACCTGAGAACTGCCTCAGTGATTGAATAGTACACTAGGATGCCTGGATAGCATCTCATATGAAAGAGCACTGCTTTTTAATGAGCTCACTCTTACTGGGTAGCAGCAAAACAGCCATAGAAATCTAATTAAAATGCCCAAATAGCATTACATAGTAGGATCTATCTGAACATTGAGGAAACCTGGCCAAAATGATTATTTTCTGTGGGGCATAAATTGTCTTCAGTTCTTCTCTGAGGTTTTTAATTAGCAAGCAGGATCAGACAAACTTCTGGACATAATAATAAATAATACAACCAAGGCCAAAAAAAAAAAATCATTTCTCAACTCCCTGTGTGCAGTGCCACTGTGATACAGAACCAACCCTTCCAAACTCCCTGTGAAAGTGATGAGGTCTATTTTCGAAGAGGTGAGTATCAGAGGATAAAAGTAGAAGCTACTTTTTTCACCCTCATTTTAATATGGTCTACTAATTAAGGCCATGGTGCCTGCATTCACAGAGACTAGGGTTCAAACCTTTGCTTCAGCTTTTACTAAATATGTCAACTTGGGAGAGTCTTCTTCAATTTTCCAAGCCTCTGTTTCCTTATCTGTAAGATACTGGTAGTGCCACTTAAGTCATAAAAATATGAAATTACGTAATCTTTTTAAGAGAATAATAAGAAAGCCACAGACAGGGAGGAAATATTTGCAAAAGACACATCTAAAAAAGGATTATTATCCAAAATATACAAAGAACTCTTAAAACTCAACAATAAGAAAACAATCTGATGAAAACTGGTCCAAAGATCTTAACAGACTTCTCACCAAAGATTATTAACAGGTGGCAAATAAGCATACGAAAATATGCTGCATGCCACATGTCATCAGGGAAACGCAAATTAAAACAATGATGAGACACCACTATACACCTATTAGAATGGTCAAAATCCAAAACACTGACAACACCAAATGTTGGTGAGGATGAAGAGTAATAGGAACTCTCATTTTTTGCTGAGGGGGATGCAAAATGGTACAGCCACTTTGGAAGACAGTTTGGTGATTTCTTATAAAACTTAAAAAAAAAAATTCTTACAATATGATTCAGCAGTTGCATTCCTTGGTATTTACCTGAAGGAGATGAAAACTTATGGCCCCACAAAATCCTGCACACCAAATATTTATAGCAGCTTTATTCATAATTGGCCAAAACTTGGAAGCAACCACGATGCCCTTCAGTAGGTGAATGGACAAACTGCAGCACATCCAGACAATGAGTTATCAAGCCATGAAAACACATGGAGGAAATGCATGCGTGTATTATTAAGCGAAAGAAGCCAATCTGAAAAGGCTACATACACTATGTTTCCAACTATATGACATGGTGGAAAAAATAAAACTATGGAGACAGTAAAAAGATCAGTGGTGAAAGAGGTTGGGGTGGGAGGAGAGATGAATCTGCAGAGCACAGAGGATTTTTAGGGCAGTGAAAACACTCCGTATGATACCATAATGATGGCTACGTGTTATTATAAATTTGTCCAAACCCATAGAATACGCGACACCAAGAGTGAACTTTGGATGATCATCCTGTGTCAATGTAAGCTCAACAACTGTAACAAAGGTACCGCTCTGGCGGGGGATGTTGATAAGAGGGGAGGCTGTGCATATGTGGGGTAGGGGGCTTACAGAAAATCTCTGTGCCTTCCCTTCAGTTCTGCTGTGAAACTAAAACTGCTCTAAAAATATCTTAATTAAAAGATATAGAATGCATAAAAACACTCAGTACAGTTACTGATATGTACTAAATGCTCAGTATTAATATTTTTCTGTGTATTATTACTGTTATTGACAATTGGGTGAGCACAGAATATCAATAACTAGAAATGCAAAGTGAAATAAAAATGGATCAACAACAAGAGATATCAAGGCAGAACAGGACTGGCAAATGAATAAAATGTAATGGGTATATATCACAACATGGTTTGTAAAAACAAATATATTTGAACATATAAATATTCATCAAGAGTAGACTGCTTAAATATATTAGCGTTCATGAGATGAAATACCATATAGTCACTAAAAATGATAATGTAGTTTTAATTTATTTATATGGAAAGATACTATGATGCATTGAGTGGAAAAAAGAAAGCAGTATGCACAATAGAGGAAAAGATGCACATGGGAAGACAGAGAAAAGAATTATATCGGAATGTAGCTATATTCCACGATGTTAACGTTATTTATCACTGAACAGAATAATTAACATATTTTACATTATTACATGTAGAGTTTTCTGTTAAAATATAACTATAAAAGTATATATACATATATTTCTGTCATAAATATACATATATATGTATATTTTTATGATTGTAATACATTGTTTTTATTAAGAAAAAACAATAAAACAACTTCTATTTTGGAAAGTGATACATAAAACCAATTAATACAGCTAATACAAGGAGCTCTATAAAAAGACAGAGATCACAATAGGAGGACAATTCTTTAGGACAGGATAAATGGAGATATTCACAAGTTTTTTACTTTTTCAAAAAAGGGAATAGATTATTTTCCATATAAAGCTGCATTTTCTACTATAAAAGTGTGCTACAGAGTACATTGTCTCCAATACAATGGCTCTGTCTCTAGTCTCTCTCATTCTATTTATTTATTTCCTCCTCTCTCCTTCTCGCCCCCATTTTCTCTCCCCACTGTCATAAGATTAATCATCCCAAAACACAAATTTGATGTCACATTTTTTGCCATATATGCTTATTAGTTTTATTTCTTTTGCACGTTTGTAAAGTTAATTTTTATTGATATATTTAATATCTAACATTGTGTGACTTTAAGGTATAGAACATGTTGGTTTGATGCATTTATACATTGTGATATGATTGCTATTGTAGAGATAGTTATCCCCTCTATCATGTCACATAATTCTCATTTCTTTTTTGTGCTGGAATAATTAAGATCTCCTAGAGAGTCTGATGATTATAATATTGTTGTCTCTATTCACTGTACTGTACATTAGCTCTCTAGTACTTATTTACTAAATACTAGTTGAAAGTTTATACCCTTAAACAACATTCTCTTACTTCCCTATCTTCCAGTCCTTGGTAACCACCATTCAACTCTCTGTTTTTACAAGTTTGGCTTTTTTATATTCCAGATAAACGTTATAGCACGTGGTTTTTCTCTTTCTCGGTCTTATCTATCTCACCTAGCATAACGTCCTCAAGCTCCATCCATGTTGTCACAAATGGCAAGATTTACTTCTGTCTCATGGCTGAATAATATTCCATTGAATATATATACCACATCTTCTTTATCCATTCATCTGTTGACAGATGTTACTTTCTTTAAGTGGCATCTTCCATCAGGGCCACGTTTCTAAACATGGCATTCAGGAATATCCATTCTTTGTCTTCAAAGTGTTCCTTTTCTATAAGGTCAACTCTTAATGCAATATCTTAAGTTCCAACTTAAATTTCTCTTCTTCTCTAAAGATTTTCTTAATTTCCCCACCCTGAATTGTTTTGTTTCTTTGAGTTTTTATCACACTGTGTGTGTGTGTGTGTGTGTGTGTGTATGTACTCACATCTTCTTGGTTAATGGCACCAAGAGCAACCACAATGAAAACAATGGTACAAATAGAAATTAACATTTAGTAAGCACTTACTTAGTGCCAGCCTCATGACAAAACCCTTCTATGCATCACCACTTTCCCAATTCCCATTAAAATATAAGGCACCAGATGTTAAAGGCATGAAGTATTTTTCTCCCTTGTACACAACTAGGAAGTACAATAGATAGGACTTAGTTATGGGCTTTTCCCTGATCTGGAATCTTTGACATCAAAGACCATGACATTGACACTTATCCTTGAAAGCTCACTGGATTTACATGTGGAACTTTCGAAACTATGGATGCTCAGACACAACTGAGAACTGGAGAACCAGAATCTCTCGGAATAAGGCAAGAATATGTATACAGATCTCTCTACCTATCTATACAGAGAGTTACTGAAACACCTTAATAGCTTTATTTGACTGAGTAGAATTTATGAAGACTCAGATGATTCGTATCACTTTCCCTTTTGAGCTAAACCTATCATTTTTATTCATCTATTTTTTACTACTACTACTATTATTATTATTAAGACATGAATTTTTAGAGCAGTTTTAGGCTCCCAGCAAAGTTGATGGTAAGATACAGATATTTATCATATATACCTACAGCTCACTCATGCATAACCCCCTCCCTTATCAACATCCCCCTCCAGAGGGATACATTTGTTATAACTGATGAATTTACACTGACATGTCATAACCATCTGAAGTCTATAGTTTACATTAGGGTTCACTCTTGGTGTTGTATATTCTATGGGTTTGGACAAATGTTTCAAAAGGTATATACCATTACAGCATCATATGAAATACGTTCACTGTCTTAAAAATCCTCTGTATTCCACCTAGCCATCCCTTCCTTCCGCCAAGAATATATATTTTAAAGGTTTATAATTCATTTTGACACCAAGCCTGTTTGAGAGTCACCCCCACTATGCTATTCGGCTATCCTCACTAGGATGTGATGTGATGTGATGAGTTGCGTTATACTCCCCTTGAAAACTGCTAATAGTTCAAAACCACTGTCTTTTTATATTTTTAACATATCTCCCTCTACCCCATACCTAATACCTAGCACAGAGCAGGATCACAAAAAAACCTGCTACATAAAATCATATATGATTGCATAAAATAACCTATTTCCCTGTGGACTTCAGCAATGGAAGATATTATCAATGCAAGAATTTCACCGACTTTAGGGAGAATACTTTTACCTTGAACATGGCTCCTTACTATTGGTGAGGTTACGGAACGTTTTTTCTTCAGAAAAAAAGATTCTTACAATTAATTGAACCTTTCCTACTTAAGGAATTGGGGGATGAAATAAAACATACAAAGCCACTTTGAAGGAGTTGGTACCTTTCTGAACTTGATGTTTAACAAGAGCTAAAAGCAGAACACAAACTGCTAGATTTATTGGGCTGTAACTTTATCCTTTTTTTTTCCTGAGATCTTTCTTCATTATTGGGGAACCAAAGGTAAAAAATAAATAAATAAATAAAACACACTAAAACAGAAGCAATCCTGTCCAAAAGATTTTTATTGAAGCAATAATGTTTAAAAGGTATCAGAAAAGATACCAAAGGGAGGAAAATCTGCAAGCTACAACAAAATAGCTGATTACAGGGAAGTCAGTTTTATACAATGCTTGGATAATGGCACATTAAAGGGTGAAAAGCTTTAGGCTATCTAAAGTTTAAAAGATATTTAAGTGTTCTTTTATTTAAATAGGGCTTTTTTTTTTTGCATTATCAGTACATTCTGAGAGAAGTTTTTTATTACCTACATAATTCTCTTAACTTGAATGTTGAAGGTATGTGAAAACAAGGACAATGGGCTAAGTGGGAAAAAGATGTAAAAGCTGAGAACAGTCATAAGCAGAACAAGACTACACCATTTTGGGCCTGTGCCATTCTTTAGCCATGAACTTAGATAAGAAAATAACAGACTGATATTATATCACATTATATGTGTATATAAATCCAGTTAGGATTTATATACACATATGTCCATTAGACTAAAGTCCTATAGCTTTTCTTAAGTTTTGTGTAATTTAATATTATTTTAAAAGCTGGGACAAAAGACATTTTCTCTATAAGAAATGTCAAAGCACAGGTTATAAAACTTAAAGTTTTTTTGTTGCTACTTTCAGCACTTTTTAAGACACATGAGAAGAGAGGAAATTAACAACTGTCCAGGTAGTTAGGGTCAAAAAATGGAATCTGGATTTCTAAACCTTGGCTAAGGCTCCAAAACAATGGGCTCTCAGTGGAAGAAAGCATTTAAAGACTGGAAAAAATGGATCTACACTAAAGAGAGACAAATCTAACTGAAGGGTCTCTCAATTAAAAGGAAAAGTGTGGGGGGAATACAGCATGATAAATACAGGCATGTAGGATGTTCAATCATTTTGGAGGCCACCAGGTATGGCAAGAAGAGAACAGCACTAGTGTTAAGAGCTCTATGGTAATTTATAATGGAATATTGGAAAGAAATTTGAAACAATATTCAATATCTTCTATGATTGAATATCCATGCTCAAAACATGGATAAGTAGGGACTAATACTGGAGCAGAGGGGAAACAATTTCAGCAATCAACGCAGCTTTGCTGAACGGGATTCATTTTTAAAAAATGGTCATGGGATGTTTTGCTCAATTAAAAACAAAATGACTTGTTAGGAATGGATCTTAAGTAGTGGATGCATTAAGGATAAAATGGACTGGCTTAAAATTAAAAAACTCAAGGGTAGCCAATATGAAAGAACAGTTCAATAAAACAAGAGCAAAAAGTGTTAGATGCAGACCGCTAGTCAGATAGGATACTTCTTAACTCTATGACTGGCACAGAAAACAGACTTAAAGGTAATGGAAGATGTCAGTTTGTCAACTATCTGCTAAAGTGTTTCCTTGTTAAAAAGGAGTATCTGTAAATCCTTGGCTTGACTTGGGGTCTATTAGAAAAAAGAATATGAACTTTGGGGTCAGAATTTTGGGCTCTGGATTTGAAGTCAAGCTCTTCACATTAGAAGCTGTGATGTGAGTGAATTACATCTGCCAGAGGTGACTGTGTCATGGGTCTGAACTGCATTTCAACTGCTGGGCAACATTAAAAAACAAACAAACATATATATATCACCCTGAATGCCACCCTAGTCAGTACTTATGTAGCCTGTTTAGTGCAGGTTCACAGAATGTTGCTTGGGATGCACTAGCCTATAATGAGAAGTAAAAGGTATAAGAAGTATAAGCCTCCTGCATATAATAAGAATGCAATGCACACTGATTCCACCATTTTCTTTGCAGACAGTGACACAGAAGCCATTCAATGTCAATCTCAGCCAAGATTTTCGTATAAATTAAAAATAAGATGATTTGTAAACCTGTTGAAAGGAAAGTAGCAGTCACCATAGTCCAGTCTGGTTTACTACCAGCAAGTGTTGCATACTAATTTTTGTGATCATTTGTTCTAAAACTTACGATCTCTAAAAGATGGTGTTGGGAAAACTGGATAGCCACATGCAAAAGAATGAAGTTGGATCTTTAATTATATATAAAATTATCTCAAAATGTAACAAAGACCTAAACATAAGAACCAAACTATAAAACTCTTATAAGAAAACCAAGGGGAAAGCTTCATGACATTGGATTTAGTAAAGATTTCCTAGATATGATATCAAAACACAGGCAGCAAAAGTAAAAGTAGACAAATTAGGCTGTACCAAAATTTATAACTCCTGTGCATAAGAGAGCACAGTCAACAGAGTGTAAAAGCAATCTTCAGAATGAGAGAAAATATTTGCAAATCACGTCTGCTAAGGCGTTAATATCTATCAATAAAATACATAAAGAACTCCTACAATTCACAACAACGATATAACCCTATTTTTTTTAGTGGCAAAGGACCTGAATAGACATTTCTCCAAAGATGATATACAAACGGACAACAAGCATATGAAAAGATGTTCAACATCACTAACCATTAGGGAAATATGACTCAAAACCAAAGTAAGATATCCCCTTGCATCCATTAGGATAAGTACAATGAAAGCCAACAACAAAAACAACAAAATGTGGTGGAGAGGATGTAGAGAAATTAGAGCTCTTGTGCACTGTTAGTGGGAATATAAAATGGTAAAGCCACTAGAAGCAATAGTCTGATGGCTTCTCAAAAAATTAAAAATTATCAGGTATGGTCTATCCATACAGTGGAATATTATTCAGCCTTAAAATGAAGGAAATTCTGACACACACTACAACAGGGATGAACCTCAAGAACATAAGGTTTATCTAAGTGAAATAAATCAGTCACAAAAAGACAAATACTGTATGATGCTACTTACATGAGACACCCAGAGCAGTCAAATTCATAGAAACACAAAGAATGGTGGCTGCCAGTGGAATGAGGAAAGGGAAGAAGGGGAGTTGTTGCTTAATGGGCATAGTTTCAGTTTTGCAAAATGAAAAAGTTTCTGGAGATTGTTTGCAACAATGTAAATATACTTAACAATACTGATGGTACACTTAGAAATGACTAATATGGTACATTTTATTTTATGCATTTTTTTACCACAATAAAAATTTAAGACATTGATTATTTTTTTTGTTGTTCTTAGACCATCATTTCTTAAACTGTGTTCTGTGAGTGCCAGAAGATGTCAATTTATAGGAGGTTAGAAGGAAAAATAACACACAGGAGGGAAGGAATTCCAAAGTCAATTAACTTTGGAAATTGCCTTGTTAACCAACTTAGAGGGTTTCTACTCAGGACTTCCTAGAGCCGCTTACTATGCTAATGTGCAGTGAGTCTCTGAGTAGTGAATAAGGTATGGAAGATTTCTAAAGCTTTCGATACTTTGTGTGAAGTAAAAAAAAAAAAAAAAAAAAAAAAAAAGCAGTTGTAAAACTTTTTTCCACTATGACTTGGTTATGACTGCATGAAGTGAAGTGAATCCCTAGCTAGACCTGTTCTCCCTTAAATATGACAGAGGCATATGACAGAGCATGTATGAAGTTTCAGATGAGCCTTATATTTCTTATTCAACACTAGATATATTACAACCCCCAAGTCACCAAGCAGGGACAAGGAGAAGGCAAGTTACATGGTGTCTACAGGGAAAAACATTTCAACCAACTCTTGTTAAGTTCAAACAAGTCACTTCAGTTTAACAAGTAAGTAGATAAAATCAACCATCTATTTTGAGGGTCGTGAGGTTTCTTTAACCCAAGGGACTATTTAGAATTTAAAATATAGAGTAGAAAAGCGAACCAGTGGTTAATTTCTGTAATCGAAAAGAAGCAATATTGGAGAAAACTAATACATAAGCAAGCTCTGACTGTCCACATGGAAAACCTGGATCTAGTCTTTACTTCTGAGATACAGTAGAGTTGCTCGTATAAGTTAAAGATGCATTTGTTCAAACAAACAAAAATGATTAGGAGGGAGGAAAATTAAATATGACAGATGCTTCCACTTGCTTATGCCCTGTGGTGAATATTTCCTGTGAGCATCCATGGGGTTGGGGGTGAGGGAGCCATGAATCTGGCATTCCCTCCATACACTTCAGATACCAAGTTTCTCTGATCATACAGAGCTGTCCTAAGTTAGAGCCTAGAGTACCAAAATACTGTATTTTTTATTTTTTTATTTTTTATTTTTTTAACATCTTTATTGGAGTATAATTGCTTTACAGTGGTGTGTTAGTTTCTGCTTTATAACAAAGTGAATCAGTTATACATATACATATATCCCCATATCTCTTCCTTCTTGCATCTCCCTCCCTCCCACCCTCCCTATCCCACCCCTCTAGGTGGTCACAAAGCACCGAGCTGATCTCCCTGTGCTATGAGGCTGCTTCCCGCTAGCTATCTATTTTACCTTTGGTAGTGTATATATGTCCATGCCACTCTCTCACTTTGTCCCAGCTTACCCTTCCCCCTCCCCATATCCTCAAGTCCATTCTCTAGTAGGTCTGCGTCTTTATTCCCGTCTTGCCCCTAGGTTCTTCATAACCTTTTTTTTTTTTTACATTCCATATATATGTGTTTGCATACGGTATTTGTTTTTCTCTTTCTGACTTACTTCACTCTGTATGACAGACTCTAGGTCCATCCATCTCACTACAAATAACTCAATTTCGTTTCTTTTTATGGCTGACTAATATTCCATTGTATATATGTGCCACATCTTCTTTATCCATTCATCTGTCAATGGACACTTAGGTTGCTTCCATGTCCTGGCTACTGTAAACAGAGCTGAAATGAACATTGTGGTACATGACTCTTTTTGAATTATGGTTTTCTCAGGGTATATGCCCAGTAGTGGGATTGCTGGGTCGTATGGTAGTTCTATTTTTAGTTTTTTAAGGAACCTCCATACTGTTCTCCATAGTGGCTGTATCAATTTACATTCCCACCAACAGTGCAAGAGGGTTCCCTTTTCTCCACACCCTCTCCAGCATTTATTGTTTGTAGATTTTTTGATGATGGCTATTCTGACCGGTGTGAGATGATATCTCATTGTAGTTTTGATTTGCATTTCTCTAATGATTAATGATGTTGAGCATTCTTTCATGTGTTTGTTGGCAATCTGTGTATCTTCTTTGGAGAAATGTCTATTTAGGTCTTCTGCCCATTTTTGGATTGGGTTGTCTTTTCGATATTGAGCTGCATGAGCTTCTTGTAAATTTTAGAGATTAATCCTTTGTCAGTTGCTTCATTTGCAAATATTTTCTCCTAGTCTGAGGGTTCTCTTTTCATCTTGTTTATGGTTTCCTCAGCTGTGCAAAAGCTTTTAAGTTTCATTAGGTCCCATTTGTTTATTTTTGTTTTTATTTCCATTTCTCTAGGAGGTGGGTCAAAAAGGATCTTGCTGTGATTTATGTCATGGAGTGTTCTGCCTATGTTTTCCTCTAAGAGTTTAATAGTGTCTGGCCTTACATTTAGGTCTTTAATCCATTTTGAGTTTATTTTTGTGTATGGTGTTAGGGAGTGTTCTAATTTCATTCTTTTCCATGTAGCTGTCCAGTTTTCCCGGCACCACTTATTGAAGAGGCTGTCTTTTCTCCATTGTATATTCTTGCCTCCTTTAACAAAGATAAGGTGACCATATGTGCGTGGGTTTATCTCTGGGCTTTCCATCCTATTCCACTGATCTATATTTCTGTTTTTGTGCCAGTACCATACTGTCTTGACTACTGTAGCTTTGTAGTATAGTCTGAAGTCAGGGAGCCTGATTCCTCCAGCTCCACTTTTCTTTTCAAGAAACTGTATTTTTTAGATACCATCCTTAAAACAAACCCAAAACATTTATTTGGTGTTCCATTGGAGAAACAGGTATCTGTTTCAATGTTAAGGAAAGAAAAAAAACAACTGTCTTAGACCAACCGAAAGATGGGTCCATCTGCAACTTTTGTCCTTTTGTATGGGAGTCTCAGGGATAATTTTGACAATATGCAATTCCTGCCTTATGGGCTGACTCTTGACCTAACCATTATACTCAGCTTATCTACCGGTACAAACCTAAACGCTTAGAAGAGAGGAATCAGAGCTGATTTATTCTTCCTTCCTCCCTCCCCCCCCCCTTCCTTCCTCCCTCCCTTCTTCCCTGCCCTTCACTTTCCTTTCCTTCCCATGGGCTAAAAACTGAGATGTTCTCATTACACAGCTAACGTGTAGATAGTGATCTACATGAACGTGATGTATTTAAGAGAAGAGCAGGATCACCAGGCCATTTAAAATTCAAAGTGCAGAAAAGAAGGAAAAAAATCTTATAATACAATGTAAAACAAATGATGTATAATGTCAGGAAGAGAATGGTGGGAATGAGGCATTGGTAAAGACTAAAAAGATGGTTTCTAAATCAATTTTTATCTTGGCCTTTGCCCAATACATCAGAGGTGTTGCCTTTAGGGTAATTTCAATTAACTAGCAAATGTTCTTAGACACTCTGTCTAGACTTTCTGATGCCACGATATGACTTTGGCTTCAATAAAACACAGGGAAATTATTCTCTAAGAAACCCTGCTTTCACATTAGCTGAAAGATACGCTTAACCAAAATGTTAAATTCATTAAAGAGACATCTGCTAATAAGGAAGGCAACTAATCAGCAAACCTGAGCAAGAGCAAGAAAGAAATTAAGAAAAAAAGCAAACTAACATTTAACACAAGGCTGTATATTTTGAACAAGATGTAAAAGGAATTATTTCTGAGAGGCAAAGGACATTACTATTGGAATGAAAAATTCTATTTTAAAAGTATTTTCATTTGTGATAGGATTTAATCAAACTTGGGAACTTAAGTAATAATGAATTATAGGTAATGATAAGAAAGTGTCACTTCTGACTCTTAGAGCATACATGAAGACAAGTGGTTTAGTAAGTAGTATTAAAAACACATTATATGTCCACATTCTCGAGATGTAAAACAAAAACAACATTATCTCCCTTTCTTCCTTCCCTTCCCTTTCCTTCCGTTTATTTTAACTAATAATCACATGATATAAACTGGTTACCCAGAGGAGTCAGACATTGGTCTTCCTGTCGTTGTAAATGTGGGGGCGAAATAAATACCAAGATGACAAACAGAATGACTACATTTTCAAACAGCTCATATTCAGACAGTAGAAATAAGACCAGTACCTAAGATAAACAGAAACGGTACCTGTCATTTTAGAACAACAGAAAAAATTCCCTGGTTGCTCAGAGAGGACAGATGTTACTTGTACCTGGATATTTCAACTTCCAAGCACCCTAAAGGCTATGCATTTGGGGGCCTATTTTAATAATAACAAAGCCAAGGCTCCAAAAGTTTAAACAGCCTGCTCAATGGTCTCATTAAAAAAAAAAAAAAAAAAAAAGCAACACTGAGGTCAGAATTCTGGAAATCTAGCTTAAGAATCCGTACTCTTTTTTCCAATACTGACTCCTCAGTAATTGAAGAATTGGTTGAATCCTGACTTGTAGAGATTAGAAGTTAAGGAGGATGAGAACAGAATAAGCAAAGAGAAGGCTTCAGAAAATCTGGGGTCTGTATGGAGAAAAATGACAAGCTCAGTCTCACTTGAACTTTGATTTCATTGAATGGCACTAGTTAAGAAGTTAGGGACAAGAATAAACAAAGGTTGATCACAAGGTTAGCTTCTGTGCTTCTTCAGGCAAAAGTGAGGCATAGAACTTTGAGTGGAATGAATAAAGATGATCCGTTAAGTCACAAGTGTAAAATGGAAGACTGGTTGGGTTAATTGGCTATTATAACAGTTGAGGTAAGGACATGAATAACCATAGAGAGTGTGAAGACAGAAGGATGGGGTGTGACCAAGATATAGGTAACTCAAAGTCTTAGCCAATAAAATAGCTCAAAGAAACAAGAAAGAGAACTAAGTGGAAAAACAACTGCAAGGTTTCCAGTTTAAGTAGTTAGGAAGGTCATTTTTAACTATTTAACTGACTTTTCTAGGAGTCGTTAAAATTACTAAAGGTTAGAGAATCATGGCGATCTTTGAATACTGTGCTAACTTGATCAATGCAGGGCTATGGTATTTGCATAGAATAGGACTGCTGGGAGCAGCTGCTGGCTGCATTGCAAAGCTGTCCCTCGCTGAATATGGGAAAGTTATCATTTTCATTCAAGTTCTCAAGAGTTTAAATACATGTTCCAGAAGCAAAACTGAAAACATCAATTTAGAACCAAGTTTAACACACACTTTTCTTGGTTTCTCTGCATGCCTTTCCTTTCCAATGTCCTCAGTGGAATTTAGTCCCTGATATCTCTCCTTAATCAAAGGAGTGGGTCACTTAAATTCTTGACACGATGCCGGGACATTCCACATACTGTATCATGATTTCTCTTTACAAACCTATATGTTAGATATTATTACCATCCTCATTTTACTGAAAAAGAAGTTGTGGCTTAGAGTACATAACAATACTGGCTGATTGCCTACCAAAATTTCATACTCCTCTTTCCACAGTGTAAAATTGTCCGGATGGAAGCTACCCTGCCAACAATTCTATTTCCCAGCGTCCTTTGCATCCAGGCATGACCACATGACTAGTTTTCACCCACTGAAGGTGAGGATGGAACTTTTAAGAAGCAAGTAGACCTTCTCCCCTACCTCATTCCCTATTTTCCAGCTGAACACAGCAATCTCTGAGGATTCAGGGGGATTGCACAACCACAGATTCAAGGAATAAAGATGAAGGACTAGTAACTAAGGACTCACATATTGGACAACAGCTAGAAATAAACTTGTATTGTACTTTTATTGTACACTGAAAGTTCAGGATTTGTTTGATATAAACATCAATGCCCTAACTAATACGGGGCTTCAGTATAATTTCCAAGGTCAAAGAGCAAGTAAAGACGACCGCTGGGATTGAAAGCTAACCTATCTGGTTATAAAACATTAAAATTTAAGTACATCCCTGGCAAACAGTTCTCCCTAAATCACTGTGTTCTCAGTCACATCATTAATATTTTTAGTGGTTTCTCATTATTTATAGAATAAATATATGACTCGGCTCTCCGATTTGACCTGAGCTAACTTTTCAAAATCAACTGATAACTTGCCATTTCTCATCTGCATTCAAATAAATCTGCGCCATTCACCACCTCTAAACACTGTGTTTTTTCATCACTAAGATTTTCAAGTGATTTCTGCTTCCTGGAAAGATTTCTCCCCCATTCCCGCCCTTAGCCTTATTTAGATCCTAGTCACCCATGCTACCTTCTCAAAGCTGCTTTCTACCTGCCTCGATAGAAACAGTTTTCTTTTTTTTTTTTTTAATTTTTTATTTATTATTTATTTATTATTTTTATTTTTGGCTGTGTTGGGTCTTCGTTTCTGTGTGAGGGCTTTCTCCAGTTGCGGCGAGTGGGGGCCACTCTTCATCGCGGTGCGCGGGCCTCTCACTATCGCGGCCTCTCTTGTTGTGGAGCAGAGGCTCCAGACGCTCAGGCTCAGTAGTTGTGGCTCATGGGCCCATTTGCTCCGCGGCACGTGGGATTTTCCCAGACCAGGGCTCGAACCCGTGTCCCCTGCATTGGCAGGCGGATTCTCAACCACTGCGACACCAGGGAAGCCCCCGAAACAGTTTTCTTAATCTGGTCCTTCCACAGAAATCCAACAATTCATCCATGAGGAATTTTATACTACACACAATGGTGGCAGCAGGAAACAAAAGAGAAAAAAAATCCTACAAATGAGTTTACATTTTGGAGGAAATGAGACTCCTGTCTCATTCTGGAGGAAGAACTCAGACTTCCATGGGGTGGTGGAATATGAGCCAAGCTGTGAGGCATGGGTAGAATTTACTTGGCAAACGCATGGTGGATGATTCTGGGGGAGCTGGGGAGAGAAATCTAGGCAGAGGGAGTAAGATGTGTTTAATCTCCAAGTCTAGAGCATCGTGGCACGTTTGAGGAAAGGAAGAGGCCAGTAGGACTAAGACACAAATAAGCAACATAGAGAGGAGCACAAGACACCGTGCTGAGCCAGGCGGGAGGCAGATCACTTACAGCCTTGTAAATGTGAAGGTTTTGGTCTTCATGCGATGAGAACTGGGAAACCACTGGACAGGTTTAGGAAAGAATGATACATGCTACACATTGCGTAAGATTGTTACGGGCGCCATATGGAGGATGGATTAGAGCAAGAGAGGAGGTGAAGAAAGCAGCTGGTAAACTTTTGCTGGGGTCCACTGTAATGATCTAAGTAATGTGAGACAGTGCATTGATCTGGACCAGGGTAGTGGCAGCTGAAATGGAGAGAAGTGGTTGAATCTAAGAAGACCGTAAGTAATAAGGGCAAGATAACTTGATGGTTAATTTGAATGTAGCTAGTTATATTCATGAGGGACTTAGTAACACTTTTGGGAGGCACAGAGATTAAGACAGGAGCTAAGAAGCCAAACTAACAGCCATTGTTTAAATATCGTCTCTGTCCCTTCCTAGCTCTGCAATCTTGGACAAGTTACGATACCTCAGTAGCTTCATCTGGAAGATAGGGAAATTAATAGTATCTACCTTTCAAGACTGTTCCAGGACAGATATATATCATATATATGTACATATATATGTGTATGTGTGTGTTTGTGTATATATGTGTGTATTTATTATTATTTTTCCTATGATAGCAGAGGTGTATATATATTTATCGTCCCCTGGTAAAATGCTTATTTTCTTAAGGGTGGGACTGACATAGAATATTATCTGTATCTAATAGAGAATCATTACAGGTATATTAAAAATCTATAGCTTATTATATACATCATTTTTCTAAAATTTAGTCTAATGGTACTACTGGGTTTAATCCTTCAAAGGAAGTATGTGTTTTCCCATAGAACTCGAAATGCTTATTATCATGCCACCAAATATCCAGAACTTGTTCTTTCCAAAATTTTAACATCAGAAATGAAGTTTATAGCCATTGACACAATGCCCAATGATGCCGTTTTGCGGCAATATGCAACATTATACTATACAATGTGTGGTAGAAGACTAGGTGATGACTATCGTGGATGCTCTGGGGATTGTGAGCCGCAAAAGATGTGTGTTGCTTTGAAAGCTTCTAGCAAGAAGAAATAGACTGACTCAGCTCTGTAAAATAAGCAAAGATTATTGAAATTGCTGTTCCCTGAATTAAAGCCACAGTGTCATAGAAATATGACTGGAAAATCACCAAGTTAATTTCTTTATCTCTAGAAGGACTATAGGTAACGTATAAATGACAGAGGATTATGAGTCCAGCTCTTTCATTTAAGAATTTTAAGTGTCCACCACATCACTTGGCTAATCCCTCCCTCCCAGATTTAGCTCTCAATTTTGTTACTCTAAAAAAAAGTGGAGGTTTACCATTTCAAAGCCCAGAGGGCATCCCATATATTCCTTTAGCAAATCCTTTGGGTGTTTATCAGCTCATGTCTTACTGATACTGCATTATTTTGAAACTTTTGTGCTAAAAGGATGTATGTGGAAATGGAACACACTGACAATTTCAAATATCAGCATGGAAGTCCTCTTCCCACATAAGTGCTGAAAGACACATTATTTCTAGCGAGAATATATTCTAAACATACTTCTGCAGCCAGGGAGTAAGTGGATGGGGAACACTGCATGCTGTTTTCACTTCATTGCTGATGTACTGTTTTCCTAGGGGAAGCTGTAGAGAGAATGCTTTAAACTGTGAAGTTCTCCTGACTGCACACGACCGTCACCCGGCAACATGTGATGCACTTGGCATTTACTTGGTGCTGGTGTTTAGCGAGGAGGTGGTGTTCCCATTTCCTAAATCAGAGTTCTTAACAAGTCATGCCCTTGTATCTTATCGACCATGTGCCAAGGACCAAACAACTGAGCCAGGTATGCAGGTCTCTTCCCTTTTGTTTATTTAACACATACCAACTGGCACCTCCTTAGGGGGTATGATCCAGTGGGGGGATAGACAATCACATCACTGCATAAATAACAACAATGTTATAATAAGCGTTAATATATTCTAAAAGTAGAAGTCCATGGTGCTGTGACACCTCTTGTTAAGGGTTGAACAGTGTCCTTTATCTACAGATAAAGATCTGTTGGATTCCTAACCCACAACCCCCCAGCATGTGACCTTATTTGGAGATAGGATCTTTATAGAGGTAATAAAGTTAAAATGAGGTCATTAGTGTGAGCCCTAATCCAATATGACTGGTGTCCTTATGAAAAAGAGAAACTGGGACACAGACACACACACACACACACAGAGGAGAGACCATGTGAAGAGATGCAGGAAGAAGACAACCATCTCTGAGACAAAAAGAGAGGCCTGGAACAGATCCTTCCCTCACAACCCTTAGAAGGAATCAACCCTGCCAACACCTTGATTTTGGACTTCCAGCCTCCAGAACAGTGAGACAATGCATTTCTGTTGTTTAAGCCTCCCAGTCTGCGGTACCGTGTTATGGCATAATGGAGGTCAGGGAAGCCCCCCAAAGATAGGTGACAAGTGAGCTGAGAGCTGATCATTAGCCAGGCGAAAACACAGGACAAATGCTCCAGGCACAGGGAACAGCATTACACAGAACACTCTTCAACATATATGAGACTCTGAAGGACAGTCGGCATGTATGGAGTTTAAGGACCAGGAGAAAATGAAAGGCAAGGTGAGGCTAGAAATGGATGTTGAAGCCAGATCATAAAGGGCCACGTAGGTCTCATTAAGGATTCTCTTTGCAGCTCAATCTTCTTCTTACACATCTTCTCTTAGTCTATAAAACAGACCACCCTTAATCTTTTCTTCTGAGTAGAAGCAGCCAAATATCCATAAAACGTCCCTGTAGTAGACATCTTTTATGTAACCCTTTTGAATAATCTTGCTACGTGTGAAGATCGGTCAAGGCTGGTTAGTGTCACTTCCCCAGCTTCCTTCACATCTAATGTCTAAGTCTGTCACAAGGATCCACCGATTGGCTTCAACTCTGTGACAGTTTCTTTCAAAATTAAGCAAGGTGAGGAAGAAGCCTCCACCCTGAATCCAAGAGTGGAGAAAAGTATCTGGCACTCAGGGATGCTAGTAGTTTTAAGAAGTGGTCTCCACGTTGGCAAAATCACAACTGCGGCAAAGTGATGCTCCTGTCAGCTCCACTGCAGCCATAACCTTTGCTCAGGTCTCATTGGCCAGTTAGTCAGCAGACCACTTGTATGGTGTGCTCTGGTCCATTATTCCTAGAAAATTCGCCTCCAAGGTGATTCCCCATGAACCAACCGATGTCCATTTAATGTTCGTTCTACTTAAAATAGCCCAAATCTGCTTTTTATAACTAAGAACACTAATAAAGGTTTTGCTTCCCTAGTCACCCCCAAGATAGAGAGGGCAGACCTCCATCATGCCTACACAGGTTCCTATGTCATTGGTTCTCAGAGCTTGGTCCTCAGACGAGGAACACCTGGGAAGGAGTTAAAACTATAAATTCTCAGGCTCTATCCCAAACCTACTGAACCAGGAACTTTAGGGATAAGGCCCTGAAATATTTGTTTTAAAAAATTCTTTAGGTGATTCTGATACAAACTAAAGGTTCAAAATCATTGTCCTATATATACCACCATTTTTAATACTTTTTCAGGTGTGAAAAATGTCTTCCTTCCTATCAGACTCCGAGCTTCTTGGCGGAAATCACTGTCTTATTCATATTTATATCATCAGTGTTTAGATTCAACTGGCCCAATTGTTGGATGACTGGCAAAGAAACATCTCTCTTCTTTGATTCTTTGGGTCAAGATGAGCTAATCACTGCCCCAGGAATCCTACCATGTTTGTGCCATAAGGGGATGAGTGACAATATACCCTTTTCCTAAGAACAATACAGACATAACAATAGTGCATGAATCAAACATGTTATATAAAATAAAACTAATGTATAGTTTTACCTGAGATTCGGCTTACTTTCATTGCCATCTGCTACTGCCTTATTCACTTTTCAAAGCTCAGATAACATTACTCTTTACGTCTCACTCAATCACTCAAGGATATTATTTCACAGAGCTTCACACCACCCCACACCCAATTTTCTGTCTTTTTTTTTTTTTTTTAATTTAGTTGATCTGGAAGTTTAAGAACTCAATTTAAGTGAATACTTAAATTTCCACCAAGCAATCCCAGGATGGAACCACCTACTAGAAGCTGGGAGTGCCAACTGGCTACCTAAGCTCTTCGTAACGCTAAGGTATTAGGTGGGCAAAGAGTTGGAGTCATAGTGTTGACTGGAATGAGGAACATTTATTAACAAAGAGACAAAAGGGTACTTCTGCAAAATGGATGCCCTGTGGTTTAGGACAGAATCCTGGGGAAAACCTGCGGTGGTTTTGTACTTCCACTCCCAGAGAGAAAGCCTTCCAGAAAATAATCCCACCCCTATACAGACAAGACTCTACAGAAGGCAAGCTCTGATTAGGTTAAGCTCTAGGCAAAGAAATAGAAGGGAAAGAAATCAAACGGAAAGCCAAATAGGTCTTGGCAGGGATGGGGCAGGGGGCTGAAGTCCTGAATACAAGAAATGGCTTTACGAGCAGTTTATAAAGCCTCTGAATACCTATATACATCTAGACCAAAACAAAAAAAAAGGTGTGTGTGAATATCCATGCACATAAAGAATGCAAATACTTTTTCTTCTCCGTTATCATTCTTTTCTCTCTGTATTTTATATGCGTAATGTAGAAGTAATTAAATTAGACATTGGTCCACCATATGCTACAAATCAAAACAAGATCAAGCCTTACCATGGAGAGGCTGGCCATTACCCCGAGGTAGTTACTCCATAACATCACTTCTCAGTGCAGTATCAGATTGCATTGAGTATCAGATTGTAATTGGGCCAGATTCTCTCAGGAATTTGGATTTTTTTCTTGACTCTGACAGACTCAGATTCATTGCTGCTGATACGACAAGATTCTAGAAAGAAGATTCACGAGCACCTACTGCTAAAGGTTCTGATGTGTTTTGATCTTATCTTTCCAGGGGCTGCTTATTCTAGTCTGCCTTGATTGCTGTGACATAGCCAAGTATTCTTTTCAATAAATTCAACATTTCCCTTAAGCTAGTAAGAATCAATCTGTGTTATTTGCAACCAAAGGACTCTTAACTAACCACAAAACAGCACTCTGCAAAGGCACAGGCAGGGATGTATGAAAAACTACATAGATCTTCCATCTAAATAGGGCTCGGAAAAGAACAGCTATCATCAGAGTTTACTGATTAGAGACGGTATGTCAGCGGTGGCATAAGAAACTAACAAGTTTCAAAACTGAATGCTTACTGTGTGGTTAATGCAAATTACACTTATTAGGGATGGTGTTTCTTACTTGGGCAATAATAATAATAAAAAAGAGAAGCTACAATACTATAGTATTTTTGCTTAGAGTGGTGACGAGGAAATATTTGATTGATTGAAAACAAAATCACTTTCTTAAGATTCCATTAACAATAGAATAGTGAATATTAAAATACAAAGAGCCATGTTGTCTGTGTTATTAAAAACCTGTTCTATCATTTATCACTTTGTTGGAGGTGTAACGAGCTTCCATCCCATTCAGCTGGGCAAAGCTTATCTTATTTTGTAATAAATGAAATAGAGTAAAATGCAAAGGTTGCCATGATTTACAAGACATTTCATTTAAACACAGAGAGTCAAATTTTATTCACTTCCTCATCAGATAAATGCCAAGGCAACAAGGGCATTTATTATTAATAAAGCAGTAAGCAGGAATCCTGGGCCAATGCTTACGGTGGTGACTTCTGCACTGCCCCGGGACTGATTCAAGCAGAATCATTTTCTCTGATGGATGTCAGTGTCATCGAGTGACATCTGTTCGTTAACAAGCAGCTGCCCTGGAACTGGCTTAGAAAATGCACGGATTCGGTGTCCATGCTCTAGTGGTTAGAAGAGCAGGCTGAGGCCACATTTCTGGGCTAGCGTCCCAGGTCTGTTACTGTCATTTCAGTCTGCCTTGGAATAAAACTCAGTCTACATGACACTAAAAGAATCTCCTAATTTGGGTGAAGGCAGTGGCTGGGGAAGGGCATGGGAGGGTTCACACCCACTTGTCATCCCAGAGAAAACATCTCCTGTTAACTACTGGATTACTCATTCATCAGCTGATGTGGAGGGAAATTCCAACACTGAAATATATCCATGGCTGTTATTCAAAATGCTTGGTTAGGCTATTGGCTAAACTGCATACATAATTCCTTGGTCCTGAAAAATATTACAATGATAAAGGCGTAAGAACAGGGAAAAGAATACACTTATGCCACTATTAGAAATTCAAGAAAAATGTTTCCCTATTTAAACACAGGGATAGCTCCTTTTCTTTTTTTTTACACTTTATCTTTACTTTTTATTTTTTTTTGGCCATGCCGCACGGCTTGCAGGCTCTTAGTTCCCTGCAGGGATTGAACCCTGGCCCTCAGCAGTGAGAGTGTGAAGCCCTAACCACTGCATGGCCAGGGAATTCCCTACGCTTCATTATTTATTTATTTATTTTTATTAATTAATAGCTCCTTTTCTTAAAGGAAAAAAATTCATAATTTAAATACCAGCTCCAGTACTTTGCCCTCAGTGTGGAGAGACTGCTAAGGATAAAGTTATACAAGATCTCTCTGCCCCAGTTTGTCTATCTCTAAAATAGGTGATGATAACCTTTAGCCAAATCAATGAGTTTTCCAGATAACATAAATAATAGTAAGATAAAGAAAATTTAACATTCATACTGATGAAAGTCAAGTTTTCCTCTTCGACATTAAAGTAAGAATGTATCTTCAAATACTTGATAATTTAAAACTACTTTAAAAGCAAAACTGAATTTGCAATTACTGAGAAAATTCACTGAGAATGAAAAATTAATTGGCAATGCCAAATATATAATACAAATGCTGGTATTGGAATGTACATTTGGAAAGCCAGATGGCTCAACTGAAATTCTAAGCATAAGAGCTTTAAAGGAGTTTATCATTAATATGTGTTTTTAAGTAAATGTTTTTAAGTAAAAATTCCTAAAGAGACTTGTGGTAACCAATATTTTTTCCTTAATGTCATGATCACAGGTACCTAAGTCCCTGTGTTGTGATAACTTGTATAGATATTGAACTTAATAAGTATAATATATTGAAATTATACAGTAAATACTGCAACTTCAATGTTACTTTATATTAGTGGAAGATTTTCTTCTTCTCTGGTGTATCTCAAGTCCCTTACTGCTCAAACTAATATGAAATTTGAACCAAAAACGTACACCAAGCATGGTCTAACACTTTAAAATATATTTATATACTCAAATGATAAAGTGAGTGGCCATAGAAAATAAAACATTTGATTCAAATTACTTTGACAGTTTAATTTTTTTCTAATTTTTTTTTTTTTTTACCGTATCATACATGGTACTACCAGGGAGCCAGTGATTGGCCTTCCATGGGCAAATCTAGCTTATAACTGCTTTGTATAGTATACTTGATTCTGGAATCAATGAAGGCGTTTAAGCAAGAAATGCAGTTGCCGGGATGTGCCATGGGGTGGTTCCTCAGACAGCAGAGTCGGGGTTGGTGAGGAAGGTGGGAAGTATGGAAACATTCTAGGAAATGCTACCTCAGTAACTCAAGTGAGGGCTAATGAAAATCTAAAATGGACATCAGTTATGTTTGCTTCCTGGATTCATTCATTCATTTATCTCTAGTGGCATCCTGATATGTCTATGGGAAAAGGTACAGTGTTAGCAGAGCAATAAATACAGATATGTATCTTCCCACTATGGGAACAATATGACTCCTACAGACTACTTTTTCTGTCTTTGCATTTCTTTCATTTTTTCAGCTTGTTCTCATATTACACTGCTATCAGCTGGTCATGGGCAAGGGACCCAGCTGGCCCAAGTGGACCCTTCTTTTCTGGAATTGCCTTGGAGTCTAGTGTTACAAGGACTGAAGACATGGTTGAACTTATTCATTCCAATGGCAGGGCCAGTAAGGAGTGGGTGACTCTTACTAAAACTTTCAAATTCTCATCAACTACTTCACTTTTGTTAATCCCAATACATTTCTTTATAGTTAAAGTAGTGATAGTTTGGTTCTGTTGCTTGCAACCAAAGAATTCTGTCTGATTCCTATGGCAACATCAATGGAAGAGAATAAGGTCTAGCAACTAATGGGACTTGAAAGGAAGAGGTGAAAACGTGACTCTGTTAATGGTGATGCTGGACACAGATTTAGGGATGTCACGTGACACAGATGGCTTGGGGCATGGGTGACAACTCACTGCAGAAAGGCAGCTTTGAGAAAAAGTCTCACCATTCTTGGTTGCTTCACCTCCACAAGTGCCCAGAGGTATAATGAGACTAATTTTGAGTCTATGTTGAGATTTTATTTTCTGAAAAGCAATGGAGTGGGATGATCTCAGAGGCGGCCAGTTGACTGCTTACCGTAGGGGCTGTAAGGAAGCCCATCCGACAGAGAAGCTGTCAAGAGGACTTGTGCACTGGAAGGGAGGTTATACTAGTTCCCCAGGAGTTAGCCTTTTGTTTCAAAGATTCCATAAACATCACATAAAAGGATCAAATGAGCTTCTTAAAGAATGGCAGAGGCATGATCTCAACTAAATCATTCCACACAATGAGATTCTTTCTTTGAAGGTAGTAAGACATTCCTACCTCAAGCTCTTTAAACACTGCTGTTCCTTCTGCCTAGAATAATTTCTCCCCAATTTTAAAATGGCTCAGTTCCTCACTTCATTTATCTATCTGTTCAAATATCTCCACCTCAGAGAGGCTTTCCCAACCATTCTATGTAAAATAACATCCAACACACACCCCTACCCCTCTCTCTCCTTAATCTCCTCTATCTGCTTACTGCTGTCGTCACCTGCTAGCAGAACCTCCATGAGGACAATGACTGTTTACCACTGATAACTCAAAATCTCTAACCGTGATGAGCAGAGAGCATACACTCACTAAACATTTGATGGAAAGTTCTACTTTGAGTTCTGTACTTGTTTTCTTCAAGAGAAAGGAAGAGCTAGCGGTTATGCTCTCTGAGCAAGATTCTTTTACATTTCCATTTAATAGTGAAGGAAGCAAGCATTCTTCAACAGGAATGGAGACAAACAGCCAGAATGCAACTTTCGGCGAGCTTGTCTAGCTACCCCCGTGAGCCTGCCCGAGAGCGGTATACCTTGTGATACCATTCACAGGGACTGGACCCAGGCAACGAGCTCTTAGAGAGACAGGCCTGGTCATTTCATATTTGTATCCTCAGCCCAATACAGTCCAGGGTAGCAGATGTTTGGAAGACGGAGAAGATGAGAAAAAAAAAAAGGAAGAAAAGGGATGACAGGAGTGGGAGGAATTAGAAGAATGGGAAGAAGAAACATGGGAGTAATAGAATGGGAAGTGAATGTAAAAAACACTCCAAAAATGCCTTCTTAGAGCCCTTACAACTCTGACAGCTATTTCTCTCAACTCTATTATATGATACTCCTCTATTTAAGTGTTCTCCTCAGTTTGCCCAATTTATCTCCTCTCATTCTTTACTGAACTTATTCTATTCAGGCTTTATCTTCACCTTCCAACAGGTTATGTTTTTTTCAAAGCCACCGATGACCTCCATGTCGATGAATCCAATCATCAATTCTCAGGTCTCATCTTACTTGATTTTCAGTTCCTCATCCCTGCTTATTGGAAACACTCATTTAAGTTGGTCTCTGGGGCGCCATACTTTCTGATTTTCTTTCTACCTCTTCAGGCACTTCAGAGTTCATCTTGCTGGATCCATCCAAATTCTAGTCTTGTAACTATTCTGTTAACTCAGTCCTCCAGCAACTTCTCTGCTTAAGTGATTACATCCCAACTCATGGCATTAAATACCATTTATACACTCATGAATCCTCAAAATGAGATCTCCATCATGAACCTTTCCTCTTAGTTCTAGATTTGTACATCAAAATGCCCACTCAGTTTTCCCGCTTGGATATACTGTAAGCATTTGAAATTTTACAAGAACAAAATAGGGCTCTAATTTTCACTCGCCTCCCCACACCTGCTCCTCACACTTCAGTAAAAAGTCACCACCATCCAATTAGTTGCACACAACAAACACCTCTGATTCATACTGAATGTCATGCAAACCCCATAGCCAAGTAATTAACAAGTGCTACTGGCTGTCCCTTGAATTAAGCATTTGTCACCATCTCACCCCATTCTCCCTTTTTCAAGCCATCTGTGTCCCCCATTATAATGTAAGCTTCAAAAGTGAAAAGACTTTACAAAATTCATTGCTGTATCATAATTTCCAAGTAGTGATCATATTCTGCAGTATTTGCAACAGCTGCACTGTGTTATGAATGGATCTGTGAATATTATTGGTTACAAAGTCACAAGAACTGCTCCTACTACTACAGTTAGTTGTCCACATTTATAATCAAATGAAATCCCAAATTTCAGTTAGGAGTTCATTAAAATAAAGATGCATGAGGGAAAAAAATGAATGAACTCTGTCTTTTTCACTGACCTATCCCCAACACAACATGATTATATGTTTACTTTCTGCTCATCTCTCTAGAATGTACAGGAAAGGTCTAGATCTCTCTTTCTCACTCCTGGCCTCCAGAATCATGCTTGACAATCAGTAGACACTCAATAAATATTTGTGGAATATATGAAAAATAGAAGTAATATAAGAATTATCATTATCATTATTCTATTTCTGGTTAGGATTATCATTATATAGCAGCTAATGTTTATAGAGTATTTACTCTATGATGGGTACCATGGTAAGCAATTTTATGCACTGGATTATCTCATTTACTTTCCATAAAAGCCTTTGAAGGAAGGAACTAGTATTATTTCTGTTTTTTAAATAAGGAAATGGAAACTTTATGAGGATAAGTGACTCACACATTTCTCTAACAGGCAAAGCTAGATTTTCAATCTAAGTACATCTGACTTTTAATCACACTCTTAACCATTATGAAACAGGAATATGCGGGTGTTCTATGGTTGTCTGGGGACACGATGAAAAATGCAAAAAAGAAAGAAAGAGAGGGAAGGAGGGAAGAATGAATACCAGGCACTGAATATTTTCCCACCTCTTTGTAGCAGTCTCTGTGTTCCTCCAAAGAACTAGAATAAAGCTTGATTTTTCTCCCAGACTAAGCCCCTTCTCTTTGAAGGAAAATAATAAAAGAGAAGTTAGTATTACCCTGATTCCCTTCTCTGATGATTCTACTCAGAACTTGAATGCTGCAAAAGCTAACGCAAGTTGATCTTAAACCAGGTAATAGTTCTGCCCTATCAGAAAGAGATTTCACTTGAAACTCAGTGGTTTATTGTTTCTCATAGTAAAATTTTTCTTCTTAATTTAGGGAAAACACTCATTTTCGAACTCCCAACTCAATAGAACCAATGTGGCTTTGTCTTATACCAAACACATATCAATTGTGTCTCTATTTTAATCTTAATCTTTCTGTGACAAACACAAAAATCTGTGAAACTCTACTTCATGTATCGAATGCAGTAAGCAAACCCTTTAATCTATGGGCAGAATTAGTTTAAACTTCAATTTAAGAAAACAAATTAGGTCTTGCTTTAAACAAACTCAACAGCACTGATAAAAAGAAAAATCACTAATTTTACAATCTTCAACCTAGTGTTAACACTGTATAAGCTTTCTAATCCATCATAAACTCTCAGCTAAACCAACCTTAAGAAATGAGGGAATACATGTGTCTCCAGCAGATTGCCATGGCAGTTTGTCCCCCAAGTATTACACTGGGTGAGATGAAAGGCTCTCTGGAGAGGTGAGATTTACAGAAAGATTTGAATGAAAAGGGCAAGTAGATTTATGGATTTTAGATGCCACAATTTTACTACATAAACAAGTGTTTACTTAGCATTTAATATTTCCATGGGACTGTGTTACAAGCTCTGGTCAGCATGCGGACTGGAAACGCCCAAGAATTTTCATTTCTCCCCTACCATTTCTAATATCTGTAGCTTCCCGTGAGGAGTTCAAAATCTTTCATGTTCTAACAGTGACAACATGAAATAAGTATTGCCAAAGACGTATTTATAAGTCTCAGCAACAACACACAGGAGTGGAGATGAGCAGAAATGAACATAACAGAGAACCTTTACTGAGGGATGGGTTTGCCAGGCAGCTGGGCTTGGGAGGGGATATTCCAGGCAGAGGAAAGTAGCTGAGTCAAAGCCTAGAGGGATGGAATGTTTGGTGTTTGGGGACGGGCTTGTCCAAGGAAAATAAAGGACAAAGAAAACTAAGCCAGTGGCCAAAAGAAGTTGCGAGAAGGGAAAATAAATTTAAAACAGAATAAAGGGTCTTCAAACTTCTTTCTCTGTGTTAGCCTACTCATTGAACTTTGTTCCATAACAGAATTATAACCCACACCTAAGTATTTGCATTTCAGTTCTATATATGCTTACTCAGATCTTGGAAAAGTCGATATGTGTATTTTTTTAATACTGTATGGTTTTATTTGTATGTGAAACATAAAAAACAACAACAACAAAATAACTGAGCCAACCAACCTACGCTGAAACAAACAGCTCATACAACTCACCATCAAAAAACCCCCAAACAACTCAATCAAAAAATAGGCATTATGCTAAGTGAAACAAGTCAGACAGAGAAAGGAAAATACTGTATTATATCACTTATATGTGGAATCCAAAAATACAACAAACTAGTGAATATAACAAAAAAGAAGCGGTCTCACAGATACTCCTCTTTTACACAGCATTTTCTCAACTGAACAATTCATGGTAGCTCTATAAAGCTAGTTTTACTAGAAACTTTTCTGTCTGTGATTGTCTCCCACAGTTTTGGGAAAGTGTTTTATTACGCTCCATGGCAAACACAACCAGAAGTTTCTCATCCCTATCCCAGCATGCAATGGGTCCCTGTCATTTTCTTTCTCAACAAGTCTCATTTCTTCTGGGCTTCAACACAGAATGTTCAGCCACCTTATTAAACTCATGCCCCTGCAGGGAAGAATTCAGGAACAAGCCCTATCTACTGGCACTTCTTCATTTCAAAGAAAGTTTATTTATTCCCTTTATCAAAAACCCGCAGCCACAAAGTTTGCCTTGGAGAAATTCTGGGATTGTAAAAACATGAAATAGCATTTCTTTTTCCAAGCTGCTCAGCACAAATGAGCAAAAGCCATTCTTATCATGTAAAAATGCTCCTCTTGACCCTTACCATTAGAATGAGTGCTCAGATATTGTGGGATTTTCCTGTAGTGGTGACAAATTCCCCCCTACTTGCATTTCTTATACCTTAAGTCATGGGGTAAGGTAGAGCTAACTGGATCACCTGATGATTGGAATCTGGCTCTTAATGAGTCCTGTCACAGATGTAAAGCTTGGGAAATTGCATCCCCTATCTTTTTAGCAAGCCAGTGGTTTGGGGAATCATCTACAAATATTTAAGTAGTTAATGATTTCTCTTGAGGATCTCTTTAATGGAAAAGGAAAACATTTTTATTTCATAAATTTAAGACAATTGCTTCAACTAGAACAGTTTCCAATGTGCGTGATAAGGCATTACAGGGAGAGAGAAGAAAATCTACCATATCATATACGGTAGTGCACATTTGTCATGAGCACCAGTCACTCCTACTCGTCACTGTTTGGATACTAAGATCTGATGTTTGTCTTAGATGTCTATAATAACTCCACAAAAGTGTCTGGCAGAATTGTCAATCAACTGCAAAGGAATGTGCACATGATTAATGGCCGAGCATTGGTTTGCTTTCTCATTGGAATCTGAGTTTGGAGCACAGAACTGAAAGCCTAAAAGGAGCTGGAGCTGATTCACCCTGTTGGTGGTGACCTGAAGAGACAGATCTTCATCTCCTGCTTCCTGGCCTATTAGAGTAGACTTTTTTCCTGTCTGTTCCAAGCTTAGCTCTTTGTTCCTTCCTCTAATTCCTTGAGTTGCTTCATAACCTTCCAAATAAACCCATTTATTTTTTCTTTTCCATCTATGGTTGGTTTATGTTGCTTACACTCACTTTTTTTTTTCTTTTTTGGTAATTCTCAAACATTTTTGACCAAATTATTTAAATACTTACTAAAGAGTAAACAAATAAAAACAGCAACAACAAAACCACAATGATTTAAAAAACCTCCAAATAACTAGAAATTCTGTTATGACTCATGGCACCAGCTCTGTCCCTCTAGAGAATAATACAAGGTCATGATATAAAAATGTACAATACTCAGTATTTCACTGTGAACTAATTCATGCATTTTATACTTAGAAGGCTGACTTCAAGGCTTAAGTTGTTTTTTGTACACATTGAAATGTAAACAAGGTTTTATATTTTCACATAATAAATGTGCATAGGGGATGAGTTCCCCTTTAAAAGGAGTGGACACAAGCCAGGTGGCAAATAATAATTATCAGACAAAAACCAGTCAAACTGGGAATCAGACAGCTCAGTAGAAGAGTCTTACGCTGTCAATCCAGGTTGCCACCAAAAACCATTACTCTAACATGAATGCAGTAATCTAAGGCTGAGCAAATTTGTGCAGAGAAAATAAGCTACAGTTAAACCTAAGTTCACACTGTATAGGGAAACTGAAACTTTACTTTGTTCAGTAACATTAAGGGAGTACCTTGGAAAATACTGTGATCCAAAGAAAACATTAGAAGTAAAGGGGTTTATAACCAGGGACCATCACCTCCCTGGTTATAAACCCCTTTACTTGGGGCAGAGAATAATCATCACCTGATTATTCTCTGCCCCATGGCCTCCCCCTCATTTTCAGCATCTCGTGATCTGGACTCTACTCTAGTAATTTTCATCACTAATGCTTAGCCTCCAACCAGCATCTTCTGTCTGCTTTTCTGTTTGTCTCCTCAGTAAGCGATTTTTTTTTTTAGAAATTAAAAAATGTTTGGGATAGAGAATTACAATTTGGTTGAGTGTTCTATACAGATTTAGCAAAACATACAGAACAACTAGGAAATATGTGGAAGTTGATCCAGTACAAGTCTTCAAAAAGGCAATCACTTGAGTTAACGCATATATTTTCATTACAAAACATGCTTGTTCTATTTTTTCCTTTCAATTTAGATTTAGTATGCCCAAGTATAACTCATATTCAATTCTTTAAAAATATAGTAGGAGGAGTGATGTCAGCAACGTGGCTGAATAAGACGTCCCTCGTCATATCCCTCCCTCAATAACAACAATTTGTCATCCATCCACAGACAAAAGTGCCTTTGTCTGTGGGATACAGCACAATACACCAAAGGACCCACGAAGAGTCTAAACCACCTGTGCATCAGGTAGTAAGGATACAGACCTCGGACGTGGACCCTGCAGTGGCCCATGAACTGAATCCAGCTCTCCTTGGCCATGGCCCATGAGCCCCTGGAGAACACTGTCTTACAGAAGCCCCTACAGACAAGTGAGCCCTTGTGGAAGGTCAGATTTCCAGTGGAGAAGTTCCAGCACACCAGTTGAGTGACAAAATATGTTTGGATGCATTGGACAAGGTAGGAGAAACAATTTAACTTTACTCACATCACCTCTCCTTCATGGAGGCACAACTCAGTGCCAGAAGAAACCTTCTTGGCCGATGATCTCTCCCAGGGCGGGGAGGAGAACATGGGAGTGAGCACCCAGCTCACTGTGTGGGACACTGCCAAAGAGGCCCAGTTCTATCTCACCCCATCCTGAGTACTGAGTTGCATGGCTGGAGGGATAAAAACACACTGGGAAAGAGGCAGATGGGACTCTCAGAAGGCATTAA
This sequence comes from Eschrichtius robustus, assembly GCF_028021215.1. Classification (NCBI taxonomy): domain Eukaryota; kingdom Metazoa; phylum Chordata; class Mammalia; order Artiodactyla; family Eschrichtiidae; genus Eschrichtius; species Eschrichtius robustus. The sequence goes on from NC_090835.1 coordinate 9,553,647, forward strand.
AGGGATGTAGATCCTACTAAGTGCATCACAGACACCATCAAGAAGTCTACCCATGAACCGCCGGGGACAACTTGCCCACAGTGGTTGGGGTGAGGTGCATGGAGCCCCCCCTGCACTCCATGTACCTCACCCCCACACCCCAAACTGTGACTGGCTCTCTATTTGTGCCCCTGATGATGGCAAGCATGAGCTTTGGCAGACACCTAGTGAACTTGTGTGTACAAAGCCAATAAAAATCTGTGGACCAAGGAGAGACCACAAACTTGAGCTTTAGCTCCACCCTTGGGAAAGCAAAAGGGAATCTGCCAGCACCCAGCTTGGTGTGTTGAAGGACTAGAAAAGACATATAAACTTAAGAATTCTGCCACAAGAGGGAGCAAGAAGCATGGATCAGGCATATCCACAGAAGGACCAAGAAAGCCTCAGACTTCCCATCATGACTGACGGAAGTTATTTCTCTCCTGAAGTCAGTTAGTAATGACTACTAGAGGAGGTGACTGCAACATCAAATGCAAATACAACACTGTAAGACTTCAAGAAACATAAAAAATAAAGGAAAGATGACACTACCAAAGGATCACAATAATCTTCCAATAGCCAATCCCATAGTCATGGAGATCTACAATTCATGCAATAAAGAATTCACAATAGCTCTTTTGAGGAAGATCAGTGAGGTACAAGAAAACACAGACAATTTGATGAAGTCAGAAAAAACAACACAGAAACAAAATGAGAAGTTTAATGAAGAGAAATCTTAAGAAAGAACCAAATAAACTCTAAAGCTAAAGAATATAACGAATGAAATTTTAAAACGCAATAGAGAACATCAATAGCAGAATGAATCGAGCAGAAACAAGGATCTATAGATTAGAAGACAGAAACTTTGAAGTTATCCAGTTAGAGGAGAACAACAACAACAAAAATAAGAAAGAGGAAAGGATATGTGATCTACCAGATACCATCAAAAGAAGCAATATGTGAATTATTGGTGTGTCAGAAGGATAAAAGATGGAGAAAAGGGTACAAAGTTTTTTTCAAAAATAATGACTGAGAACTTCCCAAATCTGGGAAGTGATTTGGATATCCAAGTTCATGAAGCTTATAGGTTGCCAAATGATTCAACTCAGAGATCTCCAAGATACTTTATAATAAAACTGTCAAAAATCAAAGACAAAGAATCATAAAGACAGCAAGAGTAAAAAGCTTGTAACTTACAAGGAAACCCCCATAAGATTATCACTGTATTTTTCAGCAGAAATCGTAAAGGGCAGGAGAGATTGGAAGGATCGATTTAAAGTGATGAGAGAAAAAAATGCGAACTAAAAACATTCTACCCAGCAAAACTGTCCTTCAGAAATAAGGAAGAGATAAAGACTTTCCTAGATAACCAAAATCTGAGGGAGTACATAACCATTAGACCTGCCTTACAAGAAATGCTGAAAGGAGTTCTTCCACCTAAGATGAAAGGAAGCTAATTAGTAACATGAAAATGTATAAAAATATGTAACATACTAGGGAAGGTAAGTATGTAATCAAATTCAAGTATGGAGTCAAATTCAGAATACTTAATACTGTAATGTGGTGGTGTTTTAAACACTTAACTCTAGTATAAAGGTTAAAATTAAAAAGTATTTAAAACCTATAGCTACAATAGTAGGTTAATAAATACATAATATAAAAATAGGTAAACTGTGATATCAAAAATATAAAAGGGTGGGGGAGTAAAAAGGTAGAGTTTTGTATGCAATTAAAGTTGTGTTGTTACCAGCCTAAAAAGACTATTATATTTATAAGATGTTTTCTGTAAACCTCATGATAGCCACAAAAGCAAAACCTGTAGTAGATAAACAAAAGATAAATAAAGGAATCAAAGCACACTATGGAAAATCACCAAATCACAAAGGAAGACGGAAGGAGAGGGAGAAAGGAATGAGAGACCTACAAACCATCCAGAAAACAATTAATAAAATGACATTAGTAGTCCTTACCTATCAATAATTACTATTAATGTGAATAGATTAAATCATCTATCAAAAGGCATAGAGTGACTGGATAGATTAATAAAACAACCCACAAGACTCAACTATACATGACTCACGTCAGTTTTAAGAACACACATACGGTCAAAATGAAGGGATGAAAAAAAAATATTCCATGCAAGTGGTAATCAAAAGAGAACAGAGGTGTGTTATATCAGACATGACCGACTTTAAGCCAAAAACTATAATACCATGCTTCAAAGGCTATCTATGGTTAAAACAAGGGCATTTATTTGGAAGGAACAGAATCCTGGAAGTTGGAATACAGACATTTGGTAAGAAATTGATAGGGTTGAGGACACTGAGTCCCTAAATTCTGATGAGTAATTTTTACCAGTAGAAGCAGCCTTTCCACTTCTATCCGAGGGAATTAAGCCTGCATTAATAACACCAACAACAACTACACAAGAGACAAAAAAGGCCATAGATACTGATAAATAGGTCAATTCAATTCATCAAGAAGATATATCAATAATAAATATATATGCATCCAACATCAGAGCACCTAAATATATTAAGCAAATACTAACAGATCTGAAGGAAGAAATAAATAATACAATAATAGCAGGAGACTTCAATATCCCACTTTCAATAATGGATAGATCATCCAGACAGAAAATAAATAAGAAAATGTTAAACTTGAACCATACTTTAGACCAAACGGCCCTAACAGACATATACAGAATATTCTTCTCAACAGTAACAGAACACACAGTTTTCTCCAGAGGACACTGAACATTCTCCAGGACAGATCATATGATAGGTCACAAAACAAGCCTTAGCAAATTGAAGAAGACTGAAATCATACCAAGTATCTTTTTCAATCACAGTGGTCTGAAATTAGAAATCAATAACAGGAAGAAAACTGGATATTTCACAGTATGTGGAGATTAAACAACACACTCCTGAACAACAAATAGGTCAAAGAAGAAATCAAAGGGAAATTAAAAAAAATATATGCATACCAAACTGTTTGGAATGCAGCACAAGAAGTTCTCAGTGGGAATTTTATAGCAATAAATGTCTACATTTATGTAAAAAGAAAAGACCTCAAATAAACAACATATCTTTACACCTCAAAGAACTAGAAAAAGAAGAACAAACTAAGCCCCTAAGAAAAGGAAAGTAAATAACAAAGATTAGTGCAGAAATAATGATATAGAGACCAGAAAAACAACAGAAAGATTGACAAAACTAAACGTTGTTTTTTTAAAAAAGAGAAACAAAATTGACAAAGCTTTAGCCAGAAAACTAAGGAAAAAAGAGAGAAGAATCAAATAAGTAAAATCAGATGTGAAAGAAAAGACATTAAAACTGGTAACACAGAAGTAATAAAGAACATTAGAGACTATTATGAATAATAATTCACCATGAAATTAGATAATCTAGAAGAAATGGATAAATTTCTAGAAACATAAAACCACCAAGACTGCATCATGAAGAAACAGAAAATCTGAACATACCATAACAAGTAAGGAGATTGCCAGTGATCAAAAATCTCCCAACCAAAAGAAGTCAGGATCAGACGGGTTCCTTGGTGAATTCTACGAAACATTTAACGAAGAATTAATACCAATTCCTGTCAAATTCCTTTAAAATTGAAGAGGAGGGAACACTCCCAAACTTATTTCATGAGGCCAGCATTACTCTGATACCAAAGCAAAATAAGGATATTACAAGAAAAGAAAACCAGAGGCCAATAACCCTGATGGCTATAGAATGAAAAATTCTCAACAATATACAGTTGCCCCTGGAACAACATGAGCTTGAACTGTGTGGGTCCACGTATAGATGTTTTTTTTCCCCCAAACACATACTATAGTAACGCATGACCCGTGGTTGGTTGAATTTGCAGTTCAGGAACCACAGACAGGGAGGACCAGCTGTAAAAGTTTTATGTGGATTTTCGATTGTGTGGAGAGTAGACACCTCTATTTTATTTTTTATTATTTTAAAAGTTATTTATTTATTTATTTATTTAATTTGGCCATGCCACACAGCTTGCAGGATCTTAGTTCCTCAAGCAGGGACTGAACCCCTGCCCTTGGCAGTGAAAGTGCACAGTCTCAACCGCTAGACCTCCAGGGAATTTCCTTTTTATTTTATTTTTTAGAGAGTAGACACCTCTAAACCTCACATTGTTCAAAAGTAAACTGTACTGACAAGCTGAATTCAACAGCACATTAAAAGGAATATACACCAGGTAGGATTTTTCCCTGGGATAGAAAAATGGTTCAACATGCACTAATCAATAAATGTGATGCACTACATCACTAGAATGAAAGATAAAAATCATATGATCACCTCAACAGATGCAAAAAAAAAAAAAAATCTGAAAAAATACTGGATTCTTTCATGATTAAAAAAAAAAAAACCAAATTGGGTAGAGAAGGAATATTCCTCAACCAAATAATGGCCATGTATGATCAGCCCACAGCTAACATCATACTCAACAGTGAAAGACTGAAAGCTTTTCCTCTAAGATCAGGAATGAGACAAATGTGCCTACTCTCACCACTCCTATTTAGTATGTTACTCTTATTAAAGTACTGGAAATTCTAACCAGAGCAATCAAGGAAGAAAAAGAAACAAAGGCATCCAAATTGAAACAGAAGAAGTAAAACTGTCTTGTTTACAGATGCCATAATTTTATATATGGAAAATCCTAAATACCCCACCAAAAAACTGATAGAACTAAAACACCAATTCTGTAATTTGCAGGATACAAAATCAACCTACAGAAGTCAGTTGTATTTCTGTACATAAACAACAAAACATCTGAAAAACAAGTAAGGAAAGCAATCCCATTCACAATAGTATCAAAAACAATAAAATACTTAGGAATAAATTTAACCAAAGAGATGAAAGTTCTGTGCACTGAAAACCAAGACTTTGAAAGAAATTAAAGAAGACATGAATAAATGGAAACACAGCTCATGTTAATGACTCAGAATAATTAATATTGTTAAAATGTTCATACTACCCAAACCCTAGACAGACATTCAATACAATCCCTATCAAAATTCTAGTGGCAATTTTCACAGAAATGGGAAAAAATTCTAAAATTTGTATGGAACTACAAAGACTCCTAATAGCCTAAGCAACCCTGAGAAAGAATAACAAAGCTGGAGTCATGATATTTCAGCTATCAAGCTGTATTACAAAGCTGTAGTAACCAAAACTGTATGGTACTGGCATAAAAACAGACACACAGACCAACGGAACAGAATCGAGAGCCCAGAAATAAACCCTTGCCTATATGGTCAATAGTATTTGACAGAAAGCCGAGAATACTTAATGGGGAAAGGATAATTACTTCAATAAGTGGTATTGGGAAATTGGATAATCAATGCATGAAAATGAAATGGACTTTGTCTTACACCACTCACAAAATTGAACTTGGGTAGATTGAACAGAAGACTTGAAACTGTAAAATTCCCAGAAGAGGCAAAATGGTCCTCGATATTGGTCTTTGACAACAATTTTTGGGGTATAACATCAAAAAGCACAAGCAACAAAAGTCAAAATAAATAAGTGAATTATATCAAACTAAAAAGTTTCTGCACAGCAAAAGAAATAATCAACAAAATGAAATGGCAACCTACAGAATGGGAGACAGTATTTTGAAATCATATATCTGATCAGGGTTAATATCCAAAATATATGTGAAACTCATATAACTCAATAGCAAAAATACAGACCAAGGGGGGAAAAAAACCCAGTCTGATTAAAATATGGGTAGAGGAGCTGAATGGTCATTTTTCCAAAGAAGATATACAAATGGCCAACAGGTACATGAAACGATGCTCAACATCACTAATCATCAGGGAAATGCAAATTAAAACCACGAAGAGATAACGCCACACATCTTTTAGAATGGCTATTATCAAAAAGACAAGAGATAACAAATGTTGGCAGGGATGTGGTAAAAAAGGAACCCCCGTGCACTGTTGGTGGGAATATAATTGGTAGAGCCACTGTGGGAAATAGTATTAATGTTCCCCAAGAAATTAAAAATAGAACTACCATATGATCCAGCAATTACATTTCTGGGTATATATTCAAAGGAAATAAAATCAGGATCTCCAAGAGATATCTGCACTCCCATGTTTACTGCAGCATTATTCACAAGAGCTAACATAGAGAAAAAACCTAAATGTCCATATAGGGATGAATGAATAAAGAAAATGCGGTATACACACACATACACATATACACACAATGGGCTACTACTCCATCATGAGAAACAAGGAAATCCTGCCATTTGCAACAACATGGATGGAACTTGGAGGCATTATGCTAAGTGAAATAAGTCAGAGAAAGACAATTACTATATGATATCACTTATATGTGGAAGCTTCAAAAGCTGAACTCAAAGGCACAGAGAGTAGAATGGAGTTTCCAGGGGCTAGGGAGGAGGTAATTAGGACATGGCAGTCAAATGGTGCAAACTTTCAGTTATAATATAAGAAAGTTTTGGGTATCTAAGGTACAGCAAGATGACTACAGCTGACAATACTGTATTAGATACTTGAAAGTTGCTGAGACAGTAAGATGGTGTTTTCACCGCAAAAAAAGAAACGGTAATTGTGTGAGGTGACAGGCTCTGACTAACCCTACCATGGTAATCATTTTGAAATACATGTAAGTGTATCAAATCATCATGTTGTACACCTTAAACTTCAATAATGTTATATGCCAATTATATTTCAAGAAAGCCGGGGAAAAATATACTGGGATCCCAACAGATAAATGATGCAAACCTTAAAGCAGGATGTGCTCTGTGAGTCTACTGTAAGCCACACTAATTTCTACTTCCTATCTTAATTACTCGCTGGTAACTGTTGAACAAAGCACCCATAAGAACAGACTGACAACACAATTTACATTAGTTAATCAAAAGTGTGCAGAGTAGGGGGCTTTCCTGGTGGCGCAGTGGTTGAGAATCTGCCTGCCAATGCAGGGGACACGGGTTCGAGCCCTGGTCTGGGAAGATCCCACATGCCACGGAGCAACTGGGCCCGTGAGCCACAATTACTGAGCCTGCGCGTCTGGAGCCTGAGCTCCGCAACAAGAGAGGCCATGACGGCGAGAGGCCCGCGCACCGCGATGAAGAGTGGCCCCCACTTGCCGCAACTAGAGAAAGCCCTGGCACAGAAACGAAGACCCAACACAGCCATAAATAAAAAAAAAAAAAAAAAAAAAAGGGTACAGAGTAGAATTTGTACTAAGCGTATCACTGTATATCAGCTTTTTAGAAAATAACCCTCATGATCCTTATATGGAGCAAAGGAGTAACTACATTTTTGCTAAAAAATTTTGACCAGAAGAAGCTATAATTTTTGTGGCCTCTAGGATTAAGACATTGAGAACAACATATTTCTATATAATTAGTCACCATACATCAAACTTTCTGTAGTTTTAATTCTGACAATTTCATCTTTCCCAAGGGAATTTATCTTCTTTCATAAAACATATGCTGGGTATGCCCTTGTGATGTTGATTTTTTAAACTTTCAAATTTAAATCCAAAGGATCACTAATACCTTAGGAAAATTAACCTTTTTTATATGTCGACATTTTTAGTAGGCATCATTTATTTTTAAGCTCTTCTAAATATATACCTTGAATTTTTCTCTTGAGACCTTCATCATTATTATGATGACTTCACTTTTAATGTTTCCCCTTGTATGTAAAAGCCTACGTTGTAACCTATATGCTAGTTTCTCAAAGGGTCATCCTACTACCATGGCTTGTAGAGTGTGAGGACATCCCAGTCATACCTACCCAAAAAGGAGCTTGCTTGATAAATAATACCACCTCTAAAATATTAATGCAATGGAATAATGCCATCTAATAATTATTGGCAATATGTTTTAAGTGCTTGCTATTTATGACAACATCCAGCCAAAAGACTAACAAGAAATGTGAAGAACTGGGAAAAGGCAAATTTGGAGCTACACAAGGTCACAGTATTTCCGTCAGTTAATGCAGTACATCTTTAGGATGGCTACTATTACTGCCAGAGATCTTGATCATCTAGCTGTCCTTCAGTTTGCCTGGGGAGCGCTAATGCAATTGATGTGGGGCTTTGTAGAATTTCCTATAATCTCTTGAAAGATTTAACAGCAGGGATCCATTTGCCAAATAAAAGGTAAACAGATCCCTCTGTGCAGGTCTCAAAGGGGCTACATTTACACGCGTGGAGCTGTTCAAAATACAAAATACTTTAGGAAAGAGTTGAGCTCCAGTAAATAGATATTTTCCAAGGAAACTTTTATTAATTTAATGTTTCTTGGACTGGAGTGTCCTTCTATTTTTTCAGACCTACCCATCTGACTAATTCCAGTGCCCACCTCCTTGCGTCTGTTCTGATGAGCACTGCATTTCTCTGTGTGGGTGCCTATACTTGCCTGTTCCAGTGGAGTGGAACACTCTGGCAAAGGCAACCCAAAAGGCAGCATTTTTTTAGACTGTGACCACCCCACCTTTTGGTTAGATCACTGAAATTACATTGGGAAGTAACTCTTTCTCACTGTGCACAGCCTTAGCGGGACTCAAAATCAAGGTGCCCTACTTTCCCACAAGCAAAACATAGGTAGGCCCCATAAGCACTTAAACTTAGGTTTTATATAGTTCCCTCCTGTTCTATAAGCTAACTAATATTCTTCCAATATTTTATCTCTTTTGCTGACATTTATCAAAACCTATGAGATTCAAAACCGGGAGTCTTTCCCAATGAACATTTTTGTAAACCCTGGGAAAAGAAAGGTTCACTTGAAGGCTAATGTTAAGTGTCATTAAACAGGGAGAATAAATCAAACTTTCTGGCCTGTGAAGTTTAGTGGTATAATGATAACTATTACAAAAGCATGGTTACTTTCTGAAGTAAGCTACCCCAGAACAATGATTCTCTTCCCCTCTACTCAACTGACCAAGAAATTCTATTGTTCAAAAGAATTTTCTGGATCTGAGCCTCTACTCCAATATTAAAAGATGACCTATGCTCCTTTTCACTAAACCTTTAACTTCAACGCCAGAATCCCAAGTCCTTTTTCTCCTTAGCACATGCAACATATGGTAACCATACCCAAGTCAATGAATAAAGGAGGGGTTCATTTTATCTTCAGATCTTTTCACATTCCTCCACATTGCTCGGGTGCAGTGAAGGTAAGTGGAAGAGATGAGGAGGAACTGCTAAGATATGCTTTTTCACTGTCTATGTCTCCGTGCAGCAAAAACACTCATTTATCATCCATGTTAGTCCCACTTCAACAATGACGTTCTACTGCCTAGAGGAAGCCCATCTTTGCCATCAGGGTGATATGGATCTGAGGATTCTCTAAATCAAGGGAGACTATTTTTCTCAATAAATATATGATGACTTTGCAAACCAAAGCAGCAGGATGCTGGCTCCCAGTCAGTTACTGTAGGAGTTAGGGCCGGAACCACAAGTTCTTAGCCCAAAAGCCAAAGCATATTCTGCAATACTTCTTATGTTGGGTCAAAGAGCACTTTCCATCTAGTAATTTCAGTCAAAATTTTTTCAAAGTGATGCTATTTCTCTTATACCATTTAAAAATTTAAATACCATTAAACAACTTTATTTGGGGTTTTTAACATGACTCTTCCTAAAATGTCATGCACCACCCTATTTAGGGCAGCCTTGTCTGCTAACTTCTACTTAAACTTTGCCGCTTAGCTAAGCATCTACCTTCTTCCAGAGTTCTCCTTTGCAGCATGCCCCAATAAGGCTGTGTTCACTGCTCTACTTATGTATTTCTAGTCTTAGAAAGCAGATCTTTTTTTTGTCTTTTTGTTGTTACTACTATAATTATTACTTATTTTTATCCTGGAAGAGTATCTCACCCAAAGAAAGTACTCAGATATTCAATGTATGAGTGTAGGCCTATCACCAGATTTCTTTCCCTATTTTTCTTCTATAATGTCAGTTTATTATAGCCAATTAATGATAACTTTAGAAAACCAAAATTGGAAAATCTTCCAACAGTTTTACTGTACCAACTACAAACTTGGAGTCATCGCCTCTTATGTTACTAGTAGAGTATTTTTAAATTCAGCGTGCATTTATTGAGCCTAATCTTTGTTGGACATTATCCTCGAGTATGGAAAGTCAAATACGACATAATTCCTGCCCTCAATAAACTTACATTCTAAAATAAATGAGTCATGGATATGAAATGTACAGTGTGAGGAATATAGTCAATAACTATGTAATATCGTTGTATGGTGACATACTGTATGTAACTGGACTTATCATGGTGAACATTTTGAAATGTATAGAAATACTGAATCACTACATTGTGTGACAGGAACTGACATAGTGTTGTAGGTCAATTATACTTCAAAAACAAACAAACAAACTCATAGAAAAACAGGTCAAACTTGTGGTTACCAGAGGCAAGGGGTGGAGGGAGGCAGAACTGAATGAAGGCAGACAAAAGGTACAAACTTTCAGTGATAAAATACATAACTGCTGTATGTTATACATGAGAGTTGATAAGAGAGTAGATCCTAAGTGTTTTCATCACAACAATTTTTTTTCTATTTCTTTAATTCTGTATCTATATGAGATGATGGATGGTCACTAAACTGACTGTGATAATCATTTCATGATGTTTGTAAGCCAAATCTTCATGCTGTACACCTAAAACTTACATAGTGCTGTATGTCAATTATACCTCAATAAAAAAGGAAGAAAAAAATAAAAATAAGCTCACATTCACATGGGAGACGATGAGATAGATTACAATGATCACAGTAACATGCAACAAATTCCATGACAGTTATGCACAAGGTGTTACAGAACTCATAGAAGTAACACTCTTCAATTACATTAATGAAGGTAAAAGCCAAACGTCTGAAGTAAAGTCTCTCTAGATTAAGTAGAAAAACATTTATTTAAATTATTTTGGATAATCTGCAGAATCACCAGGGAGACCAGGGAACCAAAGTTACAAAATGAGTTGGAACAAAGGATCACTAGGCTGTCAGAACCAAAGCTAAAACAGTACCACAGAACCAAGTTAGCGGGGGCACTGCTGCTGCTACTCTTGGAAATGGGAAGCTGGAGATTACACTACTGCTGCCATTTCATGCTGGATAACACATCTACCCCTGGAACACGGATATCACTGCTGCTGCTGTCAACAAGATGGGTTTTCCATGGCCCCTGCTTCTTTGTGTCCCTAGCTCTTGATCCATCTATGGTGGGTATGTCTGGGTGTGTCTGATTAGCCGAGACTGGGTGACATGGCTGTGCCCTAGCTTCGAAGGAAGCTGCCGACATGAATATCTGGCCTCTTAGGAGTGATATGCAGCCTCATTCTCTCATCAAGACTTGATCGATTGGTCATTCTCCATGAATTTATTCATGGAGAGGGACTTTAAGGTGCTGTGCTATTTAAAAAGACAAATGTACACACTGTGATGCAAAATAGGACCATGAAGGAAGACTAAGTCAGGGATAACTTTTTTTTCCCAAGGAGTTATGTTTTGGAAAAATAGATTGTAGTTAGCTGGTAACCCACACAGAAAGCAAAGCGTTAGCAAAGGCACAGAATATCCTGAAACCCACAGAAGTTAGACTGCGGTGGGGCAAGGAGTGTGTGTATGGGGACCTGAGGTGGGAATTAAAGATGGCAGGCCTAGTGTGGAGTGAGATGGGTGATTAAATCAGACACCAGGTCAGAAAGGACCTATATTCCATGCTAGACACATTTTACTCAATCCTCTGGGGTAAGGGAAGCCAGGAACAGATAAGAGAATGGCTGTATTTGTATTTTAGAAAGATGATCATTTTAGTAAAATGGATACTATATTGGAGGAGCTAATCTGGAGGCATGAGTAACTGTAGCTGTAAATCACGGTGAATAAAGTGGAGCCCAGAACTAAAGTAACTGTAAAGATAATGGGGATGAGGGGACATGCTCAAGATGTGCTAAAAGATCCAGTATGGGTTAAAATCTAAAATGTGGTGCTAACCACTGAGGGTCCAGAAATTAAAATAAAATAATAAAGCTTCTTATTGAAGAACTTACAGTTTAGTTTTAAGCACAACTGAAAATAGATGATATCATGAGAGTGCTTGTGATTTTGTATTTTGAAATTAAGTCCTTATTCAACACCTGTATTTAAGCTGGGATCGCTAAACAGTTCATTAAGGAAACACTCCAACCAGACATTAAAAGGTCTCAGAATTTTCTATATTCACCATGATATAGACAGAGACAAAAAAAAAACAAAAAACAAAAAACTGGAAAATCCTCAAATTTAACACAGATACCTAAGTGGGGGTATTGGGAATTATAGCCTTGTTGCATCACACTGCTGTAAATTTTGTGTGGAGACAGTAACACGGAAGAATAAAGTAGATTTAGGGCAGGGGTAACTGTGACGTACCAGAGCAAACAGATCTAGGATACAATTTTTGTGACCCACAAGTCACAAAATTATATATCCTAAAAATTATGTATCATAAGTCCTCCCTCTACATGCCTTTTTCTCCCTAAAAGGCAAAGGGAAAAATACAACTGTTCCTTCCTTTTCTCTTTCCTTTAACAAATAGTTGCTGAATGCCTTGTAAACGCCAAAAGTTAGGCTAGATGATAGGGTCCCAAGGCAAAGTCCTTGACCTCACAGAGGTTACAGTCAGGTGGGGAAGACTGACAACAACCCAACGAAAGAGAGCACTGCATCTGTGAAGCAAAGAATAAGAATAAGAACAGAATCCTATAATGAACAAATCCAACGAGTTCCTAAGGTCTAGAAAAAATGGAGGACTGAATAATAGTTACTAATAGTCAATTAAATCTTCACCTAGTTATGCTAGGTAAGAATATTCTAGGTCAAGATAAAGTATTAAATAAAAACAAGTTCTAGAGTTTACCTGATTAATAATGAGAATAACTGAAATAACTGTATTAAGTGATTGGCATGAAATATCAAAAGATAGCTCAAATATTCTTTCTGGTTTTGAACAGTTGATATGTCTCACGACACCATGGCAGTAACAAATCATGACTATTTTTGTCATATTGTGAAGCAGTGGTCATGGGATTCTCCTGAAAATTGTCTGGCAGACTAGAAGAGTTGTATGTGATGTCCTTACTCTTGTAAACCTTGACCCAAATTTGGTTCAAATGATCTGGACTATATTAGTGACTTACGATATCATAAGCATTTCCTTTGCCCCTCACTTAGAAAAAGGAGCCTTTATGTCTAATTTACTCTGTTTAGTTTATTATGTTGACATGAATTTTAAAGCATATTGGGAGTGAATAGTCTCTCATTCTCTGTGATACTAATCAATAAATTGCTTTTGTCGATACTGCATGTGCATCCATTCAAATATAGAGGGCGATTTTTGCAAATATAACTGTTTTACAAAAATCTCATCATCTGAGAAAATCATGTTACAGTCCTTTCTGAAAGTTCAACAAGGAGCAGAATCCAGGCATATTTAAATATCTCATGACTATACATGAGAGGAAAATTATTGAGGTTTTCTGACAGCTTAGAGAAACTGTAAGTCTTCATGTCCCAGACAAATTAGATGGCCCCCTGCTGAAGGATGGCTTCTTTTTCTGACATCATTGTCTTGATTGTTCTATCAGAGTCTGACAAAGGAGCGTGCACCCCATGTTCTATGCCTACGTGCATAGTGGAGATCTTTCAGGCTCCAGTTTTACAAGCAGCCTTTGGTTCAGGACTTAAGTCTAAACTTTGGAACTAAAGCATTTTAACAGAGTGAAACTCTTACAGACATTTATAAAGAAGAAGAACCACAATCTTCAAAGTCAAACTGTTTAGAAAGAATGGAAGTAACTCGTTGGAACCTTCCAGCAGAACATAGAAACAACATCGAGCTTATGCTCGTGCTCTCCCCCCACCCTCACACACACACACCACATACATAGGACAATCTGAATAGCTCACTTCCTTTCCTTGTTATGCTTCTTATATGATGGAAGCATATTAGTAAAAATAGCAACCATAACTCAAAAAGACACATGCACCCCAATATTCGTTGCAGCACTATTTACAATAGCCAGGTAATGGAAGCAACCTAAATGCCCACTGACAGACGAATGGATAAAGAAGATGTGGTACATATATACAATGGAATATTACTCAGCCAATAAAAGGAACGAAACTGGGTCATTTGTAGGGACGTGGATGGACCTAGAGACTGTCCTACAGAGTGAAGTAAGTCAGAAAGAGAAAAACAAATATCGTATATTAATGCGTATATGTGGAATCGAGAAAAATGGTACAGATAAACCGGTTTGCAAGGCAGAAATAGAGACACAGATGTAGAGAACGTATGGACACCAACGGGGGAAAGCAGGGGCAGGGGGTGGTGGTGGGATGAATTGGGAGATTGGGATTGACATATATACACTAATATGTATAAAATAGATAATAAGAACCTGCTGTATAAAAAAATTAAATTAAATTTAAAAAGGAATAAACATACATCCCCAAAACAAAAAACCCCAAAAATAGATAAATAAATATTATTCAAATTAAGAAAAAGAATAGCAACTCAGCTATTCTAGTACATACATAAATATATGTATATTTATATATATATAATATAAATAACCTTTGAGTTACAACTAAAGGCAAATGTTATCTATCACTAGTTATTTTCAAACTTTTGAAACTCAAGCAATAATGCTACTGATTTATAGGAAACTAGTGTGGAACACTAAGAATTAGGTGTCACTGGGTGTTGTGTTCCCCATACCTGATCTTATTTATTTTGCCAACCTGATCATCATTAATCTCATTCTCTATATTAGGAATCTGAGGCTTGGAAAGTTCAATCATGTGTCAAAAGTTGTACAGCACAGAAGCAATGGAGCCCATTATTCAAATCCAGGTCTTTCTGATACCTCAGTGCTTGCTTATGTATATGCCACACTGCCTCTCCCACAGATACACCTTGGCTTGTATCTTTCTTGAGGGTAAGGTTCTAGAAGCAGCAGGGAAAGGAAAAAAGTAAACATTCAAAATTACCCTTGAAAATTCCCTAAAATTCCCTAAGTATGCATACTTCCCCGAAATTCCAAAAGGGCAAATTTTAAAAATTCTTTTTCTTTGTATTCTGAATTAGAATATATTGCTGTTTCTTTGACTAAAAATCAGAGGAAGTAGTTGGATTCTTCTTAGAGGTCGTGGAATATGAATATGTATCTCTATACACTGGAATCACCTTTGGGTTAGCAAGATGCTCACGATATGAGAGGCCCACAGAAGTGACATCCACTGAAGAAACGATGGAATCATGTTTCCCATCTCAGGTTTTTTTTGAAGTAATACACACACTTAGTAAACTTACCATACTCCATTTCAATTATAATTTTCCCTCCTCTTTATTTCCTCTTTTTTGAAGGGATGGGTAGGGAGTTGAATGCAGGGGTGTTTGTTAAGCACAAAAGTGAACTCACTTAAATTAACTGCACATATGCTACGGTTCCAAAGAAATTTAATATCAATACACATCAACTATCATAATACTTAAGGTGAAGAAGAACTGATTGCAAGACATTACCTGAACCCTCAACGTTTTCTGGAATTTCGGCAGCTGGCTGTTTAGTTACACTCATCCCCAAATTCAAAGGTTTTCAGATTGAAGGATTTCATCCAAAATGGCTGCCAATAATATAATTTTATTTTTGAGTTGGGTCATTTCAATATATTGATATGATTAGCTAAAATTATGAGCTGGGGAGCTCAGACCATATTACCAAAACTTTTCCTTTTTTTTTTTTTTTTTTTTAATTTATTTATTTATTTTACTTTTTGGCAGTGTTGGGTCTTCGTTTCTGTGCGAGGGCTTTCTCTAGTTGTGGCAAGCGGGGGCCACTCTTCATCGCGGTGCGCGGGCCTCTCACTATCGCGGCCTCGCTTGTTGCGGAGCACAGGCTCCAGACGTGCAGGCTCAGTAATCGTGGCTCACGGGCCCAGTTGCTCCGCGGCATGTGGGATCTTCCCAGACCAGGGCTCGAACCCGTGTCCCCTGCATTGGCAGGCAGATTCTCAACCACTGCGCCACCAGGGAAGCCCCAACTTTTCCTTTTTGAAGAGTCATACAGCAGACTCATATCTTAAGTTTTCACTAAGCGACACCAGGAATAAACAACCTTACGAAACTCACCACTGACCTGTCTAGAAAATACAGTCTTTTATAAAGGCCAACATTTGTCTTGATCCTGTCCTTATTGAACAATCAACATGATTTTGACCTTCTGAACACTGTACATTTTGTAACAAAATGGGTAGTGTCCTTTGCTTTGTCCAGTACAAAGTGCAGTATTAAATTTGAGATCCACTTGCAGCAATTATGTAGAAAAAGAAGGTATTTGAACTTTATTTCTGAGCTTTATCTTACTATTTTACCCATATTTTCTCTTCATCTTGTCTTACCTATTGGCTATTACACCCATATTTTAGATATGTCTTTAAGTGGGCCTCTCACATTATTGTGGTCAAAGCAGTAGTCAAAGAAACAAAGAAAGAAACAAACACATAGCTATCAAAAGTGGTTAGGCTCTTCTTTAAAGATTCATGAATTCAGTTGTTAATGAGTCTTATAAGTCACAGCACGCAAGACACAAGGCCAGAGTTAAGATTTCTTCCCTAATCAGAAAGTTTCTCGCTGAATTATACCAGAAATGTTTCCCTTAGAAACAAAGCAGCTGGGACTACAGTCGTGACTCAGACAGACACCATCTCTCTTAGAGTCTACGGGACAAGACAGAAATCAACAACAGCAGCAAATTATGCTAATGAGTGATAACTATTGTGGGAGGAGCCACTAGAAACACAAGACCAAGCAGACAGAATCCAGGAAGTTTTGTGTGCATGTTTGCTTGAACCTAGAAATGGCGTTTAGGATGAGCCCTGTAAATGACTAGGAGCTCGGCAGTCAAAGGTGTTAACAGTGACAGTACTTCAGCCAGAAGGAAGAGTACAAGACTGACCCAGCCCTCCAACGAAATTTTCAAATTAGAGATCATGATAAGGTGCTGAGTTAAAAGCACAAGATTCATAAACAAGTCGGGGCTTCCTTCTTTCAGTAGCCATGTAAAGACACACCATCTATATGCGGGAGCATTACATGCCTGAGGATGCCTGTAGTCTGAAAGCAAAATACTCAAAGCCATGTCTTCAGGATTTATGACATCTTTCCTCGTGAAAAGAATCTCTGTTTCTACTGCCTTGCTTGTTTGTTTGCTTTATGGTTAGTTAACTATTCTGGTCAATGACAAGTTGGATAATATTCTTACCATCAAAACTGACGACAAGACTTTAGCCTAAGAGCTTTTTAGGAATATCCAAGCATGCATTTAAAAAAAAAAAAATGTTTACTAGATCCAATATTTCTATATGGGGAAGCCTGCATATTTATTGTCATGATTCCTAAGTTTGAAGATTTTGTCTCGTTTTTTTCAAAATCTGCCCGATGGAAGCCAGCTGGCCAAACATTCGAACCCATTACCTCCATTTTGAGCTTAATAAACATACATAAAAGAATCTTCTCTAAATGCCACCTAACAGAACTGTCTTTCTCAAAAGAATCTAAAGTTTCAAAGACTATTTGTCTAAGTACATTCTACTGCCTGGATAATTTACTTAATTTTGTTTTGGCCAAGTCATTCAGAGCCCTCAGTGTCATTCCCCTTCAAAGCAAAGTGTCCCTGTGGTTGGGTTCTCATAATTTAAACAATTCTCTCCATTTTGGAGAGCGGCGGAGAGAAAGGACACATGAAGAGGCACATTTAGCCACGCTTGCTCATGTTTCCATATACAGCTTGCAATCCACACTATTATCTATTACACAGAAGTCAGATATCAATTTTAGTACCTATTTCTTTCTCTCCATTTCTTCCACTAATACTTAAAGGGATTTCAGTTTCACAGTTTTGAAAATATTCTCTTCCAAAACAACAAAGCGTTTTAAATGAAGACTTTGCAAATTTACTTCACAGGCAAGGGGGAACATGAGCGTAGGGATAGGGCAATTACCAACAGTGTTTGTTTAATAAAGATTGAAAGAGCTCTACAAGCCACAGACATTCAAAGAGGGTCATCTTGATCATTGCAATCTCTTCCTACCTGCCTCTTTGGAAATCTGCGTGAAGGATTCCACACCTTTCTCTCCATAACTTCCTTCCGATGCGAGAGTAGACACATAATTCCAACCCAGGGCCTTTACGATGTCTACCATGGCCTGGGCTTGGAAGGAATCGGGCGGGACCACACGAGAGAAGAAGTCATAGCGACGGTCATCACTTAACTCGGGTGCTGTTGATGCATAACTAATCTGGGGGATCTGAAAAGATAAGAAATCACCACATGAGGGCACACCATCAGGATGTGAGAGATTCATGCATACTTATGACAATTTACTTAAAATACAGGGCTTGAGCTCCAAAGAGGAAGTGTGTTTTGCCACATACAGCATGGAAGTGTAGACCACCTAAATGCAACCAACCACCTCTTAACAGCACAAGAAGCATCTACTTTTATGCTTTGGCCTTTTTTTCTCCTCTTGGAGAAAGGAATGGGGATGGAATGGGAATTACATAGAGCATGATGGTTGGGAGGAAAAATAATTTTAACCATTCTGGCTAACAATGTGAATCATGCTTTACTTCTTATACATTAATGGAAACAAAAGACACAACAGCCTAACTGGAGCGTGTATAGAGATTGGTTTAGTTGACACATCTCATGAATACTGGTAGACGTCATTAGCCATCTAACATTGATTGAGTGCTGATCACGTATGAGTAAATATCTAAGTAAGCTGCATGCATTATTTTATTCTTCACAAGAACATTATGAAGTATTGATAGCTCACTAACACCCTTAGACCCAGGTAAGGGGGTTCCCTGCCCCAACACCATCATTTCAGCTCTTCTGGCACTTTGGAGGGCCTTTCTCAAAATTTTGTAAGTTTCATTTGGATGCTGAGAGAGAGCTGACAGTCCTGATTGAGTGGAGCCACATGGACCTCTGATTCCCATTTTTTTGCCTTTAGAGAATTCTCTGACCCTCTACTGCACGTGGGATTAACCAGATGTCTCAAGGAGTTCTAGAACGTGTGCCTATATAGATCATCCTAGAGCAGGACCCTGGTTCCAAGAGGACAATTTAATGAGCAGATTATTCCTCTTGACTGGCACAGTATTTATTTCTCAGGATCATTTGAGATTAGACTACCTGACATGCTGATTTTAGTTCAAGAAAATTACGCATTTAGAAAGAAACCTTGAAAAAAAATATTTACCCAGGATCCCAAATACTCTAGGAGAAGACCTGAAGCAGCCATAGATGAGGAGCATGGCTTAGGATCTAACGTCAGGATCTCTAAGCTAGTTACTTTTATAGTGAATGCTCCCCAGTTGTTTCTCTTAACACTAGCATGCAGACGACTATGATAGGTATGATTTATCTACCTGTAAGAATGATCAACTCCTACAAAATTCTGGTTGTAAACTCTCCCAGCACTTACCCTTGTTTTAGCGTAAAGATTTCTCATGTATCTAAAAGCCAGTTTTGATCTTTGCTCAGACAAAGCCCAACAGTGCAATTCTTTGCCCCAAAGATGTCAAAGGTACACTCAAGTTAATTCTTTGAGCCCTGATAATTCTACTCAATATTAACCTACTTTTCTCTTTTCAGGGCAGTTTGCCTCAAGTTTACCCATTTGACATTGTTTAAAGCTGGTTACCACCTCTGTAAAGCTCATTTCTCCACCAGCCTTTCTAGGTGAACATTACAGTCAAGTCTTGCCCTGACGGTAGATGACCCACCATTTTCCATGCAGCCCATCCCTGATGCAGTTCTGCTCTATGACCACCAGGGGCAGGCTCTCCGTTCCTGACTCGAAATCCAAAGCCACTGTGAGAAAGCCTCCAAGTCTCCCGACGGTCTGCACCTGAGTAACTCCTCAATTATAGGGCTAGTGAAGTGCAGTAGAAATAAAATGGGATTTGGTATTGAGAAGATCTGGAATCGAAGCCTCATGTTTCTGTTCACTAGCGTTCACTGTGGTGAATATTTCACCTCACTGAGTTGGTTACATTATTAATTAGTATAAGATTGTTTTGAAGGGCAGGAATAACGAATGTGCATTGCTTAGCATGATGCCTGGGACAATGTGGGTACTTAATACATGGGGTAACAACAATCAGAAGAGAGAAAAGTGTGTGTTTTCTTACTAAGTTTATGCATTCTCCACATTTGACTTCCCAAGTTCTCTGTGACACATTAGCAAAAACATTTCCCTCACCGTCCTAAGAAAATATGTTTACATATTCCTGTCATCATTGCTTTAGAAATAATATGTACTATTTATTTAACTTTTCATCATGTGGCAAGAATATTCTAAAAGATTGGGGTTTATTTTTAATGTTTTAAATTTTATTTATTTACTTATTTATTTTCATTTAAGTATAGTTGATTTACAATATCGTGTTAGTTTCAGGTGTACAGCACAGTGATTCAGTTATATATATATATGAAAATTTTCAGATTCTTTTCCCTTATAGGTTATTACAAAATATTGAGCATATTTCCCTGTGCTATACAGTAGGTCTTTGTTGGTTATCACTAAAAGTTTTATATGCATTACCTTATCTAACCAACAGTAAAAAGTCTTCACTATACTTTAGTATACTATACTATTATTAAATCATTTTACAAAAGAAGAAATTGAGACTTGAAAGTAGACTATGACCTTGCCTTAGGTCACAAAGTTGTAAGACAGACAGAGCAATACTCAAACCTGACACAGCCTAATGCAAACTTCTAAACTCTTAACTATGATACTTTCCTGAGTTGTTGCTAAAACATTTGAACAATAAGCATAAAATAAGGAAGGGTATTAGATTACTGTAGTCGAGGCCAAGTTCTGTCCATAGTACTGACTACAGAGCCACTGAAAGCAATTTTACAGGTCACCCTTAGACTGTCGTTAAAACATTTTATATAAATGTCTTATTAAAATTTATACAAATATGTGAAAAGATTGAGTTTCCTATGTTTCATTTATAGTTCAAGGGTTATAAATTTTAGGTGAAAAAAATCAACTGAATAAAGGCTTTGGACGAAAATTAAAGGGAAGGAGGGAGGGAAGGAGGGAGGGACGGAGGGAGGGAGAGAAATACCTTTTCTTACAAGAAATAAAAAAGGAAGAAGCCAAGCATGGCAAAACATTTCCATCAATTTCAACTTGTGGAAATGCAAAATCTTTGTGCTGTTGCACAGATGCCTTCCCTGCCAAAATCCCTTTCTACCTTTGAACAAGTGCAAATAAAGATACATCCAGCCCTCTACTTAAACTTGCATTTATGTAGCTGTGGTAAAACATCGCGATTGTGAAATGCCTCCAATGCAATGCGTTTTCTAAACAGTGACCCAAACTTTAGTAATGAAAGTCCTGGTGAAGCAGATTTATTTCCTCACTACCCATTGAAATGATTGCTATAAGTGGTTTATCCCTTCCATTATAAATAAGAAACACCTACCAGCTTAAGACTCATATGTCCGTTTAGGATCACACACACATCCTATATTCAAGGGTAATTATTTGTACATTATACATATAATGATGCTAGAATAAGAAACGAACAACCAAATGGATTTCATTTCTGAGATGAAAATATGGCTATATAAGGAAATTCCCCCCAGCAACAGGAGATGAAGAACAGCAAGAATGTATGTAACCTATGAAATATGCTCTGTTACTTATCAACTATTATCCTGTATATTTAGTCACCTGTTTTCAAACTAATGTTTAAGTCTACAGAGTAATTATTTTGAAGTATGTATTATAACTGGTACCTGAAACTGACCAAATTATTATTAGTTGTCTTTAGTGATTAACTGACACACTCCCCTTGATATCGTAGCTATACTTTCCTTTTCTGCTATTGAAACTCTACCCCCTTGCCAGTCTCCTTCAGAAATGTAGAACTGATCTTTTGATGAAGACAATTTAGTGTAATCACACTTCTGCAACATGAAAATAAATATCCCGTCTCCCTTTGAGCCTTCCTTTCCCCAATTTAAAAACCAAAAAAATTTTCATCTTTATTGTAGGACCAAATTTTCACCTCATTGTATTTTGTTGTTCTTTACTCCTTTTAAAATATTTGCCTATCACACAAAAATGGTTTTGCTAATGCTGAGTACCAAACAGGGTTAAAAATATCTCACACCTTTAAATTATCATTTAAAATTTATGTAGGCATTTTTCACAGAACTAGAACAAAAAATTTCACAATTTGTATGGAAACACAAAAGACCCCGAATAGCCAAAGCAATCTTGAGAAAGAAAAACGGAGCTGGAGGAATCAGGCTCCCTGACTTCAAACTATACTACAAATCTACAGTAATCAAGACAGTATGGTACTGGCACAAAAACAGAAATATAGATCAATGGAACAGGATAGAAAGCCCAGAGAGAAACCCACGCACATATGGGTCACCTTATCTTTGATAAAGGAGGCAAGAATATACAATGGAGAAAAGACAGCCTCTTCAATAAGTGGTGCTGGGAAAACTGGACAGCTACATGTAAAACTATGAAATTAGAACACTCCCTAACACCATACACAAAAATAAACTCAAAATGGATTAAAGACCTAAATGTAAGGCCAGACACTATCAAACTCTTAGAGGAAAACATAGGCAGAACACTCTATGACATAAATCACAGCAAGATCCTTTTTGACCCACCTCCTAGAGAAATGGAAATAACAACAAAAATAAACAAATGGGACCTAATGAAACTTAAAAGCTTTTGCACAGCAAAGGAAACCATAAACAAGACCAAAAGACAACCCTCAGAATGGGAGAAAATATTTGCAAATGAAGCAACTGACAAAGGATTAATCTCCAAAATTTACAAGCAGCTCATGCATCTCAATATCATAAAAACAAACAACCCAATCCAAAAATGGGCAGAAGACCTAAACAGACATTTCTCCAAAGAAGATACACAGATTGCCAACAAACACATGAAAGAATGCTCAACATCATTAATCATTAGAGAAATGCAAATCAAAACTACAATGAGATATCATCTCACACCAGTCAGAATGGCTATCATCAAAAAATCTACAAACAATAAATGCTGGAGAGGGTGTGGAGAAAAGGGAACCCTCTTGCACTGTTGGTGGGAATGTAAATTGATACAGCCACTATGGAGAACAGTATGGAGGGTCCTTAAAAAACTAAAAATAGAACTACCATATGACCCAGCAATCCCACTACTGGGCATATACCCTGAGAAAACCATAATTCAAAAAGAGTCATGTACCACAATGTTCATTGCAGCTCTATTTACAATAGCCAGGACATGGAAGCAACCTAAGTGTCTATCGACAGATGAATGGATAAAGAAGATGTGGCACATATATACAATGGAATATTACTCAGCCATAAAAAGAAACGAAATTGAGTTATTTGTAGTGAGGTGGATGGACCTAGAGTCTGTCATACAGAGTGAAGTAAGTCAGAAAGAGAAAAACAAATACAGTATGCTAACACATATATATGGAATCTAAGGAAAAAAAAAAAAAAAGGCCATGAAGAACCTAGTGGCAAGACGGGAATAAAGACACAGACCTACTAGAGAATGGACTTGAGGATATGGGGAGGGGGAAGGGTAAGCTGTGACAAAGTGAGAGAGTGGCATGGACACATATACACTACCAAATGTAAAATAGATAGCTAGTGGGAAGCAGCCGCACAGCACAGGGAGATCAGCTCTGTGCTTTGTGACCACCTAGAGGGGCGGGATAGGGAGGGTGGGAGGGAGGGAGACGCAAGAGGGAAGAGATATGGGAACATATGTATATGTATAACTGATTCACTTTGTTATAAAGCAGAAACTAACACACCATTGTAAAGCAATTATACTCCAATAAAGATGTTAAAAAATAAATAAATAAAATAAAATAAAATAAAATTTATGTAGAAGTCAACTTTCCTGACACCTTTTAAGCACTGTAAAGCAAACAGTAAAAGCAATAAAACCATCATTCTTCAAGTCATCATATGTAACATTTTCCCAATCCATACATTATTCTTAAAATAGGAAAAGGAAGACCCAATTCACTCTAATTTAACTTTTAAAATATTTATGCATATTTAAGAATTTCTGTAAATCTAAGAGAAACAGGCTGGGGAAAACTACTTTCAAGAAAATCAAAATGGACATTTAAGTAACTTACATCTTCTGCACACTGTAAAAACTTTCAAGTCATCAATATTTGTACCTCTCCAATACAAGTGATTGTGGTGACTGAATTCTTTAGGTGGACTGAAAGAATCACCCAAAGTTAAATTCTATCCAATTAGTGGCACACACCACTCACTAGGAGGTGCTCAAGGCTCCCTCCTAACCTCTCCATATTTGCCCTAGAAAGCAGGAATCAACTGATGAGTTTTTCTGGAGCACTAGTTTTCTTTGGTTAGAAGTGTCACAACTCTCATTAAACAGTTATCTGTTTATCTGTTTATTGTTCGCACCTTTCCTGGAGAGTACTGACCTTGTTCATCATTTTATCACGACTGGATAGCACTGCACTGGGTACAGAATACGAACCTTATCATTATTTGTTGAATAAAAGAGTAAGCCAGTGAAGTAATGAATGAAATAATCTGAAGGAAATAGAACCCCTCCTGCACCGCGTTGGTGTGGCCAGAGGGACCCACAGCACTTGGGAGTTATCCCTGCCCTGGGAGGGGCTCTGAGGGGCAGCTGAAGTCACAGCAGCAAACACTTTTGTCACTCTTTCTTTTCCCTGGCACATTTTTCCCTGGGATTTCCTTCTTCATCACTGGCAGGTAGAACAAGCTGACAATGGATTGGGGTTCAAAGGTAAAAGGACCTAGGGAGTCATTTAGGGGATTGTTCACTCTGGTTTCTTTTCCTCTATGCCTGAGACCTGGCAACTCCAAGCACCATACACCACAGTGCCCAGAGTTCACTCTAACTCTGCGAGACAAACTTGGTGTGAAGCACTTTCACTTTCCAAGTGTTGACAAGATAGAACCCTTCTAAATTTAGTTTTATCCCATAATCACTCTAAAGGCAAAGGGATCCCACAGGCTTGGAAACACACTCCTTTAGGCATCATCTTAGTGTCAACATCTGTCAAAATAACTGAAGATCCAAATCCAGATGTGGACGAGATCACAATAATGCAAATATTTTAAAAATCCAAACTGTTGCTCCTATTCCAACATGAACTTGCCATGAAAAATAAATACTAAACATTTTAAAAAGAAGAACCATTTCATTTATGTAGAAAAAAAAGAAAGATCTGAAATTTGTTTCATGCGTTTTGAGCCTCTTCTTCTTCTTTATAAGGGCAGCGCCTATAACAAAGTCAGTCACCTGGGAACTTCTTACCTTTGGAAAGGTAAATGAGGTTTACGGCCCCACCAGGTTCCTGGGGAATCTGCATAGCCAAGAAAGGCAATTCAAAATGTACTAACACCTGCTCCAGAGGGGAGTTTCCACGAAACTTGTAAAAGGCAATTTTTGGAAGCATCATGAGCAATTAAGATAATGCTTCAGTGTACCTGTTGAGATATTAACGAACTCCCAGTGGGGCATTATTAAGTTCACAGTCAGCAGTAATTTCACTCTTTGTTCTTATTAAGCTTTATTGATATGGATTCCCCCCAAAAGGAAAAATGGTCAAATAATCCATTCAGGCTCATTCTTTGAAGCACCACTCTCCGTGATTTACATGTATCTCTTCTCTAGGTAACATCTCTGCTCATATTAGGATGGCTGGGTGTCAGTTCTGATTTTTGATAGTATTTATTTCAAAGTACTGAGGAATGACTAATAATTTTGAATTTGTTTAAAGTCTGGAATTTCACTCAACCTTAAATGCCTCACAACAAAGATTATCATCAAGTATTGCAACTCTTTTTCCTT
Organism: Eschrichtius robustus; assembly: GCF_028021215.1. NCBI lineage: Eukaryota > Metazoa > Chordata > Mammalia > Artiodactyla > Eschrichtiidae > Eschrichtius > Eschrichtius robustus. The sequence goes on from NC_090835.1 coordinate 9,579,683, forward strand.
TGCCTTTCATTTCTTTAATTGTATGACACCAAATACATTAACATTCTGTAAGTGGTAGTAACCATTTTCTTAGAACCAAGTAATTTTATGTGTGGATTGCAAGTCAAATTTGTCTAATACATATTTTAAAGAATGTTATCTATTATTTTTTATTATTTTTGCTTTATTAAATCTCTCTATATACCAGGCTTTTGGAGGTGAAATACTTTACATATATAATCTCATGAGACTTTGTAACACCCTATAGTTGATACAGATATTATTGTCATGAATATTGACTGTTTTGCCTTCCACATCACTCTGTTCCTGTAGTTTATGAGGAGATGGTGGTACTGCAGGATCCAGATGCTGTGTGTGACACAAGCCAGCCTATCAGAACACGGGGTTCCTTTAAGCTACATGGCTGACTCAAGGGAAATCACATGACCTGACCTAGACCAAGGTGAACAAGTGGGATGCAGTATCAAGGCGAGGTCAGAATTCATAGACAAAAGAAACAATCTTCTTACTGAAATGCCTGAGAGGAAATAATATAAGGCTGTGGTTACTGATGATGACGATGAAGATGATGATTTTGCCAGGAAGGGAGGAAAACATAGTATCTTTCACATCTCACACTTGGCAAACGTCAGAAACAGTGCTGGAGATAAAACTTGTCTCTCCCTATTTCCTATGAAACATAGAAGATCAGGAGAAAGCTATAACTTTTGGGTGGTTTATAGTCGCCCAAATAGCAACACATGTAGCTGCCATCAAGTGAGACACACTCTCCAGGATTATTTCTCTACCCATAAAATGAGGCTAATCATATGAGCCCAAGCTATACCACAGGGCAAACATGGAATATTTACAAAATGAAAACTGTATGTACCATAGTCACATACAGGGCTCTTCTGTCCAGTGTTATTTGCTTAGATAGGCATCTTGGTTACAAGTGTGTGAAAGGTTGCATGCGTGTGTAGTATGTAAATAGGCTTTCTGTGGCCTTCTGTAGATTGGAGAAATACCTCTACCCATATCTCCATAGTATAAAAAGACAACGGACAAAGGAAAATTTCCCTCCCAATATGGCACCACAGAAATCACCAGTGTACATTTTACCAGGCAAACGGAGAGAAGAAAAGGGCGGAAATAATTTTTATGACCTCTCAGGGTCCTTCCTAATCTTACATGTCTCTGAATTATCTCTGTCTAATATCCCTATAAACAACTATATATTAAGAAACAAAAAGTAACCAAAGTAAGTGTTTTAACATTTCTCAATATATTAGAAATGATCGTAGATCTCTTTCAGGCTCTGAGGGCCAGATTCTCACACCAAGAGGTTTGGTTTTTCAAACACTCAAGGGTGACCTTTAAGGTGTTTTGCTAGCAGTACAAATGTCAAATCTCTGTAGAGCAGCATCTCTTGATCTTAGTACTATTGACATATGGGGTCAGATAATTCTTTGTACAGTGGGAAGTGTAGAATGTTTAGAAGCATCCCTGACCTCTGTCACTAGATGCCAGTAGTATATCCTGCAGCTGTCATCGTTAGAAATGACTGCAGACAATGCAAAGTATCTGTGTGTGTGCGAGGTGTGTGTGGTGTGTGTGTGTGTGTGGTGTGTGGTGTGTGTGAGGTGTGTGTGTGGTGTGTGTGTGTGGTGTGTGCGCGAGGTGTGTGTGAGGTGTCTGTGCAGTGTGTGGTGTGCGGGGTGTGTGTGTGGTGTAGTGTGTGTGTGGTGTCTGTGTGGTGTGTGTGTGTGTGTGCGAGGTGTGTGGTGTGTGTGAGGTGTGTGTGCGGGGTGTGTGTGAGGTGTAGTGTGTGTGTGGTGTGTGTGAGGTGTGTGTGCGGTGTGTGGTGTGTGGGGTGTGAGTGTGGTGTAGTGTGTGTGGGGGGTGTGTGTGTGTGTGTGTGTGCGTGTGGTGGGTTAGGGAGCGGGGAGGCTCTTTAAAATTGCCGTGGTTGAGACCCACTGGGCATGAGGTCCGTCAGGGTAAAAGGACAACCGCACTCATAACAACATGGTCACAAGATGAAAATAAAAGGAGATTTTTTTAATGTCTTGTGGCCTTTCTCTACCTTACCTATTTTCATTTCTACCTGCCAATCATCCCAATTATCAAAGCTCAGCGTGCTTCCCAGGCACCTTTAGTCATCTGGTCTCTTGGTAGATAGCACGGGGACAATGGGGCCAAAAGGCTCAGCCCTTTACAGGGACACAGCCAGGAGATTCTTACAGTGAAGGAAGTCTGTTTCAGGAGAGAATGAAATCAAATTCAAACTTATTTTCTCTCCGAGAACCACTGCCACCTTTGTAAGTACATTATCGTCCAAAAAATCTTGATTATTAAGGATGGTTGAACATGGAGTGTTATAGTTAATTGAATATTGTAGCAAACTATGTGCTAGACTCTGTATGAACTCCAGTTGTGAAAAAGTAAGGGCATAATAAAGTGCACTTAGAAATGCTACCGAACAAGATGCAATCTTCACTCAATGATTCAGAAGCCACTGTCAGGGTCTGGCAGAGCTGCAGGCACATTAATTCTCATTGTATAAGACTACAGATGTAGATGTTCCAGAAGGTGAAGTTAAATCTGTGCTGATCCTTTGATTCCCTGAAAGAGGCTTACTTGACAAAAATTTATTATTTTTTTCCCCTTATGAAAAGGAAGAAAACTATGTTGTTTATTTTAGCTTTTGTATGGCTTATATTCCAAGTAAACAAGCATTTGGTGACTATATGTTAACACAAAAAAGATGATTCATTAGAGTTCTGCACAGTAAATAATTCCTTATTATTTAATTCAGATTACACATTACTATACCAATGGCATATGAGCAGTTTTTTTTTTAATTTGTAAAATTTAGGAACTATAGATATAATAATTAATACGGTAAACCAGTTTTAGCGATCTGACAACCTAATATGTAACTATATATGTACACACACATATATGTGTAAATATATATATATATGTATACATATTCACATATACAGAGAGATATAGATCACAAAGGAAACAAAACAGCTAAATAAAAGAAGGACTGACAGTGGTACCATAGATAAGGTAGAAGGTAAATTCTGAGTTAAGAGTAAACTTGCATTTTAAAGCCTCCAAAATGTTCTAAAGCACAGACATGCACACACATACAAAACATCAAAGTTATTCCAAAGTATATCTATAATCAAATTCATCAGACCAGATAAATTTATCAGACAATTTTACAGAATGAATGTATTTAGTTCTCTGTGGCCTTATTTATGTATGGGCTATGTACAGGCCTGAAATACCTGCTTCCTATCTTTACTTATTTAAATCCTAATACTTCTTCAAGATGCAGGTTTAATACATGCAAACTGCTTTGGGGAATTTCCCCTGATTCTCTCCAGCTAAGCAAAGAGTCCTCTCTTGGTCCTCAACACTCTTCGCCGTTTGTTACTTAGCTTTCATCCCATTTTTATTATTACCAGTTTTGTATGCTACCAGACTCCTTGAGGAAAGAAACTATGTCTCTCTTTTCTTTTATGTATCTTATTGGATCACATCATGTACACTGCAGGTTTGCAGAAATGCTGGAGTGTCATTGGTGTTTGAAAATCACAAGTGAGGATACTTTGGGCTACAAGTAACATTACAGTGAGTTCTATTACTCAATTAATAGTGACTTAGATAATACAATCACAAAATAAATCTGGATTGTAGCTGGTTTTCAGATTGGTACAGTGACTCAACCATGCCGAGGGACTGGATTTTTTCACTGAAGTTCTCTTAACCTTTGTCTCAGATTCATAAGGTGGTTCCTGGTGCTCCAGGCATCACACTTCACATGACATCATTAAGAGAAGGAAGGGAGAGCTCTGGTAGACAAAGGCTTTCTCTTTTACCTATTTGACTTTTGATCACAGAGATTTTGTTCTGAAATGTCCCCCTCCTCACCATCTTTTCCTCATATCTCATTGGCTGAAATTATGTCATATTATCATCCGTACTCTAAACAGTGATTGCCATGATTGACTTATGATTTAACTTCTAATGATGGATTTGTTGTTGCCAGGAACAAAAGAAAACCTGGGTTCTGTTAGCAGGGAAGAAGACAGATAAGTGAATGATTATTTGGCAGACAAATAAATGTGTCTCGTGGCAACTATGGAGTCACCGATTTAAATTAACTTGAGTTTGACATGCTTGTAAGCATGCAAGAATTATTTAAAGAATGCATAAAGAACTCCCTGAGTGCATTCATGCATTGTTACTCACCATATGGGGGAACATAATATGTGGCATTTACATGTGGTCCACCATCCTCTTCTTCCACAGAATCATTAGATTAGTCTAGTTCCCCAGAAACTACTTTGGTGGAGGGAACTGGTCTAAATGAAATACTGAAGGGTCACTAAGGTGAGAACAACTATGAGAAACTGGAATTTTGGAGAAGACACAACCAAGAGGTGTGCAAGATAACTGGAGGATAGGAGTAAGATTTCCCCAGCAAAGAGGCGAAGGAAAGCCTACGCTGGGAAAGACGGTGGTAAAGACAAATGTAGAGAGTAATGAAGAAGTGGGGTTCTTTTGAAGAAAGTAGAGAAACTTGTATGGCTTGAGGGTAGGATCCATAATTCCACCGAGTTTATAGCAAAGAATAAGACGAGATGATGAAATAAAATTAATACTTATTTAAATTGATCTTGTTTCTTCTCTTATTACAATACTTATTCTTACAGACTAATAAACTATACAACATCTTTCTATGTCAGTGATGGCACTCTTGGAAGAATACTTAGGTGATACATAAACAGAAATCCCAAGAGTTACTAAGTCCCAAATACCTCCAGGGTAATAATTAAGAGGCTCCTTCACTCAAATACTAGCATCACTCAACAAGGAGGCAATTAGGGAAAACGTCATTGATTCTTCGACAAGGTCTCTGGGACAAAAGGTTTACATAGTTTCACCTGGTATATGAGGCGGGCTATTCCCTGCTGTTAGGGGTGATAAGGAATCTGCTGACTTTGTTAATAAGGCTCTCCTCTGTCTGCAGATCACAGGGAATAGTGGAAGAAGCAAAGCTGAGCCTTTGTCTATTTTCTCTCAGTCCATCTTCCTAGTTCCTGGATGGACATCGAAGAAGTGAAAAGGAAAAACAAATACTAAAGCTCTGGGAGGGTTAAGTCTTAGCCAGAGGTCCAGAATACTGGTGAATTTCACTGAGGATTAAGAGGCCTTGATATAATTGTTGTGAAATATTTGAATTTACAGTAAACAGAACTGCAAGCACCATGCCAGTGGGGCTTGTACTGGTTTCTGCAGTCCTGTCAGTCATTGGCCCAAACACCTCCCTCTAGAAATAAAATTATTTTACCCATCTCTGTTTTAGCTGCAGCTTTTAGCACCTGAAATCAGGAGACTGTTTCTTGGTTAAGCATGTGTGTGAGAAAATACCTCCTGTAAAAATTTCAAGATATTTTTCAGATTGCAGTAGCCTGGTAGGTTCTCTTCACTGCATATGGTTGGAAATACTGATTGTTCTAGAATGTACCATTTTTAAGATTCCTTCCCTGTATACTACAACTTCTGCTATCACATTACCTGCTACCATATCATCTTCTAATTACCATGATTGCATATTTTTTACCTGTAATTACATTTTAGGTTGACTGCTTCCTGTGGAGACTGAGGAGGAGAGAGAATGTCATGAATGATGTACTACTAGCTGGATGTTAACACAGTTGCTTCTGGAAAGAATTTGAGATGGAACTGCTAATCCCCTCCATGATGCATGGATTCCCAATAGAGGCAAGTCTTGGCTGGACTTGGGCATTTTGTCCTCTTACTGATCTTTCCTTTAGAAGCCAGGTTGCAAGGACAATGTTTCTCAAACGCTCAAGGATAGGATGTTAGTGCTAAAGGATTCAGATCTCTACTTTTAGAGAAGGAAATAACACTCAGAAAGGGAAAGTAATTTACCAAAACTCGCATTGCCGTAGAGTCACTGGGAAAGGACTAAAATCACATGTTTTGACTAAGTCCTACAGTGATGTTTCCAAAAATCTATATTGTTCTAAATTTTTAGTCCGTCTCTGTATTAGATTTTAGAATTAGTAAGACATTTTGATTTTTAATCAGTAAGAATTCAGAAATGATTTGGTTGCAAAAATAGAAAAGTCAAAATAACAGTAGCTCAAAAGTATGTTTATTTCTCTCTCACATGAAATAAGTTGATAGGTAAACTGTCCAGAGCTGGCATGGCAGTCCCATGATTACCAGGGACCCACACTCTTCGTATTTCTCTGCTACACCACTACACTTGACTACACTCAAGTCAATTCCATCCTCAAAGCCACACAGCATCCTGGATACTGCCAAACTTCCAGCGATCATGGACTCACTCCAGACAGCAAGATGGGAGATACGGAAAAAGACAAAGGGGCACCGTTTCCAATTGGGTGAAGTCCTTCTATGGCATCTTCCCAGCGTTGCATGCAACACTGCCATCTATATACCATTGTCTAAAATAGTCTCATGGTAAACCTCATTGCCAGAAAATACTTTTGAAAAATGTAGTCGTTTAGTTGTGTACACTGTCGCCCCAAATAAAACTGAGTCTTATCACTAAGGAAATAGAAGGAATAGAGAGAGAGTGGCCGTCACCTGCCACAACCCTGAAGGATGGATGAGAGTCGGCCACGTGTGTCTGCAGGCCAGGGACCTGAGAAGTAGATACAGGTGACAATTTAAGTCAACTGTTTACAAGGCAAAGAAGACCATCAACAGTCAATAATTCCCTAATAGCGTATTCACCATAGTTGAGCACAGGTGATAAATAATGTTGGAAGTACACTTCCATTAGGATTAGCTTATAAATAACCCCTACACTGTACTCTCCTATTTCTGTGAAAACATTCCAGGCACTAAATTGGTGTGCTTCTAATGGCATGACCTTTACAATTCTTCTGCTATGTACATCCATGAAAGTTCGCTAAAAGTGTTCAGCCTTCTGCCACCCAAGACTCTTTTTAAAAAATGGTTTAATATGGACAAGTTTAATTATATATATATATATATACACATTTTTTTTAAATTGTTCTCCCGACTTCAATTTGAAGACAACTTTGCGATAATTTAGTCAAGTTCCTTGTTCTTTTCAGCCATAATATTCCTCCATGGATTGGAAAGATAGCTCCCTTAACCTTCTCCACTTTGAGCAATTAAGAATTTACAGTTCTTGATTTCGCCACTACTAATGCCAAGAAAACACCTAAAGCTATAAACTATCATCCCAAATGAAGGATCCATTAGATTTGTTTATCATCATGATCAGCCCATGCATCCTGCAGCAATGAGCTATGGGTGTTGGTGCCTGGTTTCCAGCAGGCAGACTTAAGTCATGTTTATATTCATGCATAGAAAATAAAATAGAAACAAAAGATAATTTCCCTGCTACAATGTCAAGCAAAGGTATGAAGACACATTTTATTTCTTACAGGGAATGGATATACTCTTTAAAAAGTCACAAATCTTAAATGGTCTCAAGGAGATCAATAACTAAGTAATGTTTTGAAAGCTGAAGAACTATGATGGCAGGTAGAGAATTTTTTGTTTCTATTCAGATATTTGTCTTTTTCTTTTATATCTGCCAGATTTGTTAAGCAAAGGACCCTGTACATTAATTTTGAACTTTTTCTAGTCTTCCCATAGCCATCTTTCACCTTTATCTGTCTAACATTATATTGTGTGTGCTTTCTACTTAAAAGAATCCTATTTATCCAGGCTGCCTCTATTATACCTCAGACAAAAGAGTTCACTTTTCATTCTGATCTTAATCTATCGCCACAGTAAAATCAATAATCATATTAAGGAACACTGATATCTCTGTTTCTGACACAGAATTCACCTAAAACTTTCCAAATCTGAAAACTGGCCATTGCGGTTTGACAAACAATATTGGAAGTAAAACAAATGTGAGAAAATTCCAAGCTAGTTTCTCTCAGGTTTTGAAATAAAATATTTGTACATATCCTATGTGTGTGTGTGTATGTTTGTGTGTATAGTATAATATTTACTACCTTATTATTCACTATTTTATTATTATTTACTATTTTATACCGTACCTTTTCATAGCGTTTACTATTATTTACTATGTATATTATTAATGACAAATGCTACATATATATAACTTAAAGGATATGTCTTCCTAGTTAGTATAAGAAAATAAACCTAAAAACCTCCTTACACTCTAAGGAATATTTTAAGTAAAAGCTTTTCTAGAGAATACTAATAGTGGAAGGAAGCCATAAACAAAATATAAAGACAACCCACAGAATGCGAGAAAATACTTACAAATGATGCGACTGACAAGGGATTAATCTCCAACATATACAAGCAGCTCATGAAGATCAATATCAAAAAAACAAACAACCCAATCAAAAACGGGCAGAATATCTAAACAGCCATTTCTCCAAAGAAGACATACAGATGGCCAAAAAGCACATGAAAAGATGCTCAGTATTACTAAGTATTAGAGAAATGCAAATCAAAACTACAGTGAGGTATAACCTTACACCGGTCAGAATGGCCATCATCAAAAAGTCTACAAACAATAAATGCTGGAGAGAGTCTGGAGAAAAGGGAACCCTCTTGCACTGTTGGTGGGAATGTAAATTGGTACAGCCACTATGGAACACAGAATGGAGGTTCCTTAAAAAACTAAAAACAGAGCTACCATATGATCCAGCAATCCCACTCCTGGGGATATATCTGGAGAAAACCATAATTCAAAAATATACATGCACCCCAATGTTCACTGCAGCACTGTTTACAATAGCCAAGACATGAAAGCAACCTAAATGTCCATGAACAGATGAATGCATAAAGAAGAGGTGGTATATACATATAATGGAATATTACTCAGCCATAAAAAAGAATGAAATCATGCCAGTTGCAGTAACATGGATGGACGTAGAGATTATCATACTAAGTGAAGTAAGTCAGACCAAGACAAATATCATATGATATCACTTATACGTGGAATCTAAAAAAAAAAAAATGATACAAATGAACTGATTTACAAAACAGAAGCAGACTCACAGACATAGAAAACAAACTGATGGTTACCAAACGCAGAAGGTGGGGAGGTAAATTAGGAGTTTCGGATTAACATATACATACTACTCTATATAAAATAGATAATCAACAAGGACCTACTGTATAGCACAGGAAATGCTACTCAGTATTCTGTAATAACCTACATGGGAAAAGAATCTGAGAAAGAACGGATATATGTATATGTATGACAATCAATTTGGTATACACCTGAAACTAACACAACATACTCCAATATAAAATACATCAACATACTCCAACATAAAATAAAAATTAAAAAGAAAAGAACACTAATAATGAAGTAGGAGGTAACCACCTTGAATTTAACAGTTATTGGTGATATTATGAATGCTGAATCATTAACTCTAATTTGTATGAGATGATACAGCATTGTTGTTAGATTTGGATGCTCTAATCCACTTTCTTTGTAGTGATGGTGAATCTAGCCACAGTGATGGGTTTGATCCTCTCTCTGATCAGTTCTGTTCACTGAACACTTCACTGGAGCCATCCTGTGGAAGATGTTAGGGACGCAAAGAGATGTGAGCTCTCTTTAGGGGAGAGAGAGCTGTGACACTGTAAAAATATAGTAAGGATGGCTGCTGTCCCAAAATACAAAAAGAAGAGTATCTCTCCAAATATCTCCTTCAGAGTGTTGGAAAATAAGTGGTATCACTTTTTAGTGAAGTGATGAATTCTTTTAAGACAGGCATCATGCCAATTTGGAGTAGTTTGCAGCTTCTGACCACTGCCTACCTTTGCATAACTCCTCTGAAGCAGAAGGTTTAGATAATTGAGGTTTACTCAACCTGTTAAAAGAGGCCTTTGTGCATCTTGCTCCCAATATCTCAGAGATAAGGTGTCCAAAAGCATTTTTAAACAAACTACAAGTTCTCTGGCTATGAGGAAAAAAATGGAAGGAAGTCTGAGAGGGAAGAGAGAGAGAAAGTGGAAAATGAAGAGCTTAACAATGGATAAAGAAACAAAGACTGAGAAGAAGAGAATTGGAAGAGGGAGAAAAAGAGACAGAGAAGGAGGGGAGTAACCCAAACAGTTTCTTAAGAAGTCAATACCTTTTATCTTGGGTTGTTTAACATTTGGTGGATTAAGGATCCTTTCAAGTTCCCCATGATGTAAACAGTAATTAACTCAGTTCCCCTCCAAACTTCACATAGTCCTGGCAACAGTGAAAGGTTATATATGAAACAAAATACTGGCAAACAAGATGCTCAGGCATCTGCAGGCCTGATCATTCTTTCAACTACCAAACCATGCCCCCTTCAAAGTCAATAAACCATCATGCTTCATATGTGACTAGTGGTTTCTCACAGCCATTTAAAATAACCTATGCTGTCTACAGCAAGGCAATTAAAACATCCAGGGAAATTTTCAATTCACTGCTCTCTCAGTGTTGCACATTTGACCTCCACTGACTACTTAAAAATGGGAGTTTGAGTGCAAAGTTACAGTAATAGACGGCACTTTCAAAATGGTAATTTCAAATCTTAACAAGGTACCTGAGCGCCAGCCTATTTTGAGATAGAAACCACTGAGCCCATCATTAGTCAAGTTCACTTAAGGTTAGACTCAATTTGAACCACCTGAGTAACCTTCCCAAATAGCACATCTTCCCAGCCAGCCAGCACCTTGGAGCTATTTCCAGTCTGACTTTCCTTGGCTCCCAGGCTGTCCTGATCCTATTTGCTTTGCAGCAGAGAGATTCTGTTTTTCTATTCTTCTGTTTCCTGACCCTGCACAGAACAAATTATAATTAGGAAACCATCTGAGGGGAAGGTGACAATTCAGTTGTCAAGTGTCATGGATAAACCCCATTTCCATCCACACAAGCAAGGCAAGCCTCTCTCACCCTCAAAATAGATACAGAGGGCACGCTGTCATTAGCTGGCTCACTGCCCTGAGAAGGAAGCAGTCACAGAGATGACAGCAACTACAAAAAACAGAAAATGTGAACAAAGAGAGAACTCCCTCACTGTAAATACTTTCACTGCCAACCCAGTCTCTAATATGGTATGAAGGGATGTGAAAGCCACTTCACAAAGTGCCCCTTATAAGGCTAACTCAAAGCTGTCACGTTAGCGTGCTGAACGTAGCCCAACAGGGCATTCAGAGATAAATGAGAGCCAGTGTTCAAAAGGCAGAAAATAAACAGACGTGTAGCTTGTGGTGGGAATGTCTATACAGCCCAGCCTCAGTATGAGATTTCAGCTCAGAATGGATTAAGGAGACGTTATAACCTTCTTATCTTTAGTCATTTGGATACAAGCTTTACAAATCTGTTAGCCAAAGAGATTTTTTTTTTTTTAATCTCGAATTATTTTTGCCCACAATGGGCAATCTTTGTTCCATGTATGCTCTTTGAAAAGCCTGGAGAGTGAAGCATGGATGCAAGGATTGGGAGGGGGCCAAAAATAAAGGAAATATTATAAGTAAAAAAGAATATTCATTTTAGGCTAGCAGAGTATGTCTCAGATACACAAAGCAGTGCTAGATTAGTCTGTGGGACTATACCATAGGTATGTTTAATTATTATCTTAGATATTCTCTTTCTTGGATCCATTTTCTTTCTCATCACAAAAGTTCCTTTTGAGGAGAAAAAGCCCCGGATAGAAATCAGTTTGTGAACAAATGTCTGAACCGCCTCCCTGTTATTAAAGAAAAGTATAGTTGGCATAATCCAAAAAGTTGAAAACACGCTAAATTTTGCTTCTATCCATCCTGAAAAATTAATGAATATTTTATCAATTATTAGATAATTTAATCAAAATTATTCTTGGCTAGCCAGGTTCCAAATCTTGTCTCCAATATGGCTCCCCTTCCAAGTCTTGATTTTTCCATATTTCTGGATTATCTATAGCTCTCCTTTTAAAAGGTAAAGGTCCTGCATTACCACAATACTTCAAATCTAAGCTTTCTATACTTCACTTGTAACTTTCCTGACATTGGGGTGCTTCTTCAGCCATGATGTTGTCAAAATCAAGGTGTACTCTTACGGGTCAGAGTTATAACTTCTGATTTAATAATACCTTTTACTTCAACTATACCCTTAAAACACCATAAAAACAACCGTATCCATGGCAGCTCCATCACAGCTGATTACGTATTACACTACAGGATAAGCAGTAGCAGATTAGGGGTGAGGAGAAAGGGGAGAAACAGATGCAAAATTGGTAGATTAGAACAGGCAATAGGCCAAGACAAGGACAGGACGTGAGCGAACAGGATCAGGTCCAGGACACGATCCATTTTGCAAGGACCAGGAATATACAGAAAATAGAACTGAGTGAAATGGAGACCCCCAAACTCACAGGCAGTGAGGCAGGACTGCGAACCGATCTACAGGAATTGATGACTAGATCAAAGGCCCAGCAGACAAGACCTAAGTGGCTGAGAAAGATTCTATCGGTGAGGCAAAGGCATTGATATTGTTCTTTTAAAGACAAAGGCAGGTCCAGGAAGCAATCATCTCCGAGGATGATGACCAAATTATTGAGAGGCCTCCACTAGACTGAGCAGTGACGGAGTCAGAAAGACAAATCCCCAGGGTAGTATAACCCAGAGCAATGAGGCATCCCACTTCCTTAAGAAGAGCACATAATGGACATTCAGGTATGGTGACTGATTGCCACTGTTTAAATACGCCAACTTCCCTAAGTCACTGGTCATCCTCATCCAAGTAAGTAAAAGGAAGAACGGAAGAATGTGTTTAAAAATTCTTGGCAAACATTCCTGTGATGATAAATAGAAGTGAATTTGAATAGATAAGGAGGAAGAAAGAGATGAAAAGAACACACGATGGGCAAATCATTTGTGTGAATTGTGCATTCACCACTGACATATTCAAGCGGTACTGATGAACCTAGTGGCAGGGCAGGAATAAAGACGCAGACGTAGAGAACAGACTTGAGGGCACAGGGGGAAGGGGAAGCTGGGAGGAAGTGAGAGACCAGCACTGACGTATACACACTACCAAATGTAAAATAGATAGCTAGTGGGAAGCAGCCGCATAGCACAGGGAGATGAGCTCGGTGCTTTGTGTCCACCTAGAGGGGTGGGATAGGGAGGGTGGGAGGGAGACGCAAGAGGGAGGGGATATGGGGATATATGTATACATATAGCTGATTCACTTTGTTGTACAGCAGAAACTAACACACCATTGTAAAGCATTTACACTCCAATAAAGATGTGAAAAAAAAAAAAAAAAAAAACCCAAGAAAACCAAAGATGAGATGTTTCCGATTGTAGTGATTCCAATTTCACTTGGAGCAAGGGTGCATAATTTCCATGTTTCTCAATAGGGAAAATGGAATCCTTTCAAAAATTCCCAGGGATGCTTTTTAATAGCTAGGAGTTGTTCCTACTGCTGATATTCAAGGTTAAACAGATGCCCCTCCCCACGATAAAGTCCTTGCTAAGAGCTCATTAGTTGCTTTCACTCTTTGATTTATCTTAGACTTAAAAAAGCTAACTATTATTTTTGAAAAGTAATTTGTATCTAATGGCAGGTACCTACCCTGACAGATGTTTGCTAAATAACATGTGCTAGATGCAGAAAAATGTTCTTTTACCATCTTCAGTAATAGAAAATGTTAGCACTGAAATATCTTTTGCTCACAACTATTTTCAAAGTAGAATAAAACTTAGATGATTACTGTACAGGTAAGTCAGTCACAGTTTTCAAAGCATTTTACCACCATTTTCTGCAAAAGCCATCTTGGTGAAATATGTAGTTGTACCAAATTATTTTATACGGTTTGAAGAGCTAATCATATTAAACCACAGATAACGATATTTTGATTAATTCTCAATATGTGTCTTAAGAGTCATTTTGTTTTTCAGAGTAAGGGTTTCTTTTGTTAAATATGTGTTTTGACAACTTACAAATTCATTATATATAGTACTCAGCACATTTTAAATAATTAGTCTGTACAATGTATGTATTTTGTTCTTTATGGCTTACTACTTCTTTAGTCAGGATAAAGAACTTCATATTTTGGGCAAAATGTAGTAAATATAAGATTGTACTGCAGAGATGCCTGCCAAGACATCTGCAGATGGGCCGCTACACCTCACCTTCCCAACCAGGTATACCCACAGCTACTCATGATACATTTCTCATCAAGCTTGGGTTTGGTCACCACGAATTGGTATCATTTTCAGCATTATCCATAAATTCCACCTCTTCTCCCTCACTGATCTTTACATTATAGTAGCTCCGGTGCCCTTACATCCATAGATGTCCAATGTATATTCAGTTGCTCTATGAGGATAGATTATCCTTCCACTGGGATTGAGTGGGAGATTGAAAAGAATCAGAAGTAGGAGGCAGAGTGGATCATATCGGAGCCTTTGTTGTAAGGATATCTGAGAAAGTGAATCCATACCTGAATATTCTCAACAGACAGAATGTTTTTATCCCCCGTCCCCCACTGTTGAAATCCTAACCCCCAAAGCAATGGTTTGAGGTGTTTGGGCCTTTGAGAGTAATTAGGTCATGAAAGCAGAGCCCTCGTGAATGGGATTAGTGCGTTTAAGAAAGAGACCCAGAAAGGTCCCTTGTCCCATCCATCATGTGGTGACACAGTGAGAAGATGGCCATCTATGAACTAGGAAGCAAGCCCCTGCCACACACCAAATCTGCCAGCACCTCGATCTTGAACTTAGCCTCCAAAACTGTGAGAAATAAATTGTTGTTTTTTTAAAGTCACCTAGTCCATGGTATTCTCTTACAGCATCCGGAACTAAGCTGATACTTAAATACACCAGAATGGGGCATAGATTTAAGAAAGAGTGACTTTAAAGAAGTCACTTTAAAGAAGAGTGACTTTAAACTCACTTTAAAGAGCGACTTTAAAGAAGATCATAAAGACTTTAAGGAGGTATTCACACATTCATAAACAAATCTACTTTGTGACAGGCAAAGTAATGTAAACATTCTTTAAAATGGATGAATGGATGGATGGGTGGACGACAAAAACCACACAAGAAATCTAAAACTACAGCAGAAGTCAAACGGTCCAGCTTTCTATATGTGTAGCTGGAGCTCATGGTAATTTAGTCACTTCCTTTTAATGAAATCTGTCATAAGGTACCTTGAGTTCCTGGTCCAAGTCCAAAAGAAAGTCACTGGCAATAGCGGAAGGACCTTATGATCATACTATTTCACCTAGAGTTCCACTCAGTAAATATTTATTGAGCTCTGTATGTGTCAGGAACCCTGCTAGGGCTTGGAGCATGTAATGGCTAATGAGCTTCATGTGTGGACTTGGAGAGAGAAGGAAAAAAAAGTCACAATAATGGAGCATGACAAGTGTTGAGATCCATTAAGTGCGGGATGTTAATGGGGGCACAATGAAGGGCAAATAAACTGTGACAGAGCTTAGTGACAGTTTAAGATTCTCTGCTGCTTGAGTTTTATCATTCCAACTGTCCTAACAAAGAAACACTATTTTTCTAGAAAGTTATAAAGGTAAACTTATTGAGGTCTAAGTATACAACTGGCTCCAGGCATGTAGAATATTATGAGAGTTTTAAGGTTATTGATCAAATAAATACTTCTGATCCAAGAAGTTGATGGATTTGAGGTTTTGGTTGGTTTTAGAAATAGACAAAAGCCTTTGATCCACACATGTGGTTGAAAATGTTTTGCATATTTAACGTGAAATATATATATATATATATATATATATATATATATATATATGGGAACACATATATATGTATTATAAGTATTGTAAATATATGTACATACATACATGTATATATACATACATATATATGTATATTTTTAATATTGACAATACATCTAAATACATGCAGTAGAATCCAGGTATTATCTTGTAAAATTTGCTCATGGAGTTAATTGTTGGACAGATCTTATCATGTTCCCACAAAACTATAACTGCCTGATAGAAAATATTTAGTACCTCAGGCTAATAGTCATTTCTATAGCAAGAGAAGTACGCTGTGTAATCCTCTGGGAAACACTAAAATTAACACTGACTAATCATGATGGAGCATGAATATCAAAAAGTCTTCCCAGCTTTTTATGTTAGGTATATTAAGGTGAAATTTGACAACTACCTACCATTCAAATATGGATTTGGGAGCTTGAGAGCTTAGATATGCAGAACTCTAGTCACCTATAGAAAAATCTCAATTTTTCCACACTTGACCCAGAGGTTTTTTTTTCTCATGATAGGCTTTCTGGTACACGAATATTTCAGTCACGGTGTATATTGGCTTTTTCCAGCTTTTTCAGTTTGGTTACCCCTTTCTTCTGATTTTTGACCTGAGCCAAAAATCTCAAAGGTCTTCAGCGTTCTTAAATATTATCAGAGACATCTGTGCTTGTTTATCTTATCTCTCAGTCTCCTGGGATTTATTTGCAAGATTGTGAAAAAAAAGTCATCATTTGGTACCTTAATGAAAGATCGTCCTCTCTAGAAATCTCACAAGGAAAAAAACTATTAAATCAAAGCAAAACAAATGTCATGTAAACACCTTTTACAATAGGAAGAAATGCGCTGTGTAAATGAGACCTCCCATCATGGTGAAATGTGAGCCGAAGTCATCTTCTAAGGTACTGACTTGATTTTGCTCTACTTGGAATAAATCTAATCTGAATTCATCTATAAAATAATGAAACTGTTCCTGATTTGAATTGTTAACAGTGGAAAAGCTGACAGGAAAAATTAGGCTAATCCTTTAATATACAGGATTTTCCATTACATGAGTGACTTACAAGGAAATATCCATTCCCAGATTATAGAAGTTAAAGCACATTTCAAATGATCCACCTAGAATATCCACTTTGTATGTCAAATATCTAATAATGGTAAAAAGAGCAAAGTATACTTGAGAGTTAATTGGTTTTCTTCTCTCCAAGCGCCTTGCAAGGTTTCCAAGGTACATGCACCACTGGTCTAATCGTGTCTGTGACATCTCAGGAAGGTACCATGGACCGCTGTCCCCAGGAGAGAACAGCTTCTTCATACCTAGCAGGTGTACAAGTTCACAGAACATGTTTAGTAAAATCATCATGTAACGTTTGTCAAGGGACCCATTTTGAAGGGTTTTGGGGAGGCAAAAAGAAATGATGGACACAATCCATCCCTAAAAATGTGAATGTATTATATGGAAAAACCATACTAGAGAATTTTAAAGAAAATGTGGGAAGATGTTAGGCAAGAGCATATATAGCGTTGGGGTGCCAGAATGATTTGACTCGTCACACACACACACACACACACATGCACATACACAGTTTCTAATAAGGGACTGCACTGTTATTTCCTCTTTTCAGTTACTGTTAGAAAGACAAAAGAAAAAAATCAGGCATTTTGATTGGGACTTGTTCCTTCCACCCTGACGCGTGATGGTGGAGATCCCAGGGGAAAACCTCAACACAGCACCAAAATGAACACTGTGATTCTTTTCCTTGCAAGGCTGGTGGTGTTCCTCCACCTCCTCAACTGGATTGCAAGCTCCTTCAAGACTGGGATTGATTTCTCTCTGCATCCCCAGAGGTGATCCGGTTGCCTGGCACGTGTGCGGTCATCCTCGCCGCTAGCCCACTTACTCCTAATTCCTTCTTACAGTTTCACCTTTACATGCAAAACCTCAAACTGCCAGAGCCAAAGCTTTATTCTCTCACTTGGGTTCAAGCCCTAAACTTATATATTAAGTGGTCAAATATTGCTGCATAGGGCAAATTATCCATTTCCACAATCACAAGCCATTGAAATTTTACTTACGAGGAACCCATTTATTTCCCAGTTTCTTTTCCAAAAGGTACCCAAAGTATGAGTATTGGGTTGTGTTGATGACATTGTTTTACAGCAAAATAAACCTTGGCATTATTTAAAAAGAAGAAATAAAATAGAGAATCATCTAGAAAAAGGGAGGTTTAGATTTTCCTCCCGATGACCAAAATCTGTAAAGCACAATAACTGGTGTATAGAATTATTTTTTCTTGGGACCATTCCAAATCATTGCTTTACTATTTGATCCAGAAGCTACTGCCTCCTTGTAAGGGCAAAGTAATCATATCACTTATTTACAAATACAGTGGCAGTTCTCTCTTAAAATAAGGGTATAAATAGAGACAGACAGGAAGAGACAGTGGGGGAGTAAATTCCAGAGTCAGATCACTGGATGCAAATATGTGGTTTTCCACTTATCAGCTGCGTTTCTCTGTGCCGCAGTATCCTCATCTGCGTAAAGGCCATGATGACAGGTTGTATATGTTCAAGGAAGTAAATATAAGTCAAGCGTCTAATGGTGCCTAACAAATAGCAAAGCCTTGGATCAATGCTAGTTGAACCTCAGTTATTGCTGTGATTCAGGATTTTCAATTTACGGTAAAACTGGCAGTGCCTAGAGTAAAGTGACCAATCAGACAATCGTGGTGGTCACCAAAGAACAGCTACTCATTCTAAACGGGAGGAATTATTTTTGCTACCATTACCGCACTCTGTTGGTACTGTCTTTGAGTATCCCCATCAAACACAAGAAGCATGCACCCGTGGAATATGCTGATAAAAAGTCTAGGAGAACAATACTCACAAATATTAAGATCTTTAAATCCTTACTTCTCAAGTTTGCAGTTTTCTTGCCCGGAGCCTTGCATAATAGTCCTTCCGAAGAATCTAAGTATTAAGTGGCCGTGATCAGACACTTAAAAGACAATGTATAAACAACGTAATTTCCTGGTCCTTGTTTTGTGCTCAAATGAAGTCATGTCAGGTTATTAATTTACAAGCGTTAGATGTTTCTAGGAGGTTGAAAGATTCACTTCAATCCTGGCAGTATACATTACTGATTCGAGTTTTCTCTTACCAACCTTTCCATTTGTTCAGAATAATCAGGAATGTTTCTGGAATGGGGCAGATGCATTGTATTCTGTTCTGGGCTCTCTCGTGAGTAGTCAGAGCAGGCACCATTTAACTAGATGATCTGAATGACGCTGTTACAGCGACCTGTCCTGAGCAACTTCCCATCACAGTCTCTAGGAAAGGCCAAGACTTGTAACAGATCAGCCCTTCCGTCAGAATTGAAAACAGACATGAGGTTATCGTCCACTCACCTTTTATAGACCCTAACATGAGCAAAGGGCTCTTAGAAATATTCTTTAGAGACCATCTATAAGCTCACTGTTGGCATGAGGGGGCAAAATGTCTAAAATCTGAAGATGGTAGGTTTCTGCTTGCTACCACACGGTAGAAAAGGGACTTGAGAGAGATGCTGACATTCACTGAGCAACTAGAATACTTCAGGCACTGGCTCAGTTACTTGGCACACGTTGTCTTGAACGTTCCTTACAAAACTTCAGCAAGTCTGTTAATGCTAGTTTTACAGATATGGAAACCACAGGACAGAAAAGTTAAGTGATTTGCACAAGGATGCAGAGCAAGAAGCTGAAGGAGACTGCGAACCAAGACTGTCCTATCCTCAAGTCCATGATTCCTAAAATCCAACACGGTGATTAAGAGCACATGCTTTGTCATCTGAAAGAGTTAGGTTCAAGTCACCTCTGGGCCACGTCCTAGCTGTCTGACTTTCGATCAATGACACAGACCCTCTGTGACTTAGCATCACATCTGTGCATTGGGGAGGTAAGACTAAATAACAGAACAATAAAGATGACTCATGCTAAGCTCCTTCTCTCAGCACCTGGCACACAGTCAGTGCCCATCAAGTGGTGGCTTTCACCACCTCATCCATCCTCCTCCTCATGAACGGCCAATTACAGAGCGGCAAGGGGAAACAGCATGCCACCATCAGGAGACGGCCAAACACAAGATGGGGGCAGTGATGCTACCCAACCAGCCCTGAGATCAGCAATGAGCAGGTCACCCTGAGATAGTCATTAGAAACTGATGAAACTTGGTCCAACCCTGATTCTGACTTTTTCCGCAAACCCTCGGTGTTTCACTCACAGCTAACTATATAATTAGTGATACCCTCAGAGCTTACCCAAAGTGCAGAGTTTAGACCTGCCAAGAACACAAGTTCTGGGGTGATTCCAACAGAACCAGGTAAGTCTGGCAGGGGTGGTTATCGATTGGCTCTTTTTGTTTATACCAAAACAGATTGATTAGCTTGATTGATCCTATTTGTGGCCTTATTAGAGGAAAGGGGAGAAATCCTTCTTTTCTTTTGCAGAAGGAGACTGCATTTTCTAGGTATGCACATCTTATTTTATTTTATGAATTAATTTATACAAAATAAATTAGTCAATTTTATTTATACACAATTTTATTTATATAAAAACTTCATTCTTCTGGATTTTAGAACAAAGCTCCTGAGTCTATCAGGGGGTCATCAAATGTGAATGTAGAAACCAGAGCTTAAGAACTCTGGCCACATACTGGAGAATAGGTTTTAGTAGTATACTGACTTTTTATTGTTGTTGTTGTTGTTATTCTTATTATCAACAAAAAAGCCTTTGAAGTGAGGTATGCGAAGGAACTGGACATCTTCAGAATGGGCTGCATTTGTGTGATGACCTTGCTGCTCACTGAACTATTCAAGTTTAACAGCCAGACAGCGATCTCCACTTCTAGCAGTTATGTGCTAGTGTTCACATCTGAACTTAAGTAACCCAAGCACGATAAAAAAAAGTCTTTGACCTTCTGAATGCTTTTCCAAAATTTGAAGTTTTACTTCCAGTAAGCTGGACTCTTATATTTGCTATTACACAGCTGATGAGAAAAGATTCTGGTGCTCTACTTGCCTAAGAGACAACGTGAGTAGTTGCTAAATTCAAGGCACTTGGAATAAGACAGATGTGGGTTGGAAATCCAACTCTGAAGATGTAGCACATCTTTGGGAAGGTACTTAATCTATAAAAGGAGGATAATAAGATATTTTATAGAGATGTTAGCATTAAAAAGAATGTATATAAACCACTTATCAGGATACCAGATGAATATTAAGTTCTCAAATGTCAACTGCTATTTTCCCTTTAGTCATCATCATGGGCCAACAGAATATTAAGAGCTGTCACAGGATCCTAGTGATGGCTTATGAATTGGGGGTGGGAGAGATACTGTAAACTCCTCACATCTAACACCATCCACTGTAAGATGCACCATTGCTTTTTTAATATACCACTAAGAACAACAACAATATAAAATGCTACAAATAGGTTATGACACGTGTTCTTACCACTTAGAATTATGTTGCATTTACATAAAGACATTTTACGTTTACTGAAATACATTGCAATCACAATTTTTTAACGTATGCTCTAGAGTGTAAAAAAATGAAGTGGTTAAGATATTTCTAAATGGATGAAGAAGATGTGGTATATGTATACAATGGAATATTACTCAGCCACAAAAAAGAATGAAATAATGTAATCTGCAGTGACATGGAGGGACCCAGAGATTGTCATACTTAGTGAAATAAGTCAGAGAAAGACAAATATAATATGATATCACTTATATGTGGAATCTAAAAAAATGGTACAAATAAAGTTATTTACAAAACAGAAATAGAGTCACAGATGTAGAAAACTTATGGTTACCAAGAGGGAAAAGGGAGGGGAGGGATAAATTGGGAGATTGGGATTGACTTACATGCACTACTATATATAAAATAGATAACTAATAAGAACCTACTGTATAGCACAGGGAACTCTACTCATTAATATGTAATAACCTATAGGGGGAAAATAATTTTAAAAGGAGTGGATATATAAATATATATGTATAACTGATTCACTTTGCTGTATGTGGAAACTAACACAACATTTTAAGTCAACTATACTCCAATAAAAATTAACTAAAAAAAAAACAAACTCCATCACATTCAAGATCCAACTCTTCTCTATCACTTTTCCCCTGGGAAACATCAATGTCTGTGCTCTACTATATTCTAGCTGAGAATTTTCATCTCAGCTCATTTTTTAAGTGTTGATGCTAGCACTCTCTTTCCTGACCAAACTCAGTTTTGTCCCCTTCTCTAGTGAGTCAGATGCCACTGGAAATGAGGGGGCTTCTGTTCAAAGTCTGTAGGAAGCTGCATTCCTATTGTCTGATGTGTTACCAGCAGTGCTGCTGAATCAGTCACACCAGTCACTGGTGACTTTGACATTTCTCTCTTCCACTTGAGAAATGGGACCATTTCTCTGGCCTTTGGTGGCACTGCTTAGCATGTGGCACCAACATATGTAGCACCAACTATGCACAAAACTCAACTGAGCTGATGACAGCCAGAGCTCAGCCTGGGTGCGAGCACATGAAGGCAGGCAACTGAGTGACTGCTGCCACCTACCAGGCTGATGGTGGCTGTAATTTAGCAGCAACAGTACGAAACATCTCAATGTCAGAGATTTTAAAAAAGTCAAAAATACATTTTAAAAATGATAAAACATGAAATCTCAATTGCCAAACTATTAAGGCGAGCACATCCCCTTCCATAAAAATGACCAGATCCCTTCTATTATCTATTTGTGAATGAACTGCATAACCCTTGCTTTCTCTGAGATCTGCTCTTTGCCCCAAACACTATTAACAACTTCAATAAACCTCCTGCCTTTTGCCCTCCTGCCAACTTAAATTTCAACTTCATCAATGTTTGCCCCTTGCCAAAAATACTGGGCAAACTGAGAAATACACTCTTTTATAGAAAGTCAATCTCAGGCTTAACTTTAAAAAGCCCTGAAATGGGGCTTACTGGAGGGCTGATAATCTACTGTGCTTCTTGATCCATGGTGCTGTTTACATAGGTGAGCTCACTTTGGAAAAAAAAATTGAGCTGTGTACCAGTCTTAATTTTATAGCTCAATGAGTTTTTCACGCAGTGAAAACCACTACGTAGCTATGATATACACACTTTTCTGCATACACAGTATAATTAGAAGTTAAAAATAAAACAAAAATTAAAAACGCCTTGAAATATTCTGAAGAAAAATATAGAGGAAAATATACAGCAATAATCGAATATAAGTCGAATATATACTACAAGTCGAATCTTGTTTTACTATGCAATAACAATAGATCTAGTTACAACTATAGTGATTCTTCAAACTGAACCTCTTGCTCCGCCAAATCTGTCAGTTAGGGGCAAGGCCACCTCTTAGCCACTCATGTTAGAAAAGGTTCCTGATATTTCCTTCCATTCTCTCTCTCCTCCCTGTCTTGAATCAATTACCAAGTCTCCCTGATTTTACTTCATAAATGCATCTTGACTTGGTCCCTTGATGCTTATCCCTAGTATCAAGCCCTAATAGCTTCCTGCCTGGACCTCTATAATATAATAACCTTTAAAGCAATTCTGGCCTCTAGTCTTGTCTACTTTCAAGCCATTTTGTCACCACGTATCCTGAAGGAATCAATTCAAATGCATGTCAGGCCATGTGTCTTCCCTGCTTAAAACTCTGCTTTGGGGACCCATCCACGGGGCAGGCTCAGCACTGAGCAGGAGGTACAAGAACCTTTATGAGGCCACGGTCAACCACTGCAACTATCTCCACGTCACACCCTGCCTTGCATGTTAACCTCGAATAGATGTAAAGCCCCCTACACCAGGCCATTTCTCTATCCTGTGGCTCTGCTCAAGCTGCTGCATTGACTTGAAATAGGATTCTTTTCCCCACCCCAACTTCTCTCCCCATCCCCAGCCCCATCCCTTATTCTCCAAGCTCACTGCTTATACTTCAACTTGTATCTCAGACATCATCTTCTGCTAGAATCTGTCCAGGACTCCCTCCACCCACGCTGTGATGGATGTTCCTCACCTGTGCTGACTTTCAGAGTGTGTGTACACTTCTCCTATAGATCTTGTCATTCCTTACTGTTGCTTATTTATACTTCCTTCTCCCCTCCAGAATAGTCAACAAATACTTCTATACATCTTGTTCATTCTCATTCTCAATCTAGCATCTGGCACTTAGTAGGTGATCTGTTAATGTTTTAGGAACTGAAATGAACACCAAAAGACTCACTGAAATGCGAGCGTGACTCTAGCAAGAATTTAATTGCCATAATTAACCTGAGGCTAAGTAAGCTAATATAATTAGCTCACTCTATGTGTTTATGAGATTTTTGGCATGTTTCTTATTCATTTCTACAAATCAGTATTATATTTTACATTACAGTTTCCTACAAGGAATACTACATAATCAACACTCATATAATATGAATTGGTTGAACATCTTGAAGTCTTTAAAATTTTTCTCCGTAATCAAAACCTCTTGGAAATTTAGGTAGTGTGTTAAATTGCTTGGCCACTAAATGATTTTCCATAGTCAATGGATTGAAGTTTTATAGCTTCAATCTTCTACAGTAAATAATGAGATTTAGTCTCCGGGGTGGAAAAGCCTCATGTCCCACAGAACTTTCTTTTTAAAAATACTGCTATTTATAGTCAGAGTAGCAGTGAAATGCATTTGTAGATAAAACAGTTTGGCTTTGATTTTTGTTCACCTAATCTAAGGGAAAGCTAAACAGATTTAATTTAAAAGTGGGAGATAAAAACATGAAAAAAGAAAAATCTATTCTACATGAGAAGACTGTGTTTATAATGGAATCAGGGAGACACTCCTCACACCGGTGGGTAGGATGGGGAAATTGTCATAATTGCTTGAAATGCTGTGGCCTTTCTCTAAATTGGTATTACCTGCATCCATTTCCCAAAAGATCGAAGAAATATACAGATGGAAGTTTCCTTTTATTGGCAAGTGAATTGATTCATTTGTATAGCAAGCCTTTATTTTTAGCACATGAAACTGAATATAGCAGAAGAGATGAAAAAGAGTCCAACCTCCTCATTGCAGAACTGAAACAGCAGAGGAGAATGGTAGAGAATGCCCTAACAGCATCAATATATGGGCCACTGCTTGTCTATTCCTGAACAGTACATTCAGGGCAGTGATTCTTTTTCCTGTAGATAACCACATCTCAGCAAAATATAGCTAACAAAATAGCTAAACATAAAAACTTGTGAGATTGACTTTAAATTCTTGTTGTGGACTGTAGTTTGGTAGAGTGGCGGGGGGCAAACCTTCACCAGAGATGACACAGAATTTGGTCAAATCAACAGCCTTACAGCAACATTATAACAACAACATAAATCGTACAAAGTTAAAACAGAGAATAATCTTTGGCTTCCGAATTTTTCTAGTATTTACCTCTCCTCATAGCTTTTCTTGCTGATCAAAGTAACCACTTCCTTGAACTCATTCAGGAAAAGGAATATAAGCATGCAGCTTCCTCCTTATTCTATATCAGCCCGTCTTGTCCTCAGGGCGTGGCCACAGACGTATACCTGGGGGTCTGTCTACTCGGACCTTCCTCATTTATCAGTCCCTGAGATAATTTTCTAAATTTAAACAAAAATAAACCTTAACATTACTCTTGGGGAAAAAATACTTTATGAAACTTCCAATTGCATTCTACCTCTGAGACAAATCTGCTTATGAATTCTGCTACTATGTATGTTGAATCATATCACAGTGTAGAAACTTGGGGAGATTTCTCTACTTTGAAACCAAGTACCTGACATGACTGCAACCTCCTTCTGAGGAAAAACAACTTGGGATAATCCTTCCACAGAAGTGGTCTGTTTTGTGTAGCATGTGATTCTATTATTTTGGCTTTAATGGATTGGACCAGGAAACTACTTTCTTCCCCACGGTAGCTGTCAGAGCCCAGTGGCCTCTATCTACTGGGCTTTAGAAATCCAATGGGGAGAGTCCGTAATGGATGGGGGCCAACTGCACCAATCTTTCCTCTGCTGTTACCACGAACATGAGACAGACAAAAGACAGTACAATAACAAGAGACACAGAGATCTCAAGGGGACAAGAAAGAAAAAAAGAAAAATCAGAAAAGAAGAATGGCTGAGTCCGAGGTGCAGGAAAGTTACAGTAGAAGCAACACCTGCTTCTAAATGGAGGACAAGATCACTGGTTCCTCAGAGCCAGAGGAGCAGGTCTACAATCTGTAACACATCAGCAATGTTCCAGTTTCCCACAGAGCCTGGCCGTACCTGTTCCCAGACTCCTTCATAACCCCCATCACTGCAGGTCACCTGACCACATCACTCCTCCTTTGCAGCCAGAGAGAGCCTAACACGGTTCCCTTACATGGTCGCTGACAGTCCATTTTTACTCTGAGATACAGATTGTAGAAGACTCGATGGTTTGCTGAATGCTATATCAAGCAGCACTTACTTATAAAGTTAAACCAGCTCCAATCATTGTACAAATATCATTTCCACTAAAAATGGCACTGCCCGAGCAAACAACCCTACTGCTTGGAACAGTGAATAATAAGTGGAAAATAACTGTCCCCAAAAGGCTCAAATGTACCTCTTTTCTACCCGTACACAAATCGTTGTTCTCTCTGCCCACCTTGCTTTCAGTATCAAGCATCCTATAATACTCAAAAACCTGTCCTGTCTTTATCTTTTATTCCAGTTCTTTGAAATTGAGTCTCTGGCAATCTCCTGCCACTTACACTAGCATAGTAACATGCCAAGTAACTCCTAACTTGCCAAACCTATTTTTTTAAATTTTTATTGAAATAGAGTTGATTTACAATGTTGTGTTAGTTTCAAGTATACAGCAAAGTGATTCAGTTATACATATATATATTCTTTTTTTAACATTGTCTTCCATTATAGGTTATTACAAGATATTGAGTATACTTTCCTGTGCTATACAGTAGGTCCTTGTTGGTTATCTTTTTTATATATAGTAGTGTGCATATTTTAATCCAAAACCTAGTTTTTATCTCTTTAGTTTCCATCTTACCTGCCCTTTACATGGTAAAGATGACCACCCTTTCTTCTCTGAAACTCTCCAAAAACTGTTAACATCTTGCAAACATGTCTTGCCAACCTATTTGCAATTAAGTGCATTCTGAACTAAACTTTACCGACAACAGCTTCATTGGTATCTCTTTCTAAAATATAAAACCTCAAAGCTACTGGCTCTGCTGGAACTTTGAGCCCAGTATCTATTACATAATATTTATGGGTGATCAGTGCTATTTCACAGGATGTTATTCCAGGGTTGAACTCTGCTGTGGCATATGTCTTGTCTAGTATACATCTTTGTTATATCACTCAGGACAAGGTACACTGACATGTACTTTGACATGGTAATTGACATGTTTGTTATCCTTGGGAAGCTCCTCCTTACAGAGCATTCATCCATATAATAGATTTGTGGGACAGGACCACTTGGGAGAACTGGTGTAGACTTTACTACAAAATCTATTACATGAATATTCACTCAGCAAACATTTACTAAGCTCCTGCTAGGCACCAGCCATGCATATAACTGCTAAGAGAACTAGACTGTATCCTCCAGGAGTGAATAGGAACAAGGCACGTCTGTTTAGCTCTCTATCATTTGCGCAGTGCCTAGGAGAACACATCTCTATTCGAATGGGCACTCGGTAATACTTTGTTAAATGAACGAAAATAAATCCGACATGATCTGAGTCTGTCTTGTCTCATCAGCATTAAGTCAGGCTATCAGGTCCTTCACTCTGTATGTCACAGACCCATGGGTCTTATGTCAGTTTAAAAAGGTAACTCCTTCCTAGCTCGGGGCCTTAACGATGGTTTGTTTTGGTCACCATTACATCCCTAGCAAACCACCAGACTTTGCACTAAACATTCAGTCATTTGTTCAGGGAACAGAGTGCTCTCCTCTAGACATTTGCTGAGTATTATCTCAGGCAGACAGTACTGGTATGGACTTGCTCACCTGTCAGTTATACACAATCTATCTCCTCGCAGCCATTCAGTAAAAGCGTAAACAGAAAACAATATGTGTTTGCTTTAGTCCAGATCACCATTCCAATTTCATTCCACAAATAGTTTGTCAAGTGTCTGAGTGTAGCAGTGTCTAAAAAGTGTCTAAAAGCAGCAGTGACAAACGCAGGTGGAACTAGGTCACTAGCAGAAATCAAACGGGGTCCAAATGCCAGAACTAAAATGGACCTAGTGCCAAATTAATCCAATTGTAGCCTTTGCTTCAGCTGGATCATCCCGTGTTTGTTCCAACTCAGCTGTTGCCATTATTCATTTGTTGATTACTGGCCCATTCTTGGAAATGCACAGGCATCCCATTCATTTGGAGCTTTGTTTTCCTGAAAATTATCGCCCACATTTGGATTTTGTTTTTTGATAGCTGCCTAACAGAAATGTCCAAGAAGTTTGAAAATTCAGGCATTTGATGAAAAAAGAAATGGACCACAAGTAGGGTCAGTAAAGAATCTGAATGGCTTCAAAAAAGAACAAAAAGAAGAAAAATATCTTAATTACTATATTCAAGTTGTTACCAACCTTCTCCAATTTCTCTTATTTTTCTCAGAAATTTAAATTTTGCAGAAAATACATAATCCTTCTATTTTAGATTTAAATCACCATTTTTAGTTTAAAAGCATGTCACTTGGTGAATATTAGTTGAGTGAATGAATGAACAAAAAAGCAAATGAACTGGGTGAAGTAGGAATGAGTTGAATGGGAAAATAAAGCTTACGTACATTTTCCAAATAAGGTTTTTGAGAAGTTAATAATTTTCCGGGCAGAACTGCACTATGTAATTTGAATTGTGGGAGAGAATACCACTAAATACCACTATAAGTTCCAAACGGGGGACATCTGAAATCAAATTCAAGTTATTCCAATATTAATAGTGGTTTTAACATATTATTGTGCATATTTAATAGTAATCAAAATTCTCTATTTAAGAATCTCAAATACTATATACAGAAAGTCATTTAAGTTTATTCCCCCCACTCCATTCTAAATTTTTGCCCTAGATTGATAATTCCACTTATCTCACAAAATACTTGAAGGAATTTAAAGCAAACAAACGAAAAGAAGGTACAGTAGATGTGGTAGCGGACAAAATCAATGAATGACATTTATCATCATTTCCAAGATCTCAAAAAAAATGTTTTTAATAAGTAAGAAAGGGAATAGTTTTCACAATGTAAATCTCTGAAAGACTTAAGTGAGCTTGTTAATCCCTAACACTGTAGATGTCTAGTCAATTTAGTCAATTGAACTAGGCTGGAAAAACCACCAAAAACCATGGAGAATGATCCAACATTTCTAAAAATAACTCCTACAGGAGGGATTTGGGAAACTTGCTATAATAAGACTTCGGTCATTTTGCCACCAGTTGTGCTGTAAAATGTGCGAGAGAGTTAAGAGCCAATAGAGTGACCTCAAAGGAGGCAAAACTGCCACCAGGTCTTCAAACTTTGCAGCTGGATCCCTAGATAGATGGTTACAGATACAGGACATCAGTGATTTTCATTCATTTTGGATAACCAAAGCCCTGCCACAAATGTGCCAACTAATTCTAGGCCAACAACCCATTCCTTGACCATCCTAAACTATGGGAAGTCTTCAGTTTCTATACGTTAAGCTTCTTATTTTCATTACAGCATCAGTGTGAAGAATATTAAATCATAAGTTATGATTTAAAATCTGAATATTTCAGAAATAAAAATATAAGTGCTTATTGGTAATCTCTTATGCCTACTTGAGAAGACTACTTCGGAAGAATAAGATAATGACTTCATGCATAGGGAACAAACTATGAAACCATAAACTATTAAATGAAGGTACTTACAACAATATCCGGAACATAATGTCATAAAAATATATATTATATTACATATTTTTAAATTTTTACTTGTGCTAAAATACAACTAACAAAATTTATCATCTTAACAAATTTTTTAAGTGTACATTTTGGTGGTAAGTATATTCACATTGTTGTGCAACCAATCTCTAGAAGTCTTTTCATCTTGAAACTAACACTCTGTACTCATTAAACAAAAACTCTCCATTCCCTGCTCCCCCCAACCCCTGGCAACCACCATTCTACTTCCTGTCTCCATGAAATTGACTATCTAAGTACTTAATTTAATTGGAATCATAGATTATCTTTTTTTTAATGTCTGGAGTATTTTGCTTAGCATAATGTCCTCAAAGTCAATCCATGTTGTAGCATGTGTCAGAATCTCCTTCCTTTTAAGACTGAATAATATTCTATTCGATGTATATACCACATTTGGTTTATCCATTTATCTGCTGGTAGATACTAGAGTTGCCTCCCCTTTTTGGCTATTGTGAATAATGCTGCTATGAACATGGGCGTAAAGGTATCTCTTCAAGAACTAACCTGCTTTCAATCTACCTGGATACATGCCCATAAGTGGAATTGCTGGAACATATGATAGTTGTTTTTTTTTTTTTTTTTGGCTGCATTGGGTCTTCGTTGCTACGAGCGGGCTTTCTCTAGTTGTGGTGAGCAGGAGCTATTCTTCGTTGCGGTGCGCGGGTTTCTCATCGTGGTGGCTTCTCTTGTTGTGTAGCACAGGCTCTAGGCACGTGGGCTTCAGCAGCCGTGGCACGCGGGCTCAGTAGTTGTGGCTCATGGGCTCTAGAGTGCAGGCTCTGTAGTTGTGGCACACAGGCTTAGTTGCTGCATGCCATGTGGAATCTTCCCAGACCAGGGCTCGAACCTGTGTCCCCTACATTGGCAGGCGGATTCTTAACCACTGCGCCACCAGGGAATCCCTGTATTTTTAACTTTTTGAGGAACCATACAATTTTCCATACTGGCTACACCATTTTAACATTCCCACCAGTGTGGCCCCTTTATAATCTCTTGCTGTGGAGGAAGCTATTCAGCCAGTCTTCAGTTCTATTTCAGCAGGAATTACTTCATATGTAGCAGTACATTTGGTGTGTCTGTGGGAGGAGGTGAGTTCAGGGTCTTCCTATGCTGCCGTCTTGGACCCAACATCCTATATTATATTCATTAAAGTTCTGGACTTTGGACCAGACAGACATGGCTTTGAATCTTAAATATGCCAAATTTTAAGTATTTAAAATTTGCCTCACTTTGTGAGCCTAAGATGCTCCATCTGTTAAATAGGGAAAACCACAGTCCCTACCTCATAAGATTAATGAATTAATAGTTTTCACAGGGCTTGAAAACTAATAATGAGCATGTTGATATTGGTAGCAGCTAATAATATGGGTGCTTGCTGAATGCCAGATAGGCATGATGCAAAACATTAAAAAATGCTTAGAGAAAATGTTAGCAATTATTATTATTTGGTATAAAAACAAGGTACAAGTAATTTAGCTAATAACAAGCACCTACATACAATAAAGTGTTAG
This sequence comes from Eschrichtius robustus, assembly GCF_028021215.1. Lineage (NCBI taxonomy): Eukaryota > Metazoa > Chordata > Mammalia > Artiodactyla > Eschrichtiidae > Eschrichtius > Eschrichtius robustus. The sequence continues at coordinate 9,610,961 of NC_090835.1, forward strand.
CAGAGGCAATACCATGACTGAGGGAGTAGGTTCTGCAGACATACTGCCTGCTGCATGTCTGTAAATATGTATGTCTCCCTGTTTTTATGTCTTACATTGTCTAGGAGGTACTTTTGGCATAATCAATCATCAGAAAGACCACCAATTCCTGGTAATTGGCAACTAACCTTCTTAAAATTCAAAGGATGGTAAAGTAGTCTTACTTTACTCTTCCCTTCTGGAAGCCTTTCAATCCAACTTATATTCATTGGAGGGGCAAGAAACAAATTGGATAGCTTTGTGATGTGAAGTCACCAAGATATGATAGCTGTCTTTGCGGTGGTAGTCAATGGAACATGATTCACAGAATAACATTTTATAAACAGAAAAAAATTTGAAAACCAAACAGATTATGGAAGTGGTGTGTATTATTCAGCTCCGACTTCCATAACAAAATACCATGCACTGGCTGGCTAAAACAAAAGAAATCTACTTCCTCCCAGTTGTGGAGGCTGGAAGTCTGAGATCAGGGTGCCCGTATGTTCAAGTTCTGAGGAGAGTTCTCTTCCTACCTTGCAGACAGACACCATCTCACTGTACCCTCACATTGCAGAGAGAGAAAGAGCAAACTCTCTGGTGTCTCTTCATATAAGGGCACTTATCTCACTATAAAGGTCCCACCCTCTTGACCTCATCTAAACCTAATTACCTCCCAAAGGCCGCATCTCCAAATACCAACACACTGGGGATTAGGACCTCAACATATGAATTCTAGAGACACAATTTAATCCAGAGTATACCTATAGGAGAATTTATGAAGCTAGACAAGTTAAGAACCTAATGTTGGAATTCAAAACACCTGTAGCAACAAATCATAATGGTGCATTGACTGGGTATATTGAAAACATTGGAACAATTTGAATTTGATGGGCTCTAGATTTCAAGAAGTTATTGTAATGAGATTCACATCTCAGAAATGAAGAAAAGGAAAAAGAAAAAAAGATCCAAGGCTAATGAGCAGCACACAAACATGGTGTAAAAAAGATATGCAATTAAATATTAAAACATATTTGATTGAAGAGGCACGGAATAGAAAGCTGGATACTGAGAGAAAATCTGAACTGCTTTACCCCTGTTCCCTATAGGAACGCACTGTTCTAGGACTACTCATCATGGACTCCAGAGGGATAGGCTCCAGGCCACTGAATGCTTAAGGACAATCATGAGCTTGCCTCTGTTTAAACCTTTGCCTCTGTTTTTTTCTTCTTAAATTTCCTTAAGTTGTTTTTGATCTCACTTTGATTTATTAGTATCTTTTTTTTCCCTGCCTAAAGATCTTTTCATTCTCAAAAAAGTTTGATTTACTCCAAAAAAAAAATTAGTGCACATGGAATTATTTTACTTGCTAACATGCAAAGCTGAATGAAGCTTGAGTTGGCAGGCATCAACTATAGGAGGACTGTGCTGAGTTTATCCATTCTCCCCACAAGAGCACTTCAAGAATGCTAAGAAGATAAATAAATGAGCTAACAGGCTAACTGCATGGCACATGTTGGTAATTAGTTAGCAACCAATCTCTAGAAGGACTAAGTTATAAGTACCCTCATAAGGCTGGTTCAGTTGCAACTGTAAGCCCAATAATCCATTTCCTTCATTAAAAGGAATATGCATAAAATGTCTGAAGCATCCATGATAATGGCAAGGACCTGAAGAGAAAAAGCCCTAGGAGATCTCAAAAAGCTGGAATTAGAGTGTGATTCACTAGGGAGATACTGCACATTGACAAGTTCAGTTTCTAGGTTAAAGTTTCAGGAACGAACTGCATAACAACATTAATTGCAACAGATTTATACAATTTAATCCTTGACGGTTGTTAAGGATTTGTCAGATAACAAAGCTGAGGCTTAAAGATATTCACTTTCAAAAATATTATTTCAGTAGTGGAAGACTACTCACTTGTGTTGCAAGAAAGTCTCCACAGGTAACAATTACCGCATGTGGTCAAAATATTAAGGAAAAACGATTCGACTATACTAGAGAGTGAATAACACCAGATAGAAACTGGAGAGTTTCTGGAAGAAAAGAACTACACTGGTTGAGGTCATCTGTCCATATGGTTTATCACCTGGGGACACTGCCCAGATTATACAGAGGACCATCTAGAGGTGTCAGAAAATGGAAGTCAAAATTACCAGAATGCCTAGAAACTGAGGAGGGAGAAAGATTCCTGGAAAGGAGGGAATGCATTACAGTTGAAAAAGCCCCCCAGTCTGCATAGCTTTATAACATAAGGAAAAGGAGAAAGAAACCAGATTATGGAAGTGAATTTAAGAAAAGATAAGAAGTTAGACAAACAGAACCCAATGTTGGAACCCAAATATCTGTAGTGACCAGGCCAGAAAGGTACAATGTCTAGGTGTACTGAAAACATCGGCCACAACAATCTTATTTTGGCAAGCTCAAATCCTTGCTGACCCCTGAGCTAAATTTGTGCGGACTAAACTTCAAAAAATCCCAGCAGAAAGCAATAGCTGACAGTTTGAAAAAGCTGAGCAGAGATTTCAGCTTCTGCCCTCTATAGGAGAGACAGAATTGAGAGTTTGACTCCTAATACATACGAGAGGATTGGTAAACACTTCAGAATCACACCTGAGGGACAAGGGCTAGGGGCTCGCTCTCAGACCAAAAGACAAAACTGAAACAATATGTGAAACACAACCTCCGTAAGTTCAAGTGAATTGTCCAGGACTGTTAACAGCACACTAGAACAAAAGCCAATATTCTTAAAAGAAGAATGATAAAATCCAGAGTCCATACAACATACATATTTTAAAAAAATTTCCAGTATAATTTTTTAATCAGAAATCCAAATAAATATAAAAATATGATCTACAGTCAAGAAAAAAAAAATCAGTAGAAACAGGCCCCCAAACCACCTAGTTGTTGGAATTAGCAAGGAAAGTATTTAGAGGAGCTATTATAAATCTATTTAAAATTTAAAAGGAAACATGGTCAAATGAGGAATCTTGGCAGAGGAAACTATATTAAATAACCACATAGAAACTCTAGAATGAAAAAAAAAATCACAGTATGTGAAATAAAAATTTATTGGACTCGCTTAAACAGAACATGGCCAAGGAAAGTGTCATTGGACTGGAAGACCGATGAACAGACTTTATCTAACGTGAAGGAAGAAAAGACCAGAACACTGAAAAAACAAAATGAGGAAAGCCTTAGTGACCCATGGGAAAAAACTAAAATCATCAGACATATGTGTAATTGGAGTCTCCGGAAGAAAGGAGCGAGAGAATGGCATAGAAAACATATTTAAAGAAATACTACCCAAATATTTCCCAAATAGTTAAGGAAAACACCTTAACCTACAGATCCAGGAAGTTCAACAAACTCCAAGCATGATGAATAAAAAGGAAATCACACCTAGGTACATCATACTCAAAATGCTGCAAACCAAAAAGAAAAAGAAAATCTCAAAAAGAGGCAGAGAAAAATAGCACATTATATAGAAATGAACAGTGAGTTTTGAAGAAACACTGACTTCTCTTCAGACAATGGCAGCCAGAGAACAATGAACAACATTGTTAACGTGCTGAAAAAAATGAACTTTTAACTAAAATCCCACATTCAGGGGGAAAAAAAAAAAAAAGCATCCATATGAAGGCAAAACAAACACAAACAACAGTAACAACAACCAAAATAAAACATTATCAGGCAAACAAAAGCTAAGACGGTTGGCAGCAGAACTGCATACAAGAAACGCAAGTTTTTTCAGGCTGAACGCAACAAGGAATGAACAGAAACAGAAATGGTAAATATGTGAGTAAAGAAAGACTATTTTTATTTAGTTGCTGCAAAAGATAACTAAATGTCTAATGTAAAAATTTTAACATTGTGGTATGGGATATACAATATACGTAGATGTGAAATAGTTTGCAGAAATTTCACAAAGGAGAGGGGCAAGTTAAATGAATGTAAAATTTTGCAAGTCTCAGATTTTATGTGAATTTATACAATACTATCTCTAAATGGACTGATAAATTAAGGATGCAGACTGCTATTCATAAAAATATCACTAAAAAACATACAAAACTGTATAGCCAAAAGCCATGAAAACAATCCAATAAATATTTAATTAACCCAAGAGAAGGTGTGAAAGGAGGAAAGTGGAATTAAAAAAAGACAACATAGAATCAATATACTATGAAAATAGTAGATTCAACCATATCAGTGATTACATTACATGTAACTGTACTTAACATTCAACTGAATGGAGTACAAAATACAGTTACAATCATATAATGTCTGTAAGACCTGCACTTTAAATATACGACAGTAAGAAATGGAAAAAGATAAATCATGCAAATAGTAAGCACAAGAAAGCTCATAGGTTATCTTCATATCTGACAAGTCTTCAAACAGAGGAATGCAAATTAAAAACAACATAAGATACAAATATATATCAATCAGAAAGGCTAAAATTTAAAAGACTGGCAACATCAAAAGTTGAAGTAGCTATGGAACAACTGGAACTCTCACTCACTATTTGTTAGAATAAAAAATGGTTCAACTACTTTGGATGAAAGTTTGGGAGGATTTTTTTTTGTTTTTTTATTAAGATAAAGTTAAACATAATGCTACCCTATAGCCTAGTAATTCCACTCCTAATTATTTACCCAGCAGAATGAAAATACTGTCCACAAACAGACTTGTACAAGGACATTCATAATGGCTTTTTTCACAATAACTCAAAACTGGCAACAACATAAACGTCCATCAACTGAAGATGAGTAAACAAATGGTGGTCTATCCGTAAGATGGAATACGACTCAGCAATGGAAAGGAACAAACTACCAAGGCACACAACAATACAGGTGAATCTCAAAAACCTATACTAAGCAAAGTAAGCCTGATGCAAAAGACTGCATAGTATATTATTACTTTTATCTAAATTTCAAGAATAGGCAAAACAAATCTATTGTAATAAAAATCAAAATATGATTTGCCTTTGGCATAAGGATTGGTCAGAAGACACAAAGAAGCTTTTTGTGTTGATGGAGATGTTCTAAATCTTGATAGGAGAAGTGGTTCCCTATCTTGGTAAGAGAAATGTTTATGTGGGAATAGATATTTATCAAAACTCGTACTCTTAACATCTGAGAATTTCACTGTATGTATATTTTTCTTCAATGAGAAAAATCTCATTTCCAAATTATGATAAAACTGAAATTTTAAAACTCATCTAAATTCAACTCTCATGCTGTTTTTCACTATTGCACACTGCACTTGTTAACATTAAACTGAGCTGGGGATTTTAGACTACGATTTAGGTTAGTATTTTTGGCTTATGAAAATATTTCCTATTTCCTATTTTTGTTTTTGTAACAGCAACATCTTCCCTTTGTAAAATTTTCTTTCTGTAGGGGAAAAAAAAAAAAAAAGAAGTGATCCCTTGGGAAGCTGTGTCAAGTTCTTTAAAACTGCAGGGGTATCATTTAACAAAGTTGCAGGAAATGCCTGAACTTCAGTTCCAGAGACACATTCCCATATTATCAAGGATGCAGTCCATGAAACACCAAGTTATTTTCTAAAGCTGATATTTTAACAGTCATCTAGAAGAAATGAAAAGTACACAAAAATATAAAAGTTCATGAAGTCAGCATATTATAAAAATTTAGGTTCTTTAACTCTGTTCCATTCTCCTATTGCATTTTTATATCTACTGAAAATTTGAGTCAGTGCCTATGACTTTCTATGGAGAAAATATAGAATTTTTTTTTCCTTTTGTAATTGAACTTGTGACCTTTTCTGGGATCAATGTCTTTCTTCATTCTTTGTATATGTAGTCATTCATTCAATCATAACAGTTATTAAACTATTATTATAAAAGAATATTAACTCTGAAACAAGTTCAAACACAAACAAGATACAGTTCCTGGCCTTACCAAACTCATAGTCTAATAACAGTTAAGGATAATTAAAAAGATAATGCTAAAACTTTTTAGTAAGTGCTGGAATAAAGAAAGGCCCATGATTTCTCAAAGGGAGAAATAAAGCACTGTTCATCTAACACGTATGCATGTCAAGTCTCATCTCTTCCTTAAATGGAAAATGCATCATATGTATAGCCCATCACCCTAAGGAGCTGAAACAGATGGCAACACCTTCTTGCAGTACAAATAACGTTGTTACCCATCTTTGATGTTTGTTCATTTGTTTTTTTAATGGCACCTAAAAATATTTCTTAATATCTTTCTCCGCCAGAGCTATAATTGTAGTCTCACTGAAGAGTAAAACTGAAAATGAAGGACATAATTTCACCTTGAAGTTCTTCTTGAGCTAATGTCTTCCCTGCTGTTTAGTGGACCAAATAAATACGTGGGACATATAATATATAAAATTAACTCACAAATAAGAAAAAAATATCATATCTGATTCTAAATTTTAGGATTGGTGGACATTTCTTAAAGACGTCATCATTGGTTTAATAGGTCAGAAGTGAACCTAGAAAACACTAGTTTATCCATGGAATTATTTTATGTAATATGAAACAGTAAATTAGATGTTCAAGGTAGTCTAATCCATCCTCCTCTAGATTTAGATTTTACTCTTACATGAGTCCTTTTACATGAGAAGCACTCGACAAATAACTATCTACTAGATTTGGAATTCATCCACTCAATCAAAGTGCTATGGATTACATTTCCTGACATATCATTTCAACATTCATGACACACAAAGTTGAATCACTAGAAGACAGAAACAGCTGTTACTAGGGAAATAAGGGAACTCTGTAAAGCAGTTAAAAATCATTCTGAATAATCAGTTTCAATTCTGGAAATTAACAGCTGCTTTGAAAACACAAAATCCATACACTTCAGGCTTCATTTTACTTTTGTCCCTTTGCCATTTTAATGTTTGTCATCAAGGTATAATAACTGAGAATACACAATACATTGGGCTTTCATCAGTTACCCATCTCCTCAAAGAGATTCAGTGGTTTCCTATGGACTTCTACAAGCCATACATATGGCAAATTCAAAGAATGCTGGGTAATGATTATAAGAGGAAAAAGTTCTAAGAAGAAAGGGGTGATTACAAATGTTAAATGAGGTAGAGGAGGCAAGAATTTTTACATGTAGACCAGGCCACAGGATTTGCTAACTGAGAAGTTCTGGTGATCTCTCATAGAAGTTCTAAGTAGTGTAAAGAGTATGGAGACCAAACTAGCAAGCATTGATGAAGGAAAGGATGCAGTGGAGAGTATTCTATTTATTCATAATATTTAGTAAAGTGAACAGGAGATTCTTTATGTCAGGTACCCTAATTCTTTCATATTTCATACCACTCTACTGACAATTTATTGTTAGTGGATGGGTTCAATGCTGTCCTCAAGGTTTCACTGAGTGAAGGACACTGAGACACCACACTCTAGGAAGAAGAAATGTTTTAGGGACTGTTTATAGTTTTCCATAAAACACTCCTTTCAGGCCAATGTTGTCAGAGCAGTTAATCTGATTGGAAAAAGAGACTAGCATCCAAAGGTTCATATTTTTTACCACGGTGGATTGTTACTTCACTGGAAAACACAGCAGTAGCCACTTCCTGGTTGTTTCACATCCTCCTAGACATGACAGTGTGTAGGCACAAGGCTCACTTTGATTATCAGTCTAAACGGTGAGGGGGATAGGGTTCCCAACGTCTGGGTTAGGTCTGTCCACATTCTCCTTTATCTGTTACTGGGTAAGTGATCAAGCTGGCTTTGTCCCACAAGCATGGTGGCTTCAGTATAAGAGCGAAGGTGCGGTAACACTCCATTAGGTCCCACATGCATATTGTATTCTCATTTGTTCCACATTCAAGCCTTTTGTGTTTATTATTCACCAGTTACAATTCAGATGGAAGGGAAGGTAATAGGAAGATGCCCCACAACTCTAAATATTGACTTGTTTTTGCCTTCATTTCCCGAATATACAACAATTTTGATTACAACGATCTGCAGTATAATAAATAATGTATCTGGTCTTTGCCCCTGGCTCCAAGCAAAAGGGTTTAAAAACCCTTAGCATTTCCTGGATGATACAAGCATGTTTGTTATGCTAATGAATGACTAGTGGTAGGCCCCCCTAAGCAGTTTCAGAATAGAGGTTCATCAGCAGAAAGATCAACAAGAGGAGAAAAACACTGGAACTTTGGACCATCCCAACCTCCTGGGAAGGAGACGGGGGCTGGAGATGAGTTTAATCCTGTGGCCAATATGTTATTCAGTTACGCCTGTGCAAAGAAACTCCAGTAAAACCTCTGAACATCAAGGCTCAGTGGAGCTTCCTGGTTGGCGAACACACTGATGTGCGTGGAGGGTGATGTACCCTGACACCACAGGAAGAGAGCACGGAAGCTCTGTGCTCCCTCCCAGCCCTCACCGGATGTGTATCCTTTATAATAAAACTGTGATCATTGAGTATAGCTCTGTCTTGAGTTCTGAGTCATCCTAGCAAATTGAACCTGATGGGGCTGTGGGATTTATTTTATTTATTGCCAGTCTCTCAGAAGTGTGGGTGTCCTGGAGACCCTCCACCTGCTGCTGGCATCTCAAGGAAGAGCAGCCTTGTGGAAGACGGAGTCCTTAACTTATGAGGTCTGTGCTCACTTCCAGCGGTTAGCATCAGAATTGGATTGCTGTACCTCTAGCTGATGTTGGCCAGTGGGGTTGGTATAGAATAGAACCTTAAGAAGCCAGCTGGATTGAGGTAGCTTTAGGACAGAGGAGGCTGTGATATTTTTGTAGGCATGACAGAAGAAGTTTATATAGAAGATACTTGAAATATATCCATAAAAATAACTGATACAGAGAACTATAAAGTTAATATATTAGTTTCAAGAGTCTTGGTTTCAAGAAATAGAAACAAAGCATACGTGTGTATGTGTACATATAAACACACAATACACACACAAGAGCTCACAATCCTCTACGTGTGTGTATATATATATATATGCAACTACATGTATACACACACATACATACACCCATACATATACATACATAGAATAGTCATATACACACACACACACACACACACATATTCTCAAAGGGTAGAGGATATTGATTAAGTAGTTTTTCTAGGAATGGCAGGAAAGCCAGAAAGCAGGTTTAAAAATTGGTCAGAACCTTGGCAAAATAGGGATAAATCAATATCGTAAGGAAATAACACATTTTGCTAGAATCACCACCAGCATAGGACACAAACGCCTGTCATCATAACCACAACTGTCCTCGGAAATTGGTTGGTACTGCTAAAAATGAGTTCAGCACTGTGGTTTTGATTCATGAGCTTGCAATTCAAAACCTAGGATTAAATGAGCCTCATGGGCTGAGCCTGAACCCAGGTCCACAAATTGCAAAGGTCTTCAACCAAAATGCAAGGGAAGCACTTCTGGCTTCTTTGGTGGAAGTCAGACTTTGCCTTCCAGCAAGACTCATGTGGTTTAGAATTCCCTAAACATAAATCAGTGTTTATTTGCCAAACACGCAAAAATTACAAATCCTCATTTATTAAAGCAGTTTTTAAAGTTCAATTAACAGTTGGAATTGATAGCTTCTGAATCCAAAGTTCTCTAGAAAACCAACTCCTTGAAAGTCCCCAATTCTCCAGCTTTGTCCCACACACTTTCAATATTTTTTCATGGACATTTTCAAACATACATCAAAGTTTAAATTTTTTTTTTTTTACAGTGAGCACCCATATATCCATTATCAGTTTCTACTATTGGCATTTTATTATATTGCTTATCACAAGCTTATCCCTTTATTCATCCATCAATCTATTTTTCACGTATTTCAGAGTAACTTGTAAACGTCAGTACACTTACCTCTAAATACTTCAAAATGCACATAAGTGTTCAATATTTTTTAAAATTTATGTAAGATTCATATACACTCTAAAGCACAAATCTCGAGCGACGTTTGAGTTTTTGACAAATGTATTCAACCTGTGTGATCCAAGAGATATATAGCATTACAATCACACTAATATTATAATCCTGTCCCCAAAGCTCCAGAAGCAATTATTATTCTGATTTTTTTCCACCATACTTTAGTTTTACCTATTTTAGAACTTGATACAAAAAGGAATTATACACTATTTATTCTTTTTAGGTAAGACTTTTTTTTTTTTACTGGTATTATTGGTTTTTAATAAGTCTGCTACTTTTCCTTGAGAAAATGAGTATCTTAGAGGATCAAAAGAGAAGTTGGTAAAGAAACTGAACCAGCAGCCAAAAAGAAATGTGGCTAACTAGACACACAAGAGAGAATTTCCTCTGAAACCAAAATGCTGACCCCATTCATTATGACATTTTCTATTTTTATCTCATCTCTGTATTCCGTGAAGATAATATAGAATATATTCTATATGAAATATGAAAAGTACTTATCCCAGATAAAATAGAAAGCATTGACTTATTATTTAAGCAATCAGTGGAAAAGAATGTTGTTTTGCATCTCCCAAAGTCCCAGGCTCCCCAGAATGTGCGCACTCAGTGTGAATAAGTTTTTATTGTACAAAAGAAATAGTCAAAGCAAGGGGAGAAAAAGCAAAATGACAGACATTAAACTTGATCATTTCTTGAAGAAAGGGCATTGGTTAGGTGATAAATTCCTCACTGAGGAATGCTTTGAAATAGAAAAAGTGAAGTCTCAAATTAATGAGTTTATAGATGAAGTCAAACCACTTAGTAATCCAAGCAAAAGAGTAGAATCCGGGGACTCATTGTTTCTATTTCTCCATCTGTCAGATAATTAAAGTTATTTACCTTCTTTTGAGAGGTTTAGGGACAATTAATTAATTTCTTGAAGTATGTTGAAGGTGAATCCTCTTCCTTTCAGCAAGTCTCTTCCTTCCATTTACTAGATAGGGCATTACCATAAAGCAACACTAGAGACCAAGAGATTCTACCAGGGCAACCCAAGAGCATATTACAGGGGACGGTCAGGTAACTAAAGCAACAGGGATGTGCCAGACGTTCCAGATTAAAAAAAAAAAAAAAAAAAAAGGATTTGGTTCCCATTGAAGTACTACTTTTCTATCCTATTCATTAAACATTAATAAATGTCCCTTCTGTGCTAAACACAGCAATGTATTCATTAATTAGGGGATCCTTGATTAAATAAAGATCTAATATATATATATATATATATATATATATATATATATATGTATGTATTTTTTTGGCTGTGTTGGGTCTTCGTTGCCGCTTGCAGGCTTTCTCTAGTTGCGGTGCGGGCTTCTCATTGCAATGGCTTCTCTTGTTGCGGAGCACAGGCTCTAGGCATGTGAGCTGCAGTAGTTGTGGCACACAGCCTCAGTAGTTGTGGCACACGGGCTCAGTAGTTGTGGCTCACAGGCTCTAGAACGCAGGCTCAGTAGTTGTGGTGCACAGGCTTCGTTGCTCCAGGGCATGTGGGATCTTCCCGAACCAGGGCTCAAACCCGTGTCCGCTGCACTGGCAGGGAGATTCTTAACCACTGCATCACCAGGGAAGTCCCATGATCTAGTATTTTTAACATTTATTCTATACTAGACTACACGCAAAATGACTCACATGTATGAACTCATTTAATTTCCAAAAGGTATAGTGTTTCTAATACATTTTATTATTCCCATTTTGCAAATTATGAAATAGAGCCTCAGCAAGTTTAATTATTTTGCCCCAATTTATATAGCTAAGAAGTAGCAGAGCCAAAATATAAGCTCTATAGCCTAAAGTTTTAATTACACTGCCTACAAAAGCTATTTAAAGTTTTTCCATGTGATAATTAAGTTTAGGCAAAAGTATAGCCCAGATGGGAGTCCATCTGGTACAAGGAAAAGAGTATTATATCTGGGAGACAGGCAACATATTTCAAGCCCAGTTCTGCCATTACCTATCTCTTTGGTCTTGGTCAACTTAATTCTTAGTTTTCTATCTGTAAACTAAGAAAAATGGCCTAGGAGATTTCCTAAGTCTTTCCTTATTCTGGGTCATCCTTCTTAAGACAAAAGCCATTTCCTACATGAAATGGTATTATGTCATAATCTGGCCTAACCCTGGTATGCATAAAGTAATTTGAATGGTCAATTATGTCGGCTAGATGTAGAGAACTGAATAAGATCATCTGCCACACTTGTTCTTTCCTTTAAGGAATTGTGCTTTTCTTAGCCTGCTTCACTTGTCTACAGAGCCAGCTCCACTATCTGACATTAAATTAGTTATCTAATCTATTTTTTGGCTGTCTATTCCCCTGGAATAAAAGCTCTTTGAGGGCAATGGACTTAGTATTTATACTATCTCCTGCTGTATCTCTAGCATCTAGAATAGTGCCCAGTAAACATTTACTAAGCAGTTGTTGAATGAATAAGTGAATGAAAGATAATCATTAAAGAACTCAATATCAAGATAAACTGTCTAATTAGTATATAGCAAGAAAAATATATATATAAATACTTTTTTTAAACTCCTGCTAATAGTTGGACTTGGGCTAATAGTTTCTTCTCTGGTTGTTAGTTTCTAACCACATTACTTTAAGTGGGATGACATAGGCAACAACATCTATAATAGTCCCTGGTTCACAGTAGGTGCTCAGTAGCAGTTCCTTGAAGCTTAGCATAAAACTCTACCGGGTTCCAATATCCTAAATTTTAAAAAGCAAAACAACTACTTGATCAAAGAGTATAAGAATTCCCTCTTATCTCCCAATACACGCATACACACATACACACACACACACACACACACATACACACACCCATGCCATCAACTCAGTATTATTTAACTTCTTTATTTTTGTCTGCCTGTATGACTTTGGAAAGTCAATTAACCAAACCGGGCCTTAGCTGCCTCACTGGAAAATTAAAAATATTCTAATCTCCTCAAGTTTTCAAGTGAAAGAGAGTAAATGGCAATGTTCTATGCTTCTCTCCTAAATCAGAGTTTAAAAATTCAGTAATTTCTTTAAGCTTAATATTGGGAGAAAGTACTAGAGGGCCTACCTTTCTGCTTAGCCCCAAATATTCCAGCGGGGCTGCTATAAACATGACTGCCACGTTTCTCACAAACATTAACCTAATCTTCAGACTTGGACATAGTAATTATCAGAGCCCTGAAAGCTACTTCAGGATCCCAAGTGATTCATGAAGGTAGTGGATGCCCCCCTTCGAAGAAGAGTATCACAGCTGAAAACATCAATACAAATAATAAGGAATAGGACCTAATGTTTGCTCACTAAGTGTCAGTCAAAATTCAACCATTTAGCATAGATTATCTTATTGGAAGCTTCCAATAAACCATTTTAGAGAAAAACAAACGAAAGTACAAAATGATTGTCAATTGTCCAAAAACACAGAACTAGGAAGTCATGAATCCCAGATTGAACCACGAAGTTGTAACTAAAACCTCTGCTCTTAGTACTATGAATGGAACAACAAATGTGTCTAATTTAAGATCAACTAAGAAACTATATCTATTAAGCATTCTGTCCTGAAGGTGCCTAATTAGCCATGGAAAACAGTTGATTCAGGCACTTGTAACTAGATACTGATCTGCTCCATCATTGTCTTATCGATTCCTTTACTCTATGGCTTAAAAGAAACTTTGTTCAATACATTCTTCCATTTTACAAATGAGAAAACTAAAGTTCCAAGTAGCAAAGCGACACCATGTGACTACTCAGGGGTTGATCATTGCAATATCGGTCAGGAAAGACCTTTCCTACACTGTGCTAAGGCAAAAACCTTACACTGAGTACAAAGTATCATAAGTAGCTACTGGATCATTCAGAGCTTCTAAAATTATTCTGAGTGGTTAAACTCAGCCTGTACCACACTGTCAAAAACACCCACTCTTGACATTAAAGGCCTGACTTTAATTAAGTTATTTATATAGGTTTTACTCCAAATGTGTTTGTCGAAAAGGCAGAACATATCAAAAACAAATTGTGAGATTTTGCTATTAGCTACTGCATCTCTCCTCCTGCACATAAATGATTTAATGAGATAATGGGGCTCTAGATGGGCGTGCAACCCAAAAGGGACCAGATGCTGCCAAAAAGGTCATTTCTTGATGACTGTAGCAAAGGGAATGTTTCAAAACATTCTAGCAGCAACGCACCAGGAGGCACTTCATAATGGGCTTTGCAGCCATTTATAATGTATTTTATGTATTGCGTTTGACGAAAATAATAAACATCTTCTATCAAATGGCAGAAATAATGTCTTGTGCTTCTGCTACCTACTGTGGTATCTTTTTATGTCGCTACAGGGACCGAGAGGATGTTTAAGTCCCAAGAGGTGCCTTTAGTTATCAGCGTTTAACAAATTCATTGGCTACTCCATCACAGGTACCTTTTGGCAGGTCACTGCTGGACCCATGGATAGATCCTTTTGATACTTATGAAACTGTAAAATTCCTCTACCTCTCTGCAGAGCTGAAGAATTTATATCAATTAATTGGTACACAATGCAAATTCCACAGGATGTTTCAGAACAGGTAACATACAACGTCAGTATCTTGGGACAAACAAATAATTACAGGTACATTTAGTATGTTAATCATTTAGAGTCAAATTTTAATGTTCATCTCAATGTGTCTTCATTATTCTAATATGATTCTTAATGGCCATGTTATTTTCTTAAGTTGTTGTTTGAAAAAGCTCTGTACTATCCCATAATGGTTTAGGATTTTTTTTAAGAAGCTAAATCATTTTCTTAAGCACTTCAAAGGCTCACTGCTAACCTTGAGTTAGCAGCTACTACATGATAGAGGATCACTTTCGTAATCTTAGAATTTCTTCTCTTTGTTTTTTACTGTATGACCTATCGCTAGGTGCCGGTCTGAGTTCCTTAGGGATGGCAGAAGAGTTCTCTGCCTATGGGCTAATAAAATCCAATATTTTATTTTTGGCCTAGAATACTATCAATTCTCATGGTCATACTAATAACCTATAATGGAAGAGAATGTAAAAAAAGAATATATATATTTGTACACACACACACATATGTGTGTGTATAACTGAATCACTTTGCTGTACACCTGAAACTAACATATTGTAAATCAACTATATTTCAACAAAATTTTTTTTAATTTTTAAAATAAAATAAATCAATATTAGGAAAAAAGTTTAATTCCCTATTGACATGATAAGAACAATTATACAACATCAATGAATTAACCAGTTATCAGAGCTGAGTGTCAGCTGGTCAGAGTCTCCAGTCTTCAGTGGGTGGAGACCTCAAGCAGCATCACAGCTGGGAACAGTCTTGCATTTTGAACAAATACCACGTTTTGGAAACTCTTTCTAGTTTCCTACATCTGCCCCCTGTCCCATTCTCAACGCCACTTCACTTAAGCCAAGATTACACTCATATAGCCTCCTAACAGCTCTCCACATGCACTGAGCTCTCCCCAGGACCGTCCTTCGGACCATCTTCCTTAGTGGCTGCACACTGTTCACACACACACAAACAACCTAAATCCTCATGGCAACATTACCATACACAAATTCCACTCATCACATGCCTATCCATTAACAAAAGCAAAATTCCATACTCCTTATAGTTCATTTCTTTTAAATGCAATATTAATTTAAGCATTTGGCTTTGTCTTCCATCATTGCTCTAGTCAGGCCTCTCTCTCAGCACCCCTTGAAATGCAGTTATTTTCCAGCTTTATTTTTTGTATCTTCCCCTTTCTCCGACAATTCAAACACAAGGTCTTCAAAGATGTAGTTTCCAAATTCTCAAACAAAACTTAAAAGTCAATTCGTAGCGTCACCTCATTCCTGAATGTCTATGTCATTCAGTGCTTAGATCAACTATCTTGGTGCTCAGTCACTGACTGTCTTCAATTATAATTTTCCTGGCTATAAATTCCCCCCAGACTCTGCTTAAACAACAGAACCAATATATACAATCCTTCTGGTTTTCTCACAGCTGATAGTCAGCATTAGTTGAATGAATACTATTCAATGAGAATGAATATGTTTGGAGAACTGTGAAAGCAACACAAACAGCCTTCAAAAGAAATGGATACACAAAACATTCTTATTATGTGGAACCCAGAGCTGATTCAAGAAAATTACATAATATCATACCTTTCTCATTGGTTTTATGACTTGATGTTTTCTTTATAATATTTCTTTATCCTATTTTCTCTTCTATAGATTTTATGCTATCCCTGGCACTACTGAATTCTGTGAGGCATTAGGTGAATACTCTGAAATCAAGTAACTCTAGCAAATGAAATTGAAATTTCCCAAAAGATATACATTTTACCAAAACCACTACAAAACTGAGAGGTTATACCAAAAGTAATGAAAAGTTCATACACAATTTTTTTTTTTTTTTTTTTTTTGGTAATTGACATTTCCTTTTGGTTGGGGAAAGCTGGCTTTTTCCTTCTGAGTGAGAGCAATAATAAACTGGCCACTGTGTAAGTTCTTGCTTTTAAGAGCTCAGCAGTATGTGCACACAAATGCATCTTCTCAGGATGTTATTTTCACCAAATAATGAGTTGAGTGTTTAGAAAAGTCTTAACTAAGTTCTTTTAAAAATCCCTGTTCCATGCTCTACTTGTGGCTCTAAGAAGTAGTTTCCAGTTCTCCAGCCTTTGGATTAAAGGATGGGGGGATGGGGGAGAGAATCACAGGAACCACCTTGGGCATTCCTACTGGCACCACTGGTGCTCCTATAGGATGAGAAGTCAGTAAAACTGTGGGATCCAGCATGGCTTGGGTGACTTTTAGAGGTGGAAAGAATGAATAAAGGGATTCTCTCAACGGTCCACGTTCAGAATTTAAATGTGGAAACTACAACCACGACTTTTCCGAGGCCACGTACTTCGATGATTGTCGCTCCTTATCAACACTGGCACAACTGTAGCCATTAAACAAAACTCAAAACTCCACTTATTCTAGGTAAACACCATTTACAATGTACCGTTTCTGCCATTTTTTAATTCCATGTAAAGTCTCTAATTCTTGACTTCGTAATCCATTTTAAGACTCCTCCTGAAAGATTTTTTGAAGACTCTCTTAGCTTCTCCTTCAAGATATAGTTCAGGCAATGTCCTTCCTGGCAATCAGTTCCATACACTTCCCAGATTTTGGCAACCATGAAGGAAGGACAGGCTGACTTTTTCTTCCATCATGAGGCCCCTCTGTACAGAAGCTCAGGCTTATGTCCCAGGAGTGGGGAAAGGGTGCTGAACCCTTAGCAAATGGACTGAGTAATGGAAATAATGGTTAACTTCTATGGACCACCTACAGGTTTACTGCTAGTTACTCCACATTAATCTTCTCAGTATGGCCATTACCTAGGGGTTGTCATTATTATTTTAACAGATAATGAAAAGTGAGGTTCAAAAATGCTAACCACTTTGCTCAGGAACACGTAGTTATTAAGCAGTAGAGAACCCAGGTCTGCCTGACTACAAGTAAGGCTTATTCGACTGTTGTGCCCAGGACACCATGCTGTACCTCTGATAAGGGTTAGCCAATGTGGCCAAATAGTATAGTGCTTTTATGTCAATATGAACTAAGTCATTTAATATTGATGTAGTCCTTTAATTCCCACAACCTTTGGAACAGGTAGGCAAGGTATCATTTCTCTGTTACAGATAACGAAATTAATGTTGGAAATCCTAACGCTATAGAGTCCTCATACTGCCTCTGTGACACATCTTCTCTAGGGAGCTTTCAGCTCTGAGATCATTCATTCACTCACTTAATCCCTTTCATCTCTGTACTCAGGGCATTAGAACAGAGTATTGACTTATAATAATAGTATTTAAAATTTAGGTGCTTTGGTTCACCTTATCAGAGACTAAAAATATTGAAAAATCACCGTTTTTCTTTCCCCTCAGTTGTCCTGCTCAGGTCCCTAGATCCTGAAAGTTTTCTTCTCTCAGCTGTAAACAAGCTTGTCTTTGTCCTAACTATCAGTTGGAAAAAGGTCATGATGGCTATAAATAATCTTTTAGTTAGGGTGACAAAATTGAGTCTATTCCAACATAGAAGATATGCAATCGCTTAGCAGAGAGCTTGGCCCACATCAGATAGAACCATCAGTCGCATCCAAAAACTTAATGAAATTAAGAGAACTGTTTACTTGGAGGTGAGAAGGGATACATTCCACAAAGTTTAACCTCCCAAGAAGGTTATTTCATCTAGAAGACTTAGAAAAACTCTCTTGAAAAACGAAATCTCTTAATCATTAAAAGCTCTCTTAGGCATAAGAAGAAAAGGCATACCTACCAATCAGATATTTGGGGGTGATTTTTTAAGTGGCCCTTAAACTTACAAGTCAGAGTTTTCCACTTTCTTCTATTACTTTCATTCTGGCCTTTTGTAATGTCTTCCTTTATTTATCACTCATCGCCTCATCCAGGAAATGTGCCTGTTTCATGTTCTTATTTATTTTCAGAAGAAAGACCCAGGATAGAAGCACGCCAACCGAAACCGTAACTGGTTGCGGAAATAGGAGCCTGGGCTCCTTCATTTGACCATAGCCAGCAGCCAGAGGGTAGTCTCCCTGTGAAGCAAAGTTCCCTGTCCTGAGTTCTGGAGCGTGGATATCCTCTTCCTATTCTTTTGTCTTTTTCTTACACAAGCCTAACAAGAAAGGACAATAATGAGGCCAAGCCCTTATTCCCTTCAGTTCACTGACAACTGCTAGGCCCTCTGCAGCTTTCTGTTCTAAGTGGCTAGGTTCCCTGGTAGCTTCGTATTTTGAGAAATGAACAAAGCGCTGAGTAGGAGAGGAACATCCAGTTGCCAACCCCCAGCCCTTCCAATCAACAGTTATCTGCACGGAAGTCACCAGGGTATTTAGGCAACTCTCACAAAGGATAGGAAATATTCCTTTGGAAATACTTTCCTTCCTTTATATATCTCTCGCTTCTACCTTCTAAAAACCCAATGTTCTCATGTATCCTACTCTAACAAAAGTCCCGAATGCTCAAATCCAATCTAGCTTGACTGACCTGTGTTTAAGAAGAAGAACATGAACTTGTGTTCCTAAAGGGCTTTTAAAATTTTAAGGTATACATTTATAAACACATATAGATGTATACACACATACACACACACATCGTCACATGCATATTTATTTATCTTGATAAAGCACCACTTTGGATAGTCATACTAGATAAATTCAAAACCCAAGCAACCGCAAAATGCAAGGCACCTATTCTACAGATTCAGTACGGTTCCAGTGAGCATAACTGGGACCAGTCAAAGTTAAAAAGGATGCATTGGTTCAATATAAAAATCTGTCTAATAAATAGGATGCTTAGGAGGTAGATTTCCCCATCACTACAAATAGTAAGGGAGAAGTCTTACAACCTACATACCAGGAATATAGAAGAAGGTATTTGGAGAAGATAGGCCTAGATCATCTGGTAGCGGGTCTTACATTGCTAAGATTCTATAATCTATCTGGATTTTTCCAATAACTGATGTAATTAGAGCTGAGCTTTTCACTACATTTGAAGAAGGAGTTTAACAGCAATAGACCCAAACTCTACAGTGGTGAAGCTAAAACTCAGTTCCAATTTCATATGTTTCTCCAACAATATCACATATCCTTTTACTACTCTGCCCAGGAAAAACTGACATATTCACTGTTCAACTGAATGTTAGAAAGAAAACACAACGCTTTTAAAGATAACTGATTCTATGTTTGTCCTCCCAAGGGACATTTGTTTTTTAAAAAGGAACATAACCATGAAAACTACACATAATGAGAGATAAAATGTGGAGAGCAATAACGAAACACCATCTGCCCCAGGAAAGAAATCACTCAAATTTTAAACAGATCTTCTCTTTTCGCTATGATCTCAAATTTAATAAAATAAAACAAAATGTATTTAGCCACCTCAACTGTATACAATAGGCACACATGCACATGAGATATATATACATATATCTATGATAGACATATACATATGATAGATTCCTATTTATATTTATTTAGCTAAGGTTATACTTTTAAAATATACAGATATATGTATATATTATATATAATTTTATTATGTCTATAAATACATTTATATGTTTATTACTTCCCTGAAGATTCATGAAACAATTTTATTTTATTTTAAATATTTACTTGTGCCTTCAACATTATCCTCTTTGTTTTCACTACAGTGTGTGTTGTAATACATTTTCCTGAAGTAAATTATCTTTCTTTCGTGTTGTTGATACTATTTTTATTCAATTTGAGCATAACACCATTCCTGAAAATTTTATCCCAAGGTAAAACATGCAATTCCATAATAATAGAATACATCATTTTTTTGTAACCAGCCCATAAGTGTATAATAATTATTGCTACAAGATAACTATTTACTACTTTGTAAAGTGAATTTGAAGACATGTCTATAATGACACCAAATACCTATAATTGTGAGGTAATATTGTCATACGTATATATCAAATCGATCTTAATTTTCTTTCTAACTTTTCTTTGTTCTTGTTACATAACCTGCATAAGTATCCAAAATGAGCATTGATCTGGGTAATTTCAGGCTACTTTGTGCTCTCTAAACAGTGTGTTATTCTTCTAAATAAATAAATCAAGAGGGAGCCTTACATTATGGGAGAATTTGTAAGGAATGTAATATAAGATATCACCCTCTCTGTTTCAGGGCTTATTATTAGAAATATTATTATTTTAAAACCTCATCTGACATATTGGCATTATGATATTTATAAAACAGCAGAAAATGTCCACAGCCCCTTACCTGCACTAGACACTTTCCAGCGCAAACAGCAGAGGTGAGCATCTTGTCACCTCACTTCGAAAACAAAACACCCCTGCTATAGCCCTTGTTCACGTTTCCAACTAAACTTGAAACTGAACCTTTGCGTGTCCAGAGAGGAGACCATGGAAGAAGTGTGCAAAACACACCCATAAGTTAAAGCATCTTCACGAACATCACTTCTGAGTCTCACCACACATTGAATGACAGGACAGAGTCATCTAACAAAGCCAGAGCAGCATCATGGAAGAGAGTCTTTGCAATGCATGAACCAGAATGGCAGCTGCATGTCCAAGTAGCTAATATCAAGGTGAAGTAGCTCTGAGCTAAGCCAGATGTGAATGGAAAAGTTACAGGGCACAGAGAAATGCAGCTGCAAAGCCCATGAGGGTAACTGGAAACTATGAATGCCCACAAGCACACAGAGCTAGCAGTTATTAGACACATACAGATTAATGGATCTTTCATCAAAGAACCAATTTCAGCAAACTTTTGACTCAGGAAGGGACTTTATCCTTACCAACTCAGCGCCGAGTCATTACAGCTCAAAGTCTGCCATGACAATTTTTATCACATACTTTATCTTCTTAATTATGCACACCACACATTGTTTTATATCTGATTCATGAATTTGCATCTTTAAAGTATGCTGACATTTCTATTGGGTTTGAATAGCCTTTAATGACTTTAAACAACTGAACAAGATCCATGTTTCTAGACTGGGTCGTTTCCACATCTAGAGGAGAAGGTAGATATTTTGGCCATCGACACAGCTCCTCAGAAAGAGGCTTAAAGGACAGCTGAAGCCTCCCCCAGGATTTTTAACTTAATAGTTACCACCCAGTATGCCAACCACTCAACTCCTATTTAGGGACTCAGCAAAAAAGCTAGTTGATAAACAACAGGACTTATTGTATAGCACAGGGAACTATACTCAATATCTTGTAATAACCTATAATGGGAAAGAATCTGAAAAAGAATATGTGTGTGTGTGTGTGTGTGTGTGTGTGTGTGTAATTGAATCACTTTGCTGTACACTTCAAACTAACACAACATTGTAAATTAACTATACTTCAATTTAAAAAAATTTTTTTAAAAAGCTAGTTGAAGTTAATCTCTGTTCAATTTTCAAGGCACCTAGAATAGTTAGCTCTAAAGTTTATTCTGGTTTCCAACACTTTCTTCTAAGTTTGCCACTTTGGAAACTCTGGAGCATCAAAATATATCAGAACCATAATTCAGAACAGAGCTATGCAACTACAGTTATTTACAAATAGGTAGATTACTGCCATTACTTTAGATTCTTAATTCTGTAACAGGGTTAAATAAAACTAATTATTCCATTATAAATTCATGCATATGGTTAGTTAAAAAATAAAAACATTTAATTCTTTCAACATCAAGAAAATCTACTGCATTTTAAACAAAGGGGAAATTTGGATAACATGATACATAATTTGGGTATGTGAATTTTGTAAAAGAAGAAATTATATATCAGTATCGAATATAATTTTGAGTCTGGGCTGTTCAAAATTAAATTGATTGGTGCAAATTAGGCCTAGCAGATTCTGAACAGGCCTGATAGGAAACAGATTTCACAGACTATTAATATCCTTGGTAGTAACTACATAAACATGCCACACTATGGACTTCTAAAGCAACCCAGCCCCTCAGCAAGCTATTAAATCAGATACAGAGTACTACCCGAGGATATGAAATGTTCACAACACCTTTGTCTTTCAAAGTAGTAATGGAATGATTTTCATTTCTGGGCTCATTAAAACATACTTAGTCATTTAAAAGATTCTATTAGGTGATCCACAGCATATGACAAGTTGAAGGAATTCTTCTTGGGAGAAATTTAAGAATTCACTTTTCTTTTTGAGCTAATTTTAAAAATGCTGCTCTAGACAGTTCTTTAATCTCTGCAGGTCCTCTTCTAGTTTCACTTCTTGAATTAAAAAATTCCAGAATAGCAATATATCGGTCTCCACATAACAACTTAAACAGATTTATTAAGAGAAACAGGACTCCAGACTTGAATATCCAACTTCCTACTCAACAAGCCTACTTGAACGCCTAACAGACACATTGAAATGAACACAGCCAGAACTAAAGTGATGCTCGTTCCAAACGCTCCTCCCAGGGTCTTCCCTCAGCATGTGGTGACTCCATTCCACCAGTTTCTTAGTTCAAAAACCACATGATTATCCATTTCTCACATATACTTTACATAAAATCATCTGCCAATCCAATTAGCTTTACCTTCAACATATATCAGGAATCTGACCACTCTTTTTTTTTTCCTTTTACTGTTTTAAAGGTATTAGTGTCCAAGAGCAATGGTTCTCCATTGTTTCTGAGCACGAGTATTTCCTGGAAGGCTTCTTACAACACAGACTCCTGGGCCCCGCCAACCTCTAGAGTCTCTAAACTTCAGAAAGAGGGACCCAGGTGATGTTGATGCTGCTGCAGGAAACACCTTTGAGAAAGACTGTCTTAGACTAAATTCCCATTACATCTTGCCTAGTCTATTTCATAGACACATCTCTGGTTTCCCTTTTCAGCCCTCGTTCTGCCAGGTTTTCCCTCAAGAAAGGAGCCCAGATGATCTGCTTTAAATCTAAGTCAAATTATGTGACTCTTCTCCTTAAAATCCACCCATGACTCGTATCTCAGTCAGAGAGAAATCTAGAGTCTCTATAATGACCTAGATTACAGATCAGTATATAGCACTGGGGTCCCCGCCTACCTCTCGAACACTGAATCCTCTCCAGCTGTACTGGAAGATGCCCCAGGAATATCCAAACACGTTCCCATCTCAGTGCTGCTCAGTTTGCTGGCAGTTGTGCCTGCAGTACTCACCCTCCACATTTTGGCAGGATACTCTCGCTGAGAATGTTCAAATGGCACCCTCCCAGAACGGTTTTCCTATTTCCTCTTAGCACGCCCAGAGAATGTATTTAAAATTTAGTACATGTATTTAATTATTTTGTATCTGTCTCCCCCTATGAAAATATAAGTAATCACAAGAGTAAAGATACGGCCCATTTTGTTTATCACTGTATTCTCAGCATCTGGAAGAGTATCTTCTTACACACATTATGGGATCAATCCGTAAAACAAATAAATGGATATAGGCCTAGAAAAGGAGTGATGAATTAACATAGGATTATTTACTGTGCTTTGTATCAGGCACCATGATGGACACTTACTTTACGGCATCATTCATATCCTTACAAGCACTGTGTACTGTAGCTGTTTTTATAAACAGTACTAAGAGGACAAGAGGAGGACTCAGAGGAGATACATAATTACCTTGAATAACACAGGTATGAGATGGGGCCTAGGATTCGGAGTCAAGTCTTTGTGCCTCTGCAGCTTAGATTATACTCTTTTCATTGAACTAGATTAATTCATTTGGTAAATATTTTGAGTGTCAATATGTCAATATTTATCTAGGTATAGGGCACTTAAGGATAGTAATAAAAAGAAGAAAGAGAAGGAGAAGGGAGAGAAGGAGAAGAGGAGGAAAAGAGGGGGGAGGAAGAGAAGAAGGAGAAGGAGGAGGAGAAGGAAGAGTTGTTTCCATTTCTAGTCTGGCAGAGGGGAAAGACAATATAACCACCATATATTTTAATGTCTAATTACAAGATGAGATGAAGCGAATGGAATATTACAGTCCTAGGAGAGTACAGTATATAACAAAGATGATTATACCATATTCAGGAGTGTAGACTGGAGTTGTTACAGTTCAGTTGCCTATGAAACAGCTAAGAAGAGATGCCAGTTAAGTAGGATGGTCTATCAGTGTGAAGTCAGAGGGAAAACCCAACTGACCACCTCCATGTTGGACTTGTCATACGTTAGACAATAAACCATATTTACAAAAATATCCTCACCACCTGCCATTCACGGCTACGAATGGTATTTCCAAAGCAAAATGTACACAGTGAGGAGACAGAGGACCAAGCGTGACAAAGGGAAACTCTGGTATTACAAAGCCCACAGGAAAAGTGTTTCGTGAGGAGAAAAATAATTAACAGTGTCAAAAATACTGAGTGACTTAACACGATTCGGCTTTGACCTTGAAAACACCAAAGTGGTCAGTGACCACATTTTTTGATGGAGTTTTACGGATAAAAGGGCAGTATGGAGAAGTTAATGGAGAGAGTGGGAGGGGAAGACATAGACACACTATAAACACCAGAAAACAGATGAGAAAGGGACAGCACAGGGATGTCGCTGAGCAGTTCTTTTTAGAGGCTTGGCTGCAATGAGTAGAAAGAATTAGGGCGGCTTTGTGAAGGAAATCCACAACTCTTTGTTCCACATAAATGCCATTTGTTAAGTAAACTCTGGCATCAGACTGTCTAGCTATAAGAACAAACAAACAGACATTTTTTGAGATATTCCTCCATGTCATCTATCAACTCTACCACAGGCAAGCAACAACAACAAAAAAACTCAGGATTCCAAGAGGACTAAAAAAATGCCAACAACAAAAAAAAAAGCCAACAGGTGGTGAGCCTAGATTTTCCCCATTCACAGAAACCACTGACTAACTCATTATTGAAAGCACAGGTATGTTACTGGTTAAACACTCTGCAGTGACCCTAGTAGGCTGCAGTCCGTATCACTCCAGGTCTAAATCCTCCTCATCATTCAAGGGCAATTGCATATAATACCCTCCTAAATCCCACTAGACTCTAAGCTCTCTGAGAAATCCTAACACAGTCACTGTGAGCAGACTCGAGGGAGTGATTATTTCAGCCCTAGCCTTACGGGAAGGCCTTTCAGAGATCACCTCAGTTAACCACAACTAGACAGTCCTAGTTAGTAGATCCTCTCACCACCACCATTATCTAGCCCAGTGTTTGCAACTAGAATGTGCCAACTACTACCCTGAAGAGCTTGTTCAAATGCAGATTCTGTAACCACAGACCATGGACAAGGCTTGAGAGTCTGCATTTCTAACTAGTTCCTAGGTGACACCTACCGGAATCTCAGAGACAGTAAAACAAGGCTCAGAGCCTTTACATAACTGGCACGTTTCCACACACCTGGCATAGATTCTGGAGTTCCTCACCCAGCATGATTCCAAAGCCCGCACTCCTCAGCAGGGTTCAGTACGCTGCAGCCCACAGGCAGGACTGGAACACAGCCAGGCCCTGCTGTTGAAGTGTTACCTGTGGCAGTGTTTGTTGATGCTACAGATGGCAGAGTTGAGTTGGCCGTGACCAAGACAACGTGGTCTGCAAAACCTAAAATATTTACTATCAGACCCTTTTTCGAACAAGTTTTCCAACTCCTGCCCTTAACCACTGACCTCTGTCATATTAAGTTTTAATTTTGTAAATTCTCAGAGCTGGTTATATAGTGTTCTGAAACAAATGGCTACGATCCATTCAGCTTGAAAAACTAGCTCCCATCCACCACTTCATATCATCTTATCTGCAACTCTTACGATACATAATTTTCTACTTCTTGATATACTTACCTAATACCTGTATGATCACACCCTGGAACAGTGGTCTTTACAGTGGGGTACACTTGCCTAAGGAATGTTCCAGATGGCCCACTGGGGTACAAAAAGAAAACAATGGGCCTTCGACTTGAATTTATTTTGTCTTATTCTACTTAAATTTGGATATTCGTATATGCTTTAGGATTATCCCTAATGTGTATTACAGTGACCTTCTCAATAAATCCTGAATGAGTAACTGACCCAAATTTGCACTCTCGGGCTTCCCTGGTGGCGCAGTGGTTGAGAATCTGCCTGCCAATGCAGGGGACACGGGTTCGAGCCCTCGTCTGGGAAGATCCCACATGCCGCGGAGCAACTGGGCCCGTGAGCCACAATTGCTGAGCCTGCGCGTCTGGAGCCTGTGCTCCGCAACAAGAGAGGCCGCGATAGTGAGAGGCCCGTGCACCGCGATGAAGGGTGGCCCCCGCTTGCCGCAACTAGAGAAAGCCCTCGCACAGAAACGAAGACCCAACACAGCCATAAATAAATTAATTAATTAATTAATTTAAAAAAAAATTGTTTTGCACTCTCGCCCTGCCCAGCAGAGGGCCCTGTACATATCAGGTACACAGTAAATTTTTACAAAGTCCTCATTCATTTAATAAAGTTTTTTTTTTTTTTTTTTTTACTTTAAAATCCTAGATGTGATTACTTTCATTAAGGTTTCAGAATCTGGAATGCAGGGAGATAGCCAGAAAATAAAAAGTTATTTTGAAGCATGGAAGGGAAAATTCTATCTTCCAGACATGTGGCACAGGGAAGTGGTGAAACAGGTTGGCAATGGGACCAGAATATTCAATGAAAGACTCTCTCTAGAATATTCTGTGAAAGGTATGTGGCAATTCAGGCCTTCGAAGAAGGAAGTTTTGTAGCGGGAAAAGAGATAAAGAGGACGCCATGCATGTGGACTTGAAGGACGGTAGATAAGGTACAGAAGTCAAAGGGAAGAAAGACCTCAAAGATGATCCTGGCAAAACAGCACATGAGGTTGAAATCCCTGAAGGCAGCAGCTAAGGCTGCCTCCTTACTGCTCAAAATCCTCCCCTGACCACTTTGGGTTGGGAAATTGTGGGCACTGAGCACCAGGGCCTTCCCTAGGACAGCTGTCACTCTCTGAGTGCCCCAGTCCTCATTCTAAGGTATCAATTTTCACTGTAAACTACTGCAGAAGATGGATCTGAGTCCCGTCCAGACTCCAAATTCTTTGCCAATTCTTTTCGCATGACAGGAACCCTTTTCATCTCATTTGCCTCTTTCCCCTGGGGTCAAATTACAAAAACAGACTGGCTGAAGGAGGCTCTGGCAGAAGAGAAGTTTCTGCTTCAGTGCTCTTCCTCAGACCACGAGGCTCACTGCAGTGAGGCAACGAAAATGCTGATAAGCAATTCTTGGTTTTCATTCTTATGGTAGCATCTTTAGCGAGCTTTGATTAAAAACTGACCACTTGAGTAAGCAGTAGTTCAGGCGCCACATTCAGAGCAAGGCACGTTTGCAGAGTCCTTGGTTTTGGTAGAATGACTTCGATTCTTTCTACCAAATAATGTTCCTGAGCTGAAGAGACTGGGGTTCAAACTCAGATGGCTGTTAAGAAATATTACTGTAACAAACATGCTGTGTGGATGAAAGGCTCTTGGTGCTCCAGCCAGGCATCAGGGCTGTGCCTCTGAGGTGGGAGAGCCAACTTCAGGACACTGGTCCACAAGAGACCTCCCAGCTCCACGTAATACCAAATGGCGAAAATCTCTCAGAGATCTCCAACTCAACATCAAGACCCAGCTTCACTCAACGACCAGCAAGCTACAGTGCTGGACACTCTATGCCAAACAACTAGCAAGACAGGAACACAGCCCCATCCATTAGCAGAGAGGCTACCTAAAATCATAATAAGGCCACAGACACCCCAAAACACACCACCAGACGTGGACGTGCTCACCAGAAAGACAAGATCCAACTTCATCCACCAGAACACAGGCACTAGTCCCCTCCACCAGGAAGCC
This sequence comes from Eschrichtius robustus, assembly GCF_028021215.1. Lineage (NCBI taxonomy): Eukaryota > Metazoa > Chordata > Mammalia > Artiodactyla > Eschrichtiidae > Eschrichtius > Eschrichtius robustus. Next base: position 9,639,272 of record NC_090835.1, read on the forward strand.
TACACAACCCACTGAACCAACCTTAGCCACTGGGGACAGATACCAAAAACAACGGGAACTACGAACCTGCAGCCTGTGAAAAGGAGACCCCAAACACAGTAAGATAAGCAAAATGAGAAGACAAAAAAACACTCAGCAGGTGAAGGAGCAGGGTCAAAACACACCAGACCTAACAAATGAAGAGGAAATAGGCAGTCTACCTGAAAAAGAATTCAGAATAATGATAGTAAAGATGATCCAAAATCTTGGAAATAGAATAGACAAAATGCAAGAAACATTTAACAAGGATGTAGAAGAACTAAAAAGGAACCAAGCAACAATGAAAAACACAATAAAAGAAATTAAAAATACTCTAGACGGGATCAATAGCAGAATAACTGAGGCAGAAGAACGGATAAGTGACCTGGAAGATAAAATGGTGGAAATAACTACTGCAGAGCAGGATAAAGAAAAAAGAATGAAAAGAACTGAGGACAGTCTCAGAGACCTCTGGGACAACATTAAACGCACCAACATTCAAATTATAGGGGTCCCAGAAGAAGAAGAGAAAAAGAAAGGGACTGAGAAAATATTTGAAGAGATTATAGTTGAAAACTTCCCTAATATGGGAAAGGAAATAGCTAATCAAGTCTTGGAAGCACAGAGAGTCCCATACAGGATAAATCCAAGAAGAAACACGCCAAGACACATATTAATCAAACTATCAAAAATTAAATATAAAGAAAACATATTAAAAGCAGCAAGGGAAAAACAACAAATAACACACAAGGGAATCCCTATAAGTTTAACAGCTGATCTTTCAGCAGAAACTCTGCAAGCCAGAAGGGAGTGGCAGGATATACTTAAAGTGATGAAGGAGAAAAACCTACAACCAAGGTTACTCTACCCAGCAAGGATCTCATTCAGATTTGATGGAGAAATGAAAACCTTTACAGACAAGCAAAAGCTGAGAGAGTTCAGCACCACCAAACCAGCTTTACAACAAATGCTAAAGGAACTTCTCTAGGCAAGAAACACAAGAGAAGGAAAACACCTACAATAACAAACCCAAAACATTTAAGAAAATGGGAATAGGAATATACATATCAATAATTACCTTAAATGTAAATAGATTAAATGCTCCCACCAAAAGACATAGACTGGCTGAATGGATACAAAAACAAGACCCGTATATATGCTGTCTACAAGAGACCCACTTCAGACCTAGAGACACATACAGACTGAAAGTGAGGGGATGGAAAAAGATATTCCATGCAAATGGAAATCAAAAGAAAGCTGGAGTAGCAATTCTCATATCAGACAAAATAGACTTTAAAATAAAGACTATTACAAGAGACAAAGAAGGACACTATATAATGATCAAGGGATCGATCCAAGAGGAAGCTATAACAATTGTAAATATTTATGCACCCAACATAGGAGCACCTCAATACATAAGGCAAATACTAACAGCCATAAAAGGGGAAATCGACAGTAACCCAATCACAGTAGGGGACTTTAACACCCCACTTTCACCAATGGACAGATCATCCAAAATGAAAATAAATAAGGAAACACAAGCTTTAAATGATACATTAAACAAGATGGACTTAATTGATATTTATAGGACATTCCACCCAAAAACAACAGAATACACATTTTTCTCAAGTGCTCATGGAACATTCTCCAGGATAGATCATATCTTGGGTCACAAATCAAGCCTTGGTAAATTGAAATCGTATCAAGTATCTTTTCCGACCACAACGCTATGAGACTAGATATCAATTACAGGAAAAGATCTGTAAAAAATACAAACACATGGAGGCTACACAATACACTACTTAATAACGAAGTGATCACTGAAGAAATCAAAGGGGAAATCAAAAAATACCTAGAAACAAATGACAATGGAGACACGACGACCCAAAACCTATGGGATGCAGCAAAAGCAGTTCTAAGAGGGAAGCTTATAGCAATACAAGCCTACATCAAGAAACAGGAAACATCTCGAATAAACAACCTAACCTTGCACCTAAAGCAATTAGAGAAAGAAGAGCAAAAAAACCCCAAAGCTAGCAGACGGAAAGAAATCATAAAGATCAGATCAGAAATAAATGAAAAAGAAATGAAGGAAACAATAGCAAAAATCAATGAAACTAAAAGCTGGTTCTTCGAGAAGATAAACAAAATTGATAAACCATTAGCCAGACTCATCAAGAGAAAAAGGGAGAAGACTCAAATCAATAGAATTAGAAATGAAAAAGGAGAAGTAACTACTGACACTGCAGAAATACAAACGATCATGAGAGATTACTACAAGCAACTCTATGCCAATAAAATGGACAACTTGGAAGAAATGGACAGATTCTTAGAAATGCACAGCCTACCGAGACTGAACCAGGAAGAAATAGAAAATATGAACAGACCAATGACAAGCACTGAAATTGAAACTTTGATTAAAAATCTTCCAACGAACAAAAGCCCAGGACCAGATGGCTTCACTGGCGAATTCTATCAAACATTTAGAGAAGAGCTAACACCTATCCTTCTCAAACTCTTCCAAAATATTACAGAGGGAGGAACACTCCCCAACTCATTCTACGAGGCCACTATCACCCTGATACCAAAACCAGACAAAGATGTCACAAAGAAAGAAAACTACAGACCGATATCACTGATGAACATAGATGCAAAAATCCTCAACAAAATACTAGCAAACAGAATCCAACAGCACATTAAAAGGATTATACACCATGATCAAGTGGGGTTTATTCCAGGAATGCAAGGATTCTTCAATATACGCAAATCAATCAACGTGATACACCATATTAACAAACTGAAGGAGAAAAACCATATGATCATCTCAATAGATGCAGAGAAAGCTTTCGACAAAATTCAACACCCATTTATGATAAGAGCCCTGCAGAAAGTAGGCATAGAGGGAACTTTCCTCAACATAATAAAGGCCATATATGACAAACCCACAGCCAACATCGTCCTCAATGGTGAAAAACTGAAACCATTTCCACTAAGATCAGGAACAAGACAAGGTTGCCCACTCTCACCACTATTATTCAACATTGTTTTGGAAGTGTTAGCCACAGCAATCAGAGAAGAAAAAGAAATAAAAGGAATCCAAGTCGGAAAAGAAGAAGTAAAGCTGTCACTGTTTGCAGATGACATGATACTATACATAGAGAATCCTAAAACTGCCACCAGAAAACTACTAGAGCTAATAATGAATTTGGTAAAGTAGCAGGATACAAAATTAATGCACAGAAATCTCTTGCATTCCTATATACTAATGATGAAAAATCTGAAAGTGAAATTAAGAAAACACTCCCGTTTACCATTGCAACAAAAAGAATAAAATATCTAGGAATAAACCTACCTAAGGAGACAAAAGACCTGTATGCAGAAAATTATAGGACACTGATGAAAGAAATTAAAGATGATACAAATAGATGGAGAGATATACCATGTTCTTGGATTGGAAGAATCAACATTGTGAAAATGACTCTACTACCCAAAGCAATCTACAGATTCAATGCAATCCCTATCAAACTACCACTGGCATTTTTCACAGAACTAGAACAAAAAAATTCACAATTTGTATGGAGACACAAAAGACCCCGAATAGCCAAAGCAATCTTGAAAACGAAAAATGGAGCTGGAGGAATCAGGCTCCCTGACTTCAGACTATATTACAAAGCTACAGTAATCAAGACAGTTTGGTACTGGCACAAAAACAGCAATATAGATCAATGGAACAGGATAGAAAGCTCAGAGATAAACCCACGCACATATGGTCACCTTATCTTTGATAAAGGAGGCAAGCATATACAGTGGAGAAAAGACAGCCTCTTCAATAAGTGGTGCTGGGAAAATTGGACAGGTACATGTAAAAGTATGAAATTAGAACACTCCCTGACACCATACACAGAAATAAACTCAAAATGCATTAAAGACCTAAGTGTAAAGCCAGACACTATCAAACTCTTAGAGGAAAACATAGGCAGAACACTCTATGACATAAATCGCAGCAAGATCCTTTTTGACCCAGCTCCTAGATAAATGGAAATAAAAACACAAATAAACAAATGGGACCTAATGAAACTTAAAAGCTTTTGCACAGCAAAGGAAACCATAAACAAGACCAAAAGACAACCCTCAGAATGGGAGAAAATATTTGCAAATGAAGCAACTGACAAAGGATTAATCTCCAAGATTTACAAGCAGCTCATGCAGCTCAATAATAAAAAAATAAACAACCCAATCCAAAAATGGGCAGAAGACCTAAATAGACATTTCTCCAAAGAAGATATACAGATGGCCAACAGACACATGAAAGAATGCTCAACATCCTTAATCATTAGAGAAATGCAAATGAAAACTACAATGAGGTATCATCTCACACCAGTCAGAATGGCCATCATCAAAAAGTCTACAAACAATAAATGCTGGAGAGGGTGTGGAGAAAAGGGAACACTCTTGCACTGTTGGTGGGAATGTAAATTGATACAGCCACTATGGAGAAGAGTATGGAGGTTCCTTAAAAAACTAAAAATAGAACTACCATATGACCCAGCAATCCCACTACTGGGCATATACCCTGAGAAAACCATAATTCAAAAAGAGTCATGTACCAAAATGTTCACTGCAGCTCTATTTACAATAGCCAGGACGTGGAAGCAACCAAAGTGTCCATCATCGGCTGAATGGATAAAGAAGATGTGGCACATATATACAATGGAATATTACTCAGCCATAAAAAGAAATGAAATGGAGGTATTTGTAATGAGGTAGATGGAGTTAAGAGTTTGTCATACACAGTGAAGTAAGTCAGAAAGAGAAAAACAAATACAGTATGCTAACACATATATATGGAATCTAAGGAAAAAAAAAAAAAAAAGGTCATGAAGAACCTAGTGGCAAGATGGGAATAAAGACACAGACCTACTAAAGAATGGACTTGAGGATATGGGGAGGGGAAGGGGTGAGATGTGACAGGGTGAGAGAGTGTCATGGACATATATACACTACCAAATGTAAAATAGATAGCTAGTGGGAAGCAGCCGCATAGCACAGGGAGATCAGCTCGGTGCTTTGTGACCATCTAGAGGGGTGGGATAGGGAGGGTGGGAGGGAGGGAGATGCAAGAGGGAAGAGATATGGGAACATATGTGTATTTATAACTGATTCACTTTGTTTTAAAGCAGAAACTAACACACCATTGTAAAGCAATTATACTTCAATAAAGATGTTAAAAAAAAAAAAGAAAACTGACCACTTGCAAAACACAGAGTTACAAGCTAGCTAATAGGCTCCTGCTTTTAAATTCGGTAACAATCTTACTAGGTAGATATTAAATGCATTGAAAGAATAAAAGAAATTAATTGAAACCAGGATGGTCTTTCCATTGGTGGTACTCAAATGATACACCATAAATCACCATTTTGTTTGTTTTAATTTTTCCAAAATGTTATTGATCATTACTTGTAGAACACACTAAAAATAAAGTCCTAGAAATATGAAATGAAAAAATGTATAAAATAAAATTTGGATTTTTTAGTATTATTATATTCAACAGACAAAGTTACTGTCAAATTGTCATGACGGTTTTGAAGTCTTTTTTTTTAATTGAAGTTGATTTACAATATTGTGTTTCAGGTGTACATTAAGGTGATTTGGTTATACCTATGTATGTATTTATATTCTTTTTTTATTCTACTCCATTATAAGTTTTACAAGGTATTGAATACAGTTCCCCGTGCTATACAGTAAATCTTTGTTGTTTATCTGTTTTATATATAATAGTGTGTATCTGTTAATCTAGTTCTCCTAATTTATCCCCCTCCTCTCCCCCTTCTCCTTTGATAACCGTAAGTTGTTTTCTATGTCTGTGAGTGTTTCTGTTTCGTAATTAAGTTCATTTGTACTATTTTTTAGATTCCACACATAAGTGATATCATATAATATTTTTCTTTCTCTGACTTACTTCACTTAGTACAATAATCTTTAGGTCCAGAAGTGCTGATTCTTAAATTTCATACTTATATTGCCACATCACAGTAACAAACACAGCTGGCAGAAGCCCACAGACCACACTTTGAGAAGTGCTCTCTGCATCACACAGATCTGAGAGCGGTGTTTCTCACACCACAGCCGACAAACAATGCTTCCACTCTCAGCTCCTACTGCTTGCCTCTCTGCGCCTTGTGAGTCAAGCAAAATTATTTTAACCCCGTGCTGAGGTTTATAGGATTTACTGGATCTGAATGCAAGCTCTACCACTTACCACTAGCGCAAGCTGAGGCAAGTGCTTCGAATTCTAAGCCTCATTTCCTTTTGGCTACAAAACTGGGACAACAATAGAACAAACTCCATAGCATTATTTCGAAGACCAAATGATTCAGTGCATGTAATATGCTTAGAATACAGTTTAGTACATTGGAAACACTCAGAATGTGTTTATTGTTACTCCTAATAATAATTATAACAAGTTATCCTCATCCTTCTCCTCTTGTCATATGTATTGCTTTTCAGTGCTGTTTTACATGTCAATAGTATCGAGGGATCTTTCTCTTTAAATCCCCACAATTTTGTATTCTTCTTTTATCTTTGTGATTTAGAAAAAATCCAACAATAAGGGAACATTTATGGAATGTTTAATCTCAATGACATTTCCGTCTCACCTCCCTCAGGGCCCCTACACAGCTCTTGCCTAAGGCTGGACACATTCCCTATTTCTTCCGTTCTTTACAGATGAGCGCAAGAAACCATGACTGAGTCTTCTTCATCTTAATCAGGTGTACCTAATCTATTCTAAACCTAGTCAGAGCTCAATAAATACTTATTGAAGTAAAGTCCCAATAACCAGTCAAACCTGGAAATCTTAGCATAAAGTATCTGCAAGGGACTAACATATAACTTTGACAGAACTCATGAACAAGTGTCTTTGCATTAGATGAACACGACCTTGTTTCTTTTTCTATAATGAACCCTTAGCCTATCCCATAGTCATTTGGGAATCAAAGATTTCTTGAAGTTTGGCCTGCCAATCAACTATCAGAGGAAGGTAACAATAGTTTTGTCATTCAAATAAAAAAGATGGCCTACTTGTCTGTAATACGAAGGTCTAGCGCTGCCTTGAATCAAGGGGCTTAATCAAACACTTCTCATGCATACCTTCCAGCTCCAAGGATTTAATGGAGTACGTGACCCATTTTTTTCACACTGTATTGCCATTAGCTAATCAGCACCCATTTTGACAAGGCAACAGGTGTAGCACAAAGAAGCCGCATTTTTGAGATACAACAGGCAATATATTCAGTGTGTTTTCTTCATATCTCAGATCCATTTAACTATTTTATCACCATATCGATCTAAAAGGATCCTTACCACATCGGTCATGCATTTTGTATATTTGTCATTAAAAGTAAAATAGTGATTCTTAACTATTTGTTACACGGAAACCAAGAAACATAAGATAAAAAAATTTTCTGTAGTCCTTGCTATCATGTAAAAATACATCTCATTAGCTACCCTAAAGTTTACTTAACAGAGGAGCCATCCATCTCCCCTTATGAACACTTAAATCCTTCTTACAGGTCCCCCACAAAATCGGTAGGAAAGCCCTCACATTGAGGAGGTGAGTTCAGTATCATAATCTAAATTTAGTCAGACTTTAGCCAGGGTGATATGATTCAAGAAACTAGCAGACCCTCAAACAAAAAGACACATTTTGAAATTCTAAGACTATCATTATCTCTCACAGTTTCTAGACACACAGTGTTAGGGGACATTTTTCACCTTTAGTAACTTGAGGTGAGACCTTTAGATATGACATAATCCAGCAGATGAATGAACACACAGACAATAACTTACCAAAAATATTTAAGGTTTCAAGGGCTTATAGAACCCCCTCTAGGACAGATGCTTTTTCTGGCTCCACTGTGAGAGTTTAGGATCACTAACAAAGCAGGAGGGGGATTATACACCAGACCCACATACAAGAGATACTGCTGGTTATTTCCAAACAGAAATCTCACCCAGATAGAAAGTGAGCATCTTACTGTCACCCAGAGTGACCCAGGACTACCAGCGGCAGCAAATCCTGATATAATGTGAATTTATCCATGAAAGGGGAAGACAGGCTTCTTCGTTTCCTTGCAGTTGTCATGGTAACAGCGGGACTGAATTTAACATTTTACTCAAGTACTTTTGTTGGTTCTCTGAGATTAAGAGATACTGAGTAAATATTAAGTATTATTATAAATCAGTAGTAATGCTTCTGCAGGTTTAACGTGACCAAATGGAATTCACTCCCGGAGGAATTCAACACTAACTTCATACATCAGCTAACTGCAGAGGCAGTTTCTTTAGTCACTGATTGATACCAACAATACAATCATTGTCAGAACAGTAAATCTGGTGTGACTCCGAATCAATAAAAATTGTACATACTTAATGCAAAGGACCTGGTCTTACTAAAAGATTCTTTCTTGTTTTATGGTTCCTTTTGTGACACATCTTTCTATCCTCAGTGGGGGAACAAGAGTTTTTCATCTATTTCTTAGACATAGCTCCCTCTAATGCAAAGGCAGTGAGTCATGAAACCATCCCAGCACTTGAGGAGAAAACACCAAGAAACCTAAGAATGCTCAGAAAGTAGAGGAAAGTGTTTCCTCACCTCTGGAACGGTGAGAGTATTTTTCCTCCTTAGTAAGAAGGACAGAAGCAGGAAGTTTTGTCCAGATGAAACTTGTTGGGTCTCTCAAGTCCTAGATGTTCCTTTGAGAGGTGTTAAAAGTTATTTTAACAGTGACAGAAAAATGCCACCTATTTGATTCCCATCAACTCTTTTCTGGCTTTTTTCCCTTAAGACTGCAATACTCTACTCCAAAGTGGAAAGCATCTTAAAAACAAATACCCAGGCATACATAAATGGGTCTAGGTAAGAAGCAAACAGAAAAAGAAAAAAAAAAAAAAAATCCACCATCCCCTGCTAACCTTTACTCAAATGAGACCCACTGACTGCTTTTTCACTGCAGAATGTGAAGCTGAATTTTTTTAAATGAACACACTGTGACTATTATCTTATGTGGAGAATGAACATTCTCTCTCACCAGGGGATCTAAAATGGAAAACCCTCCACACTCTTGAAATAAGCCTTGGACAATAATTTTAAAAGGCAAATTAAAGAAACAGTCATTTTAGTGATGTTAAACCAGCTGACAATTCACAAGCCCAGTGTCACACTAGGACTCCTAGAAAAAAAAAAAAAAATATATATATATATATATATATTTAAATCAATAGCCTTCTATTTGATGCACAAAATTCTCATTAGCAATGTCTATATTTCTCAGTTCTTCCACCTCTCAATCACTTAAACTTGCATTCTCACAACACTAAAAAGGAATTATGAGCAACTGTCTGTACTAAGTCATGCAGAAGCTCTCTCAAGGTACAAATTACTGTGGGAAAAGAGGAAGAACAGGGAGAAAAATCAGCTTGATGTCTATTACATTCCCACAGTTTCTGTTGGGTTTTTTAAAAAATTTTTTGTTATGTGTCTATTTCCATCAAACCAAAGGAACAGATCTTACATGAAAAACAATTTATGTACTTCCATCGGAATAGTATTTATACACCACTGTATTTTTCTGTAGCATTAACTATTAAATTAACATATATTAATTGCAAATTAGTTTGATTTTTTTAGTATTCATTTGGAATTTATACATATCTTTATTCCATAAGGAGAGAGTGTTAAGCATCTGGAGTGGATTTAGATTCTACACGGTCTAAAGTAGGTTATTTTTCCTCTTCCTCATCTACCTGGGGAATTATAAACATAATACAGTTTGGAAACTGTTACTCTGAAAGTTAACCATTTTGTAAAACATTTATTGACCAGCTATTCTTTTCCAATGTTGGGTTAGACTTTGAAGATATAAACATTTTTTTGAGATGTGAGAAAGTATGCTCTTCCTCCATCTTCCATACATTTCCCCAAAGGAGACTTAGCTCATCTTCCCAAAAGAAAATACTGTGGTTTAATCTACACCACTCACCCTCAGTATTTACTCCTCCTCCTTCTCTGTGGAAAAGTGAATCATTTGATTGGTATGAGTGCAAAGTACTTGGAATGTACTGGGCTGTCACTGTAGGGGAAAATTTGTGTCTCAAAACCGGATCAGGGTCTACCATGCTTCTCTCCTACTCTGTCAGCTTCTTGGATCCATAAACGTGTTTTATTTGAAAACTCCTCCCCCATAAAGGAGCTTTGGGCCAGTTTGTTAATCACTCTATCTAGACACCCACTCACAGAGGTATGCAACCAGGAACACCAAATTTCCTTCGCCACCATGTGTGGATGTGTGGTCCACATACGCCAATGAAAAGTTTCCCTGAAAATCACATATACCCACTGGAAGAAAAACTACCTTTTTACTGCAGTGTCTACTTTTGGCACGTTAGACAGTCTCATCTCCCATTCAATACTTAATTCCCATCTTGCTCTATACCTTTGGAAGCTGACCTCTATGGCCTGCACCAACTGGATTTTCTTACATTCAGTTGGGTTGGGCTCATGGGAGGCACTTGAAGATTAGAGGGAATGGAGAAAGTGGCTGGAATGTCTATTTTCCCAGTTCTCTCCCCCTGGGCTGCAGGTTGGCAGTGGCTGTGTCTTTCTACTGAAGGCCACAGCTACAGTTTGGTAGCCCTCTCTCATAACTGCAGTAGTGGATGGTTCTGGTAACCCACCCTACCATTTATTCCTTCAGCCCAGCACTGCAAGCATTCCGCTCCACACCACCACGGAGTGCCCCACCATCCCCAGTAGCCGTCTCTTAACCTGCCTGGAACTTGCAAATAGCTTCCTCGTTTAAGTCTCTTTAATCATCACTTTGACTATACCATTTCTTTCCTGCAAAGTATGTGTGTGTATATATATATATATATATGGAATATATCATATTCTAGATATATATGCCATATGATACATCATATATCTATATATATCATATGTATATATATCATATGTATATATATCATGACACTATGAAAATGAGCCTTAGTCTGAAAATGCCCACTTCATCTACCTTATAGAGAAAGCCTGCATTCAAACTAAAATCCACTGAGAGAACTCCAGCTAAGAGTTGGAGAAAAAGTGATGAATACCTAAAAACTGTTTTTTTTAGGCATGGCTACAAGTGCGCCTGAAGTCAGCAAAACCCCTGAGCATTTCAGTTATATGATTTCATACATTTCCATTTTCTTTGACGTAGTTGTCGATTGCGTTTTTGACACTGGCAACTGAAAAGAATGGAATGGAATGTATGTACTGCTGAGAACCTTCATGCTCTGCAACATCAATAATAATTATATGGTTTATGAGAAAAGGAGGTTTGACGGCAAAGCCTTCAAAACCTGTACAACTACAACTCTGTGTCTCACTCACCAGCAAACATAATCCTAATAAAAATACTATCTCATTTTTAAAAAGACACACTACACTTTCAATATAAGTAAGCCAAGGTAAGCAGTGTTGCACAAAACACTATCAAGAGAGAGTATATGATCAAAACTGGTCCTTGGAGAAGACCATGAAGTGCATGCATATCCAAGACAGTAGAACAACTGCTCCACAGTTTACTGTAACCAGCTGTGCTAGTGTACTTTCTGTTTAACTACTGTTACTGGATGGCAAAAATCCTTAATGGACTGGGGGAAAAAAGTGTATAAATCAAGGTGACTTCCATATTATGCTGACATCCTTATCCTATTTATAAGTTAACATATGGGTTAAGTCACATCGCAGAAGCATGTGTTGTACCAGAATAGACTGTAGGTCTACACAGCTATCATTTTTTTCTTTTGCTCAGTTGTTCTACCAGTGATTTAAAAGATGTATACTTTTCATTTATTTTATCAGTAATTACCTCTAAGTATTTTAAAAAACACACCTGAATTTGTTTTTCATTTCCATGCAATCTCCCAGTCTCAGATGATTTGTCATAAAAGACTTGTTTCAGCATCACAGATGCAATATCTTTATGCACCATGAATCAAAAGACATCTAAAGTGTTCTCCTATTTCTTATAATAACCACATCACAGGGTGGCAGTTGTTCTAAATAGGCTGGGGTGTGGGTTAAACTGCTCCTTTATTTTAAGTGAAAGATAATATATTCACAATATATTATGTAATCAGTATTATAGTTAAGCTTAACTGAGGTAAATACTACAAGTTGAGATATCCTGGCACAAACTGGCTGGTAGTTCACCAAACATTTTTCCTTTCTTTCTAGGCACACAGCTAGAGTATGGTCCCCAGGCTTATGTGCAATCAGGTGTGACCTTATGATTAAATTCTGGCCACTTTGGACATAAATAATGTATTATCTTTCCAGACTTGAACCATGGGTGCCTCTTCCTGGTCCACACTTCTCGTTTCCCTTTCTATCTTTCCTGCCTGCTGACAATCAGAGTGTTCTTGGGAGTCGTACGTTAAAGATGGCAGACCCTCTGTCAGCTTAGACCCCTGAATGACTGGGTGGGTCAGAGGTTCTGAACATATGTACCCACCACTTTTTATTCTACATGAGTTAGAAACCAATTCTCATTGCTTTAAATCACAGAGACTTCCAGGTTCATCTGTTACAGAAGCTTATGGTGCCTTAACTAATATATGCAGCTTCTATTGCACTTCATTAGGTTCTCATTCAAAAACTGCAAACTCAGATGGAGAACAAAAAGGTAACTTTAAAAAGTTTTTGTGTTAATTTGCAAGTAATCCAGCACTTAAGTGCATAAGGAACAGTCTGGGGTCTTTCCCAGAAGGGAGTTTCAGCTACATGCCAATAGGTTTCTTTTTTCCAGTTGATGTGTTTTAACCAAGACACTTTTGGTTGAAAGGATCATAAACCTATCCAAATTATTTCACATAAAAAGGAATTATTTTAAGGTACATAGAGTCTTACTACATTTATGGAGACTGAACTTTGCTCAAAGAAAGTACGATATGTCAGGAACTGAGGAATCTGCTGCATCTGAGGTGCAGCTAGTGTTGTTGTTGTTTTTTTTCTCCTGCTGTTTCTGCATGTTCAACCCATCCTTTCTCCAACCACTACCTTTCCCTGCTTACCCATCAGGATTATGGTCTAACATGGTGTAGGGGAACAAAATTCTGCCACCCCAAAATATGTTTCTTTGGCGTGAGGATTATTTTAGGCTGATTATTTTTAAGAAAGAGAAGACTAAGAAGATTTTCTTTTTACCTTCCCCTTAACTGCCGAAAGGAATTTAGATAAAGGGCCTGTTCCAGGAAGGGAACTATAATCAGAGGTGACAGTCATTACCTAAATTTTTAAGTTTGTTAATGATAGCCATCTAATACTGATAGACGTTGTCTGTTTTTATATAGATTAATAATTTCATTGAATTTAGATGTGGGAATACAGGAGGATTAGACAAATATGTTAAAAGTCAACTTTGTACTTGGAATCTTCTATTGCTTATTATCATTCTCAAATTATGCCTTGGGCTGACCCATTATCTGGGTCACATTTCTTCAAAACGGCACACGCTCTGGATTGATTGGCACAATTAAAGGTAGTGAATTACACTACACATCTTATATTTCTTTGCATTTATTCTAAAACGGTGTAATGTTGTAAGTATACTACGTACTGTATTCCTTAATTTATTTTGATTCTCTCTTCTTAGAATGAAACTCTGCAGCCCTACTCTCTGACTAAAATGATACAGTATCTTCTTCATGTCCACTGAACATATATATACATTATGTATGTTCAATGGTGTACACACATGTTCAATATATACTCAATATAATGCTTTCTCCTGTCCACTAACTACCCATCTCCTGACTCCCATGCTTTTTTTCCCTCATCTTCTAAGATCCTTCTAAGCTGCTTGATTCTTAACATGTTAATTTCTGCAAGAGTTCCGGTACCATCCTCCTTCCTGGAAGATCCTTTTAACATACTATATACGCAACAACGGGGAAAATTTGCTACTTTGTGTTTTAAAAGGGGGTTCAAATCCCAGCTCTCACATTTACTCTTAGTTTGAAAGACATTTACTTAACTTCCTCCAGCTTCAGCTGCCTTGCTTCAAAACTCAATGGTAGAAACAATTTGGCTAGGTGTTTTGGGTGGACAGTAAATGAGACTTGTACATGCAAAGCACCCCGTATAATAGTTCCTGTTCATTTCTTTCCCTGTCAAATCATGTTTATATCATCCAGCGTTCGGATCAAATGTCACTCCTTCTCATTAAATCTATGCTTTATCATTTTCTTTGCTGAGGTGTCTAATTCATGTGCAGTCGTAGTTGCTCCCATCAAGGAAGATCGAGACATAAAACTTTTATTATTTCCTGTCATAATTCCAAGGTCTTACTTGGGAGGTAGTGTAGTGTGGTGACTAACAATGACCAACTCCAAGTTTGAACATCAGCTTACTATCTGCAGAGACTTACACAAGTTACTTTAAGTCTCTGCCTCTCCTTTATTCATCTGTAAATGAGGGTAACGGTAGTGACATTTTCTACGAAAATTAAATGAGTTAGTTATATGTTATAAACTTTGAACAGTATCTGACACATAGCTAAAGCTCTGATAATGCTGCCTATTATTATTGTTACTGTTAGGAATATTATTATTACCATGTTTTATAGGCAACATTCACTCTATAAGTACCAAAGAACAATTCAACCAATATAAAAGGAATGCGTCCACGTCATGTTGAATTTTCACACACAGCCTTATGAGATTTATCTTACATACCCCAAATCGTAATATGAAGAATGTGATTATTCAGGAGTCTGCCCTGCATATAAATCTTAATATTTTTATGAAAACACATCACAAAATGGCTGTACTAACACGACAGGGAATTCCAAATAAAGCTTAAAGGGCATTATATTACATTCACAGAAATAGCTTGGGAGAAGGCTTATGGATTTGACGGTAATGTGTTCTATAAATCAGGCACCCAGTATGACAGTAGGCACTGTGAAAGGGGATGATACATCTCACGTGAGATGGGAAAATTGCTTGAGAGATAAACAATGATATGTGTTATAAACATATGCTTCAAAGACATTGCCTTTATCTTTCCCGATAAGATTTTTTTCTTTCCTACTTTTCACAATAGGATTAAGGCTATTTCTTCACTTACAGACACAGGGAAATATATCTAGGCAGTAAAGAAATAAGCATATTATTTTTATTTGACATGATTAATCCAAAAAGGCATTTGAGTCACTGTAATGTCAGTGGCTGCATCGAATATACACCTCAACTAGAGGGACTTAACATAAGAAAGGTTTGTTTATCATTCTTGTAACAGTTCATTAAGGATGTTCCTGATTCATGGGTGGCTCTCTTCCCCAAACTGATCGCTTCTACTGTGTTACTGGCGACTCCTACAACCAGATTCCTCTGTACTCAGTCAACAAAGAAAGAAAGGGAAGGTAGAAAAGGCACATCTGTGTCCTGCCATCTTGTCCCTACAACACTATATCCTTCCACTCTTACTCAGGAGACAAAAACTAGTCCTACAGTCCCACCCAAATGCAAGGATGCTGAGATGGTGACAGTGGCAGGAGCTGTAAAGGTAGTACCATCCGGACAGCCATTCCCAATGGTTTTATACCACACCACAGCAAGGGAGCTGGAACCCTGGTACCCTGGTCTCCTACCACAGTTAGATCAGCTAAACACTCTAAAGGAAAACACTTGTAGTTTTGAACCCAACGGCCTCGCCCATTACTTGAAGGCAATGAAAGGACAGAAATGAAGTCCAAGTGGAAGGGGCCTCCTGAGGAACTTTGTTCCACCTTCTTAGAGTTGTCCTTCTTCCCCTCAAATAATTCTGGGATAAAGGGGAAGATCTGAGGCTGGATTTTTCCAAGTATATGTACACTCGGCCCACTTCTAAGAAAAGAAAACTATTTTAGCAAGATTTAGGTTACATTTTGAGAACTCTAGCAATCTTCTGGGGAGTATTTAACACTAGTCATGATCAACAGAGCTAATATAGACAAACCTCTTAATCTTTGGAGATGTCCTTTTTCTTATCTCATGGTGAAAAAATTTGTAAAGACTTTTCCAGTTACAGTAATCTGTGAATTCAACAGTGGTTGGGAATGAAGAAGAAGGAGAGATTGTACAGAGGTAGTCTATAGTCACTCTTTAAACCCATTTCATCAATATGAAATATTTTGCTTTGGAACATTCAAAAACTAACCTCAGTCTCTCAGTCCTGTTTGGATTCACTCTGTCTTACTTAAAATATATAATAATGAAATACCAGTAAATGTACTCAAACCAAATAAACGACAATGTTGCCAACAATCAAAACTGCAGGGTCATAAGCACCTAGAAGCATAAAGACATGATGGAGAACAAAACAAAACAAAAACTCAGTGGAACCAAAGAGAGCCAAGCCTTTCCAAACCTAACATTTAATATTAATCAATGTAAGATCCTAAATTAACCAATTCACATGGAAGAAAAAGCTTTAATATAATGCTTCTGTTGACCACTTCCAAATGTAAAATGCATAGAACATAAATCTATAAATAACAAATTATTTAGTTGACACTTTCTAGAGTTAGTTTATAGACATTTTTAGAGCTAGTTACCTAGAACTACAGGTAACCTAAAGAAAGAGCACTGGATATGATCAATCATCTCACAAAAGCCAAAATGCTCAGCATCTGGGTTTCAATAAAAGGGGATCTGAATTTACAAAATATAGAATGCTTGATGTGGTTATACGCATAGAAGTTAAGGTCCGAGTGATTGGCTCGGGACTATCACCATATGCCCAGAAAATTTAATTAGGTCACAGAAGAGGAACTAACCAAATATTAATGGAAGGTCTAGAAACTGAAAGTCACATATTATACAAAACATATCCTATCCAGATATTTGATGAATCCATGGCCTTACTATTTATCATTCATTTACCTGAGCAGATCAATTGGCTAAAAAGAAATTAATCAGTAGAAGATAGAGTGCAGTGGAGATGGAGGTCATCCTAAAAATGAGGATGTGGTCTATCGTGATATAGCGATGCAATGAATTACGAATTACAATGCACATCCTAAAATCGTGTTGAGCTTCAGTTTCTCCAGCTGGAAAATTCAAATTGGAAAAAAAATTTAGCGATCAGTTCATCTTACTCCAACATCCCAGTATTCTAAAGCAGACATGCTGTAGGTCATATATTCTCTAGAAATAGCACACCGGTTTTTCTTTGTGAAATGTAATGACTTGCCACAATTCAATCATGAATAAGAAAATGCTTAATTTGTTAGAGAGAAAGCTCTTGGGCATTTTTACCTGCAATGTGAATGAGAATTAATTATTTAGGGAAAAGGTGATTCAATGTATCAAAAAATAGTAAAATAATATCTAAAGAAGAAATTTAAATCACCCATATTTCTACCACCTAGAGATAACCACTGCATTACTTTTGTACTATACTTTGAATAGGTTACTTGAAATGAAGGATCATCTATAAAACAAAGATATGTATAAATACAGGGGTAAACAGATTTCAGAGGTAATACAACTATTGTAATTAAAAGAACTTCTCAAACATTCCCTTAAGCACTTGAGAAACCTTTACTTGCATAAGAACAACCCATATGTTAATTGAAAATCATTCCAACCTACTACTTCAAACAAGTTTCTTAGGGATCTATCAGAGACAACACTTACTTTGTCAGTCTAACTTTTCATACCAAATGGTTTTGAAATGAAACGAATTTCTTTTAAGATTTTCATTAATTCACACATTTATACACACTTCCAAAGTCCAAATTGGTATATTTAATTGTAGTGTAAGATGATTTAGAAAATTAAATCAGATAAGGAAAAGAAAATGACATTTTCAAAATCTTATATCTAATAAGGACATCTATGAGGTCTACAGTAAAAGCAAGCACTAAATTATAATATTAATATAATTTAACAATTCAAATTCAAGGTAATGATGTAACAAAATATTATACTAATTTTAAAAGAAAATAATTAAGATTTCTGTCTCTTTGTTATCCTACTATTTGAAAAGAGGTGCAAGATTTTAAAAATATCTGGATGGCATATCTAATAAATACAGGTAACATGGCACGCAGAAAGTTTTCTTTGCAGACCCCGTAATGACTGGGTTGGGGTGGGAAACAGATCCCAGAGAAATGAGCAGTCATCTTCCAGAGTTGCTTCAAGAGCTGATCTAGTCCTGAGTTGCTTCTCACTTGAACAACTGGACATATTTATTCCAAGATGAGTAGCAGTGGGAACTTATTTAACAAAGACTAATGATTCTCCTGATCAGCAATGAGAGGGCCACAAGTGTGTGTAAATGCAGAATACATATATTTAAGTTCT
The DNA here is from genome assembly GCF_028021215.1 of Eschrichtius robustus. Lineage (NCBI taxonomy): Eukaryota > Metazoa > Chordata > Mammalia > Artiodactyla > Eschrichtiidae > Eschrichtius > Eschrichtius robustus. Next base: position 9,657,683 of record NC_090835.1, read on the forward strand.
TGATTTTAATGTGTAAAAGTGACAATCATCAAGTACAAATTCAACAAAATGGTCTTCCACCTATAAAATAAATGATTTAAATAAGGATGCAACCAGCTTGTTTGGCAACCTCACAGTAATTACTGGCATTAAAAATGGTTATGAGGGACTTCCCTGGTGGTCCAGTGGTAAAGAATCCGTCTTGCAATGCGAGGGACGTGGGCTCAATCCCTGGTCAGGGAACTAGGATCCCACATGCTACAAGGCAACTAAGCCCACACGCCTCAACTAGAGAGCCTCCATGCCACAAACTACAGAGCCCATGTGCTCTGGAACCCACGTGCCACAACTACACAGCCCACACGCCCTGGAACCTGTGTGCCACAACCAGAGAGAGAAAACCTGCATGCCACAACTAAAGAGAAGCCTGTGTACCACAACAAAGAGCCCGCGTGCCGCAGTGAAAAGAACCCACATGCCTCAACGAAGATCCCGCGTGCTGCAACTAAAACTCACGCAGCCAAAAACAAAAAAAAAAAGAAAAGAAACTATTTTAAAAAATGGTTTTGAAAAATAGCTAATGACAAGCAACAACCCTCCCCAGTTGGAAGGGAGGGAGGGAGGGAAAAAGAAAATCCAATGTATTATTTGCTATCATAACTATAATATTATACTAGAGAATGAATTAAAACATCATTCAAATACCATAGAAGATTTGTATTTGGTCCAAGCAAGAAACAAATGAACAAAAATGGGAAAGGCAAAAAGAGTGATTGATATCAAACCAATAACTGAACTTTTACTTTGGGGTCATGATGGGATAACAGAGACCAGATTTATACTTTATATGCTCACCTTAAGCAACAGGAAAACTGGAATATATATTTATAATTCATATGAATAGATGTGAAAGTAAGTATTTTTATGAGTATATATACATATGCATACAATACATGTATATTCATACACCATATATTGGCTTGGCCAAAAAATTCGTTCGGGGTTTTCCTGAAGGAATTTTTGGCCAACCCATATATACATACACATGTATGGTGTATGAAGCAAACTTCAAAAAAAGTAAATGGCTTTCAAGTAGCTGTGCACCAGAACAAAATCCTACACTAATGAAAAGAATACAACAAATCTGGCAACAAACAAAGTAAACTATGCAATGTCCAGCAGCAATCGCAATTTTAAAAATTAAAAAAAAATGTGAAGTTCAAATTCAGTACATTTGCAGAATACAAAATTAATACACAAAAATCAGTTGTGTGTCTATACACTAATAAACTATCAAAAAGAGAAATTAAGAAAAAATCTTATTTACAATTGAATCAAAGGGAATAAAATACCTACAAATAAATTTAACCAAGGAGATGAAAGATTTGTACGCTGAAAACTATAAGATAATGACGAAACTGAAGAAGACACAAATAAATGGAAAGCTATTCCATGCACATGGACTGGAAAAATTAATATTGTAAATATTTCCACAGTATACAAAGAAATCTACAGATTCAATGCAATATCTATCAAAATTCCAATGACATCTTTCACAGGAATAAAAGAAACTATCCTAAAATTTATATGAACCACAAAAGACTCCAAATAGCCAAAGCAACCCTGAGACAGAAGGACAAAGCTAGAGGCATCAACTCTCCTGATTTCAAACTATATTACAAGGCTAGAGTAATCAAAATAGTATGATATTGGCATAAAAACAGACATACTGACCAATGGAACAGAATAGAGAGCCCAGAAATAATCCCACACGTATATGGTCAATTATGCCATGGGGGAAGTATAATCTCTTCAATAAATGGTACTGGGAAAACTGGACAGCCACGTTGAAAAAAAAAAAGAAACTGGACCCCTATTTTTATACCATACACAAAAATCAACTCAAAATGGATTAAAGACGTGCACGTTAAGACCTATAACCACAAAACTCCTAGATGAAAACATAGGCAATAAGTTGACATAGGCCTTAGCACTGAAATTTTAGAGCTGACTCCAAAAGAAGGGCAACAAAAGAAAAAAAAAATCAACAAGAGGGACTACATTGAATTAAAAAGCTTCTGCACAGCAAAGGAAACCATCAACAAAATGCAAAGGCAACCTATGCAATGGGAGACAATCTTGAAGAACCATATACATATTTTCCTTGTCTTACAAAGGGGTATATCCCAATAAACCGATAAGTTGAAAATAGCCTAAGTCAAAAATACACTTGATACATCTAACCTACCAAACATTTTAGCTTAGCCTTGCCTACCTTAAACGTCCTCAGAACACTTATATTAGTCTACAGGTGGGCAATATTATCTAATACAAAGATTACTACACAATACAAAGTTGGATATCTCACGTAATTTATTGAACACTGTGCTAAAAGGGAAAAGCATACAGAATGGTTGTAATTGTGTCAGTTGTTTACCCTGGTGCTCGTGTGGCTGACTGGGACCTGAAGCTTGCTTCTGCTTCCCAGCATCATAAAAGAGTATCATATTGCACATCACTGGCCAGGAAAAGACAAAAATTCAAAAAGTACGGTTTCTACTCAATGCGTACTGCTTTCTTACCATCATAAGTCAAAGTGTCATAAGGTGAACCATCATAAGTAGGGAACCATCTGTATCTGATAAGGAGTTAATATCCAAAATATATAAAGAACTCATACAGCTCAATAGCAAAAACAAATTCCAAATTAAAAAATGGGCAGAATCAACATTTTTCCAAAGATGACACCCAAATGGCCAACAGGTATATGAAAAGGTGCTCAATATTATTATTCATGAGAGAAATGCAAATCAAAACCACAATGAGGTATCACCTCACAACTGTTAGAATGTCTATCTTCAATAAGACAAGTGTTACTGAGCATATAGAGAAAAGGGAACCCTTGTGAACTTTTGGTGGCAATGTAAATTGGTGTGGCCACCAGGGAAAACATTATGAAAGTTCCTCAAAAAATTAAAAATACTTAGAACTACCATATGACCCAGCAATCCCACTTCTGAGTAGTACCTCCAATGGAAATGACAACAGGATATTGAAGAGATCTGCACTCCTATGTTCATTACAGCATTATTCACAGTAGTCAAGCTATGGAAACAATCTAAGTCTCCATCAATAAATGAATGGATAAAGAATACGTAAGATATATATTTTACAGTAATGAGAGAGAAGAAAATCTTGCCACTTAGTACAACACAGATGGACCATTAGGGCATCAGGCTAAGTGAAATAAGCTAGACAGAGAAAGACAAATACTGAGTGGTATCATTCATAGTATCCCTTACATATGGAATCTTAAAAAAAAAAAAAAAGTGTAACTCACTGAAACAGAAAGTAGAAAAGTGGTTACCAGCAGCTGGGGATGGGGGAAATAGGTAGAAGTTGGTAAAAGAAAACAAACTTTCATCTATAAGATGAGTAAGTTCTGAGGATCTTATATAAACATGGTGACAATAGTTAATAACACTTTATTTTGTAATTGAAATTTGCTAAGAGAGTATACTAAAATGTTCTCACGAAAACCAAACAAAACATAAATATGAGAGATGATGAATGTGTTGATTAACTTGATGGGAGAATTCTTTTACTACGTGTATATATTACATTGCTATGACGTACACTTTAAATCAATTTTTTTTTTTTAATTACACTATACTAGGTGTGCTTTATTTATTTATTTATGGCTGTGTTGGGTCTTCGTTTCTGTGCGAGGGCTTTCTCTAGTTGCGGCAAGCGGGGGCCACTCTTCATCACGGTGCGCAGGCCTCTCACTATCGCGGCCTCTCTTGTTGCGGAGCACAGGCTCCAGACGTGCAGGCTCAGTAATTGTGGCTCACGGGCTTAGTCGCTCCGTGGCATGTGGGATCTTCCCAGACCAGGGCTCGAACCTGTGTCTCCTGCATTGGCAGGCAGATTCTCAACCACTGCGCCACCAGGGAAGCCCTGACGTACACTTTAAATATCTTAGACTTTTATTTGCCAATTATACCCAAAAAAAGTTGAAATTAAAAAAAAAACCTGATTAAAAAAATGGGCCAAAGACCTCACCAGACACCCCACCAAAGAAGATTTATAGATGGCAATTAAGCATATGAAAAGATGCTCCACATCATATATCATCAGGGAAACGTAAATGAAAACAACAATGAGATATCACTACATACTTATTAGTGTGTGACGAAAACCTGGAACACTGATAGCACCAAATGCTGGGAGTATTTGGATCAACTGCAGGGCCTCTCATTCATTGCTAGTGGGAATGCAAAATGGTAGGCACACTTTGGAAGGCAGTTTGGTGGTTTCTTACAAAACTAAACATACTTTTACTATATGATCCAGTAACTGCACTCCTTGGTATTTACCCAAAGAAGCTGAATGTGTGTGTCCACACAAAAACCTGAACGAGAATGTTTATAGCAGCATTATTCATAACTGCCAAAACTTAGAAGCAACCAATGTGTCCTTTAGTAAGTAAATAGATAAATAAGTTGTGGTACATCTAGACAACAGAATATTTGAGGCTAAAAAGAAATGAACTAAAGGCCGTGATAAATATGGAGGAAGCTTAAATGCATATTATAAGTGATAGAAGCCAATCTGAAATGGTTAATTCCAACTGCATGCCATTCTGAAAAAGGTAAAACTGTGAAGACAGTAGAAAGATATATGAATGGCAAATAAGAATATGAAAAGATTCTTAACACAATTAAGCCTTAAGATGCAAATTAAAACTACAATGAAATACCACTACACACCAACTAGAACGACTAAAATTAAAAAAAGAAAAAGCAAGTGTCTTTGAGGATACAGAAAAACTGTTACTCATATGTTGCTGGTTGGAATGCAAAACGACATAGCCACTTTGGAAAACAGATTAGCAGTTTCTTGTAAAGGTACACATGCACTTAAAATAAAACCCAGCAATACACGACTAGGTATTTACCCAAGAGAAATTAAGACATATGTCCACTTAAAGATTTGTTCAAAAGCCTTTATAATAGCTTTACTCTTAATATCCAACTGTGAAGAACCCAAATGCCCAGCAAGTAGTGAATACATAAACCACAAACTATGGTGTATCTAAACAATGCAATACTACTTAGCAGTACAAAGAAACCACCTTCTAATACTTGCAATAACATGGATGGATATTGAAATTATTAAACTGAATGAAAGAAGCCAGACAAAAAGATTACACACTGTTTGATTTCATTTACGGAGAAGGCAAAACTGCAACAAGAGAAAGCAGACCAGTGGTTACTAGGGTCTGTCGGTGGGGGAGGGAATTGAATTCAGAGGAGGACAACAAAGAAATTTAGAGGATGATGGAAAAGTTCTATATTTTGATTGTGATGGGGATTTGGATTTTCAAATCTTACAGAATTATACAATAAAGTTGGTGACTTTTGTATGTAAATTATACTTCAATTAAACTAATGAAAATAGAAGAAAAAAATCAATGTCTGAAAGCTAATCTTAAATACTTAGATTTGGACAATCCTCAAAGAGTCCAATAAGTAAACTATTACATGAAACTTTTTTTTTTTTTTTGTACTCTTGTTAAGCAGAGAACTGAGCAGGATGGATAGTTCTGACCAGCATAGTACCTCAGGTAAGGAAGATGCCAAATTAAAAATCAAGGCAGGGGGAAGAGCCAAGGTAGCAGTGTGGGAAGATGCGGAGTTAGCGTCTCCCAACAACTAGGGTGACTGCTGGCCGCTGGTGGGGGACCCTGACCCCCAAGGAGACGGAAGGAACCCCAGAGTGAACCGGTAGGATGTAGGGGGACCGAGGGGGGAGGAGAAGTGGAGGCCAGACAAGATCGGCGTCCCTGAGGCCAGGGAGATCAGGAGAGGAAGGCGGGAGGGGCCCTCCAGGAGGAGCAGGAGAGGAGTAGAGGGCGACTGCCCTGCCTACTGGGGCCCGGAGAGCCTGCTGAGCTCCCAGGCCGATCCCCCACCCTCCAAAGTCCCCTCCAGGCCACGTGGGTCCTTGAGGGCATAGGAGGGAGGCCAGGGAGATGAAGAGAGGCAGGCGGGGGGGGGGGGGCCCTGCAGGAGGAGCAGAAGAGGAGAGGAGGGCATTTGCCCTGCCCACTCAAGCCCAGGAAGCCTGCTGGGCTCCCAGGTGAGGTCCCCTGCCCTCTGAGACCAGGGGTGGGGGGCACGCCTGGGCCCCTTCTGTTCCTTGAGCTTAAACCCCACCTCCCACAGCTCCCAGGGCCATTTCCAGCCCTGTGGGTCCTGAGCATTGGCCCCGCCCACTGCCCAAACCTCACCCTGGCTTAGGCCCTGCTCTCCACAGCCAAGGCCTTTCCTCACCCCCCACCCCCTTTTTTTTTTCTTTTCCCTCCACCTCATTTTTACTACTGTGGTACTGATGTACCATCCGGTTGTTGATTCATCTATATTTTTATTTTTACATTCTTTCTAACATATCTGTTAGGTTCCTAGTCTAATTTTATTTTTTACTTTGTTATTGTTCTTTTTGTTTTTTGCCACCCCACATGGCTTGTGGGATCTTGATTCGAGAGCCTGGGGTCGGGCGGAAACTCCTCGGTGGGAGCTCCGCATCTGAACCACTGGACTAATGGGCATAGAGGGAACCTACCTCAACATAATAAAGCCCCTATATGACAAACCCACAGCAAGCATCATACTCAATGGTGAAACACTGAAAGCATTTCCACTAGGATCAGGAACAAGACAAGGATGCCCACTCTCAGCACTCTTAGTCAACACAGTTCTGGAAGTCCTAGCCACAGCAATCAGAGAAGAAAAAGAAATACAAGGAATGCAAATTGGAAAAGAAGAAGTAAAACTGTCACTGTTTGCCGATGACATGATACTATACATAGAAAATCCTAAAGATGCCACCAGAGAACTACTAGAACTAATTAATGAATTTGGTAAGGTTGTAGGATACAGAATGAATGCACAGAAATCTCTGGTATTCCTATACACTAATGATCAAAAATCAGAAAGAGAAATTAAGGAAACACTCCCATTTACCACTGCAACAAACAGAATAAAATACCTAGGAATAAACCTACCTAAGGAGGCAAAAGGCTTGTACTCAGAAAACTATAAAACACTGATGAAAGAAATCAAAGATGACATAAACAGATGAAGATATATACCATGTTCTTGGATTGGAAGAATCCATATTGTGAAAATGACTATACTACCCAAAGCAATCTATAGATTCAATGCAATCCTTATCAAACTACCAATGGCATTCTTCACAGAATTGGAACAAAAAATCTTACGATTCATATGGAAACACAGAAGACCCCAAATAGCCAAAGCAATCTTGAGAAAGAAAAACGGAATTGGAGGAATCAGGTTCCATTACTTCAATCTATACTTCAAACTATACCACATTACTTCAAACTCTACCACAACGCTACAGTAATCAAGAGAGTATGGTACTGGCACAAAAACAGAAATATAGATCAATGGTACAGGATAGAATGCCCAGAGATAAACTCACGCACATATGGGCACCTAATTCACGAAAAAGGAGGCAAGAACATACAATTGAGAAAAGACAGCGTCTTCAATAAGTGGTTCTGGGAAAACTGGATAGCTACATGTAAAAGAATGAAATTAGAACACTCCCTAACACCATACACAAAAATAAACTCCAAATGGATTACAGACTTAAACGTAAGACCAGACACTATAAAACTCTTAGGGGAAAACCTAGGAAAAACACTCTTTGACATAAACCACAGCAAAATCTTTTTTGACCCACCTCCTAGAGTAACAGAAATAAAAACAAAAATAAACAAATGGGACTTAAACTTAACGGTTTTGCCCAGCAAAGCAAACCATAAATAAGACAAAAAAGACAACCTTCAGAATGGGAGAAGATATTTGCAAATGAAACAACAAAGTATTAATCTCCAAAATATGCAAACAGCTCGTGGAGCTCAATATCAAAAAAAAAAAAAAAAAAAAAAAATCCAGTTAAAAAATGGGCAGAAGAACTAAATAGACATTTCACCAAGGAAGACATACAGATGGCCAAGAGGCACTTGTAAAGATGCTCAAGATCACTAATTGAGAAATGCAAATCAAAACCACAATGAGGTATCATTTCACGCTGGTCAGAATGGCCATTATCAAAAAAGCTAGAAACAATAAATGCTAGAAACGGTGCGGTGAAAAGGGAACCCTCCTACACTGTTGGTAGGAATGTAAATTGATACAACCACTATGGAAAACAGTATGGAGGTTCCTTAAAAAACTAAAAACAGAACTACCATACGACCCAGCAATCCCACTACTGGGCATATACCCTGAGAAAACCATAATTGAAAAAGAGACATGCACCACAATGTTCACTACAGCACTATTTACAATAGCCAGGACATGGAAGCAACCTAAGTGTCCATCGACAGATGAATGGATAAAGAAGATGTTGGCACATATATACAACGGAATACAACCATAAAAAGAAATGAAACTGAGTTATTTGTAGTGAAGTGGACGGACATAGAGTCTGTCATACAGAGTGAAGTAAATTTGTAGTGAAGTGGACGGACACAGACTCTGTCATACAGTGAAGTGAGTCAGAAAGAAAAAAAAAATACCGTACGCTAACGCATATATGTGAAATCTAAAAAAAAAAAACAAAAAATGATACCGATGAACCTAGCTGCAGGGCAGGAATAAAGAGGTAGACATAGAGAATGGACTTGATCACATGGGGTGGGAGGGGGAAGCTGGGGCGAAGTGAGAGTAGCATCGACATATATACACTACTGAATGTAAAATAGTTGGCTGGTGGGAAGCAGCAGCATAGCACAGGGAGATAGGCTCCAGAGCTTTCCGATGACCTACAGGGGTGGGATAGGGAGGATGGGAGGGAGGCTCAGGAGGGAGGGGATATGGGGACATGTGTATGCATATGGATGATTCACTTTGTTGTGCAACAGAAACTAACACAGTATTGTGAAGCAATTATACTCCAATAAAGATTAAAAAAAAAAAAAATCAAGGCAAGCAAACTCCAAGGCAAACAATCATTTGCAACAATCATTCATTCAAAAAAATTTTTTTTTTGGTCTAAATATTCTGTTACTTCCTCATAATTGGGAAGCTCCAAAATTAGACCCCTGAAGCAAAGTATAAGGAGAAAGAAAATTTGTAAAGCAATGAGATCACTTTTCCCTAATGTGATTCCCTAATAATGATTTATTAATTTATTAGGTTAGGACTCTGCTTCCATGAAGGGGGTGGGGACCAACATCTTGCCTTCTGGCATAAGGAATTAAAAATTAACTCACAAAAATATCATTTATAGCTGAGCAAGTTAATTAGATTAGATTTATTTAGTTTCCAAACTATTAAATAAAGTTGCCCATTGATGTTGAGATTATAGGTTGATCTGACAGGTCAGCAACTCTTCCTATTTTCATTAGTTATTCTGAATGCTTCTAGAAATATTGTTCTGGCTGAAATCAATAGGAGCCATTGCAGAATACAAGAAATGCTCTTGCATTAAAAAGGCATTTTAAATTGCTGAATTCATTTGAATCTCTAAAAAACTTAAACCAATCTTTTAAACTATGGGCACAAGGAGGTGGGAAAAAAGAGACAGCTTCGGGCTTCCCTGGTGGCCCAGTGGTTAAGAATCTGCCTGTCAATGCAGGGCACACGGGTTCGAGCCCTGGTCTGGGAATATCCCACATGCCGTGGAGCAACTAAGCCCGTGAGCCACAGCTACTGAGCCTACGCGCCTGGAGCCTGTGCTCCGCAACAAGAGAGGCCGCGACAGTGAGAGGCCCACGCACTGCGATGAAGAGTGGCCCCCGCTCGCCCCAACTGGAGAAAGCCCTCGCACAGAAACGAAGACCCAACACAGCCAAAAATAAATAAATAAATAAATTTATTAAAAAAAAAAAAGAGAGAGAAAGTTTCATGGTTACCTAATTCCTTTGGACACTTTATAGGCTACAAGGCTATGGGAAGGTCTGTGCTGAGTGATGTGTGCAATGGGATGTCTCTTCACATGCCACACTTTCCTAACTGTGGAATTTTCCGTGGACCCACTTTTTCAAAGAATTTCCTTCAGGAGTGGTTTCAGTTAAAAGGAAAAACTCATCCCAAACTCAACTGCTTATATGTTCCACAGCTAGACTCTCTTCTGAACTTCCAGATTTTCACATCTGGAGATGCGCTACCTGAGGGCCTGAAAGACAGAAGTGAAGGTTCTCGTGGACTGCCGTCTTGGATTCAGCTTCACAATTATCTTCCCTTAAAATTTGTTGGGAACTTTACTACCATGTTCAGCTGAGCAGGAATTTATGTTCTTCTACTCACTGGATGTGAACCACCCTGAAGTTCAGGCCAACCGTTATTTTCAATGAACTAATTAATCTCACAGGGTTGGGGTGAACATCAAATGAGAAAATGTCTAAGTATTTTTGTAAAATTTAAAGGATCTTTGATAAGGAACTTTCCTGCCCAAGATGAAGCCTTTGATTCTGTACATCTTGTATTGTAAGCCCCATGTCTCCTCAATTGCAAACACCTGTCAGATTTTTACCTTAAATTTGCCATCGCAAAACTAAGGAAATATATGTACATGTATGTATGTGTGAAGGTACGCATTTTCTACATATATAGGACATTGTAAAAATGGGGAAAAAGTAAGTTTTAATACTTCTACTCACACTCTCCTGGGGAGCTTTCACATGTGGACACATTTAACCAAATATAAAACAAATAGAATTCTGATTTCAAAACAACTGAAAGTTTCTTTCAACTGGCATCTAACTGGTGAAGAATCAAACACTGTGGAGGAAAGAGTAAACATTCATAAGTTGAATCCTACTGTAACAACAAGACAGGCTGGGTGCTTCCAATTCCGGCAGATGACCACATTACATAAGCAATATTCAATACAAAAACATTTCTGTACAAATTACAGGAGAGTAAATTGGAATGAATGCTTGTGGATTCCGCCCCCCCTGCATTTAGGTTATGATTTAATTTGCCTCTGAGGTTATTAGCTGTACCTGTGAAAAAGACATGTGGATTTACTTTCCACAACTTTATTAGATTCTCTTAAACAATCTACTTGGTCATTGATCGCTCTTAAAATATTTACATTAAGGGAGATATGTGAGGTGATTATATTAGATAAAACCTGGGTTTAGAGATGAAACTATCATGGATTTAAATTTCATTCCTAACCTAAGCAGTTGTGAGTCACTCAAGATTTATAAACCTTGAGAGTCACTGAAGATTTATAAACCTTGATTTCTTCATAAGTGGAACAGGATTCCCTTATATTAGTGAAGTTGGCATTGAACAGTTTGATGCATGCAGGCTTCTGGTTGAGAGCAGACTTCCATGTCAGTTTTCTTCTTTCTTCATTAGCAGAAGAGTCTTCTGTTTCACAAAAGGCCACATGGGTGAGGTCCACAGAAAATTCCAGTCTTGAAAGAGTGGAGTATGAAGAGACATCCCATTGCACACATCACTCAGCACAGACCTCCCCACAGCCCGTAGTCTTCCAATCTCACCCCTGCGCTAATTCAGTACCACCCTAGCAGCAGGAGTGGAATTTACAACTATCAAACAGAGGCATGTGACTTCTCTGTTGAAACCCCCCAATGGCTGTGATCCTGGATAAAGACAAAACACTGCAGTAGGGTGGAATCTCTACTTTCCGTGTCCATGGCCTCTCACGATGAACTAGGTTGGTGTGCAGTTTTTGAACAAGCCACGGCCCCGCCTCCTCCATGACAGAACCCTGGACAGGCAGCTTACTTTGCATGGGGCACGTGCTCACCCAGGCCCCCAACCTCCCTTAATTAACTCCTTACTTATCAGTTAGCTTTCAGCTCAATAGACAGGAAGGGGCCCTGAACACCTAGTTGGCCGAGTTTCCTTTGCATAATTTTTCCTCTACATGTTTCTCAGGACATAATTCTATGTTTATCCTTGTGGGGTGATTTTATTAATAGCTGCCTCCCTCCCTGTGTGTGTTGCATGCTGTGTGAAAACAATAGTGTCTGGTTGGGGTCCCCATTTACTTCAGGTGCCTAACAGAGGCTGGGAACAGAGTGAGCTCTCAATCAATACTTGTTTAATGACCAAGTATGGGAAGAACACATGGACATGGATGAAGGAGTTACTTCATTTCAGGATTTTAATATGTATTTAATCCCTGAGTAATCACACTATGATAATTCACTTAAGTTCCAGAAGCATACTTTCCTTTATCTAACTGAGGAAAAGAATCCTTAAGGGAAAGAAATTGTACAGGCGAAATAAAGCTTGTCTTTCTAAACCTATAAACCTTATTTAATTCTAATTAAGTTAATACACCCCAATGCTGCTGCTGCTGCTGCTTTTCTTTTTCCTTTGAACAAATAACCTGCACCTACTTTGGTCAGCAAAACAAAAATACAAGCATCAATTTAGCATTAATTTCAATTAACTATTATTTAATGTGAACACTTCAGACACTGATTTTAATGGCAAAGTATTGATTTTGTGTATGTCTCAGTATACACAATATCACAACAAACAAGGATGAAAAAGCTATTCAACTCTCCCATGTCAGATGCTAACCCAACTCTGAGTTATGGGCTTTGACATTTTATAAAAAGACAATGACTCAGTTATGCTTGGCTCAGGAGGGAGCAAATTTGGAATGTAATCTGTTACTTTGCTTATCTCTTATGCTTGACAGTGTAAGTCAGAGATAATTAAAAATATAGGAAATCAAACTTTGTGGAGGACTTTAATATTCCAAGAACTTGAGGCACACATTCAGCTGCGTTCCATTTCATTGCAGTCCTGAACTCAGAATAAAGATCATTAATTATGTTCATGTCAGAGGAAGTTATTTAACATCAAAATCTTCACATTGCCAATACCTAGCATCAAGAAAGTACAGCTGAAAAGAAATATAATTAAGCAGCAAGGGTCTGAATTACACTGGTAGAATTGGGAATTTGAAGTCTCACAGAAATTTTCAAAATAAACAGATTTTTAAGAGCAAAATCATCCTTGTAGTCCATACAGATACTCTGTGAAAGATCACCCAAGCTTTAGGACAATGTTGACCCAAAAGCCCCTTCCAGAATCTTCTTTAAACAAGGAGTCTACATTACAGTGAGGTCTTTCTATTATTACTAAGGATTAAACAGTCTTTGAGCAGAATCCAGAACACAGCGTTCCATTGTGCAACAGCTCCCTAATCGGGGAGGGATTTACCTAAATATAAGGGACCACTTATTCATTCATGATGTAAACCTTCATTATCAACCTCTAGAAGAAGTTCTGGCTGAAGATGTAGAGGCCTGGAGGATTATTCTGACTTTGTCACTTACTTGCAGTCACCTTGAGCAAGTCACTTCACCTTTCTTGCTCTTGGTTTTCCACTGGCAGGAGAGATGGGGGTTGGACTGGCTGACTCCAACAAGATGCCAAGCTCACTTTTAAATTCAGACATTATTTCCCAGTCACATGGTAGCTCTGACCATTCACGCTGGATTTGGGTAACAACAATTCTCTAGTACTTACATGTTTACTGTGTATTACAAGTGTTGACAAACTTTTCCTATAAAAGGCCAGATAGTAAATATTTTCAGCTTTTTAGGCCGTAGAGTCTCTGTGTCACAACTACTCAATTCTACCATTCTTTTGTAGAGCAAAAGCAGCCATTGAAAATACATTAGTGAGTTGTTTTCCAGTAAAACTTTATTTACAAAAACAGGTGGTAGGCCAGATATGACCCATAGACTGGATTTTTCCAGCCCCCGGTGTATACCATACAACTAGGATGATGGATTTGCAGATAAAAAACCTCAATTCTATCCCTAGACCCACCCAAATGGCTCAGACATATTTAACCAATATTTCTATTCCTCTTTTCAGAGTTCATTTCCTTATCTCTCACTCATTCTTTTTTTTTTTTTTTTTAATTTTTTATAGCTACTTTATTTATTTATTTATTATTTTTATTTTTGGCTGTGTTGGGTCCTCGGTTCGTGCGAGGGCTTTCTCTAGTTGCGGCAAGCGGGGGCCACTCTTCATCGCGGTGCGGGGACCGCTCTTCATCGCGGTGCGCGGGCCTCTCACTATCACGGCCCCTCCCGCTGCGGGGCACAGGCTCCAGACGCGCAGGCTCAGTAGTTGTGGCTCACGGGCCCAGCTGCTCCGTGGCATGTGGGATCTTCCCAGACCAGGGCTCGAACCCGTGTCCCCTGCATTAGCAGGCAGACTCCCAACCACTGCGCCACCAGGGAAGCCCCATTCTTTATTTATATACTGCTCTGCCTTTCTCTTTCTTTACAAAAGCCACTTCGCTGCTCTTACAGATTTACTCCCCAGAATTCATTGGAAAATAGTTCATAACAAAAATGCGATACTTTCTGGCAATGATGGATCCAAAGGCTTCCACGTCAGATTATCCTTTCCAGAAACTAAAGTTTTACCAACCAGATAAGGTTTTGCCTCTCAACGCTTGTAAAGGAATCCATTATTTCTCTCTTCAATAATCTGCGTCTAGGCTCACTCACTTACTGGACTTTACCTCTCAGAATAAACCTTTCAGAGAGGACAGCTAGCTACCCATATAACCTGTATATGCCTCTTCAAGGGGAATGCCTGGTATAAAATATACTGGAAATGACAAAATTGCAAACCAGAAATATGCAACAAATCTGGCTGTTGCTAGATTCAGAAAAAGACAGTAAGCAAAGGCAAAATCTGAAAAAAAGAGTCCTCTTCCCACCATATCAATCCCCAAGTGCAAGCAGAGTGCTAACAACTTCGTGTGGTTTCTCATGTTGAAGAAATGTTGATAGAAATGTTGATATTTGGACAGAAGCGATAAACACTGTGACATATAAATTATCTGTAATGAGTCAAGCTTCAGCTCCCCAAACTCCCTGCTAACTGCTCACATTCACAACCTTCAAACTCACCTCAGGGTCCAGTTTAGGAAAGTCTGCAAACAGTGCAACCAGCAACACCTTCAGATCCTAATGGGCACCTCGAGAGCAAGGTCTCCTGCAACGCTGTCCCTCCTGAGGGGCAGTAGAAAGGAAAAGGAGAAAGAGGGAATCTACCCAGCTATTTGAGAGGATTACTCATCCAACACTTGGGTTAGTTTCTTTGAGTTTTTAGGACCTTCTTTATCTTGAGAAACATACAACAGGCTCATGAGTCAGACAAATCTGAGTGAGAGGGTAACATAAGGCTTTGTCCAGCCACCAAACTGGGAAGGGCCACCTACAGGCAAATGAGGAAAAAGTCCATTATATCAGCGCCCACCTACATCAGAGTGATGCTCACTTTTGCTGTGCAGTGCACAAAAGGAGGGGAGAGATAAACAAAGGATGGAGACATGCAAGTATAACCAAAAAAATAAACATGCTAGAAACTCTCAGCAGTGTGCCAAATAGGAAGAGCAATCTAAAAAGCCTTCTCTTCTGTGGTTGAATCTGGCTAGATGCTCATTGATTCCTCTTTCCTCCCCATGGTCTCAAAGAAAGGAGCCCCAGGCTCTCTTCCATGTAAGATGGACCCTTGAAATTTGAGGTTTCTTGCATTCTCTCTTTCCTTGTTGCCCAGGCAAATGCAGAAGATTCAGGAAGAGGTTCTGTAAGATGCCAGTATCACAAGATGGAAAGCAATTCACATTGAAGGCTGTCTGTCAAACATCTGATTAGAATTTGTATGCTTTGATGTTACATCATGGAGATTTTGTGCAATTTATTACAGCTGATGTTAACAGCCATAACATCATACTTAGGAAATTCAACCTTATGACATTTCCCAGTAATGAACAAGGACAGGTTACCCTTCAAAAGCACACCGCATTAGCACACGGCACTAGTGGTCCCAAGCGCACTTGAGAATAGCTCTTACAAAACTTTGTCTATTTGTATGTAACTGAGTTTCCATACTGAAAGCTAAACAGCGAAAGAAAAATAGGCTATTGAGCTACTGATGCAACAATAAGTATCAACAGAATCGGAGTTAAATATTTCAACTTATTTCACCTCAAAAGTTTGTCAAGACATAATAAGAATAATAAATGACCTGCAAATTGGGCTTTATAAAATAAATATCAATGCAAGTTCAGTGAAGAGATGGAAAGAAATCTTTATGAGCATAGGTGATCTTTACCCGATGAAGTTCACTCTGGGGCTTTTTGAGAACTTATAATTGAAATTGCTCATTCTCAGTCAGTGTAACTTCAGGAATTAAATTCTCTGCTAGCCAAAATGGAAAACCTCACAACTCATGAGCATTGGATAGAATACTCAGAAGAATGTTTTTCTCATCAGTGGAGAAAAATAATCTCTTTACTTAACAGTGATCTGGTTCCACCTATCAAAGCTTAAGAGAAACATGAAAAAGGATCAAACTGGCTCCAGGTAACTTAAGTACATCCCAGAACAAAGTTCAATAATATTTATAAAAATATAAAAAAGATCCAGAACTCAACAAGATCAATTCACCATTTTTGATAGCCAATCAAAAGTTACCAGGAAAACACCATTTATAACAAGCCCACAACTAACATCACACTCAATGGTGAAAAACTGAAAGCTTTCCTCTAAGATCAGAAACAAGACAAGGATGCCCACTGTTCCATTTTATTCAACATAGTACTGTAAGTCCTAGCCAGAGCAGTTAGAAAAGACAAAGAAATAAAAGGCAGTGAAATAAGCTGTCTTCACCAAAAACCTTATAGAACTAATAAACAAATTCAGTAAAATTGCAGAATACAAAATCAATATACAAAAATCAGTTGCATTTCTATACACTAATAATGAACTATCAGAAAGAGAAATTAAGGAAACACTCTCATTTACAATTGCATCAAAAAGAATAAAATATCTAGGAATAAATTTAACTAAGGAGGTGAAAGACCTGTACACTGAAGACTACAAGACATTGATGAAAGAAATTGAAGACACAAATAAATGGACAGATATGCTGTGCTCATAGATTGGAAGAATTAATATTGTTAAAATGTCCATACTACCAAAAGCAATCCACAGATTCAAGGCAATCCCTATAAATAATTTTAATGACTTTTTTTTTCACAGAAATAGACCCAAAAAATCCTAACATTTGTTCAGAACCACAAAAGATCGCGAATAGCCAAAGCAATCTTGAGAAAGAAGAACAAAGCTGGAGGCATCACACTCCCTGATTTCAAACTATGTTACAAAGCTATAGTAATCAAAACAGCAAGATACTGGCATTAACACAGACATAGAGATCAATGAAACAGAACAGAAAGCCTGGAAATAAACCCACACATATATGGTCAATTAACTTACAACCAAGGAGCCAAGATTATACAACGGAGAAAGGATAGCCTCTTCAGTAAACAGTGTTGGGAAAACTGGACAGTCTTAGGCAACAGAATGAAAGTAGACCACTGCCTTATACCATACACAAAAATCAACTGAAAGTGAATTAAAGACTTGAACATAAGACCTGAAACCATAAAACTCCCGGAAGAAAATATAGGGGGTAAGGTCCTTGACATTGGACTTGGCAATGATTCCAAAAGCAAAGGAAAGACAATCAGAAATAAACAAGTGGGACAAAAATTATCCAGCATACATAAAGAAGGAAAATCTGACCTGTAGAGAGGAGGAAAACCAATCAACTGAAATCAACCCAGGAACGATACAAATGATAGAATTAACAGACAAGGTCATTAAAACAATCACTATAACTGCATTCCATATGCTCAAGAAGCTAGAGGAAAGCCTGTGCATGGTAAGTGGAGACATGGAAGACTGGAGAAAAATGATGAAAATAGTACTTCTGAAAATGAAAACTATAACGTCCAAGGTGAAAAGTACACTGGATAGAACTAAAAGTAGATGAGAGATCTCTGAAAAGAATATTTGTGAATTTGAAGATTTTTTAAAATGACACTTCTGAGTCAATGGTTTGGAATGTACCTGAGACTCCGCATCTCTAACATGTGCCTGGTGCAAACAGCGCTGCCAGTCTCAGAACCATCCGTGAAGCAGCAAGGGACCAGAGTCATACATGGTACCCTAGACAACAGAACCAGGCAACAAGGTTAAGATTTCAGGGTGGCAGAAAGAAGGCAGAATCATGAAAACACACCCCACAATACAACAGTGAGGGTTCCGTTAGAGGTGTTGAAAAAGTCGCCAGTATTCAGTCATGTCGTAGAGAGGCTGGAAATACAACACTTCTGAGCTTCCTTGCAATGCTAAAATTAGATGATTCACTAAACTTAAACTTCAAGAAAATATGTTCTATAAACTCTCAATGTTGGAAGGCGGCCATGGAAAGGATATACTGGCCTAGTGAAAACAATACAAGGGCAATAGGCTAGGGAATAACTTCACTAATGAAGGCTGCAGCATCCATCTACCCAACAGATATTTATTCAGCTATCACTGTGTGCCTGGTACGGGGAAGCAATAACAAATAAGACTGGCATTCCTGAACTTGGCAAAACGATCATTTTTAAAATGCTGTGGATAGGACGAGGGAAAATGGAAATGTTTTCCTACCCGTAAGCATTCCAAAACACTGAATGATATAGGAGATACCAGTCTTCAGATTCACAAGAGCCACTTAACTACAAAAGACAGATTAGCTACAACAGATCAAATCCATAGTCGGGGAACACACTGTAGTTTCTCTAGGAATTCTCACAGAGGTGTTTTTTTTTTTTTTTTTCCTAGTTACTGTGCCAGAACAACGTAAGAATGACATTTCTCCTGAACTAAATGTCAACTTTGTTTGTATTGATGAACACTTCCTAGGTGGAAGTTACGTGTTTTTTGCTTTCTATCACAGGACATCCAATATTATACGTGTAACATGAATTTGCTATACTGTCATCTTTGCAAGTAAAACGATGCCACTATAGATTTATTAGCCTACGTATTGCTCTAATCCCTTGAAAGGAAATAAGCTGTCACAAACGCTCAGGATAAGGAAGGTTACTTTTTACTTCAGTGCACTTCATTAGAGAAATAAAGACATAAATGGAATTTCTTGATCCATATAATACCTGTCACAAAACATAAAAAATACTTTCTCATTTAAGACTAAGTCAATTTTCTCCATGTCATTTGCCTTCCTTTATGGTTAGGATCATACGTATCACACCACCGTGTGACAGGAATTTGGGAAATTTGGAAGTCTTGGGTTTACCTCAAGTCTTTCTTAACAACTTGTTCTTTCTTCCAAGGAACCGGGCAAATTCCATAATCATAAGATTATAAGAAACCCAGCAAGCTCAGCTGTCATGTTCTGATACCTGAGCCAAGAGATTTTTTTTTTTTTCTTTACATGAGGTCATTTTCTGATACTTGAACCAAGAGGTTTTTTTTGTTTTTTGTTTTTAACATGAGGCAGTGGAGCATGAAGCAGTGGCCCTCAAACTTTAGCATACACCAGAATCACCTGGAGAACCTGCTGAGCCACAGATGGCTGGGCATTCACCCCCAGAGTATCTAATTTAGTAGGTCGGGGATGCAGCCTGGGGGTTTGCATTTCTGATTCCCTGGCGATGCTGTTGCTGCCTTCTGGGGATGCTACTTTGAGAACCACTGGCATAAAAGTTGAGAACCTGGGTGTTCGTATAACATAAAACTGGGTTTGGGTAGTTATTAATCACGTTGTGATCTTCATCCAACTCCCTTGAGCAAGTGCTGGTAAGCCGTGGCTTCTTCATCAGTAAAATAAAATTAATAACTGTTATCAATGTCTTTTTTTTTTTTTTTTTTTTTTTTTTTTACTGATGAGAGAATTATACAGAATAATGCTTTTAACAAATTTATCATTGCATGTCAGGCTGTAGGCATAAATAAATGTTAGCCAACTCACCATCATTAACAGCAGTTAATCATGTAGATAGTAGCTGTGTAGCCTTTGGGGAAGGAGAGCCTAGGTTTCATAACCAGGTGAGTCATTTCCCAGCTCCTCACTGTACAAAGCTCTTCCCTGCCTATCCATGAGCTCTGACCCTCAAAGCTAAGGATTTTCTTGGGTAGCTTCTAGTCAATGAGCTTTGCTTTTGCTTTCTCTCATCTGTTGGTAAAATCTTTCTGAGCTCAGGGAAAAAGAAAGGGAAAGGAGAACTGGGCAAATCGGTCAATAGCTGGCAGTATAGTAAGGCTGAGGGTAGAGGGAGGATCCATGTTCTTAAGAAGACTGATCTGTGAGGCTGTGTGCCAGTGAATACCTTGGAGCCTCCCTTCTTGGCTGGCTACAGAGTAGAAGTTGGTTGAGCAAAGCTTTTCTAAATAGTATGCAAGAGTGTTTAAGTTTATACAGGCGCACTAGGCATCAGACAGCCTGGTCCCTAGCCGAGGATGGAGCTACAAAAAAAGTTGCAGGGCATCAACTCATCTTCAGTCAACATACAGGGTTCCAGATGTGAGGAGAAAACTTTTATTAGTTTGAAAGACTTTTCTTATCGACTGAGATTATACTATTTCTCATATTTCATCAGCAGAAGAGAGTAGCAGACTGAAAAAAAGTGACTATCTCTTTAATGTGGAAAACAATTAGACTTTAGTTAAATGAGTATAACAGAGCTTGAGTACTTAACATTTAGAATATATTTCCATGTTTAGGAGGTCTCAGCTTATTATTTAATAACTAGAGACTTGGAAACCTGCTTAGAATATGATTTCCGCTTTGTGGTATCTATGACTACTCTCTCTTTTATTTTATGAACTCACTGTAGTCAGATGCATGGCTGCCGCTAGAGTAGCACGTTCTATTTCTTGAGGAAATTAAAGTATTTGTACCAAATAAATTCTTCCTGTTCCTACAGGCATTTAGCACAATAGCAAATACACTGCATGCTTTTTGGTTCCTTTGTTCAGTCAGACACGGTATGCTTAAAGTTCTTTTCAGTTCTTCAAGACGTGTGGAAAAATATTTTGGATCTCTGTAGAAAGGCACCCGAGTTCCAATTAAGGTGAGAAAAGTAAAAGCTCATGCTGATCTAGCACTTCCTGTGTGCCAGGCACTATTCTAAACACTTCACATGCATGAACTTACTTAAAACAAGACGAGGCTGTAGTTTCATTATTCTTGTTTTTAAGACGAGGAAACTGAGACAGGAGCAGGTTAAGTAATTTAACCAGAGTCACTGCTAGTAAGTGACAAAGCCAGGTTCTAAAACCCACGCAGTCTAGTATCCTGATTCCTCATAACATAGTCATGTATAGAGTATGCATCTTCCAACCTGATAAGCATAACTCTGTTCTTGATATAGGTAACGTAAAGCCCACCAGCAGCCCATCAGTTGAGTGAGCTAGTAAACTCCATGTAAAATACTGATGCCTTTTCATCTGGTTTGGAAAAAACTCATACAGATATTTAAATATTTCTAGGTATTCACCCAAGTCGTAAGGTATTCCTAGGTACTTGATGAAGCATCATTAGAACTATTAATAAACATTCCAACACCCTAAGCCATCCATCTACTGATTACCCATGCTGCCGTGCCATCTCTACTTCAGGTAATTCAGGGGGCTTAGTGGTTAGACTATTTCACAAATGGAGAAACTTGACACTCAAGATACACCACTCATACATGGATCACTCATTCGGTCATGCCCCCTTCATTTCATAGATTTCTGGAAACTTTTTGGCCAGAGCATTGTAGGTGGAGGGATTTGAAACACAGGGCAGTCCAAGATTTGTCTGAATCTTATTCAAAATTTGTGACTGAGTTTGTAACTGCAATTCACTCTGCTTTAAAAAAAAAAAAAAAAAAAAAAAAAGCAGTAAAGATGTTTCTAAGTCTTTAGAAAAGCAGTGATTTAAACTGCAAAATTATGGACACTAACAAAGAAAACAAAGTTTGATGTCATTTCTGTATTAAATGGGAACCCTTTGCAGTCATTCAGTAAAATGAAAGGTATACAAGATTTTAACAAAAAAGTCATCCAAATAAAATGTCTGCTTTATAATTCAATTAACTCTTCATTGAACTCTAATTGGATTATACTTTGCCACCCCCCTTTCCCAGAGGATATTTTTAATGAATTAGATATACAAGTTAGAGATTACATAATCATCTCGTAGCATGGTTATCTGGAGGCAGTTCTGAAGATTATGACCTCCGGAGCTCTTCCCATTTTCAAAATTATCATTCAGACAGTGGTCAAGCAATATGAGGCACAGTCTCATCCCACAATGCAAGTAAATTCACTTCTATAAATAAAATTAGCCAAAGAAATTACATTTGAATGTCCTCATGCTTTAATGTCCTTACTTTTTCGTTTTCTTCTCAATTCTACTCTAAACCAATGACCACAACTCAGTTATTAGCCTGTTCTTTATCTCCCGTTTTCAGGGGTATTTATTATACAATCCACAAACCATAATACAGTAACCTCTATATGTGGGCTATACAACAATTGGTTTGGAGTTTGGTCAACCTAGATTTATGTCCTCTGGCTCCCTGACCTCAGACAAGTTAATTCATCTTTGTCACTCTTAGTCTCCTCATCTGTAAAATGGGAGTAATAAAAACACTACCATTTGTTGTCAAGAATAAACAAATCGATGCAAGTTAAAGGGAGCAGAACATGCCACACCAATACGGGATTGTAGGAATCCAGGACATACCCCCCTAAAATATGCCACTTTGGTATACTGATTATTTTGAGCTGTAGGCGCTTGGAAAACAGCAAACTCAGGGAAAGGACTTCTCTGAACTCCTCTTATCTACCTAAAGATAAATCCTCCACAAGGAACTGCATTGCCATAAATCCCCTCTCTTATCCCAGAAGAGACTAGAAGTGGACCCCATACCCAGACAAACTATCAGACTATCAAATTTCCCACCTCTTCTTCTAAAGGTCCATTCATCTTTCCTAAAAATTGTTTACTCTTCCCTAAGAGGCCTACAATCTCCACCTCCCTTTTTCCTATTAAGAAGATATTTAATCCTGAATTCTAAAGCCATCTCTTTGAGAGTTACTCACTTTTCCTAGGTATCTCCCACGTATACATCAAGTACGCATGTTAACAAATATTTGCGTTTTATTCTTGTTGATCTTTTATTACAGAGGTCTCAGCTAAGAACTCAGAAGGGTAGAGGGAAAATTATTTTTCCACTCCTACAAAGTCATTTAGCAACAGAGCCCAGCACACAGCATATGCTCAATGAAATGCTAGCAAACAGAAAAGACCAACGCAAGCTTAAGCCACGTATGTGTTAAAGAACTCATGAATATTTCAAGACAAGGTACTTGAGAAGGTGGCTCTGGGACTGGTCTCTGAAAGTCCCTCCACCCTCGACGTTTCCTCGCTTTCACACGTCTACAGGCTCATGGGAAGGCAGATCATTGTTAAGATATGATACCTCCTTTAAAATTATGTCTAAAAGGAAATATGTCATTTGGGCTGTTTCCTGCAGACAGCACTTTCCTTATGCAACTCTCTGAAGAGGCCTTGAAACAGCATTTTCTACTCTTTATTTTCCTCACTGCCTTTCATACTTGCCCTCCTCTTAAGGTGACATTTTATTCCAGTGAGATTCTAAGTCCCTGGATAGAGTACCTGAAATGTCCTCTTCCCTAACTGAGTAGCAAGAAACCCTAACTAGATGCTTCTGCTTCCCTTTTTCTCTGTAGCTATTTCAGTGGTCCAGAGCTCTGGCGTTTCAGGAACTGTGCATCTCTGATGTCAAAGAGGAATCTTTTATTGACAAGTAACCCTACCCCTCCTGCCACAGGGTAAACCCACAGTCCCCGGGAGGGTGCAGCTGCTCAGTCCCCAAAAGGTGGCCAGTGCTAAGAATCATCCCTCCACCTGCTCTTCCAACTGCGTACCCAGGGGCCTCCCCACAAACCAAGCCAAGACCAACCCTCCAGGAAGCCATGTTCTCTGTACAAGCCTAACTCATCCAGACCTGTATCCTCTGGCTCCTTTTCCTTTCTTGGGATGTCTTACCCTTTCTGAACATCTGAGAGGTCTCCCTCCATACTGCTACACTGTCCCCCAGCCATCATCACAATCCCTTCCCTCCTGAGCTAGGGGAGGGTAGGGAATCAACACAGATGTCAACTGTCCAGCTCAAATGGACTTGGCCAGTCACACTATATTTGCATTGGGTCCTGGTTACTGTACACAGATCATTGGACTTTTTATTGCCCTTCATCACAGACATATGCGCCTGGTTCCTGCGTTTAAAACTGCCCAATCTGAGAAAAGAGTATCACTTGTGATGGCTTTATGCTTCTCAAATTACATGGCTACTCAAGTCTGGAAGGAAGTCATAATACTCAAGTTTTAGTATTATTTTTATGCTTTAGTCTAGAGTAGTTATAAATCAAGTACAGATGCCTCTATTTGGGACAGTTATTTGTCCAGTCAATGCTTTGGCATTGGCTCTTTTTGGATAATTCAAGTGCAGGCCAAATATTTCAGTGGTTTGTTTTTCTCAAACTTGCTTGATTATCAGAAGCACCTGAGGTAGCTTCTGATACACACAGATCTCTAATCCCCACCAAAGACTTATTAAACTTCTGGAGATAGGGTCAGAAAATCCTTCTTTCCCTAAGATGTTCCCCAAGTGATTTGGGTAATGAGTCCAATTTAGGAACAAATGAGCAATGATGGAATGAGATCATTCAAGGAACATGGTAAAATCTTACCCAGAGGAAAATCTTTCCCTTTGCCTACCCTTGGCAGGTTCCTAAATCTTGTTGTACGGCTCTTCAGCTTTAGGGGGAACAGGTGTGTATGATCAAACTGAAGATGACTATTAAAGGAAAGAGTCAAACATGCCATATAAACAGTGTCTGGGCACTGTAGCCAATAACCATATTTGAATATTTTGATCATTGCTCTATTGTACCTATAAACTAAGGCAATTCCCTGAAGAATGCACTTTCAGAAATATAATAAATTGGCAACTGGATTCCAGTTAGTCCTCTTCATCACCTTAACCCCCTGGAGTCACTTTCCCTCAAGAGCCCCTGCTAGGGTGGCCAACTCTCCCAGATTGCCTGTGATGGACGTTTCCCAAGGATGCAAGACTATCAATCTAAACCTGGGACATCCTCGGCAAATTTTTGCTTATTGTTTCTTAGTCACAGAAAAAGTATATCAAGAGCCTTGAGGAAGCAGAAGAAGATAAGGGTGACTGAAGGTAGGCCACCTGCAGCCTTAGGGGGAGACGCCTTTCACAAAACATTTTATATATGGCGGGGCTGTGAAAGAAGCACATTTCAAGAATACACCTGGGAATATATGTGTTTAGCATGAGAGGAACTATAGTTTTACGGTTCTATGTCAAAAGTGTTTTCATAAATAGTGTTGCTTTTGGTGTTTATCCCTAAGTAACAGTACAAAACAGTGAAAACTTGATTTTAAACTCATTTTCTTTTTTAACAGGTCATGATAAGTTTCTGTTTTTTGTGAGTTGAAGAGCATATCCCCAAATTCAAATCCAAGTTTCATTTCTGAAACTTCAGAATGTGACCTTATTTGCAGTTAGGGTCTTTGCAGATAAAATTAGTTACAATGAGGTTTTCCTGGATAAGAGTGGGCCCTAAATCCAATGACTGGTGTCCCTATAAGAGGAGAGTCCCAGAGACACAGACGCACAGAGAGGAGAAGTCCATGTGGAGACAGAGGCAGAGACTAGAGGGGCGTGTTAACAAGCCAAGGATACCAAGGATCATCAGCAACCGCCAGAAGCTAGGAGAGAGGCTTGGGACAGACCCTCCCCAGCACACTCCAGAAGGAACCAGCCCTGTTGACACCTTGATTTCAGGCTTCTAGGCTCTGAAACTGTGAGAGGATAAACTTCCACCCAGTTTGTGGTAATTGGCTATGTCACCCATTGAAACGTAATCTGCTGTATAAGTGGATATATTAAAGGGCATTGGAAAGACCCCTGCAATGAGAAAAGAGAGTCTAAATTCTAATCCCAGTATTGCCTTTGACTCATTTTTTTTAAATTTGAAACATGTTACTTACTGGCTTCTAATTTCCTCATTTGCAAAATGAGAGGATGGAGTAGAACTAGACGATTTCCAAAGAGTTTCCCTCCAACACCTCATAATCCACGATCTGAGAGAAGCTTTTTATTATCTTTGTATTATCATTGTGTCCATGGGTTTACCAGTCACTTCCTACTCACAACGCATACCACAGTGTCTCAGAGCAAACAACTTGAAACCCCACACATCTGTCTGCTCCTGCTTTAAAAAATACTCTAGGAAATTTGACCCAAAACACGCTGGCTGTGGAGGAGAGAGGGTCTGTCTCCAAGTATTATTTCTGGTTGACTTTCTCCTGAGCATGAGTAATAATAATAATAATTAACATTTATTGACTACTTACTAGGTTTTACTCTCTTAAGTGCTTTGTGCATATTATCTCCTGTAATCCTCAGTCTAATGAAATTGACATGAAATATTATAGAATTGCTTACTTGGGCTCCTCATATCTAACCAAATAACTCACAGAATAAACTCCAGGGCATAGAAGCAGAGTTTGGGCTGAAAGCCACATCTGTCCACAGCTACGTAATCAGTCATGTGTTTGGGGATGAAGTACGGATTCTACATTCCTCTCCCTCAGAAGGCCTACGTGCGTTTTAGACAGCAAAACCTTCGAAGTATAAGAGCATGCTGTTCCACAAGCTGGCTTCCCAAACTGACCCCCACAGTGGCTGACATCAGTGTGAAATGCCTTTTACATATTTTAGGAGATCAGACACTTCAAACACAATATTCACCTGCATCTCTTCTTCGAGAAGCATTGAGTACCATTTCCCTCAACCCCTGATGAATGTTAGAGTCTAGGTGGGTTAACAGAGAGGGCACAGGTCAGAAGATTGTGTTAGTACGCTTAGCTGAGTCTCCTTGGCCCAGTCATTAATTTCTCTATGTCTCTGTTTGATTGATTCATTTTTACCATATATATTACCTCGATGCATATTTGTGCTAGGCCTTGCACTACATACTAGGGATAAATTAGTAAACAAAATGGAAACGAACATATGGCTTACTGGAGAGACAGAAATTAAACAAATAAAGTTGTATGTTTATACGTTGATATTAACATATCAACACATAATTAACACATGATATTAGCAACACCAAGGACTATAAAGGAAAAGTGTCTGCAGTAACATTCTAAAGAGGGTCCAGATTCCAATGGAATTCAAGGAAGGTCACTCTGAGGACATGAAAGTAACATGCAAGTTAAGCAAAGGGGAAAGCTTTCTAGGAGTCTTAGGTGAGGGAAGGAACTTAGTGTTTTGAAGGAAGCTAAAGCAAGCAAGCACACCACAGTAAAAACAAGGAGGAGACAGGCATGGGATGAAGTGGCTGCATTTTTATCCTGCATTTAATTGGCAGATATTAAAATTTTTATGACTGTGAAATGAGAAGAGTGGTATTTATTTCATTATTTCCTACCTAAGGAATAATGCGATAGTGTTCATGAATATGCCTTATATCAGTGTCATACAAAATAAGATATCTCTTGCTACAAGTATATTTTTTTCAATAAGTATATAAAACGTAGAGTCTATCTCTTCTGTTTCAAGAATTGTCCAAAGATAGCCGAGAGGAAGATGCTTTAATATTACACTTCAAGAGAGCTAGAGTACTTGGTAAACCTGATTCTAAATCATTTACTTCTAAATAATAGATGCTAGACAATTTCATGACAGGCATATTAATTATTAATTTGGATAATTTAAATTGATTTCAAATTATACTATATCATTTTCTATTAAATCTCAGAAAGACTGCAAGGAATTCATTAAATTCCAAATCATTATCATTAATTTTCATTGAGATGCATGGATACCAAATACATTCCATCCCGTAAAGTCGGTGATTTCCAGGATCGGTTTGATCAAATTACTGTGACTATGAGCCAGGTCTTGGCTGTGCGCTTCACAAATAACAATGGCTTGTGTATCAGAAGGCCAGCCTTCTGAAAATATCCAACAGATGTATCCAACAGGATGACTATTATGTTAGACTTACTATTTTTAACACCCTTTATTAGGTATAATAGAAATACAACACATATTTAAAGTGTTCAATTTGATAATATAGGACCTAGTATATGACTATTATAAAATCACCATGATCAAGATAATGAACATTCACAATAGCCTAAAGTGGAAACAGCCCAAATATCCTATGATACATGAGTAGATAAATATAATGTGGTGTATGAAATTCTTACACTTGCTACAATGTGGATGAACTTTGAAGCATTATGTTAAGTGAAATAAGGCAGATACAAAAGGACAATATCCATCACCGCTAAAAGTTTCCTACTGGCTCTCTGGAAGCCCTCCACCCCATCCTGTCTTGCTACCACTCCCCGCCCCCCTCTCCACCACTCACAAAGCCACAGGCCATCACTCATCTGCTTTCTGTCACTAGAGGTTCAACTGCATTTTCTAAAGCTTCATATAAATGACATCACAGACTGTATACTTGACTTCTTTCACTGAACATAATTATTTTAATATTCATCAGTGTTGGTGCCTGCTTGAGAGTTCATTCATTTTTAATTGCTGGGCGTTATTTTGTTACGTAGATATCACAATTTTTTTATCCATTTTCCTATTGATGTATATTTGGATTGTCCCCAGTATTTGGCTATTAGAAATAAAACTGCTATGAACATTTATGTACTAGTCTTTGCAGAGATGTATGCTTTCTTTTCTCTTGGGTATAAACCTAGGAGTGGAATGGCTGGGTCATATTGTGAATGCCTAATTTTTTATTGCAGTAAAATATATGTAACATAAAGTGTACCATTTTAATTATTTTAAGTGTACAGTTCAGTGGCATTAAGGACATTATTGTTGTGCAACCATCACCACCATCTATCTCCAGAACTTTTTTAACTTTTCAAACCAAAACTCTGTACCCATTAAAAATGTCTCCCCGTTCTCCCCTCCCCCCCACCCATGGCAATCACCATCCTACTTTCCCTGTAAACTTCTCGGTACCTCATATAACTGGAATCATGCAATACTGGTTATTTTATGTCTGGCTTATTTCACTTAACCTAATGCTTCAAGGTTCATTCATGTTGTAGCAGGAGTAAGGATTTCACACACCACATTTTATTTACCTATTCATACTTCAATAGATACTTCCGTTGTTTCCACCACTGGCTTCTGTGACCAGTGCTGCCAACAATGCTGGTGTAAAATATCTGTTTGAGTCCCAGCCTTCAACTGCAGAAGTGGAATTTATAGATCA
Source organism: Eschrichtius robustus (assembly GCF_028021215.1). NCBI lineage: Eukaryota > Metazoa > Chordata > Mammalia > Artiodactyla > Eschrichtiidae > Eschrichtius > Eschrichtius robustus. Next base: position 9,686,946 of record NC_090835.1, read on the forward strand.
TAGGGTAATTCTATGTTCAATTTTCTGAGGAACTGCCATATTGTTTTCCACAGAGGCTGCACCACTTTATATTCCCGCAAGCAATGGGCAAGAGTTTCAATTTATTTTGAATGCCTTTTTAAGAAACTGCCAGATTATTATATATCTCATCTAGCAGTTCCTGTTCCTCTGTATTACTGCAAACACTTGATATGGTCCGTCTTTTTCATTTTAAAGATTCTCATAGGTGTGTAGTGGTAATTCATGGTGGTTTTAATTTGCATTTCCCTAATGACTAACTGTGCTGAGCATCTTTTTCATGCATTTATTTGTGCAGTTAGCTGACACGACCACAGGGATCACACCTTGTTTGTTTCCCATCCCTCAGGAAGATCTGTTCTTAGTTGCCTGATTTTCAGTGTCTTTAAAAAGCATTATTTTATATATTTTCTTTTTCATAACAGTTGTTTCAGATAAGAGCCTAAATCTGGTACCTGTTACTCCATCTTGGCCATAAGTGGAAGTCCAAATTTACTTTTTCTTTTTTAAAAACCGTTCTTAAATTTATTTATTTATTTATTTATTTTTGGCTGTGTTGGGTCTTCGTTTCTGTGTGAGGGCTTTCTTTGGTTGTGGCGAGCGGGGGCCACTCTGCATCGCGGTGCGCGGGCCTCTCACTGTCGCAGCCTCTCTTGTTGCGGAGCACAGGCTCCAGACGCGCAGGCTCAGTAGTTGTGGTTCACGGGCCCAGTTGCTCCGCGGCATGTGGGATCTTCCCAGACCAGGGCTCGAACCCGTGTCCCCTGCATTGGCAGGCAGATTCTCAACCACTGCGCCACCAGGGAAGCCCCAAATTTACTATTTTTAAGCCAAGGTTGTTATCCGAAAGTTTTTAAACTGATTAATACATTTCCTTATCCTGGTCTTTTATAATCCATTCTTGAATCAATCTATAAACATATTGTCAAATATATACTAAACATCTATAAAAGAGCTAACTACTTTTTTTACTTTTAGTACTTTCAAAAATATCAGCAAAGACAGGTGTCCACTTACAAGAGGCTTATAAATCCATTGGTCAGAAAAAGCAGAAATAGTTATTATACAACATCATAAGCTAGAAGTAAGGCAGACAGAAATACTTAGTAAGCTGACGTTTTCATTGTTGTCCACCCAGGTTTGCTCTGATCTGTGCTAGGCACTTGGAGAACCAAAACGAAAAACACAGGATCTCTGCCCTCTAGGAGCTTACATAGTAATGGAAGGAAATAGGAAATACTTAAATAGGATCATGTCAGATAAGCAGTAGAAGAAAATAAGATAGAATAATCAAATATGATTTGGGAGGAACAAGAGTGACTTTATATGGGGTAGCCAAATAAGTCCTAAGACCTAAATGATGAGAAGGAACCAGCCAGCTAAAGATTTGGAAGAAAAGCCTCAAATCACTAATCATTAGGGAAAGGCAAATGAAAACCAAAATGAAGTATTACCTCAATACCTGTTAGACTGGGTATCATGAAAAAGATAAGAGATAAACAAGTGTTGGTGATGTTGTGGAGAAAAGGAAACCCCTGAGCACTGTTGGTGGGAATGTAAACTGGTGCAACCACTATGCAAAGCAGTATGGAGGTTCCTAAAAAAATTAAAAATAGTAGGTCTGTGTCTTGAATGACCTTGGGGGCGGAGTCAAGATGGCAGACTAGGAGGAGGTGGAATTTGCATCTCCGCACAACTAGGGCACCTACCAGGCACCTACGAGGCACCGGTGGGGGACCACAGATACCTAAGGGGACAGGAGGAACCGCCAGAGACTGAGTAGGACGTGGGGTGTGGGGGGGAGTGAGGGGGGGGGAGGAGAAGTGGAGGTGGGACTGGACTGGCGCCCCTGAGGGGCAGCTGGGGGAGAAGAAGGGCTCCCACACCCGAAGGGGGCAATTGGGGGACCAGTGGGAGGGCAGAGGATCAAAAGAGAGCATAGCCAGTTTTCCCCTGCCCACGTGGGCCCCCAGGAGCCTGCTGAGATCCCAGGCCTGCTCTGCCCACAGAGGCCCCCTCCAGCTGCGTGGGTCCTGAGGGAGGGGGAGGGACGGAAGGGGGAGCAAAAGTAAAGGCTGGACCTATTCCCATAGGTCCTATTCCTAGCACCCCTGAGAGGTGGCTGGGGGAAGGGAGGAGTTCCTACACCCAGCGGGATCCACCCACTGTTAGGGGTCCAGCAGGGACAGGGGAGACCCTGGGGGAGATGGGGGGGGGTGGGGTGGGGGGGGGTGCAGGAAAGGAAGGGAACACAGCCAGCCCTTTCCCTGTCTACTTAGGCACCAGGGAGCCTGTTGGGCTCCCGGACCTAATCCTCTGCCCTCAGAGCCTCCCTCCTGCCGGGTGGAGCCCAAGCCCCACCCCTGCACTCTCACCCAGGGCCCCACCTCTACACTCGGAGACCCCCTCTAAGACCCCCTCCAACCACCCTGGGCCTAAACCCCACCCACACACCCTCATCCATGTACCCACCTCTAAACTCCTGAACTCTACACTCCAGAGGCCCTCATTTGGACGTGCTGCATCTCCCCTTCTGCACAGTCCTAAGCAGAGGCCCCGGTCCAAGCTTGAACGTCACCCCACCACCCGCCTAGGTCCCATCCTGCCCTAAACCCCACCCCTGCTTAAGTTCCACCCCCAGCCAAAATCCACCCTTATGGCCAAGGCTTTTTTTTTTTTTTTTTTTCTTTTTTCCTCTTTTAAATTGGGGTTCTGTTTTACCTTTTTGATTCATTGTTGTTGATTTATATTTTTATTTTTTCTAATAAATCTTTCATTTTTCTAATTTTATTTTACTCTTTATACTTTGTTTTTGTTCTCTCCTTTTGGCTTGTTCCCCACCCCACCCCACCCTTTTTTTTCTTTTTTCTGTGGTTTTATTTTACCTTGTTGCAGTTGTTTCAATTATATTTTTATTTTTCATAATATTTTTTATCTAATTTTGTTTTTTATTCTTTGTTATTGTACTGCTCCTTTTTTTCTTTTTTTTTTTTTTGCTGTGCCACATGGCTTGCAGGATCTTAGTTCCCAGGCTGGAGTTCAGGCTCGAGCCCCTGTGGTGGGAGCTACAAGTCCAAACCACTGAACTAACACAGAACCTCAGAACCCAGGGAATATTAATTGGATTGAGGCCTCCCAGAGGTCCTTATCTCAGCACCAAGACCTGGCTCTATCCAACTGCCTGCAAATTCCAGTGTGGGACACCTCAGGCCAAACAACAAGTAAGACAGGAATACAGCCCCACGCATCAAAAAAAAAAAAAAAACATGAAACGACAAAAAAATATGTTACAGATGAAGGAGCAAGGTAAAAACCCACAAGACAAAATAAATGAAGACGAAAAGGCAACCTACCTGAAAAAAAATTCAGAGTAATGATAGTAAAGATGATCCATAATCTTGGCAGAATGGAGAAAATACAAGAAACACCTAACAAGGATCTAGAAGAACTAAAGAGCAGGCAAACAATAATGAACAACACAATAACTGAAATTAAAAATACTATAGAAGGAGTCAAGAGCAGAATAACTGAGGCAGAAAAACGGGTAAGTGACCTGGAAGATAAAATGGTGGAAATAACTGTCAGGGAGCAGAATAAAGAAAAAAGAATGAAAACAATTGAGGACAGTCTCACAGACCACTGGGACAATATTAAATGCACAAACTTTCGAATTATAGGGGTCCCAGAAGAAGAAGAGAAAAAGAAAGCATCTGAGAAAATATCTGAAGAGATTATAGTCAAAAACTTCCCTAACATGGGAAAGGAAATAGTCAAGTTCAGGAAGTGCAGAGAGCCTCATACATGATAAACCCAAAGAGAAACACGCCGAGACAAATATTAATCAAACTATCAAAAATTAAATGCAAAGAAAAAATATTAAAAGCAGCAAGGGAAAAGCAACAAACAACATACAAGGGAATCCCCATAAGGTTAACAACTGGTCTTTCATCAGAAACTCTGCAAGCCAGAAGGGAGTGACAGGACATATTTAAAGTGATATAAAGGGAAAAACCTACAACCAAGATTACTCTACACAGCAAGGATCTCATTCAGATTTGATGGAGAAATCAAAAGCTTTACAGACAAGCAAAAGCTGTAAGAATTCAGCACTACCAAACCAGCTTTACAACAAATGCTAAAGGAACTTCTCTAAGGGGGAAACACAAGAGAAGAAAAAGACCCACAAAAACAAACCCAAATCAATTAAGAAAATGGTAACAGGAACATACATATCAATAATCACCTTGAATGTAAATGGATTAAATGCTCAAACCAAAAGACACAGACTGGCTGAATGGATACAAAAACAAGACCCTTATATATGCTGTCTACAAGAAACCCAGTTCAGACCTATGGACACATACAGACTGAAAGTGAGGGGATGGAGAAAGATATTCCATGAAAATGGAAATCACAAGATAGCTGGAGTAGCAATACTCGTACCAGATAAAACAGACCTTAAAATAAAGACTGTTACAAGAGATAAGGAAGGACACTACATAATGATCAAGGGATCAATCCAAGAAGAAAATATAACAATTATAAATATGTATGTACCCAACGTAGGGGCATCTCAATACATAAGGCAAATGCTAACAGCCATAAAAGGAGAAATCGACAGTGACACAATAATAGTGGGGGACTTTAACACCCCACTCACACCAATAGACAGATCATACAGACAGAAAATAAAAAAGGAAACACAAGCTTTTAAATGACACAATAGACCAGACAGACTTAACTGATATTTTTAGGACATTCCACCTGCAAGCAGAAGAATACACTTTCTTCTCAAATGCACATGGAACATTCTCCAAAACAGATCACATTTTGGGTCACAAATCAAACCTTGGAAAATTTAAGAAAACTGAAATCATATCAAGCATCTTTCCTGACCACAACACTGTGAGACTGGAAATCAATTACAGGAAAAAAAACAGTAAAAAACACAAATACATGGAGGCTAAACAGTGCACTGCTAAATAACCAAGAGATCACTGAAGAAATCAAAGAGGAAATCAAAAAATACCTAGAAACAAATGACAAGGAAAACACGATGATCCAAAACCTATGGGACGCAGCAAAAGCAGTTCTTAGAGGGAAGTTTATAGCTATACAGGCGTACCTCAAGAAACAAGAAAAATCTCAAACAATCTAACCTTACACCTAAAGGAACTAGAGAAATCAGAACAAACAAAACCCAAATTAGCAGAAGGAAAGAAATCATAAAGTTCAGAGCAGAAATAAATGAAATAGAAACAAAGAAAACAATAGCAAAGATCAATAAAACTACAAGCTGGTTCTTTGAGAAGATAAACAAAATTAATAAACCGTTAGCCAGACTCATCAAGAAAAAAAGGGAGAAAATTCAAATCAATAAAATTAGAAATGAAAAAGGAGAGATGACAACTGACATCACAGAAATACAAAAGATCATAATAGACTACTACAAGCAACTCTATGCCAATAAAATGGACAACCTGGAAGAAATGGACAGATTCTTGGAATAGTACAACTTTCTAAGACTGCACCAGGAAGAATTAGGAAATATAAACAGACCAAGCACAAGTAATGAAATTGAAACTGTGATTAAAAAATCTTCCAGCAAACAAAAGTCCAGGACCAGGGCTTCCCTGGTGGCACAGTGGTTGAGAGTCTGCCTGCCGATGCAGGGGACACGGGTTCGAGCCCTGGTCTGGGAAGATCCCACATGCCGCAGAGCAACTGGGCCCGTGAGCCACAACTACTGAGCCTGCGCGTCTGGAGCCTGTGCTCCGCAATGAGAGGCCGTGACAGTGAGAGGCCTGCGCACCGCAATGAAGAGTGGTCCCCGCTTGCCGCAACTGGAGAAAGCCCTCGCACAGAAACGAAGACCCAACACAGCCAAAAATAAATAAATTAATTAATTAATTTAAAAAAAAAAAGATACTGTCATTATTTAAAAAAAAAAAAAAAAAAGTCCAGGACCAGATGGCTTCACAGGTGAATTCTAACAAACATTTAGAGAACAGTTAACATCTATCCTTCTCAAACTCTTCCAAAATATTGCGGAGGGAGGAACACTCCCAAACTCATTCTATGAGGCCACCATCACACTGATACCAAAACCAGAAAAAGAAATCACAAAGAAAGAAAATTATAGACCAATATCACTGATAAATATAGGTGCAAAAATCCTCAACTAGCAAACAAATAATAGCAAACAGAATCCAACAACACATTAAAAGGATCATACACCATAATCAAGTGGGCTTTATCCCAGGGATGCAAGGATTCTTCAGTATACACAAATCAGTCCATGTGATACACCATATTAACAAATTGAGGAAGAAAAACCATATGATCATCTCAATAGATGCAGAAAAAGCTTCTGACAAAATTCAACACCCATTTATAATAAAAACCCTCCAGAAAGTAGGCATAGAGGGAACTTACCTCAACATAATAAAGGCCATATACAACAAACCCACAGCAAACATCATTCTCAATGGTGAAAAACTGAAACCATTTGCACTAAGATCAGGAACAAGACAAGGATGTCCACTCTCACCACTATTATTCAACATAGTTTTGGAAGTCCTAGCCACAGCAATCAGAGAAGAAAAATAAATAAAAGAATACAAATTAGAAAAGAAGAAGTAAAACTGTCACTGCTTGTCAATGACATGATATTATACGTAGAAAATCCTAAAGATGCCACCAGAAAACTACTAGAACTATTTAATGAATTTGTTAAGGTTGCAGGATACAAAATTAATGCACAGAAATCTCTTGCATGCCTACACACTAACAACAAAAGATCAAAGAGTAATTAAGGAAACAATCCCATTTACCATCACAACATAAAGAATAAAATACCTAGGAATAAACCTACCTAAGGAGGCAAAAGACCTGTCTCAGAAAACTGTAAAACACTTATGAAAGAAATCAAAGAGGACATAAATAGATGGAAAAGTATACCATGCTCCTGGATTAGAAGAATCAATATTGTGAAAATGACTATATTACCTAAAGCAATCTACAGGTTCAATGCAATCCTGGATTGGAAAGATTGGAAGGATCAATATTGTGAAAATGACTATACTACTTAAAGCAATCTATAAGGTTCACTGCAATCCCTATCAAATTACCAATGGAATTTTTTCACAGAACTAGAACAAGAAATTTTACAATTTGTATGGAAACACAGAGGACCCCGACTAGCCAAAGCAATATTGGGAAAGAAAAAAGGAGCCGAAGGAATCAGGCTCTCTGATCAGATTATACTACAAAGCTGCAATAATCAAGACAGTCTGGTACTGGCACAAAAACAGAAATATAGATCAATGGAACAGGATAGGAAGCCCAGAGATAAACCCACACACATATGGTCACCTTATCTTTGATAAAGGAGGCAAGCATATACAGTGGAGAAAAGACAGCCTCTTCAATAAGTGGTGCTGGGAAAACTGGACAGGTACATGTAAAAGAATGAAATTAGAACACTCCCTAACACCACACACAAAAATAAACTCAAAATGGATTAAAGACCTAAATGTAAGGCCAGACACTATAAAACTCTTAGAGGAAAACATAGGCAGAACACTCCATGACATAAATCACAGCAAGATCCTTTTTGACCCACCTCCTAGAGACATGGAAATAAAAACAAAAATAAACAAATGGGACCTAATGAAACTTAAAAGCTTTTGCACAGCAAAGGAAACCATAAACAAGACAAAAAGACAACCCTCAGAATGGGAGAAAATATTTGTAAATGACCCAACTGACAACAGATTAATCGCCAAAATATACAAGCAGCTCACACAGCTCAATATCACAAAAACAAACAACCGAATCCAAAAATGGGCAGAAGACCTAAATAGACATTTCTCCAAAGAAGACATACAGATGGCCAACAAATGCATGAAAAGATGCTCCACATCACTAATCATTAGAGAAATGCAAATCAAAACCACAATGAGGTATCACCTCACACTGGTCAGAATGGCCATCATCAAAAAATCTACAAACAATAAATGCTGGAGAGGGTGTGGAGAAAAGGGAACCCTCCTGCACTGTTGGAGGGAATGTAAATTGATACAGCCCCTATGGAGAACAGTATGGAGGTTCCTTAAAAAACTAAAAATAGAATTACCATATGACCCAGCAATCTCACTACTGGGCATATACCCTGAGAAAACCGTAATTCAAAAAGATACATGTACCATAATGTTCACTGCAGCACTATTTACAATTGCCAGGACATGGAAGGAACCTAAATGTCCATCGACAGATGAGTGGATAAAGAAGATGTGGCACATATATACAATGGAATATTACTCAGCCAAAAGAAACGAAATTGAGTTATTTGTAGTGAGGTGAATGGACCGAGAATCTGTCCTGCAGAGTGAAGTAAATCAGAAAGAGAAAACAAATACCATACACTAACGCATAGTGTTAATTCCATATATATGGAATTTTAAAAAGTGGCACTGATGAACCTAGTGGCATGGCAGGAATAAAGATGCAGACGTAGTGAACGGACTTGAGGGCACGGTGGGGAAGGGGAAGCTGGGATGAAGTGAGACAGTAGCATTGACGTATATACACTACTAAATGTAAAATGGACGGCTAGTGGGAAGCTGTTGCATAGCACAGGGAGATCAGGTTGGTGCTCTGTGACGACTTAGAGGGATGGGATAGGGAGGGTGGGAGAGAGGCTCAAGAGGGAGGGGATATGGGGATATATGTATACATATACCTGATTCACTTTGTTGTATAGCAGAAACCAACAGAACGTTGTCAAGTATTTATAGTCCAATAAAGATGTGGAAAAGAAAAATAGAACTACCTTGTGATCCAGCAATTCTACTTCTGGGTATTTATCCAAAGAAAATTGAAAACACTAATTGGAAAAGATATATGCACGCCCATATTCATTGCAGCATTTTTTTTTTTTACAATTGCCAAGACATGGAAACAAGATGAGTGTGTATGTACACACACACACACACCAGAATACAATTCAGCCCCATTTGTGACAACATGGATGTACCTTGAGGGCATTATGCTAAGTGAAGTAAGTCAGAGAAAGACAAATATTATATCACTTATATGTGGGATCTAAAAATAAACAACTCATTGAAAAACAGATCAGATTGTGGTTACCAGAGTAGAAAGCAAAGGTGGGGTGTGTGTGGGGAGGGGTGGAAGAATTAGATAGATGAAGGTGGGCAAAAGGCATGAGATAAATAAGTACCGGGGATGTAATGGACAACATGATGACTATACTTAATACTGCTGTACTGTATAGATGAAAGCTGCTGAAAGAGTAAATCCTAAAATTTTTTCTCACAAGGAAAGAAATATTTTTATGTGTATGTGTACAAGATGATGGATGTTCACTAAATTTCTTGTGGTGATCATTTTTGCAATATATGTAAGTCAAGTCATTCTGCTGTACACCTTAAACTTACACAGCGCTGTATGTTAATTATATCTCAATAAAACTGAAAAAAAAAAGATTTGGAAGAAACGAAAATATGTAAGGAGGGAGCAGTTTGGCATGTTCAAGGAAGAGAAAGAAAGACAATATCGTTGAAGCATAATGAGTAACTGGGAGAGGGGTCTCCAGTGAGGGGGGCTGTCACAAGAATATGCAGTTTCTCTCAATTCAATAGAAAATCATTGGGGTTGGGGAGAGCTTAACCAACAGTGATGACAACCTCTTATATACTTTCTGTCTTTCCCCGCCCTTCTTAAAAGATGATTCCAGCTTCTATGTGGAGAGCGAATAGTAGGGAGGCAGAGTAATAAATAAAAGAAAAACAAAAAGAAAGGTAAAGGCCAGTTTGTGTGTTATTGCAGAGTGCTGGGAGAGAGAACAATGCAAGAACATAAATGAGTGAAACTGGCTGCATAAAGCCAAAAGGGAATGGTGTGACCTTTAGCAAACTGAATAATGCATTCCTAGTTACGGAGGATGGTTGCCACTCCGTTCTGATTAATTGTTGCCACTTTAAATATAGACCCAATGTTGCCAGCTGTTGTAGTGCTTCAAGGGTCCAGATGCCCAGATTTTTAAGATTCTAATTCTGAACTACTGTATGGAATGCCTCAAAGCGTCATTGGGAGAGGCCAATACTTTGGACCAACAGTTTGTGGTGCCTGGTATCAGCTAATAGTACAGAAGAGTTTAAAGGCTGGATGTAGGTATTTGGGATAAGAGAGGCTGAATTCTGTGTTGTGAACTGTGCCAATTAAAAGCTCATCATGAGATAGGTGATGCGGGTAAGGAACGGCTTCATGGAAGAGGTGGAATTTGTGCTGACCCTTGAAGGCTACGTGTTCTGAAGCGGCAAAACATAATGGGGAGGGCATTTTAGAGAGAAGCCATGGTAAGAGCCAAACCAATGAGTTTTGAAAACCCAAGAGGTGTTGGGGGAAGATGAGTCAGCTGGTCAGAACCAGGAGTTTGGTAATGGAGGAGAAGTTAAGCAAGCTGGAAAGGTAGATTGCGGTCAAATCGATGAGTTTGGGCAGCTTTGGCATTGAACACAGAAGTGCTATAAACCGATTCTATATTTTCTGGTGAGATACAGTCAGGGAGTAGTGACTCAACAATTATGTTCTCTTAGTAACTGTTGCATTAAATCAGCTGAATGAAGGGCAAGAGAGAACTTATCGGAGAAAAATCTGATTGCTATCATCAATGATTATTCTTACATAGGCATAAATTCTGAGCATGCATGTTCATAAATGAGCATTTTTCTCTCCCCTGTTCTAAGTGCCAGGAGGACGTTTCACTTTTAGGTAGTGCCATGGTGATAAATATTCCAAACTCTATTATTAAAGGCATATTTAATCCCTTTTGCACGAACAGAGCCAACTCCCAGGGTTAGAAAAGACCTTGAATCTTCAATGCCACAAATGAATCCTTTTGTCCTGTAGCATTTATAAGCAGGAGTGAATAATGGGGACCTCAAAGAGGCATTTTATTCAGGATTCAGCCATCCTCCTTCGAATGAGAAGACTAAAGTTACCCATAGTATGGTTATTTCTCCTGAACAGAGTAGATCTGTCAAGTACTGAGTCATCACTCCTGATCCTACTGGCCACAAGGTGCCTGGCAACTTGGAGGTGGTCTTGATGGGTAACAACCTCGGCTGCTGCCTGTAGTGCAGCCCAGCTTGCCTTAGACAGCAAGGTTGCATGAGTCATGTTCCCAAAATCACCGGGTCATGTGAGGTCCATCATGCTCTCTGATATGACGGATGTGAGGCTGCCATAATCCAGTCCCTCTGCCTCCACCCCCTTTTGCTTAGAGTATAAAGTACGTAATCAGCCCAGAGGAAATGCAGTTTAGTCACTGTCAGGGAGTAGGTGGATGACAAAGAGTCACAGGTAGTGTCACCTAGCTGCATCTTCTTAGTCATATAAGACTCTGCAAGCTAAGTGTCATGAGATATAAGGGGTTTAAATACATCAGTGCATTAATTCTGGCACTGGAGACTCCTACTACTTGTAACTAAATGGTAGATCCCCATGCAGAGTAGGATTTGCCTTTTAAATGAAGACGCTGCAAATGCCATTCTCTCAGTCATGGTCACTTGCTAATCCCCTCTAACTAGACAGCACAGGAGGCTGATGTTAGAATAAGATGTAGGCAGAGCAAACACATGCGTAGGAAGGCCAGAAACAGAAAAACCAGGGAAGACACAAAAGAGAGAAAGAGGGCAGAGGGGTGTACTAGTAATTCTATTCTTAAAACATACTCACATGCACAAAAGCATGACTCAGGGAGCTGACATCCCAGCCTTTAAAGAGATGATTGGGAGGAGTTCTGGGGAAGTTGGAATGTCATATTTTAAGACACTTCTAAAGATCTGTCCCCGCTTTGTGTAAACAGGGAACTTTGTGGTGAGCAGAATATACCCCTCTGATCCCTGGAACCCATGGATACGTCTATTACAGGGAAAGGGGGGGATTAAGATTGTAAATGAAATTAAGAATTCTAATCAGCTGACCCTGAAGGGGGGGAGATTATCCTGGATGATCCTGGTGGGTCCAATATATTCTCAAGGGCCCCATATGTGGAACAGGGAGGCCGAAGAGAGGGTCCAAGTGACACAGTGTAAGAAAGACTGGACCAACCGTTCCTGGCTTTGAAGGTGGAAGGGGGCCACGAGCCAAGGAATAGGGGTAGCCTCCAGAAGCTGGAAAAGGTAAGAAACAGATTCTTCCCTAGAGCCTCTTAAAAGAAACACAGCCCTGCCAATACCTTGATTTAATCCAAAGGGATTCATTTCAACCTCTGGTGTCCAGACGATAAGATAATACGTTTATGTGGTTGTAAGCCTGTAAGTTCACGGTTATTACTTACAGCAGCCATGGACAACTACCCATGAGCATGTGCATTACAGTATCACTTTTATGTGGTGAGATTCCTGGAGCAGAGGTGGTTCGAAGGAGAAATATCCAATAACCTCCCCCCGCCATATAGAGTCACGGGAAAATGAGGTCTAACAAATAGCCCCTTCCAGGCTCAGCTCTCACTCTGCCTCTCCTCATGCTCTCGTCCTGTAGCCACACTGGACTGTCACTTTGTGAATCTGTCATCTGTTGTCACACTGGGGTCTCTAGTCATGCTGTGGGCTCCGCCTGGAATCCTCTCCCCACCTACTTGTCCCAAAAGTTCTCTCTCTGTTCCCAGTGACCCTCGATTTCTCACCATCTCCTCTATGAGGCCTTCTATGCTCACCATCTTCCCTCTCAGGAAGAAGGAACTTTCCCTCCTCTGTGACATGATGCCAATGTCAGGGTATCCGTGATTAGTCTGCTTTACTTCGGAACCAGAGTGTTTCCATTTGGTTTGGTGGGTTTGGGTTAGTTTCTTTTCCTTTGCCACATAGCAAGAAGATTTATATTACCCCTCTCTCCTGGAGAAGGTTTAAACATTCAGCCTTCTCTGACCTAGATAAGAGGAAACTAGTTTTTTCATGACTAAAGTTTCAGACTTTCAGTCAAATAGGTCTCTTGTAAATAAGACAGGAGGAGGATGTGAGGAGAGATCACCCCTGAAAGAAAGAAGAGGAGGTGGTAAGATTTCCTCAGAACTAAAAAGAGACTAGGGTAGAGACATTATCTAAACTATTTGAACAGATTGTCCAGCAAGGCGTGGACCTGCTGCCCTGGGATAAAGGCCTGGTCCGCGGTCTGATTACTAGAAGATCACAGAGCTGATGGGAGAAAAGAGGCTGGGCCTCTGTCACCAACACCTCCTATGATGACTTTTATCAGCATCTCACCTCTCTGCCCTCAGGAGGGTACCATCCATTCTGTTTGATGTCCTTCTGATTATCTCATGTAAACGGTCTGTTGCGGGCTGAATCCTGCTCCCAAAAAAGATATGTTGAAGTTCTAACCCCCAGTAGCTATGAGTGGGAACGTATTTGGAAACAGAGCTTTGCGGGTGTAATGGAGTTAAGATGAGGTCATTAGGGTGTGTCCTAATCCAACGTGACTAGTCTTTATAAGAAGAGGGAAATGTGGATGGAACCATACAGGGAGAATACCATGTGATGACAAAGAATGAGGTGATGCAGCTGCAAACCAAAGAAATCAAGGTTTACCGTTGTCACCAGAAGCTGGAAGACAGGCATGGAATGGAGTCTCCCTCAGAAGGACCCAACTCTGCCAACACCTGGATGTTGGACTTCTAGCCTCCAGAAATGTGAAAGAACAACTTTCTGTTGTTTTGAGCCACCCAGTTTGTGGTACTTTTTACAGCAGCCCTAGGAAACTAACACACAATCCTTCAGAAGGAAGCCTGTTAAGTCAAGAAAAGAAGAGACCCCTAGACACCTAATCGGGTAGGGATGGGGAAGCCCCCTGTTTTTGCTGCTATGGTTGCATGATGACCTTCATGGGGTCAAGGTACTTCTGCTTGCATGGGTCTCTTCCTACATAAAAAAATAAAATAAGATAAAACTTATATTTTACAACTGCACTGGTATGCAGATTAATGTATTAAGATCATATATTCAAACATTTTCTTTAACCTAAACGTTTAGTTTTTTTCCTTCCGATTTTAAAAGAAATTAAAATATTTTCTTGGGCTCCTAGACATATGTGCACTCTGGGCACAGCACTTATTATATCTGTTGAATAAGTCAGTCCTGGCTGCTGCAGAACCTGAACTCTCTGAGCTGGGACACTGGTCAATGACATCATCATACAGTCCATAGTTTTCGTATGTCTTTTTCATAGTTTTCCTTCAAATAGGATTACATGTGGTTAACTACATAGTTAGCATTGTGTAAAGTGTATTTCTGTGTGAAAGGCCCTTCGTGTTGTAATGTGTTAGGCAATGCTGAGGTTTTGTTTCAGGCAACACCAGGTTTTCAGCAGTGCTAAGTACTACAGAAACAATATATGGTGAACTGTAGACATTCCACAAATTATTGTTAACAAGCAGAAAGATAAGAAAACTGAAGAAATTGAACCATACTTTGTCTTAAAACCTTGTAAGCCAAGTTTCCCTAGACAGGGTTCATCTCTTTGATTCGCTCATCAGAAACGTTCTTCCTCCCCAGATACCTGTGCAGAACTGAGACTCGAGAATAATGCCCCACAGTGTTTCTGGATGTTCAGCTTCCAATCCTCTGGCAATTTCCACATAAGTGACCTTTTCTAGGTAATGAGGGCACTATCATCACTCAAAGTCTAGTATAACTTAAAGTTCATTCACTTCAGGTTCTTTTTGATGTAATACTAAGTGGATAATTATGAACAGGTTAGGGTTAGGGTTAGGGATAGGTTTCCTATCCTCAACCCAGGAAAGAAAAAAGGAATCAGGTCAAATCAATGCCTTCTTCTCCATTAAGACAAAATTGCTCTACAGCATATTATAGGAAGATATTCTTGAGTTAGTTGGACAATGTGTGCATCTGTATACTTTGCCTAAATGCCACTGGGAACGTACAAGGGAAATAGAAAATCCATCACCTTAAGGACCATACAGTTGTTTGGGAAAAGAGAGAAAATGCATGTGTTTAATAGCTTGAAAATAATGATTTGGTCATTATTATCATATTTATATTCCTGTGATCAATGAATCAATAAAAAATTGCATCTAGGAAACACAGAATCTGGCAGAGTTTTTTAAGGTGATCTGATCTAACCACTGCGCATGTATCATTTTAGAAAGAAATCTGGTCTCCTTCCTCCCTGAAAGGCTCCATCCACAGTCATAGCTAGGGACATCCTCTTCTTGATGCTCAGAAACTGTTTTACACTATATAACTTGGCCATCATCAAGCTGAATGATAATCTATGCTCTTTCAACCAGACTGAGCATTTTTAGACAAGAGGCACTATCTTATTTTATCATGAATTTCCCAGCATCTAAGCAGAATCTTGCATGTAGTAGACACTCAGAAAAGATTAGATAAACAAATGCATAAAAAGGCATGAATAAGCTCAAATTCCATATTTACATACAAGAGCATCAGGATGTTATTTATAATGTTGTATTTAGCCTAAAAAGGGGGGCTTTAGGCAATAGATTTCATAATTGCACCCGTTTAATTGTGGTTCTCAAACTTTAATGGATGTACTAATTGTGTAGGTAGCTTGTTTAAAATTCAGTCTCCATCAGCAATTATGATTTCATAGGTATAAGGTGTGAGGCAGGAATCTGCGTTTGAACATGGAAGTCCAATGCCTGATAAATAATTTGAGAAACATTATAGTAAATAGTGGGGTCTCCTATGGTGCATCTGACTGAACATCCAGGTTATGATTTGTTTTTTAGAAATATACATACCTTCTACAGTGAAATAATGATTACGAGAGCATCTTAAAATTTAATTGAGCAAATCATGCTGCAGTACAGTGCTTTTGAAGCTTTAGTGTGCACATAATTACTGGGGATCTTGTTAAAACACAGGTTCTCACTGAGTCGGAGGTGAACGTAGGATTCTGCATTCTGAAAAGCTCCCAGGTATGACCCTCAAGCTGATGAATTCTCTTATTTCCCTTGTATGTTCCCAGTAGCATTTAGGCAATGTACATAAATGCATGTGGATGCTGCTGGCTCCATGGAACACAGTTTGAGTGGCAAAGATATACAGCATCTCTTAGTAAAATGTGATATATGATACACTAGTCTTACAAGATACACCTCACCAAAAGTGTTCCTTGGGTGAATAAACATTTTCAGGACTGTATGCTATAGCTTGCTCTTGGAGCTATCATAATACACTGTAATACGATACATTAAAAGTGGTACAAGTCATACAACACATTGCGACAATTTTAAGGTCATAAAGTTTATTTTAACTATTAACTTGCCAGGAAATTGGCACTGTCTAGTATATGGGACATCTCTTGTCCCACTCACAGCCTCTCAGTCCCACCCCAGCTCCAACAACTGCAACAACTGTTTCCTCTTGGCTCTGATCAGCTTCTGTCCCATACACCCTGACAGCACCTAGCCTTGTTCTGGCACCACGTTCCTGCTCATTTCCTGCCCAGGGCATGTGCTGCAAGCGCAAATGCTCCAGCAAGGGACCCCATATGCATAAGCAACCCAGGAGTGCAGGGCAGTTATTGCTGTGGGGTCATGCTTGTCCAGAGGGGGATGGATAAAACTTTTCTCCTTTCATCCCAAGGTATATCAGTCTCAGACGTATCTAACAAGACTCCTCAGAAGGTCCCATGGGGTCAAACACAGACAACCTGTAGGTGTTGTCAAGTTGGTAATGTATCTTTGCCCCTTTCTCTGTAACTTGACCCTTTCCCTCACTCCAACTCTCTGGAATCATTTCCCAAATAAACCGGCCTGAAATACATCTAGTCCAGATTTACTTGAGCTGTAAATAACATATACACCTGATTTCAAAGACTTTGGTATAAAAAAAGGATGGAAATGCCTTACTAATAACTTATTATATTGAGTACATGTTGAAAGAATATCTGGAATATATTCAATTGTGATAGTGTGATTTACAGTAAGAAATGTATATTTGGGTCTTCATCCTCATGCTTGTCACAGAGCTCTCAAAACCCTCGGAATTTCCTAAGTGCTAAGAGTGATAAAGGTAAAAAGTGTGACTTCTGTTATTCATAACAAACCCCTTTCAACCACATCTGGAGTTTACGTTAATGAGGTGACCCGGGACAGTCTCCTAAGGGGGCTGGTTATCAGGGGAACCAACCAGGTAACTAGAGGGTTGGAAATTTCAACTTCCCTGGCCCCCAACACACCCTCTGAAAGGGGAGAGGGGCTACACATTGAGTTCCATTACCAATGGCAAAAGATTTTGTCAATCATGCCTATGTAATGAAGCCTCCATGGAAGGCTCGTAGTACAGGGTTGGAGAGCTTCTGGGTTGCTGAACACACAGAGGTGCTGGGAGGGCGGTGCATCAGGAGGGGAGATGGAAGGCCACACCCCTCCCCCAATACCTTGTCCTTCGCACCTCTTCCATCTGGCTGTTCCTGGGTTTTATGATTTTATAATGAACTGATAATCTGGTAAGTAAACACTTTCCATGAGTTCTGTGAGCCATTCTAGCAAATTACTGAACCTGAGCAGAGGGTTTGGGAACCTCTGACCTATAGCCTGTCATCAGAAGCACAGGTGACAACCTGGACTTGTGACTGGCAATTCAGTGGATAGGTGGGGACCAGTCCTGTGGGACTGAGCCCTTAACCTGTGGAGTCTGTGCTAACTCCAGGTAGTTAATAGATTGGAGACTTGCTTGATGCGGGAAAAAGCCACACACAACTGGTATCACGAGTACTGAGAGTAGGGTAGAAAATGGAAAAAGAGGGGTTTTTAAATTATTACTTCATCAGTTAAATAAAGTACACTATTAAAATTAAAGTCTTACCTGGTTGTTTTTACTTTTTTTAAAACATGGCTACGAGAAATTTAAAATTAGATTATGTGGCTTTCATTTATGTTGGCTAGCACTGTCGTCAACTTTGTGGACTATCCTACACCCTTCCAGAAAATTGCCTCTCCCTTTATTTAACTCAAAAGTAATTATTAGGGTGCTTGGAACCAAAGGATCCAACCAGTAAATCTACTAAGAAAACAGATAAAATGAAAAGTTACATAATCATCTCTTATCTCCATTTATGCCCATTCAACTAGCATTAACCCAGCAATCAGGAAGAACAAAGACAAATCATCACTCACAGTCATTCTCTAGGTCAATGGTCCTCAATTCTGGTTGCAAATTCGACCATGTGAACATCTTTTTCAAATATTCTGATAAGGGGACCTCACTGAAGACCACTTCTGTGCATACGAATAATTTGGGGCTTTTGTTAAAATGCAGATTCTGATTTCGTAGATCCAAAGTGTGGCCCAAGATTCTGCTTTTCCAACAAGCTCCCAGGTGACGCTGATGCTACTGGGCCACAAACAACAAATTGAGGAGCAAGGTTTAAAACCGAAGGTATAAATTGGAGTCGAAACTGCCAGAGTTTGCAGTCACAAGAGACATGCATTCTTCTGTGAAGCAGATTGCAAGCATTACAAAGCTAATCCCATTTCATCCTGGTGCAAACCTCATGGGGGCTTCCTTTTTGCATCCCTGTATTTTGCATACTTGTATCTCTCCACCAATGGGTGACACTGGACCAGTCACTCAATCTCCCCATGTCTTATTTCCTCCCCTTGAAAACAAACCAGCAGTAGCTATCAAGAGGATTAAAAGGTACTTCACATTTTGCCTTTAGAGTGCTGGTGCTATAGTATATACCCAGTAAAGGTTACTTTGTTTTATTATTATTACTGTTATAGTCAAGTTCAATTCTGTACTTTTTCAGCTATGAAAATTGTGACCCAAAGAAGGAAAATAATTTGCCTAAGGTCACATATTTAGCTTGTAATGAGCTAGCCTGGATTTCAAAATCCTAAATTCACTGCTCATTCCTCTTCCGTGGTATTCCGTTCACTTCTTTGGATGTCTCTGTACTATAGGAATTGTTGTACTTTATGGTGATTATTACTTTTACTTTTTGAGGTTTAAAATATGCCCCAAAATCTTTTGACACTTTCTTCAAAAGGTGTAGCCTAATCACTGTGTGCAGGCTAGAACCATGACTCACTCCTAATGAACAGATTAAGGCAGGAGTCACAGTGTGTGACTTCTGAGACAAAGTCGTAAAAGGCACTGTGGCTGCCATCTTGCTCCCTGTCAGATCACTCCCTTGGGGAGAAGTCAGCCGCCATGGTGGAAGGATTCTCAAGCAGCTGTATGGAGAGGAACTAAGGACTTCTCACCACAGCTGGCAGGGAAATGAGGTCTTCTGCCAACAGCCACAGATTTTCTCTCAAAGCTATTATTTCTCCCGTACAAGGTTCCACTGTACATCACACATTCTTCTACTCTTGCTTATACAGTGAACAAGTGTACACCAGCCCTTTGGCCCAGGTTCACAGGTCTTCCCTGGAGAAGGGTGTCAGGCCAGTTAAGCTTAGGGTGTCTTTTTCTCATGCCTCCTGGGAGCAGTGGAAAGTTCTGGGTCTCAAGAGGCATAAGCGGGGCCCAGCCGTATGGGTGTTCAGAGAGCTCCATGCACAGAGTTCCCTGCCCTGGTGCTGAACAAGGAGAGAGCCACCTTGGAAGCGTCTCCTCCAGCCCCAGTCAAGCCTTCAGATGACGACAGCCCCAGCAGACATCTTAACTGCCACCTCCCGAGAGAGCCAAAGCCAGAACCACCCAGTTAAAATTTCCTGAATTCTTTACCCACAGAAACTATGAGATACTATTTTTTGTTGTTTTAAGCTGCTAAGTATTTGTGTTAACTTGTTCACCAGCAAGAGATAACTGATACATTATTTACTCAGCTGTGTTCTCTAATAGACTGAAAGCATAGGACCTGGAATAGCACGTATTAATCCATTCATTCATTGAATCATTCATTCATTCTCACATCCATCCATCTACTCATCAAACATTTATTGAGAACCTGCATTTCAGGTGTTGCTCCTACATGCAGGGCATGTAATAAGTTGAATGCAAGATAGACCCTCTCCTTACAGAGCTTACAGTCAAGGCAAGGAAAGAGATTACTATTCAATAAATATCTGATAAACGACCTGAGGTAGAATATAGTGAATACAGTAAAATCTTAGCTAATATTAAGTGTTTTAAAGATATGCTAATTTCATTGTTTTTAATCACACTGAACCAACTCTCTTCCCAGGTTCAAGACAAGCAAGAAAGCCTAGAGCACAGTCATAAGCTGGTGAAGCCCAGGGCTTTTGTTTGTTTGTTTTAATCCCCTTGTAAACTAATACTTAGGCAATGATTATCAAGAGATGTAACTACTAAAATATAGGTATTCAGACCTCACATGCATGCAAATGGAAATATACAAAATCTCTATGGCTGTACATATATTATTTTAAACAGACAAAATTTGATTAAACCTTTATATCTAATTATCAATATACTTAATCCCAGAGAGGAACAAACATCACAAGGAGAAAAATCCAAATTGGGGAAAAATACACAGGAAAAATAATGCAGTTTCTTCCACAAATTAATTATAAGAAAAATAAATAAGAAAAGAGAGGGCATATTGATAGATTTAAAAATTGTTTTAACTTATAATATATAGCAATCAATTACAACGTATTGCTTTAATTTAGCTCTCCGTCAAAACAAACTCTTAAAAGAGAAGGAAAAAAAATATGTATTTAAAACATTAACGAAAACTATGAAACCATTAGGAAAACCTGCACACTGAGTATATATTTGATGATGTTTAGGGATTATGATGTTTTGATTAAGTTTTTAAAAAGTCCCTGACATTTAGAGACATCTACTGAAATTATTACAGGTGAAGTAATACGATATCTGGACTTCGCTTCATTAAAAAAAAAAAAAAAAAAAAATGGTTCTGAAGAACCTAGGGGTAGGAGAGGAATAAAGACCCAGACGCAGAGAAAGGACTTGAGGACACGGGGAGGGGGAAGGGTAAGCTGGGATGAATTGAGAGAGTGGCACGGACATATATACACTACCAAATGTAAAATAGATAGCTAGTGGGAAGCAGCCGCATAGCACAGGGAGCTCAGCTCGGTGCTTTGTCACCACCTAGAGGGGTGGGATAGGGAGGGTGGGAGGGAGATGCAACGGGAAGGAGATATGGGGATATTAAAAGAAAATAATCCACAGGGGACAAGAGTAGAAGCAGGCATATAATAGTAGAGTCTATAGATGACAGTAGTTTGGACGAGGGTGACAGAGCAGTGGAGATGGTGGCAAATTGTAGAAGCAGTAGGATTTCCTGATGGATCAAATGGTCTAAAAGGAAGATAAATGTCAAGGATGTTTCCAATATTTTTGACTTGGGCAATCAAAAGGAAGAGGTTGGCAATAACTGAGATGAGAAAGGCTCTGGACAGAGCAAATTCAACATTTTAAGCTTGAGTTGCTTGTTGGGTAACCAAATGGAAGTGTGAAATATAGAATTAGATTTATGCTCCAAAGTTTATGGAAAAAGTCTAGGCTGAAGACAACACTCAGGAGTTGCAAGTTTCAGATGTTCTTTGAAGCCTCATGATAAACTCTTGTGAAGAGAGTGAGTGTAGAAAACAGACCAAGTCCAAAAAATGCTTTGTTTGTAGATGGGGACATTTTCCAAGTTAAAATGAGAAACACTGTTTTTGTCTGAAAATCATTTTGAGAGACTTTATATAGAAAAATTCCACAAAATTACACTATCAAGAATGATAAAAGTGCCTTCTCTACTTTAAAAACTAATTTCTATTTTTCTCTGCTAAAATGCTGTCATGTGTTGAATGTTCTATGATTTCGTCATAGGTGAAACTGGCCTATGACCAAGGTGTGCTACAGACTTTTTTGATCCAATCTTCTTAGATGGAGTCCAACACTTATCAGCTATATATGGAATACTGTGGCACTATAATTCTCATTAGTGTTATAGAGTCTTTATAATGTCTTACTTCTGTTACATGAAGGCTAATAAAAATTTATTTATTTCTATGTTTGGGTGCCAACTGAAAATATATACCTTTCCAGTAAAAAATAAAACGTTAAAAATTAAAAAAAAAAAAAAAAACAAGGTAGAATGAAGGAGAGGGACAAGAAAGACCATGGATTGATAAATTTGGAAGCTCAGTGATGAGTAAGTGGAGTTTCATTAAATACTGTTTTCTGTTTTTATATGTGTTTGGAATAATAATGGAGAGTTTTGTTTTGTTTTGTTTTGTTTTAATTGGGAGATTTCAGATAAAACTCCAGGTTTTCCGAGTCTCTTAAAATATCCAAGCATCACACAAGGAATTGGAACTGAGAACTGAGACCTCTTCTTCGGATATACCAGGCTGTCTCAAGGTAACTGTGACCCTCACTGCTTCCTATGCATTTGCTGGACCAGCTTCACTCATGTACGTTATATTCCTGGGCACAAAATGCATTTGATCTCTAGGAAAACTAGACATTTCTGTAGCAGCACCTTGGAAACCAGCTGTGGTTTGGTACTCTAGTGTCAGGAAAAGAAAATGCAGCCCAAGACACAGAACTCAGAGGCAGGGTTAATCTGATTTCAACAGTTTAACCTCTTTCTGAGGTTAATTCAAAAGCTTTATTTTAGAGGAAAGCTCTCTTCTAGGAACCTTCATTTGCAAAACAAAGGACAGAATAAAAATGAACCCCCAGACACGCAAATGGCTGATCTGCTATTTCCTAAGGCTTTTGTAGGAGCTCAAATATAAAATGATACCTTTCCCACTGTTTCTATTACAGATTCACTTAACATTTTAAAATCTCTTTTTAATCCTTCAGGACTGAAGAAAAGAGATTCCCATTATCATACACAGGGCTCTCAGTACAGGTATCTCTGCCTTTTTCTGTTTCTAGCTTTGCTTTCAATTGTTAGTCAATTATAGGAATAAGTTTTTGATGTTATTAAATGGATGCCATTTTAGATAAAACAGATTTTTCTCTGCTAAAACCACTGGCATTGAGTAAGTGAAAAACAGGAAATAATTGTCCTGTCTCTGCTCTCTTCATTAAACTGGGGAAAAAATGCATTGCAAAGACTAACAGTGACCCCAAAAAAGCATCTCATGGTGTTCATATAACCACCATATAAAAAGGTCATTTAAAAATTAAGGTATTTAGTGAAACCAGTTATAAATGCTTTTAAAGAGAAAACTTGGCGCTAAGAACATCAGAGTTGAGATTTACCAATTAACTGACGGTAATAAAGTTTACTTTCTTGTATTTGTGGATAGTTCTTTTATGTATACGGGGTTTCAATTATGTCCACACTAATACTATTATTTATTATTTTTAACAACAGTAATAATAATAACATCAAAACATATGCCAGGTACCATTCTAGCCATTTGTATGAATCATCTCATTTAATTCACATAACAATTTTATAAATTAACTGTTATTAACCCCTCTTCCCCAACATTTTTGTCAGGTAAGAGAACCAAGGTTTTGGGATGTTAAAAACCTTCATAAATTGTAGAGTTAACCAGGAAGAAACAGGATGCGACCTAAGAATTCTGACTCGACATTCTAAGCATTCTGACAGTCTTGGCCTATATCCACTGCACTATTTTTCTTAAACTAAATATCAACCATATGTTTCAAGGGATCTGGAAGACCCTTCGCCCACTGACTGTGCTTCTGCAATAGTTTTCCTGACTGTTCAATGTCACAGGGAATTATTTTGTTTTTTGCGTTTCCTGGCAGTACTATGGTCTCAAATATCCATAATTTTGCCCAGTAAATTCCCTGCAAAGGGGACTGAGCCTTGAAAGAGGGATGCTGTCCCTCCCCGCAAGACTTCCCATCTCCTGCTACAGATGTGGGTTTGCAGGTATAGCTGGAAAGCCCATTGTTTTAAATGCTGAGATTAGAGAAGGGGTTTCCTTTGATAAAGATCCAGGGGTTTCCTGGGTCCTAGTATTTTGGAGTCAAGTCTGAGAATCTGTAAGCTGCTCAACTACCCAAACAATTGCAACTAATTCCAGAGATTTCTCAAACTCCCAAAGCACATCTGAGGAATCTCCTAGAGGTCCCCGGACCCTTGGGTAAGAACCCTTCCTCTTATGACTACCCCACATGCAGCGTCAAAAAGATGCGAATCATTTCCAGAAATTGAAAGTGGGCAGTAAGCACAGGATCAGGCAAACAGAACTGGTATGAACCCGGCTCTGCCACCTATCAGCTCTATGACCTTGGACAAGTTCTTCTACCAACTCCAATTTCCTCATTTCTAAAGTTGTTTCAATCCTAGTTACTGAGTCATAGTTGTTGGAGGTTTAATTATATTATGTAGTTTAATGCTTAACACAGTAAATACTCAATACATGTTATGGAAATGGTGAAGACAGGGTAATACAGATGTTATTATCACTTTGACATGATAAACATTAATTAAACCAAGGAAAGGATAAGGAGTTGTTTCATTTCTGGGGACAGAAAGGTAGGATCTAGCTTAAATGAATAAAGCGGAAACTACTTGCGCCTTGGAATAAACAAAGGCCTTCATGACAGCAAGAATTCATGAATACTGAAATTAGTTCTTTAAAGAAATCATTAGATCCTAATAATAAAGACTCACAATTTTGAAGAAGGTCCTTTCAGATTCATTATTTAATCCAATTCTCACAAAAATTTTCTGATAGCCATTATTATCACCTGCATTTTTCAGATAAGAAAACCTGAGTTAGAGAGAACTGAGGTGTTTTATTTAAATGGGTGCTATTACTATGCAGCATAGACAGAATTTGAATCTTATTCATTGGTTTTAAGGTCATGGTGAGGGGAGAGGGAGGGAGGGAGGGAGGGAGGGAAGGAAGAACAAGAAAGGAGAGATGGAGGGAGAGAGGGAAGAAGTCTGGAGGGAGGGAGAACCACAGAAGACCACAGAAGAGATCAGAGGGTAACCCTACTCAAGCTTTGAAGTCCACTTCTAGCGCTAAAATGAGGTAAAAACAACTCAGTCCTTCATTTTCAATTGTAGGTATAAACTTGTATTTGAGGGAAACACAAAATCATCATCCAGTAGTTTTTGTCTCCCCTTGCAAATCATTTTCCTTTAACATGATGGTATTTTAATTTTGTTTCCTTTTGTTTGCCTGTTGGAGGGGATGCAAATTTCCAAACAATTGAGTTTCTCATTCAGCAGCTTTCTCCTGGTTGAGGAGAGTTCTCTTAATTAAATGTAAACACATTTGGCAAATCAGTATAATAAGTGTCTAAAGGTCTCCCATAATGATGTGAGTTGTCATCGAGTCCCCATCAGTGTTTGATTTGAATGCAAAGTGATTTCCTTAAAGACCAGGCCCTACACAAAGGATGAGCTTGAATACAATAATCTAACTAGCCCATTCTTGACAGAGACAAAAGACAATTACAAATACCAGCTTCCACTGAGGCATCAGGATATTTTGTAGATGCTTCAAAGCCAATTAGCTCTATGACTACTTCTGGATTAGAGATACCTTGTCATAAGAAGAGAATCCATCCATTGTAAGTGACTCACATAGAGAGGCCAAAGGATACCTATAGATGAGTTTACATATTTTTTTTTTCTATTTGTTTATTGAAGTATAGTTGATTTGCAATGTGGTGCCAATCTCTGCTGTACAGCCAAGTGACTCAGTTATACACGTATAGACATTCTTTTTTATACTCTTTTCCATTATGGTTTATCTTAGGAGATTGGGTATAGTTCCCTGTGCTGTACAGTAGGACTTTGTTGTTTATCCATTCTAAACGTAATAGTTTGCATCTACCAACCCCCAAACTCCCAGCCCATCCCTCCCCCTCCCCACCTCCCCCTTGGCAACCACAAGTCTAATCTCTCTGTCTGTGAGTCTATTTCTGTTTTGTAGATAGGGTCATTTGTGCCATATTTTAGATTCCACATGTAAGTGATATCATATGGTATTTGTCTTTCTCTTTCTGACTTACTTCACTTAGTATGATAATCTCTAGTTGCATCCCTGTTGCTGCAAATGGCATTATTTCATTCTTATTTATGGCTGAGTAGTATACCACTATGGGACCTAATCCAATTTATAAGATTTTGCACAGCAAAGGAAACCAAAAACAAAACGAAAAGACAACCTACAGAATGGGAGAATAAATCTGCAAATGATGCGGTCGACAAGGACTTAAATCTCCAAAGTATACAAACAGCTCATACAACTCAACAACAAAAAAAAACAAACAACCCAATGAAAAATGGGCAGAAGACCTTAATTGACATTTCTCCAAAGAAGACATACAGATGGCCAGTAGGCACATGAAAAGATGCTCAACATCACTAATTATTAGAGAAATGCAGATCAAAACTACAATGAGGTACCACCTCACACCGGTCAAAATGGCCATCATTAAAAGTCTACAAATAACATATGCTGGAGAGGATGTGGAGAAAAGAGAACCCTCCTACAGCACTGTTGGTGGGAATGTAAGTCGGGGCAGCCACTGTGGAAGACAGTATAGAGGTTCCTCAGAAAACTAAAACTAGAATTACCATATGACCCGACAATCCCTCTCCTGGGCATATGTCCAGAAAAAACTATAATTCAAAAAGATACATACACCTCTGTGTTCACAGCAGGACTACTTATTAATAGCCAAGACACGGAAGCAACCTAAATGTCCATCGACAGATGAATGGATAAAGAAGAGTTTACTTATTTTTTCATTTGCATTCTTATTGTAATTAACATACACCATCCACCCTAACACTGCTCCATCTAGCTACAACACGTGGCAAGGTTGTGCCGTCTTTCATTTCCTCGTTACATGGTGGACTTTTGGCTTCAAAAAGGTGGTAATTTACCATAATTGAAAGCAGGACAGGAAGAGAGGGAACGTTTTGAACATTTCTTGTATTCCTAGTTCTGAAGGGACAGTCGGGCCAAAGACCAAATGTCCTCAGTGTGAACAGTCAGTTAATGAGTAAATGGTCTCCTTCCCAATTCTGAAACCTGTCAAACTATGTGCCGTTTCAGTTTGGATTTAATTTGAAGCCACTGCCAACTACTGTAGGTAACTTACTTAGCGTTTTCTGTCTCAAGAAAAGGAACAATCTATGGATGAGCTTGAACTTTTTGTAGGGCATCAGCTAATTTAAACCTTTTCATAAATAATATCAAAATTTCTAGTAAGAGGAAAATATATGCCAAATTTTTCAGGGCCGAGCAAACTCAGACGGGAGTTGGTAATTCCGAACTTTTTATTTTAGGCCATGAGGCTACTTTGAGGCACAGGTGCAGCGACCGGGAATTGGTTAAGTAAAGAGAATGTGAGACAGTGCTTAGGGACCTTGAATTATACCAAATGTTGAGAGAGATTTGCTAACATACTTATTTGAGTCTCTGTGAGTTAGTAAGATAACAGATATTATCTGTATTGGGGGCATACAATATCTTCTACAGAAGAGTTAAAATTACAGGGTAGATCTCTAAAGCCAATAATAGCAATAACTAATATTGCTATTAAGGCTTCTGCTGTTTTATATAAACTGTGCCATTTAATCTTTGTAACCACGCTACAGGGTAGGTGTAGACATCGTTTCCATTTGATGGATGGGAAACAGAAGCTCAAGGGGCCAAAGAAACTTGATGAGGGACACACAGCAGCTGTTAAATGGCAGAGCCAAGAGTCAAGGGAAGGTCACCTGCCGCAGGTATGAGCCTTCTCATCACTGGCCACACTGTCACTAAATCATCTGAGAAATCTCGCTTAAGCTGGAGACCCGAGTTGAAATACTTCTGTGCAGTATATTCAACCTATCCAGAGATAATAGTCACATTAGTTCTATCAAGTTGTCTGTCAAGATTTGTTGCTATTCTTAATAAACAGACCCTCTTATATGCCCTGAGATATTCTGCATTGTTTGAAGTTATTTACATAGGTTTTAACGATCAGTAATATTTGTCAAATCTTTTGAGTCACCTCTTTTTTTTTATCCTTATATTTTCTTCAGATCCTAACACATAGTAGGTGCTAAACAAAAGCTTGTTTAACTTAATTAATTAGAAATACTTCAAGTTAGTGAACTAAAATCAATGTCCCTTTGGCCTTTTCAGGTGTAAAAAAAAATACATATATATATATATATATAGATAGATGGGTATATGTAATGTTACATTTTTATAATTTTTTTTCTAGTTATGAAAATTAATTTAATGAGGATTTGCAAATTTCTCCCCTGAATATGATTTAGTGTGTCTTCTGTTATTATTGTTATATGAAACACTGAATAACAAAGTTACGAGGAAGGGGAGAAAGGATATAACAGCCAGAAAGACTACTACTATGGCAAAACAATAACTTCTCCTTTGACCTTCCTTGCATCCAGAGTAAAAATGCAAAGACAACTGGATAAGCAATCTCTCCGGTCTGGAGGAAGGATGCACATCACCTCATCAAGAAATGATATTAACAGGAATTTATCCAATGGACATTTATGCTGAGTGACACGACAGTTTCTTAGACTATGGTTCATACCAAATAGAGATGTGCTCTTTAAACACTTTCTGGTGATCTAATTGGTGTTACTTTGAAGCTCAGGGCATATACTCAGCTTCAGTAAGAATTAGTGATCCAATTAGTTTTCTGCCTGTTACCCTAGCTATCTAGAAATTATACAGGCTACAACATACAGTAGACCAGTGGTTTCTAAATTCTTGGGGAACTCTTTCAAAATAAAGAACCAAGCCCTACTTCTCTGAAATTCAGATTTGTGGATATAACGGATTTGCAGGGCAGGGGAGAGTAGGAGGGTCCCCAGGTATCTATTTCTCCTGATTACAGCACTTCATTTTTCCTCTGAGGAATCCTGCCTGCCTCTCCTGTATCTCAGTGATGTGGTTTGAATGGAATTGACTCTCTACTCTTCACTACATGCGTGGGCACACGGCAGAGTTCTGGCCAGTTAGAGCACTCCTCTCCCCTGACCACACTGCCTGGCTGAGCAGTAAGAAAATGAGACTGAGTACTGAGCTCCTTGTCGGAGCTGTTAGGAAACAGACACCCTCTTTATGCTAAGCATAGTGTGAACGTAAGAAGTAAGCCTGCTGCTGCCTGTACGCGGAGCCAGCAGAGTGCCAGCAAACACTCATTATAATGTCATTTTTGGTGCTTCTGGATTTTCCTACATCTGAAATAATCCTGGATTTTTACATTTAAATTGAATTTTGGATACTTGCTATTGCAAGAGTCATAACTAACAATGCCTAACCATCATTTTTTAAAAATCATACAAACAAGCCTTTCCAGATGAGTTCATGATCAGCCAAGTTAGAAAACCACAGCATAAAATATTTTCGAGAAGCACATGTAATATATCTTCAAATATCCAAATAAGCATATATTACTAATGAATATAAGTTCATTCATAAAATGCAATAAGTATTACTGAAAGTTTTGAGATGCTTTCGGAACTTTAAAGATGTCAGAATTGGATTATAAGATAAAATTTATTTATCAGACTCTTAACGTGTTACATGAGTGCCATAAGTGACTCTGTCAAAGGATGTGGATTTCCTTTACTTGGGTGGAAGTGGAGCCAACCAATGTCTACTTGGCTAGATCTCCTGTGATACTCACCTCTACCTATGAGGAGAGTCTTTAGGCTTACAAAGAAGCTAGCCCTGAGAGAAACTACTGAGGAAGACTGTAAAGCCCATGGCCCTTCCTGGCAGTGAAAATGAAAACCCACATCTAGCATTTGCTGTTCCACCATGATGTGGAGACTTGGCAAAGGATGTGAACTGCCACCTGGACATCAAGGTCAACAGCCTGTTGGCTGCAGAATGTGGGCCTCCCGGTGTGTACAAGGTGTACAATCATGCTGCTCATAGAGTCTAGCATGCAGCCAAAGTGCAATCTGTAGAGAAGACTGTGCCTGGGGATGGCAAGCAGGGGTCTCTGGTATTCACAACTCCTGTCAGCTCCCTGAAATCTAAGTCCTCTTGTATATTGATTTGTCTGTCCATTGTCTGATATGTTTTTTAGAGGCATTTTTTTGTTAAATGCACATCCAAACTCATTAAGTCCCTAATCCCACAGCACAGTGCAGTTTGTAAATTAGAGCTTCATCATTATTTTGAAACACTTGACATGGAAAAAGTATGATTGGATTTTAAATCCATTCACATTATCACAATGAATTGAAAAGAAAAAAAGAGCTGTTACCATCTTTAAACCTAATTTGGTATAATTTTTAAATGGGTCTAAAATGAATTTAATTCTTTTATTATCTACTTGCGTGAATGAAATTTCTTGTTAAAGATGCTTATCAAGAATTTGAAGAGATCATCATAAAAATGTCTTGATCAGAAATTTCATGTAACCATTTCAAGCATTAATCTAGTTCTTAAAAATAGCTGTGTCTTCAAAGGAAACTTCAAGTTTTTCATAACTAATAAGTTAAACAGATTTTATTTAAAATTTTTACCCTTTCAGTATTGCACATCTGTCCTATTACCTCTATAATTCTACCCAAAGTTATATAATATAAAAAAAATTGAGTATTTTCACCAAACCTCACTTGTTTCAAACCCTTCCAGTTAATCTCAGTACACTGCAAACATGTAATTCTTATTTTCATTTTTTACTATTGTAGACAGTCTCTAAGATGGGCCCCAATTAGCCTCATGTCCTATTACTCATTTACTTATTCTCCCATTTTGTCACCTCCTTCATTGCCTATAGCTGCGTGTATAAGCATAGGGTACTGCATAAATGATGAAGTGGACTTCTAAGGCTGGATCATAAAACTCTATATGGCTTCTGCCTTGAGCCCTTTGGGATCACTTATTCTGGGGGAATCCGGCTACCATGATGTTAAGATGCTCAAGCTGCCCTCTGGAGTGGTGCAGCTAGCAAGGAATTGAAGCTTCTCTCCTACAACCAGTGCTAACTTGCCAAGCATGTGAATGTACCGTCTAGTAAGTGAATCTTCCAATTCCTGCCAGGCCTTCAGCCCCAGCTGACATCTTGACTAAAACCTCATAAAGGACCCTGAGTCAGTTAAACAGCTCTAATTATTCCTGACTCACAGAAACTATATGAAATAATAATAATAATACATGTTTATTGTTGTTTTTAGCTGCTACTTTTAAGGGGTAGATTGTTACACAGGAATAGATACATATACCACTGTATTACATCATTATTGTAGTACTACATTACATTAATTACTGCTGCAATAGCAATCACCCAGCACTTAACTAAAATTGCAAAATAAAACAAAAATGAAGCACCTGCTTAAGAGACCTAGACTCAATCACCAGCTCAGTGACTCATTTCTACATATCAGTCTTAGAGTGAGAAAAATTCGTATTAGTTTACCAGCAATATCTCAGATTTTGTATAGTATGATTCTCTGAGGACTACCCAAAAATGTTAGATCATTGTACAGCACTGTAGTGCAAAGAAATGTCTGTCTCTGCAGAACACTGTAACTCTTACTGCCCCTACCGTTAGGCTAGGGACCATTCTTTTTTTTTTCCCACATCTCTACACCTCCAAGTGGCTAGAGTGCTCGGGATAAAGTAAGTATTCAATAATAGCCTTTCATTTATGTATTTGAAATATATTTAAGCATCTTACATGTGTATATTAGTGATTCTTTATGTTTGAACATCATACAATCTGTTAAATGGTGGATAATATAAAAGCTATGATTTAATGATTAACATTATCTACTAGGCACATTAGTTCTAATTTAATTATCAGAGCAAACCTATCATTATTCTATTTTTCAGATGGCGAAACTGAGTCTAATAAAGACTATGCAAACTTTCCCAAACACGAACCTGGAAAGTTGTGGAGTGAGGTTAGAAATGAGGCAGGTATGTCTGATTCAGGGCCTGTGCTTCTAATCCACAAGGTATTATTAGCCTTTCTTCAGAATTCTTAATGATTCAATGGTCCAGTCAAATTATTTGTCTTTTCATACTTCTAATTTTTTTTTTTTTAAACTAAAACAATAGGTATGTAAGGGAGTCTCTCAAATTGTCTGGAATGTTTCCCATTAATTAAAAAGGAACACTGAGGCTATAACTTAAGATTATTTCCAACATTAATCAAAAACATGTAAGATTAAAATGAATTAAGTATCTCAAATAAGCTACTGGTGTGGAGGACTCAGCGCATGCTGCAGTGCGAGTCTGTGCAATGCGAGTCCACATGCCGATGGGACTTTGACCCGCAAGTGGGGTACAATTCATGTTTATTGCAGAGAAAAGTTGGAGGCAGGGCTATAAATGTGAAAACTAAAGTTTTAAAATAATTATGTTTTTCATTCAAAGAGCTGGTCCGAAGACAAATTAATAAACAAAACTTACATTGAGCACAACTTGTTCAAAAATAAGTTAATTACAAAGCCCTTAATTCAGGTCTAAAAAGTGAAACCATTCTA
Organism: Eschrichtius robustus; assembly: GCF_028021215.1. Classification (NCBI taxonomy): domain Eukaryota; kingdom Metazoa; phylum Chordata; class Mammalia; order Artiodactyla; family Eschrichtiidae; genus Eschrichtius; species Eschrichtius robustus. The sequence goes on from NC_090835.1 coordinate 9,719,406, forward strand.
GTACTCAATTTAGCTGCAACTTATACTTTTTTCAGTTCAATTTAAAAGTTAGTCTTATTATATTTTAAACTCTGAAACAAGCTGTTCTTCATATATGGGAAGAGCCTATTTGCTGGTTAACAAATAGGTATGTTTTTTTATTTGGTCTTAAAAGATCTACAAATAATTCATAATTAACTAGCTCATCTATAAATTACACATAGATAAAATTAACATGTATGTCCCTCCCTCAAATTACACCATATTCACAGGTACACACATATAGCTTTTATAAAGATTTGCATGACTACAAAATCTCCAATAGTTTTATGTGTATTATTATTTTTTTTAACTTCATTTTGAGTTATGTTGAAGGCTAGGGTATCCGTTACCACCATCACTTGATTAGAACTTTCTGAAGAAGGCCATTACTGCACTGAGCATTGCATAACTGGTAATATAATGGGGAATATTACATTATTTCCCATTGTTGGTTCTCTTTTTCTTCCCCATTGACATATGCCTTGAAGGACCCCCGTAGTCAGTGTACACATCCCTGCCTGTTAGGCTCCATCATGTGACCTGCTCTGGCCAATGAAATGTGAGCAGAGGTGTCACAGACCATGTTCAAGCAAAAGTTTGGCTTTGTCCCCTGCTTTTCCCACTCCATGAAAATTGCCATGCCAAATAGTGGCCACTACGTAAGCCTGAGTCCCCAAAAAAAGAGAGATGTGGAAATACGTCAGTCTATAGCTGCTGGCCTATTTACAATACGCTTGTGGTTGTAAGCCACCAAGATCTGAGGATTGTTCATTACAGCAGTTGACTGCAATAATCATCTTCCAATAGGACTACTGCGCAACTTAAAGGAGGTAATATCTTTGAAGGACAAGAGACAGGACCATGTACTGAATGCAAGAACAAACTATCCCATTTATTTCAGACAATACTATGTGGGGTAGGAATTTGTATTTGTTATACGTATAAGGAAACTGAGGTTCAGAGAAACTAAGTTGCTCCAAACCACAGCACAAACTAGTGGTAGAGATGGAAATTAAACATAGTTCTAATGAATTCTACTTCTAGCCCATCCTTTTCCTATTATACTTAGGAACTTTGAAATGTGCTTTGTAAAATGTCAAACCCCATATCATTATTTTTGTAGCTATATTCATGTTGATGAAAAATTGTTATGAAAAACTTTAACATAAGAGAGATCTTGAAAAATATTATGTAAGCCACTCTACTATGTTCATATAGTGCATAATGAAATCAATGCAGTTTATTATTGAAAGTGCATATTATGTTCTGAAGTTTAATTTGAAAACGAAATTAATACATACTTTTTTCAAATAACATAATCATATTCACTTAAGCTATTAAGATACTAAGCCCAAGTTTCTATTAAAAGGAGATAAAATAAATTATCCCTGTAGAAAAGCAACCTCATTCATGGCACCAGACCAAGAAAATATTAATTGTCCAATATGGCTAATAAAATAGGTAAAATAAAAAAGAGAGAGAGAATAAAACAGCTATGGAATAATGAATTAACTATGCACATATTAAAAATTTTACTCTTACAGTGAGAAAAAATAATAATTAAAAACAGGATTCTAAAATTACTGACATATCTGTTTTTGTTTTTTAATCACAACTTCTTACTCTGTTGAAGGTATATGTATATTTTTTTATTCTGAATCCATTTCATGTGGCTTTAGACTGTTTATAGGCCAGGGAATCAAGTGGACAATTTTCCTTCCAACCTGCCCCTGTGCGTACCTCTTCCCTGGGTCAGTTTGCCATGGATTTTGATTCTGGTGAATAAGAACCTCTCAGCTCCCATAAGGAATCCTTGGCTCAGACTTCTGTTTGCATGAAGCAGGAAATCAGCCACATAAATGAGAGACAGGAGGTAAGACATAAAGCCTGAAGGGAAGGAAGATACCCTCTGCCTTCGTGACAGAAAATGTGGGGAATGTAACAAATTTGGCTGAGATGACTCTCACTATTAATGGAAGGAGAAAATTTGGTGCATTTTTCTCACCAAAGAGATATCCAATAGTTGTGAAGTTGACCAAGAGAAGCACTTTTTTAGAAAATAAGGGAGTTTAGGAGCCAATTCACAAATGTAACATTGCCCAGAGAGCCACTGACTGGTTTATAGAAAGCTGAAGTTTACTGACATAACAGTCATGCTTTACGAATCACTCTTAAAACCAGATTGTGCATCTGTTATGTAATATTTCAGAAATGATTTCCCTCACTTTAGTTCATTAAATAATTCATTTAAAAATTTTTTATTGAAGTATAACATATGTGCAGAAAAGGACATACGTTGCAAATAGGCAGCCAGATGCATTTTTACAAAGAGACCACAACTATACGACTGGCAGTGAACTTGAGAAGTAGAAAGTTACTAGTGTCCCGGAAGCCTATTTTTGGCTCTTTCTAGACCTGAAAAATTATCATTTGAACTCAAATTTCATTTGTATTAGGGTTTAAATGATATGGAAGAAGTGAGGAAATCTCTTCCCATGGACCCTTGGTTAGACATAATATGTTCCCTAGGTGCTATTCTCTGGCCTTCACTGTAGCCTCTCAAAGTGACTTTCTTTTGGTGTACTCTTCTATGTGTTTTATTTTGATGAAAATTTCTAAATATCTGCACCATTTTTTTAAAAAAAACTCTTCTATGCAATTTTTATTTCCCTATTTCTTTGATTCCTGATATGACTCAGTCAGATTAAGTAAAGATCTGAACCCAAATCAATTTTACGTGATCCCTTTTTAACAAATATTCTAATAGAGAAACACAAATTGCCACTGTATCTCTTCAGACCTCAACATTCCTCTGGTATGTATCAGACAGTATAGACTAGGTCATGCTGCTATAACAAACTCAATAACTCATGGCTTAAAGTACGTATTATTAAAATATGCCCTGCAGGCTGGATCTGGCTGCTGCCTGCTTCGATAAATAAAGTTTTATTGAAACAGAGCCATGCTCATTTTTTTTTCTTATTGCCCATGACTGCTTTTGTACTACAATGGCAGAGTTGCATAGTTGTGGCAGAGGCTGTATGACCCACGAAGTCAAAACTATTTACTATCCTGACTTCTTCAGGGAAAGTTTGGTGACCTCTGCTCACAGCAACAAAGTTTTTTTTTTGTTTTTTGGTTTTTTATCACTATGTTTCATGAAGAACATAGATTGACAGAAACTATGATCAATGAGGATTCCAGGATGAGAGACTCTCTATCCTTTTACGACGCCAACACGGATTAACCAAAGGGGAAGAGAGCATGGGAAAGTGTACACCAACTCTTAAATGCATCTCTTTTACTTACTTTTCATTAGCCAAAGCAAATCATGCGACACTGACTGAGGTCAAGATGGTGGGAACTATAACCTGAGTGCTCTGGGTGGGGAGAACCAGAAATAGGAACTGTACATCCTTAAAGAAAATCTCCTTCTAAACAAATAAATACAAAACTCAGCCATCCAGACACATAATTTCACTATAAAAGACCTCAGAAAAATACTATAAGGTATTTTTTAAACATCTACCATATGATCAGGGGCTACGATATTTAAAAAGATATTTTATGTTACTATCACTGGCCAAGGTCCACAAAAATAAAATCATACTCAGCAAGAAGTAAGTTGTCTTTAAAAAAAACTGTGATGTTTTAAAGAAAAAATTTGTATGTCCAGGATAAATGTCCTACTAGTGTCCTTTAAAAAGTTTCCTTGGGCTTCCCTGGTGGTGCAGTGGTTGAGAATCTGCCTGCCAATGCAGGGGACACGGGTTCGAGCCCTGGGCTGGGAAGATCCCACATGCCGTGGAGCAACTAGGCCCGTGAGCCACAGCTGCTGAGCCTGCGCGTCTGGAGCCCGTGCTCCGCAACAAGAGAGGCCGCGACACTGAAAGGCCCGCGCACCGCAATGAAGAGTGGCCTCCCCACTTGCCACAACTAGAGAAAGCCCTCGCACAGAAACGAAGACCCAACACAGCTAAATAAATAAATAAATAAATAATTTTTTAAAAAAAAGTTTCCTTTACGATTTTCAACAGAAAAAAAAAAAGAACTTTAGCTTTTTGTTTCAAGTACTGGGATATTATGGCAATTTAATTACTCATTGGGTCAATTTAAGGAAGTAGTGTCTCCATCCTGTGGACTCTTAGTATATTGTTAACAAATATTATTTAGGATGACAAACACTGTTTCATTTACACAAAAACAGGCAGAAAACATGAGAATAAGAAAATTGCTTCCGCTATCCCTGCAAACATGCTCATGTCTCCTTTACCAGAAAAACAAAACCACATTATTCCCCTGTCACATCCCTGCATTTGGTCTCCGTTCATGCTGCTCCTTGACCATCAAGGTCTCTGGAAGAGTAATTTACGTAACTACCCAGCCCAACAGTCTTTTCCCTGTCAGAGAAAATAAAGTATTACTCAGAAATATTTTACCTTGAAAATGCCTCTTTTCATGGACTCCAGTGGCCCAGTATTTTCCCCCTTTCTTCTTCTACCTCAAAATAATTCTTTCTACATATTGTATTAAGCTATTTTTACATAATCACATTTACTAAGATGTCACTCACCAAATTTCCACTAATAATGTTATTTTGTATTCTTGACTACCTAGTCATTCTTCGGCAGCTACCATCTCTATGCAACTGACTCCCGAATCTACAACTTCAAGCCTCAACCCATTTCCAAATTATCACCTCCCAGCAAGTAACAGGAAATGAATTCATTGCTTCTTCCCTCAATCTTCCTCCTTGCTGACTTCCTTCCTTGTATCAGGGTATAACAGATCACCAGCTTCAAAGCCTTTATTCCTACATCTCCTTCTCTATCTAATCCATCACTAAACCCTGTAAGCTCATGAACCATAATTTCCTGTTTTGTCCCCACTGCCAACATCTTTTTCAGACCAACGTAATTGCTAACCTTGAACACTACAATACGGTCCTGCCTGGTGTCTCCACATACAGTGTCTACACCACCAAGCTGTCCTTTGTGACACTAGATTACTTGTTCCAACATGCTATTCTTTTTAGGTCAAAACCATTTGACTACCAACCACAGTACAAACCATCCAGCTAGGCATCTAAGGCTTCCCTCCATCTCTTTCCAAGACCACTGACCTGACACATGCCATATATTTTAGGACATGTATTAGCCATAAAGTGGCCAATCTTTATTAATGTCTCTGATTTTATACTTCCTTGCCTCTTCTCAATCTGTTCACACCCCTGGGAATGCCCTCCCCTGATATTAACCATGTCATTAAGCTCCAAGGCTTGTATCATTATGTGATCTGCTCCTTTTTGATACCCCACCAAGGGTCTCTGTCTGCTTCCTCATCCTTAGCTCTCTCTTCTACCTTTCCCTGTTCTGACCTGTGTTCCAGGAGGCTGACCTCATTGACTGCATTACCCAGCCTCCCACATCGGCTGAGTTTGAGTTGCCTTTGGCCAATGGGGTGGAACAGCAACTCCCTGGGACGAGAGAGAGTTGGAGGTATTTCTTCCTGACTCTCTCCTCGTTTGAGGCCATGTTCTCTGGCAGTGGCTGCTTTTCTTGATGACTCCAGCTCCTGTGGAGGAGGTCTCCTCCGCGCCTCCACCCCTTACCTGGCTTCAGAACACTGTTTCCTCTCCTGGCCCCTTTAGGGCTGATAGCTTCCTGTGATTGCTACTTCTGCACCTTCAACATCACTTGTTAGTTCCGCTGAACCTATCCAGACCACTAAAAATAGTTCCTTCATTAAAGTTTTTTGAATTATCTGAATTGGATTCTGTTCCCTGTTGGCAGCCTTACTGATATGAAGCACTGACATAACCCACTTATGAGCCCCCAAAGGCAATTTCTTCCTGCTTTGGTGACCTCTGGCCAGTTCTGCATTGCATTTCAGTTATCTGTATATGTGAAGCATCTCTTCCATTTGACTGCAGGTGGTTTCAGGTTAAATATTTATCTTTGCAGACTCCAAATAATCAATGGACTATCTGGCATGTATGGAGACTCAATAAATACTTGTTTAATTGAGTTTACTGAATTGTAGTAAATTATGTAAAAGAACACACAGCATAATAGACAAGGCAGGGAAGGAATATTAAGACCATTTTTTTTTTTTTTTTACAAAATGCCCATTTTCAAAACTATCATGCATCTCAATTTGTAGCTATGCCCCTAATCTCCCACTACTTCTGTCTTTCCACTTCTGCCTTTGTTTGGCAACAGTACCTCCTCTCCACTTTCCTGTTTCCATCTCTCTGAACCCTCTTTCAGCTTCCCCTTAAATGGCAAAGTTAAGGAAACAAAACATTTATTAACATGTCTATGTTCCACACTAGTAACTCTAAAACAGGGATAATAGTAGTAACTTTTCAATGTCTTGGATGCCTGCTATTTGGAAGAAAAATGAGCAAAAAAAAAAGTTTCTTCTTTTTTCTAGATAATTCTTAAGTACAATCTCCCATTCCAGAATTAATAAACCTTAAAAAATAAAATGATGCCTATTTTTGGACCCCCCTGAAAGAGTCCATGAAATTGTGCCATTAGATTCGTTTGCTTGCTTGCTTTGGTTTTTTTATTTTCTTCTCATGAAACTTTTAAATATCAAGGAAGCAATGGACTAAAACATACGGCTAGAGAACCAGTATGATTCAGAGATTTTGGCAAAATAACCATCAAATCCCGAATCCCACCACCTGCCTTCAGTTTTCAAGGAATTCAAGATAAAAGGGGAAGTTGGGAAGGGCTGCCTGTATCTAGCTACCAAGAAGTCCAAGGGATGCCCCCTGCTAGCATAAACAATTAACAGTTCTGTTAGACACAGCCTTTTAGGAACGAAGGAATATAGGTAATCAGAGAGGAAATGAAGAGTCAGCTGGCATCGTGTGCTCCTGGACGTCACAGAAAAAGAGCAACTTAGGGATGAGAATCTCTGAAGATAAATGGAAGCAACTGCTATTCACATTTCTGAATGTTTCGTCAGTGCTCCAGGAGAAGACTCATTAGCACTTATGAGTCTTCCTCTTTTATTCTGGAAACTACATTTCTGCTCATGAATTCCAAGATAACATTAGCTCTTCTCGCAGCTCTGTTACACTGATGATTCATACTGAGTGAATGATCAATTAAGACCCCGGCGTCCTTCTAACCAATGACACTCCTCAAGTCATGTGAGCTAGCGACTCTTTGAACACAAAGTATGGAGCTTTTCCTTATCCACATTCGCTCCTGGTTTCTTAGGTTTGGTCAATTCCCCTTACGATACTTTTTGGTTTTAGAGATATCTTATATATTTGTCATCATGGTTGTTAACAGTTGTATGATCCAGAATAAGAATGTGGAAAAAGGAAGAGAGGTGCTGACAGGAGGAAGGAAGTCTGAGATAAGCATAGGTTTTCCACTCATTTATGGTAGCCAGGAACACAGCAGTTAAAACTACAGAATAAGGAATAAAATACTGGGTCCTTCCCCTAACCAGCTATGTCACCACAGGCAATTCACCTCACCTTAATGGCTCTGAGTTTTCTCTGCGAGTACAGTAGCCTTTTAAAAATTCCATATGTTGTGGACTTACTATTCTATGTTGATCTAAGTACTGTTAAAAGCATGAGCCAATGCGGTAAAGTATATGAAGTGCATGAAATGATAAAAGTATATTATTTCTTTTGGACCAAAGAATAAGCTTCCAAGCTGCTTTTGGAACATATAAATACCTTCAAATGGTATTTCCAAATGTGTATTCCACTGACCGTTACTTCTAAAAGCTTTGTGTAAAAGGGTTATCTTGTGAATTTACTTTGAGAAATGTGGTACATTCTACCCCACCCCACGCCCACTTAGAGAGCTTTAGAGTATATCTGCATTCTGAAGGATTTAAGAAACCCCTTCCTAAAGAAAGTGGATTTTGGTTAAACTACCGTTAAAGAAATGATAAGAATTCTCCAGATAGACGCCCAGGACTGGGACTGCTGGATCATATGGTAGCTCTATTTTTACTTTTTTAACGAATCTCCATACTATTCTCCATAGTGGCTGCTCCAATTTCCATTCCCACCAACAGTGTAGGAGGGTTGCCTTTTCTCCACACCCTCTCTAACATTTATTGTTTGTAGACTTTTTGAAGATGGCCATTCTGACCAATGTGAGGCAATACCTCATTGTGGTTTTGACTTGCACTTCTCTAATAATCGGCGACGGTTATCAAAAGAGAAAAGTGGGTAGGAGGGATAAATTAGGAGGTTGGGATTAACATATAGACACTGCTATGTATAAAATAGATAATCGATATAAGGGCCTACTGTATAGTACAGGGAACTCTAATATTGTGAAATAAGCTATATGCGAAAAGAATCAGAAAAAGAATAGATATATGTGTATGTATAACTGAATCATTTTGCTGTGCAACTGAAACTAACACAACATTGTAAAATATACTCCGATATAAAATAAATTTTTTTTTTAAATGATAGGAAATCAGGAGCTTTATGTGGCAATAACATCTATTAATATCTCAAGGATCAACTTGAGTTTTTGGGAAACATTGCCTTAGGAACATTTATTTACATGGCCTAACAACAATCCTACCTTTGGTGTGTGTGGGGTGAAGACATTGCCAAATTCCATGATAATTTGCAATTCAAAAGATAGAAAGTATAACTAATTTGAACTTAGAGTCCAAATGGAAAATTTGGCACAGTAGGAGAATGTGCTGTTTGGAAGATTTGCAAATGAAAATTTTAAGACCTCAGTCTCTAGCATGGTTACACGAAATGGGAAAAAATGATATAAAACATTATAAAGTTGTAGTATGGAAAAAAAAAGAAAATACAGCAGGTATATTTTACACTGTATACCTGAGCTAGAGCTGAGAAGTGCTGATTCTTTAAGCTTTCAGAGTTAATAATTACAAGGATAACATTAAGACCCGTCACTAGGAGACTCAGTCAGTAGGAAAATAAACATAGTGCTTTAAGAAAGATAATACCCTCAGTGATTGAACAGAATTCTTGGAGAACACTGGGTCCATCCGGTGCCTGCTGGAACTCCTGATGGCCACCCCGTAGGTCCAGCTGTTAATTCCTGAAAGAGTGGTCCATGTTGATCTACGAGAGCTGGAATTACTGCAGCTCCCCTAAGGGCCAGACTTATTCTCAGGGCCAATTCATGCAGGGAAGAACTCTAACTCTACGGGCCTTTAAGGATACATTGCTCTTCTGAAAGGGGCAACAGTACCAAAGAGATGATCTCCACCTTCATCATTACCAACTGGCCCAGACCACTGTCAGGTCTTCCCTGCACCATGTCCATAGCCATCTTCCAGGCTCTCTGCTTCCAGAGATCTTCCTGTATTGTGCCCTAATACTCCACTCTTCATATAGCAGCCAATGTCATATTCTAAATATGGTAATCTGATCATGCCACTTCCCCATCAACATCTCTCTACCGGCCTCCCATTGAACTTAGGAAATAGTGGTTACAACTAACTAGCATGATCTAGCCTGGACTGGCTCTCAAACTTTACCTCGATGTACTTCCACTCCTCTCCTCTCTGCTCCTTGAACACCTGAAGCTCACTCAAGTTTCAGCTCAACTGGTTGGTTCTCAGAGAAATCTTCCCTGCCCACCTTGTTTAATGTAGTGTCAGCTACTTTTCATAAATTTATCAAATTGGAATTTCTTTGTAGCAATGACAAGTTCTAAAACTATTTTCTTTTTACTATTTGTTTGTTGTCAGTCTCCACTACCACTAGAATGTTAGTGCTCTAACTGCAGGGAAATCGTCTGCATTTTTCACCATTTTGCTCTTGGAACTCATATCTCTTCCTACCACATAATGAGCGCCCAGGAGGCACTTATCCATAAGGCAGGAAGGAAGGCTAGAAGGGAGGAGGGGGAAAGGCAAATAGCGAGGGAGGTAAAAGGGAATGGAATGGAAAGGGAAGGAAGGGACAGAGGGAAAACAAACTAGAAAAAACAAGGTTTAAGAGGGAAGGGTAGGACACAAAACTGTATCTCAGTAGGTGAAGAATTAACTGAGTAACAGAGGCCAGGATCAAATTTTGGAAAAAGACATCATTTATTAATTCATTTAGCATTTATTAAGTGCTTGCTAAGTAACAGGAACCATGCTAAGAACTGAAGGTATGGAGATGAAAAGCATACTACTTCTGGTCCAGAAGCTCACTCACTCACTCATGGGAGAGAAAAAAAAAGTGAATGACAGAGGGCTGAGGAGTGCTAAGATGGAAATATGAAAAGAACGGCCATGAAACTTGAAAGAGGATCTCTTACCCTCACACATAGGTGAAGCCAGGGCAGGTTTCCTGGAAAAATGGCATTCTAATGAACAAGCAGACATTGGTCATGTAAAAAACGGCAAGAGTCTATTCCAGACAGAGGGCTCAGAGGAGAAGAAGCAAAGAGAGCCTAGAAAATCATCATGGTTAATTCCATGACCATGAAATAACTAGTCAGGTGTGAGGCAGAGGCCAGGTATGAACCTCAAGAGGGTGACCATAAAAAGCTAGGAAAACAAGGAGTCAGTTTTGGGAACTAAATTATTGCTTATGGTGGAATTACTGGAGTCTTGAAAGCCCTTAACTAGGTGAATTTGAGTCCAGATAACATCTCTGGGGAGGGTCTTCTCACACATTATTTTAGGAAAATATTAAGGTACCATATATATCTTTATAATTTATCCCTTTGGAGTCAAGCCCATTCCCAGAGTTGACCCATGCCCTTGCTGCACACAGACAGAAGTGCTTCTGCCAGTGCCTGCATCCCTTTCTTTCCACTTCAGCACCAACAGCTGTGGAATAGTGGAAAGAGAAATGAAACTCAGTGGGCAAGTAGGGATCCACATCCACAGTCTACCTTCTGGGAGCCATGTGACACAGGGCAAGTCATGTAACCCCTCAGTTTCTTCATCTATGAGACAGGACCCATAGGGCTTACCTACAGACGCGTTGTAGGGATTAAACAACGTGACGCTTGTGAAGTGGTTTGGAAACATATGCTGAAAATGTGATGAATGATAGAAACACAGGGAGGTGTGAGCCTTGCCTCCAGCTGTGGTCCCAGCCTCTGTGATCTGTCTGAAGCTGAAGAAAAAGGTGAGGAATTGAAATGGGCTGCTTTTCTTCTCTAAACAGACACACAGACTGTTTGGCACATGCAGACGCATCATGATACAATACATGAAGTCAGCAGCCTACGTTCTAAGTCCCAATGGGAAAAGGCTTAATTCTACTCCAGAAACAGCTTCTCAACAGTCTATGACCTTACTTTTCTTGCACTTTATTTTCCGCCAAACTCTGACCTCATAACCATCATCAGGATGTGACAGTGTACCAGAAGGGTTGTTTGACAATTTCCCTCCATAATGGCTAAAAAAAAACATTCAGGGTGACTGCCTTATCCAGAAGAACATTTGTATCACCAAAAAATGGATGTAGACATGTTCACAGTGGGTGTGCAATGGATGTGGGGGAATGAAAGGAGATTCATGAAGAAAAAAGTTGATTTCTGTAGCAGAGATATGGCAACTTCTGCTATGATTACTATAAAATACCTGGCAATTAATCATTAATGAAAATAGGTTACTGAAGAATTCAGTAAATGCTGATGGAATGAAGTCTATCTACTCCTTAATAAGGACTGTCATTGTAACACATCGGCTTTTAAAAGAGTTAAGATACATACGAGACAGCAGGATTATTAATGAAAGAGACTTTAATTGCACTGATGAAATACTATTCCTTCTCCCCAACTCTTGTGCACTCTGCTTTTTGTCATGACATAGGTCTAACTGATGAAATTAATAATAATAATGATAATATAGTTACATTCATTGAGCTCTTGGATTTATAATTCACCTTCTTAATCACAAGGCTGTACTGTCCCCAAGACAAGGTGCTAATGCACTGATGTCTATTTTAGCAGGACTAACTAGAGACAATGTCTTAAAGAATGTCTAAAACTCCTCAAATACCAAATGTGGCAGAGAAACAAGAGAAATATTTCTGAGCAGGTGAGCTTTGATTTGTCCTCAGGTTATTCCACGGAAGTGTCCACCTGTCACTGCCCTATGCTTGGCAGAAGCTCTTTGCTCTACGATAAGAGAAGAAAACAAACCATGCAAGGATTATTTTGGTAGTTTTATGGATTAAATGAGATAGTCTTTTTAGTAAAATCTATCATTTTTTGGTACTCAGAAAACTGGAAACTAAAAAAAAAATCATTTGACAGTAGAATTGTAGAAAAAGTTTAACGCATTTAAGTCTACAAACAAGAATTCTGTAAAAGTGGGTTCTTCCACGATGCTTAACTTGTAGATGAAGTGCATTTTTCAATGTCAAACCAGAAAACAGAAATATTCCACAATAATTTACCGGTTTGTAACGCTCTGTCAAAACATGAAACTTTGTTTTTTGGAATAAACCTTGAGCTCATTTTATGTACGAGAATTACACTAAACAATGAGGCCCTGAGTAAACACCTAATTCACAGAGGGTCATTGATGTGTCCCTTTATTACTCTTGACCAATCAACTTTCTGAAACCATTAAGCAGAGTAAACCCTTCTTTCTACACAATCCATAAAGATTCCTAACCACAGAAACCCTAGAAGTTTTCCTCAGTGGGTTTATGTCAGTTCCTGCTCTACCCCCAGCACAGAAATGTCAGATCTAATTTTTCTGAAAGTATTATCCTGAAAATGAACTACTCACACTTTATCATTTTTCCATTTTTATTTATTAATTAACTTGGCAACTTTTCTTCCCGAATATTCTTGGATAGTCAGAGATATGTGTCACTTTTTAGTGGTTTGAGTTTGTGCCTACATTTTCTAGCCTATTGCCTTTGCAATTCTTCATTTTTGCATATTGAGTGCAAAGACAAGAATCAATAAAAGAAGAATTTCTAAAGGAAAAGTAGAGAGGATTTGATAATTAGAAATAATTAAAGAATAACTCTGCCCACCAATTTTTTTTCAAAAGCCAAAGTAAACAATTCCATTTAAGTATTTACTCTAGGAAAATGAAAAAGTATATTCATACAGAATCCTGTATATGAATGTTCCTAATAGCTTTATGTGTAACATCCCCAAACTGGAAACAACCCAAATGCTCTTTACGGGTGAACGAATAAACAAACTGTGTTATATCCTTAAATGGAATACTACTCAGCAAGAAAAGAGTAAGCTAGAAATGCACACAACAACTTGGACTAATCTCAAAGGCATTATGCTGAGTGAAAAATGCCAGTTTCATACTGTATGCTTCCACTGATATGACATTCTCAAAAGGACAAAATTTTTCATAGTGATGCAGACAGATCAGTGGTTGCTCGAGGTGAGCAGTTGGAGGAGAATCTGACTATAAAGGGATGGCATGAGGGAGGGTTTTTCTGGAGGGTAATGTAGCTGTTTTGTATCCTGACTGTGGTGCTGTTTCCACGGATCTATACATGTGTTAAATTCAAAGAACTATACACCAAAGTCAGTTACATGGTACCATAATTTAAAAGGCAAAATTAAAAGAAAACTATGACCATACCAAGTCTTGGCAAGATGGTACAACCACTCTGGAACCCAGTTTGTCAGTTTCTTAGAAAGTTAGGCATAGACCTACCATATGACCTATTCACTCATTCCTAGGTATGTATTTAACTGAAAGAAAACACACGTCCACACAAACACTTTTAATTTTGTTGAGTAAAAGGAGCCAGAAAAAAGGGGTATGTACTGTCTGCTTCATTTATATAAATTTCTAGGAACTGCAAACTAATGTGAAATGGCAGAAGGGAGATCAATGGTTTCCTGGGATGGGAGGAGAAAGGGGCAGAAGGTGAGATTATAAAGGAGCATGAGGAAACTGGGGGGGGGGGGGGGTAGGTGATAGATACGTTCATTACCTTGGTTGTTGTGATGTTTTTACAGGTGTATATGTATGTCAACATCAAAACTTTCAGTTTAAATCTGTGTAGTTTACTGTATGCTAATTATACTTCAATAAAGCTGCTTAAAAAATAAATGAATAGATTTCCTTTGTAGTGGTGAAAGAAAAAAAAGTGAAATTATAGACAAAATTATGTCTTATAATTGGTTTTTACATGCTACGTTCTATATTCTCCCCACTGACTTCCTTGTACCACGTATCCTGACAGATCAAAATATAATTTCACTATAAAACACACAGTCCTCTCCTGCAGGCTAGAAAACCCAGAATCAGAAGCTATCAATTTGAGGGTGATCAAGTGACCAGAGAATCATGTGTGAGGGAGATGACTTCCCTCCATTAAGGAGAATGATAGTGCACTGAGTAGTGCAGTGCAATTTTTACACCCAAGATGGACCAACACCAGCCTCTAGAAATAGACAATTATTTATAAAAAGAACCAAGGACTTCTGGAGCCTCATTTAAATAATTTTGGGCAGGGATGGGAAAATTCCATTGTCTTCTTCTAAGGCCCTTGTTCACCTTCAACAGAGAAGGTGCTGGAGAAAAACACCAACAGCAAAAAAAAAAAGCCCAAAAATTGTGGTGAATTACATAATATGCCTAAATTTAGACTGTGCATATAACTACATTAGAGTCTTAAAGCCAAAATATTTTCCCTTAAAAGAACACATCTGAATTATAAATGAATCACACATTTATAATTTAAATATCAAAAATATGGAATCCAGAAGTCAGTTGGGTCCTAACATCCTTCAGAGTTTTGGTGAAACTTTAGCTGAATTCCACCATTCCATGACCTCCACAAATTCTTGCCAAGACTCCTGTTTTCACCTCTGTATCCATTCCCTCTAAATTAGTTCTGTCCCAAGGCAAGCTAAAGTTTAGCTCATTCATGACTTTGCATCAGGGAAAAATCCCTTCCTACGATAGCATTTTGTAACTTCCATAATTTCACCAGCTTACATTGGACATGTCACGAAGAGGGGTCATCTCCTCCGACCTCTAGCCTTTTTCTACCTCTCCAGCTTCAAATTTTTTCTCTACACGTTCTCTCGTTTCTTTTCTGGGGTAATAAGCAATTTCTTTTTTTCTTTTTCCAGTAGGGAAACTCACTCAGAACCTAGTAAGTTTTCCTAACCTGTCTCTCTAATAGGAATTTGTGAACAAGTGGCTAAGAGAATATTGAACATGCCATTACACCTATACTGGGGTGAGTGTTTGCTTACCACACAGTATTTAAAGCATTTAGTCACATACATATGTGAGATGTATAGCACTTAATATCCTTATAGTTAAACAATAGTAGTCCTTACATAAGAATTGCTCTCTTTTAAAATCACAAGTTGGCCCAAATATTTGGACCTCACCAAGGTAGAGCTGCAGATCCAAGGTTCCCAAATGTGAAACAGACAAGAAGACTTGCCACTCAATTTTTTCGTTCAGTATAAGGATTTGTTGGGAAGACAAAGAAGTGATTGGTGCCATATACTGGTAGGGATACAAGAGTGACATTTGTCTTATCTTAGGAGAACACAACCAGAAATGATCATAAAGATTATTTAACCATGAGTTCCTAACCTGAACTCAGAAAACTGGTCTGTGATGAGCTTCAAAAAATACATAAATACTACCTTTCCCCCAAAATTGTATACAACATTTTGTGTATGTGTGTTTCTCTGGAAAGAAGATAGTTTCCATCATATTCTCTAAGGGTTTGTAACCTCCAATAGTATTAAGTATAACTGAATTAACCATTAATACTATGATCTGATTACTCAGGTAAGAATTTTATTTGCTTTTCCTACCCAAAGTTTCTTGTTCATTAGAACTCAAACAAATAAATGACACGTTTGAAGTTGAGGATAGCAAAATATACTTCATTTAAACATGTGGCCCTACAGAGCATTAATTCTGAAATTCTAGAAGCTGGATGGTAAACAAAAGAAGCCTTGTTGAGACCTGAGACTGTTTCAACCAGATTTAGTAATTATGTCTCATTCCTGTGTCTTTATAAAGTGGAATATGTAATCTCTCACAGAACCACATGCTTAGTATGCTTGCTGTGGTCAAGATCACTTTATCCCTCATGTTCTCTCTAAAAGTTCATAAAAACTCATAATTAGAGATGGGGACACACATAAGGGAATGTCTTTTAAAACTGTAGATCATGAGCTTCCCTGGTGGTGCAGTGGTTAAGAATCCGCCTGTCAATGCAGGGGACATGGGTTCAAGCCTTGGCCCAGGAAGATTCCACATGCCATGGAGCAACTAAGCCTGTGTGCCACAACTACTGAAGCCCACACACCTAGAGCCCATGCTCCTCAGCAAGAGAAGCCATGACAATAAGCCCACGCACCGCAATGAAGAGTAGCCCCCTCTCGCCACAACTAGAGAAAGCCCGCGCACAGCAAGGAAGACCCAACACAGGCAAAAATAAACAAAACAAAACAAAACAAAACTGTGGATCATGGCTCATGAGTGGATTGTGAAACCTATTTCATAGCCAGATTATCCAGCCTTAAAAACAAACAAGTAATCCAAAAACTAAACTAAGATACTTTAAAGCAAATATATTAATGTAGAATAGAAAATATGAGAGAACATACTTTATAGGAAGGATAAACACTGCTTTTTAAACTTTGGTTTTGCAAGTACATGTGTCTTTAGTGGGTCATGATATAAAATGTCTTATGGAGAGCTGTGGTCAAAGAAATGTGAAGGCCCTGATTTTGTCTAATCCCTAGACATAACCGACAAGGAAATGGAGGCCTAAAGAGGTGAAGTGATTTTCCAAATCTTACACAGCTAGAAAATGAGAAAATTGGAAATCAAGTTGAAATTCACTACAGTTTTCTTGAAAATCTCTTTACTAGACTTCTCTTTCAAAAACGAACTACAGTCGGAGGTGTTTCCTTGAGATCTTTCACACCAAGATTTGAGATCTTCTGGTAGACCTGACTTTGACCATTTCTCTTTTCTTCTCAAACCACAAGTACATTTTCTACCGCCTCATTTTCTGCTCACAATTTTTTACTGAGAAACAGAAGAAATCAAGAGATTCTCCATGCATTACCCCATTGCAGCTACTCACCTACATGCATTTATACCCTTAAACTATGTGTTTCAGCAGATGTACTGTCTTTGCCCCTAATGCCAACCCCTCTTTGTGCGTTATATCCTGTCCCCCTTGCTTGTTCAAAACTCCTCTACTAAAACTGTCTCCATTTTCTCCTGCATCCTGATTACCTGCCTCTCCTGGATCAAACACATCAATATACAAGCACACTCTAGTATTTCCCAATGTGCCCCCAAAGCACAATCTATCCCACCTCTCCTTCTGCCATGACATCATCCCCTCCCCTTTCCAGCAAAACTCCTTGAATAACTTCTCTATGCAATTCCCAATTTATCGCCTCTTTTTTTCTAAAAAAGTGCAGTACAATCAGGCTTCCACTCCTATCTTCCACTCCTCCAAAAAGCTCTTGTCATGGTCACAAAATACTTCACTGTGATACATCTGACGCCCCTCTCCCCCTTACTTGATGGGACTACAGCTCTTAACATAGTTGGTCACTTTCTCATCCTTGAAATAACTATTTTACTTGGTTTCGAAGACACCGCTTTCTCTTTGTTCTCTTCCTACTTCACAGAAGATGCTTTTCAGTAACCTTCACTGGTTCCCCCTCATCCAATAGACCAGACTGTTAAAATGTGGTGTCCAGGGCTCAGTGCTCAGACATCTTCCATCTTCAACCCGCACTCATCTCTTGATAATCTCAGCAATTGCATTCTCCAGGCGTCAAATGCCATTCTTTAGGCTGGCAGCTAACAAACTGATATCCTCATTTTTAATCTCCAGAATGTTTTCACTCAATTGCCTATTCAACAACTCCAGTAGAATGACTACAAAATAAAACATCTGAAAGTTTGTCCCACACTGAGCTCCTGATCTTTCTGCAGGTGCTAACTTCAATTCCACCACCCACCCTGCGAACATGCTAGTCATATCATTTTCCTACCTTTGCAAATGGCTGTCTTGCTTGTTGTTCACGGTTAAAACTCTATGGAGTCACCCTTGCTCCTCTTTTACATTCATGGTTCACATCCTCTCCATCATTAAACTCTGTTGACTTTTATATTAAACACATGTCAAGAATCCAATCACTTCACTTCAAAGTTAAAGTTTGCGCATTGGTCTGAGTTGACTATCATCTAACATCTTACTGTAGGAGTCACGTAACTGCTCTCCCTGCAATCCCCCTCATATAGTCTTGTTGTAAACACATCAGCCTATTGGCTCATGCCCAAATCTGATCAAATTCCTACAATAGCTTCCCCTCTCGTCAATCAACACCAGCCTTCAGGATGGTTGCTAAGTCTCCATAGGATTTACCTCTTTGACTTCACCTCCTTTTACACTTCCTTTGCTCACTCACTTCAACCACATCTGATGCCTTGTAATTCCTAGAACATTCTAGGGACATTCCCACTGCAGGGCCCTTGCACCTGCTATTCTCTCTGCCTAGCAGTTCCTTTCCCAAACAGTCTGATGACTCACTTTCACTTTCTTCCTATCTGGCTCAAATATCATCAGATCACTGAAATCTGTCTTGATCACCATATGTAATATGAAAGCCTCATTCGTCCTCCTGTATCTTGCTTTATTTGCTTTTAAGCACTTATCGCCACCTGATATACTTTGTGTGTATTATTTTTTATTGTCTATTCTTTCCCACTGGCATGCAAGCTCCTTGTGAGCAGGCATTTTGCCTGATTACTTCACTTCTATAATCTCAGTGCTAAAAAGGAGCATGGTACACAGTAGGTGCACAATTAAGAGTTATTCATTTTTTGAATGAGTGCTATTTAAAAAAATAATAGTAAAAGTAATACAACCATCGCAGTAAAAACGCAAAGCATTTGTATGTATCACTATAGTATCTGCATAACCTCATTTTTGTCTTGCCACCCCTCTTTATGGTTGATGTATGCTATGCTCCGCTTTACAGAGGAGGAAAGTAAGGCTCCGAGTGCCAGGGAAACTGGCAGAAACCAATAACTGGCAAAATCATCCTCTGGCTCTACTTCCAGTTCCAGCTCCCCCTGAAATGCTCCATAAATATACTGCCCTGTTGCAGACACCGAGACTTGCTCCTGAGATCCCCCCTCAAGAAGTGACTTGCTGTCCAACTGCAAGGAGTACGATTTGCTAACAGCCTTGTTGTTGGCTTCATTAGGACCCCCTCAGCTTTCAAGCTATTTTGGGCACCAATGACTGCACAAGGGGGTGGTACAAGGACCTAGCCATTTCTGCTGGGCATAAGATGCTTCTAAACAACTGCCTTTGTTCCAGGGCTGCTCACGGGCCTGACAGAGACTTTCTCAGCTCTAAGCCGCAGTCCAGTGGCTCCGCGTGCCCACGCCTGCCTCCTCTCTGTTACTCTCACAGGTTCCTCTATAACAGACCTTCTTCACTATCTTCATCTCAGCATCCACCTCCTGAAAATCCAAACCAGCACACGCCAACAGATGAGACCCTTGGCACCCTAGGGACGGCACTGGATGTGCAGGTGAAGGACCGCAGCAGATATGCTTACATTTCTGGCCCACTCTGCAAGAAGGACATCGTTTTTTCTTCCTCACCTTCATTTTCTGCCTTCTTTCAGAGACTTAGGGACAAGGAAAATCAGAACTCTCTCACTGTGAAAAACTCCAGGACTGCAGAAGTTTGAGGAAGAGGCTGCACATGAAAAACCTAATTCAGAGAAAAGTCACAGGAGTATTTTAATAATTGAGGGCCTTCCTGCCCTGGGATGCCAAACACACTTCAAAAGGGAATGGTACTGCGTGTTCTGACATCCACGAGGTGAGAAAATACCACTTTATACAACCCACATATCTCTCAGAAGTTTATGCTGATACTAAAAATCTCTCTTTTACAAATTTAGCTGGAAATAATGACAGATATATTCAGATATCTCAACTATAAAATAGAGACAATAATACCTACTTGTTAGGTTGTGTGAGGATTAAATGAGATAATGCACTGTAAAAAGCTTGGTACAATGTTCAATAAACATTACTTGCTATTATTTTTACACTAAAGAAATGCAATAAAAACTGTCCTGCAAAAATCATATTTCTAGGTTTTACTTCCAATATTAGTAAAATGTCTGTGATGAACTCTTTAGAAAATTATGTAGGTGTTGCTGCTTTTATTTTATTCAATGTGACTTTTACCTTCATTGCTTTAAGGGGTTTCTTAACTCACATTCTGTCTCCATTAAGTGAATGAATGGAAGAATTAGAATACACAGCAAAAAAAAGCAGAATATGGAACTAAATATATGTAAATGCAAACATATACGCAAGCCAGTATTCATCTGTCTAAAGTGCACTGAAGTTAAACATTTTGCAATGCTTAATCCTGAACTAGATTTTTTTTTTTTCCCTATAAGAGACACCTTTGGAATAAACAGTGAAACTTCAGTCAGGCCTGAGGATTAAAGAGTAGTAATGTAGCAAATGCCAATATCTTAATTTTGACGGTTGTATTGAGGTTTTGTAGGAGAAATGTTCATGCTTGTGAGATGTACACTAAAAATATTCAATGCTCATGGGCATTAGGAGGCAAACTCACTTTCAGATGGTTCCATAAGAAAAGTTCTTCCTGTCAACTTTTATAAATTTGTAATTGTTTCAAAATAAAGAAGTTAAAATATCCACATTTTTACTTTTCTTGTGTTGATGCATATGGTTTTAACCCAACGTTTTTAAAATATGCCTATTGCCCCATTCTCCCAGAGCCAGCTCATTAGCACAAACTCAGAGACGGTTGAAAGGGGTTTATGAAGAAAAACCAGAGATGCTTTTCTCACCCCCATTACTCAGATGATGGGGGTCTCTTTCAGGCTTACAGATGCAAATGAGGAAGGCTTGAGGTCCTTCGGGCATTTCTCCAATCACCCTTTCTCTAGTATATGGCTGCTGGGCTATATTGGTGAATATGGCATATGGATCTTATTCAATCTCCTGTTCTGTATAGTGTGATGACCCTAGTAAGCACTTATTTGGTAGCCTTTGCATACAAAAATGTGAAATTTGTTCTCAAGCACAAAGTAGCACAGAAGAGGGAGGATGCTGTTTCCGAAGAAGTGACTCGAAAACTTTCTGAAGCTGATAATAGAAAGATGTCTCGGAAGGAAAAAGATGAAAGAATCTTGTGGAAGAAGAATGAAGTTGCTGATTATGAAGCTACAACATTTTCCACCTTCTATAATAACACCCTATTTCTGGTCTTGGTCACTGTTGCTTCCTTCTTTATATTGAAGAACTTCAACCCCCACAGTGAGCTACATTTTGTCCTTAAGTGCTTCCTCGGGCCTCATCGCCCTCCTGTCTACTGGCTCCAAGTAGAGCACGTCAGCTTCCCCCCACCGCCCTGGCTTTGTGCCTATGGGTGGCCTGTGGTATATGGAAAAGTAGCAGGGTGGTCAGGGTGGAAGACACACAAGCTGTTTTTATAAGTCTGGAGTTTGAGGGTTTGAAAAACCCAACAAAAAGTAATTCAATATTTGTTTATAGGCTCTTTTTTTTTTTTTTTTTTGACAGATTGTTGAAATTAAATGAATTGAAAGGGAAAAAAAAATAAAATATGCCTATTGATTAGGACAAATTAACAAAGTGTTTTATTGTTGTTTTTGATGTGTATTTGTTTTAAACTCAAGCAATTACTGTTGTAGACAAAATAAAACTTTGAATCCAGTGATTTAGCTGGGAGGCCTGGCTAACTCTCGTTTGACAGATTAACAGCCCCTAATGATACCACAGTCATTTAGATATTAGTTCCAACCTGTAGATCAGAAGGGAAAGTCTTGGAGCTGGTTTCAGAGGGGGAGGCCGGCTTTCCGAGGCTGGAAGTTGCCCTGGCTCATTGCTGGCTAGGGACCAGATAGGAGAGGAAATTTCTCTTTTGGATATATCTAGAACTGTCATTTTACAAAAAGAGGTACCTTACAGCCTAGTTCTCTTCTCAGTGTGGGAAGAATTTGGGGGGTGTCCACCGTGCTTCTTCATACGTCATACAGGAGGAAAGTGCTCCCACTTATTAGGAAGGGATACCTGCATTTCTGCTTTACAACACCTGAAGGTGGCATTGAGAAAACTAGAGCTGACAATTCCAGTCACAGCCAGTATTTGCTCTTCCTGGTAACTCCCTGGTGCTCTAGGAAAAAACCATGTGCAAAATTTGAGGACGGGGGCCGACCATGCTCCCAACCGATTATCACTCTCTTCTAGCTTTGAAGAGCTCAGTATGGGTTGGGATTGTCAACTTTCCAACAAAAGAAATGGTCAGGGGGAAATCATGGTGTTGTTACATAGAACTCTCAAGAACTGATGAATTTGCTTTTCTCCAACTCATTCATTAATTCATGCATGACTTACTGCGCTAGGTCAGAAAAACAGGTCTTACAATCTATGATATCCCCATTGCTCTTTAAAATGCCCTAAAGGAGGCATGAGCCACAGTGGGTAGAGTTAGAAGTCTTGGGTTCAAGTCTATGGTCATGAATTCACTAACCATTCACTAACTGTGTGACCTCAGGAAGTTTAATCAACCTCTCTAAGCAGTTACTGTCTTCATTTATACAATGGAGATAATGGTGACTCCCTCCCATGGAGATTTTGAAGGTGAAAAGAGATTATGTGTACAAATATTTCTCCAAACTGCCAAGGGGCCATACCTATATATAAAATGACCTACTTCATTTAGGCAGGAATATCCAATTCTTATGACATTGTTATGACATACTACCTACCCTGCCCTGATAAGGCCAACTTTTAAAACTATAAGTTTCAGAAATTAAAAAAAAACAAGAACAACCACAACAAAAGGGATATGCTTTAAACTTTTAATTATAGGGTCACGAGAAACCGAAACCAA
Source organism: Eschrichtius robustus (assembly GCF_028021215.1). Lineage (NCBI taxonomy): Eukaryota > Metazoa > Chordata > Mammalia > Artiodactyla > Eschrichtiidae > Eschrichtius > Eschrichtius robustus. The sequence continues at coordinate 9,742,327 of NC_090835.1, forward strand.
AAAAAAATCTGGTCTTTAGTATTTGCTGATTTCAGTGGTGTAAGTACTCCCACCACGGTCAATTTCAGGCTACCAACATGACAACATTGACAATGGAGTTGAGCAGAGATGGAAGTAGTTGCCAATATTTAATTTTTGGTAGCTTTCACACACAAATTGGATTTTTTGGTGTACTCACGAAAATTGATCGGCTTCCCTGGTGGCGCAGTGGTTAAGAATCCGCCTGCCGATGCAGGTGACAAGGGTTCGAGCCCTGGTCTGGGAAGATTCCACATGCTGTGGAGCAACTAAGCCCATGCACCACAACTACTGAGCCTGTGCTCTAGAGCCCACGAGCCACAACTACTGAAGCCCACATGCCACAACTCCTGAAGCCCGTGCACCTAGAGCCCGTGCTTTGCAACGAGAAGCCACCACAATGAGAAGCCCGTGCACCGCAACAAACAGTAGCCTCTGCTCGCCGCAACTAGAGGAAGCCTGTGCACAGCAACAAAGACCCAACGCAGCCAAAAATAATAAATAAATAAATAAATAAATTTATTTATTTACTTAAAAAAGAAAATTGATAGCCTGGGCCCATCTCTCATCTAACAGTAATCATTTCCTGGTGAATGTGTAGCATGTGCAGCAGGATTAGGCTTCCTGCTCTGGGACACTTTTCACGATGACTCAAAAGACGGGAGAAAAACTCTTCAGTCAGGCTCTACCTCTTGACCCTGCAATAAAAACCTCCACTGAGCCAAAGAAACCCAAAAGTCTTGGCTATTTCTTTAAACAGAGAAGAGGACAAAGTAAATAATGACAATGTAGCTAATATTAGAATTGCTTATTTTTAGCTAGACATTGTGGCAAGCATTCTAATGATCCCATTTCATTCTGTTAACAAGATGGTGAAAGAGGTATGGTTATTATTTGCATGTTCCAAACACATACACTAAGTGTTATGGGTTGAACTGTGTCCTCACCAAAATGATAAGTCCTAACCCCCAATACCTCAGAATGTGACTATATTTGGAAATAGGGTCTTTAAAAAGGAAATAAGATGAAAAGAGGTCATTAGGGTGGGTCCTCATCCACTATGACTGGTATCCTTACAAAATGAGGAAATTTGGACACAGAGACAGACATGTACAGAAGGCAGATGACTGAAGAGACACAGGGAGAAGACGATGGCCATCTGAAAGCCAAGGAATACCTACGGCTACCAGAAGCTGGGAGAGTAGCGTGAAATACTCTTCTCTGGGCCCTTCAGAGGGAGTATGGCCCTGCTTGCCAGCACCTTGATTTTAGATTTCTGGCCTCCAGAACATGAGACAATATATTTCTATTATTCTAATCTACACAGTTTGCAGGGCTTTGTTATGGTAGCCCCAGGAAACAAAGTCTCAAAGAGGACAAAAAGATGGCCCCAACTCAAATAACTATCAAATTATCAACTTGACTGACATGAGGTTGTTTGTTTCTTAACAAATATTGATGCTCAGATCTTCTTACCCTCCCCCTTCCCTATTCAGACACTGATTCAAGCACCTGGGGTGGGACACTGACAGGGGATTCTGAGGCACAGCCAGGATGGAGAACCACTGTATGTCTCCCTGGACTCCACACCGGCCATCGAGGTAGTGTGCTGACATCACACATTCTACATAGGACACAGGAGTTTTTCTTTCACATCTGTTCTACATCAGTATCAAACAGTGTCCATTCTAACTGATTAAGTCGCTAAAATACTACCTCCGCCCCCCTAAACAGTATCCCTCCTTCAAGAAGACCCAAAAAATGACAATTTATAACGTATAGTTACATAAATTCATTTCCATTTCTGTAAAAAAGTGAGAGGACATATGTACCTAACCGTAGAGTCATCTAATTACAGGAAATCAAGGAGAGATTATGGTTTAGCATATAAACAATGCCTATGGAGATTACTAGCGTTGGTTGAAAGCCAGTAAAATCCCCCAGTCACTGTGCTACAACACACTCACTTACCTGATATTATTTAATCAATTCTAATTTTCATTATAATTTTGCAAGCTCTTATTATCATTCCTCCTTATGCGTGAGACACCTGAAGTTGAAAGAGGTTAAGCTTCACTGCCAAGGATCACCTAAGTTATAAACAGCAAAGCCAACACTGACGCCCCAGATCGTCATGCTAAAACTCTTGCTGTGGCTACAATATCTGGGCTCCGTATATTTTGTTTATTAGCAATTACAGGAACTCTACTTTCACTGATCAGCTACTGCCACTGTTTCCATATCAGACTTTAAGAATGTCACCTTCCTCTTTGACCAAGTTTGGAACTTTCTAACAGATGCAAGGATTTATCACATATATTGAAGTTTAAAAGGGGTTTCAATTTTTAAAGGTGTCTTTGCAGAGTGAGGATAGCAAGATAGGAAAATGGGTGTACAAACTCATTTTTAACTAGTTTTTAAATTCAAGCATGGTTGATTTACAATGTTGTATTAGTTTCAGGTGTACAAACTCTTGACTGAATCCAATCTAATGAGCAATCTTTGGAAAGTTCACCAGTTGGTAAAATCTGGCTCTGCCCTCTTAGAATACATATTCATTGCAAGAAATGCAAACTGCAAAAATACAGCATCTTCCATTTATAGCTGGAGCCCCCAGAAAATTCCCCAGCTTAGAAGGTCTATGTGTTACTAGTCCAACCTTGCATCCTTACATCTCCTCCTATTTAAGGTTACTGTATTTTGATCTGCGAAAGAGAATAGCCAGTTATGAAGGAGGATTACATTGTCACAACTCTTTCACCTCCTGCCTACTCTAATTATGTGGTCTGATACAGAAGGAGAGGAAATGATGCCATGGAAATACATAAATTCTAGAAGCACAAACAATTCCCTGAATCTGGCTAGTACTAGTGGAATTACAGTAAATTCTTATCACCATCACAAGCACCTGGGCTGGGGGAAAACCTAAAGGGCACTTAATACAACCACCAATGATATCAGTATTCCCTCTAAGACATTCCTTCAAAATAATTCTCCTCCCAGGTTTGAAAATCTTTCAGATCGCCTTGGTGCAAATGATAGGGTTTGTTGACACAGATCATCAAAACAGTCTTTCTTTTCAGTGTGGAGAGTGTTTATCAACTCGAGTGTGACCTGTTAGTGGAAATGCTGAAAAGTTGCTCAGCTTCCTTCCCCAGCCTGTCTGTTATCAGCAGACCCTTCCACTGATGCAAGCAGAACAGTGCTCACTTATTCTCTCCAGAAAGCACCAAAAAGTGGTTGTTCACAGGCAGAAACTGGGTTGAGGAGGATGAAGGGCAGCCTAAGATTTTAAGTTTAAAATGGATCTTCTTCTAGCGCCCACTTGAGCTGTCAGGTGCAGATCGGAGGTGGAAGTGAAAGGTGCTGCGGATAAAATGAAAAGCGAGAAGGTGCTGCCTGTAAACCAAAGTCATCAGGTCAAAGAGAACCAGAATTGTGCTCAAGTAGCTTCCTACTGTCCTCTCCGTGCTTCAGTCACACTAGCTTTCAATCAGCTCCTCTCAAGTGGCAAGTGGCACGCGCCCTCCCACCCGGGGTCTTAAACATGGGGTTCCCACTGTCGGGACCTTTCTTCAGCTCTCTCTCCACCGGGCGACACCTACCTGTAAGCCTCTGATTTCAGCCAAAATCCCACTTTGTCAATGAAGCCTTCTTTATTCATTTATTTTTATTTCATTTATTTATTCTTGGCTGTATTGGGTCTTCGTTGCTGCGTGCGGGCTTTCTGTAGTGGCGGCGAGCGGGGTCTACTCTTCGTTGTGGTGCGCAGGCTTCGCACTGCGGTGGCTTCTCTTGTTGCAGAGCACAGGCTCTAGGCACGTGGGCTTCAGCAGTTGTGGAACGCAGGCTCAGCAGTTGTGGCTCACAGGCTCTAGAGCGCAGGGTCAGTAGCTGTGGCGCACAGGCTTAGTTGTTCCGCGACATGTGGGATATTCCTGGACCAGGAATCGAACCTGCGTCCCCTGCAGTGGCAGGCAGATTCTTATCCACTGCACCACCAGGGAAGCCCAATGAAGCCTTCTTTAAACACACACATTCCACCCTCATGTTTCAGAGCTAGAAATAGAAGCTCACTTACATTTCCTTTATAGCTCTTACTGTTTGTGCTTGTACATGTGTATAGTAATTTGATTTATACTGGTCTCCTTCATTAAACAATGGAGTGCACAAAAGTAGAAACAGAGTCTGTTTACTCATTCATCTCCCCAGTTCCTAGCATACAGTAGATGCTCAATAAACATCAGCTGAATGGATAAATAAATCATTGGGACATGTTAAAATAGGTAACATCTCTCCCTCCAAATATTTCCTTTGCCCTCATGTCATCATGTATGAAGTCCCTCCCCACATTAGCAAAGCATCCCTTTCTAATAATACATGGCATTTAACTTAATTTTAATATTATGACTTTAATTGACTATTACATGAAATATCTGAAAATCCAAAGAAAAATAATATTAAAAATAATTTGATCACTGTAAATAATAATTATATGTAAATGCATATTTTTTAGACAAACACAAGTACATATACATAGACAACACAAAGATCATATTATAGAAAGAGTTTTATACTTTTATGAATTTAATATTCACAAAATCTTTCCAAGTCAATGTAGATGTACATCATGATTTCTAATGACTGAATGGTATTCCATTACAGGAATTCAGTTAACCAATTTCCTTTTTTGGACTCTTGGGTTTTATAAAATGGAATTAACTTCATACAATGGCATACTATGCAACAATTAGAAATGTTCCCTTTTCTTGGACTAAGTTTTATAAAATGATATTAATTCCATATAATGGAATATTAAGCAACAATTAGAAATGCAATTGACGTTTAGAGTGCATAAAATTTATAATACTATTGCCTTTAAACAAAAAGAAATGTTTATGGATATATATCTCTTGAGGGATCATTTTGGTAGTTATCCAATGACATTCACTGTGAATTAATTTATCAGCTCACTTCACTCAATGCCACCTAGATAAGAGTTAGTTCATAATTGAATTAGGGTATTTATGAGGCCAAGGGTAAAGGGAGATTGAAAATAATTTTGAAGGAGAGAGGAGGGATGAAGTTTACATTCATTGGGGGTGAGGCTGATTTAAAGAAAATATGTCAACATCATGTGCTTTCCATGTGGGTCTTGAAGAAGAGGCTAAACAAAAAATGAACAATAAACTTTCCTTGCTTCACAATTCTCATAGGAAAGGTTCTAAATTAGAAAAAGTAAAATTACAAACCAGATTAATGTCTTTTACATATATTAACCGAGAAGATCTTTACAGAAACCTTACAAAGGAGGTATGGCAGGCTTTATCATTGCCATTTTTAAGATAAATTAAATGAGTTTGAAAAAATGTGCTATATATACACATAATGGAATATTATTCAGCCTCAAAAGAGAAGGAAACCCTGCCATTTGCAACAACATGGATGAACCTGGAGGGCATTATGCTACGTGAAATAAACCAGGCACAGAAAGACCAATACTGCATGATCTCATTTATATTTGGAATTTAAAATAGTCAAACTCATAAAAACAGAGAACAGAATGATAATCACCAAGGGCTGAGGTAAATGGGGGAAATGGGGAGATGCTGGTCAAGGGGCACAAACTTCTAGTTATAAGATGAATAAGTTCTACAGACATAATATACTGCATGGTGACTATAGCTAATATAATGTATACTTGAAATCTGCTGAGAGATCTTAAGTATTCTCACCATAAAAAGAAAAATAAAAAGGTAACCATGTGAAGTAATAGATATATTAATTAGCTTGATTTTAGTGATCGTTTCACAATTATCTGTACATCAAAACACCACGTTGTACACCTTAAATATAACAATTCTAACATGTCAATTGTATCTCAACAAATCAGGAGAAAATTAAATGAGGTTCAGCCGAAGTAACATTAAAACTCTAGCCTGTGACTGACGTTAAAACCTCACATCTATGACTAGAGAGTTTTTTTCATAAATGTGTCTCAAAACTTCTTTAAAGTTGTCTGAAAACTTGAAAGGGCTTGAAACAGAAAAGACACTGAGATTTTAGACAATCATGTTCCGCATCTAGAAAATCAAAAAAGAAGTGGCTTTAGCAGGATTGAGAAAGCAAGAGAAGGGGTGAAATTCTTGCAGTGTTTAGGGTCCAGTCCTTCTCTGACTCAAGACTGATGTCTGATAACCATTTGCACATGTTTTTACACGGTTTTTGCTTCGTTTTCTTTTTGGTTTCATCTGCACCTGGAACCAAACTCATCGTGGTTCTTTCTCACCAGCTCATCCTCCAGACTTCTTGGTATCTGAAAGCAATGTCATCAGCTTTCTCCCTGTCTCCCAGGTATCCTTACTCTTTATGAGTTGTCGTGACACAGTTCAGTTAGACAAACGGTGCTGAGTGACTCCTGTATGCCAAACATGGAGCTTGGGCTCTGACCTCAAGGCGTACCCAAACTGGCTAGTGAAGATCAGGGTAGAAAATGCCATGGTGCTTCTCTGGTACTCAGATTCCCCTAGATGATGAATTGTTCAGAAGCATATCTCTGGGCCAGAGTGGTGGCAATTAAAGTAGAAAATGAAGGCCAGATAAAACAGCCATTTGGGAGAAAGCATCTGTGGTACCCAGTGCATAATCCAACATAAGATCAAAGAAGAGGAAAAAGTGAATCAAAATTGACATTGCGGTAGGGAGAATGATGATGGTGTTGCCACCAGATTCCAAGAAGTCTGGAGAAGCAGCCTATGTGAAAGAACCATAATGAGTTCGATTCTCAGCTGATGCAAAAGCAGAAAAAAAATTTGCAAACAGCCATCAGACAGAGACCAGGACTCAGGAGAGGGAAGTGATAGAAACAAATCTTTTAGGATTATTAACATAGAGAATACAGATGAAGATGGGAAATTTGTTGATTTTGGAAGGATGAGCAGAGAGATGAAGACTGAACCGTGTATATATATATATATATATATGTATTTAAGAGAAGCTTTTATTCACTAAAAGAAAGGTACAGATTTGGATTGAAGACTGAACCTTAAGACACGTCTTTGCTATGTGTTAGTAGTAGTCAGCAAGGAAGGGACCAGATATTTTGGTGAAGCAGGACCAGTCACCATGCGAAGCAAGAGAAAGTTTGAAGAGGAGGAGACGCTTAGCAGTGTCAAAAGCTATCAAGAGGTTTTAAAATTTGGTGTTTACGAGGCTATTGCTGACCTTGAGAAGAGCAGTTTCATTTGAGCATTGCATAAGGAAGTGGGTGCAGGGCTGGTACGTCAGTGATGACAACAGGGAAGCAGTAATTGTTGAAGGTCTTGTTCAAATTAAGTGATGAAATGAAGGTGTGGTTGCTTGAAGGAACTGAAGTGTCAAAAACAAATGTTTATGAAGTAGAGAAAACCCCAACAGAACTTCAGCTTGGCAAAATCCGCTGTACACAATGGAAATTTTTAAAAAATGTATGCTTTCTAATTCATACTGAGAGTACTCTTGATATTAGTGTTCATTTCATCAAAATTAGGATGCCATCCATGTAAATCAAACCATTCTCTTACATAAGAAATGAAAAAAGTTCTACCTATTAAACTATGGCCCTCATCAATTGTAAGCTATTCCCTGATTTTAGAAACGCCAAAATATGTCTGTGGATGAAATTTAGGACTACCACTTTTATTTTCCGGTTTATGTTGGTTTAAATCATTAGCAGGGATATATATTTTTTGTGCAGTAGCCTACCCATACATTCTTGTGTTCCTACCCATCCAGAAACATCTGGATTCTGGCAACACAATTACACAGATGTTGTTTTTAATTATAAAGTAGGTACTTGGGGTTGCTGAGCTCAAAAAAGCTAAATATCTGTCAGTAAAAGTTCTTAAGAACCTTCAACTTCTGAGTTTTCCACATGGCCCTATTTTGGCAAATAGTTTACTTCTCTTGTGGCAAAATTGCAAAATTTTATGTTTATGCTGAAGCAGCAGTTATGCCACTTTGCAGAACTCTGGCCACCTGAAAAACACCCCCAAAGAAAATAAGGACTCCCAAAGTCTTAATAGACTTTTTAATCTTATTTATAAAAGCTGCAATTACACACTGCAGAGGAAGGAACTGAACATGGGTCCTTTGGCAGTTTTCTAGAGATGAAGGCAGTTTTCCCCCTGCACTTAACCTTGAAGTATACGTCCTCACAATCACTTCATGATTGATAATAGCTGGAGAGAAATAAGCAGCTTACATTTTAAAAAGTAAAATGATTACTGTATTCGCTTTTTTTTTTTTTTTTTTTTTTAAAAAAAAGAAGAAATCCTCTCCCCTTTATTCTATCAGGTTGTTAGTTTTCTTAGTGAAACCTGAAACTACCTCCTTCACTGCTTGGGGAAGGTAATTCATGCTGCATGATGGCACAGTTGTTAAGGGCAAGAATTCCAGGCAGTTCTGGGTTTGAATTCCGGTCGTGGCACCACCAGTTGTGTGGATCTAGCCAAATTACTTGTGCTACTGGAACTTTTTCAGGTTAAACCTCTTTGCACTTGCATTAAATGGGTCAACTGGATGAGAATAAGTATATGTCATCATTACTAGTCATTAAGAGTTTTGTCTTCATAGACTATTGAAGGATGTTTTAATATATTCATGTTTCTCAGGTTTTGGAGGAGGAAGAAGGGGAGGAAGAAGAAGAAGGATGGATGGGTTGGATGGGACGGACATGTAAGTAGAGAAGAGAAGGTGTGATTGATGGAGGGTAAGAGCTAACATTTCCAGTCAGTGGGGAGGTCCACTGAGACACTAGTGTGAGACCAGTCCGAATACTTGTGCGTTTTTCTCAAGCCATATTCTACTGTTTAGGTTCAGGGGTTTAACAGGTGGAGAGTTGGAATGGGGTTGTCAGGTAAGTGGAACAGATGGAAAAGGGGCAAAGGAGTTAAAGGTATGCGCAAGAGAGTGATTATGAGGAGAGCTGTAGCAATTAAACTGGCGAAGGAGGAATTGATATGAATGGGGTTATTAGGGTTATTTGTGTGACACGGAAAGACAGGTGCGAGCTGTGAGAACATGGGATGCTAGCAACTGAGATTTGAGAAATGGTCCTCCTACCCATGATGACAGGTACATCCAAAACAATGAATGGCTCAAGTCTGGTGGAAGAGAAGATCACCAAATGTTCAGAGGCCAAGGAACTGAGAGAATGGGATCTGGGGCAGATGAGCTATGGGACTTTTCAAATCTCCAAAAATAATGACAAGAATAGTGACAGAAAAATAGGAGGCTGCAAGCAAAAACATTCAGGAAATGAGAAATGAATGAGATTTAATAGATGATTATGACAGCCAGGATAGTACAGCTTGTTGGCACATACTTCATACAAGCTGAGGGTTTGGTTTTTTGTTGTTGTTTTGTTTTTGTTTTTTTAATTAGGAGAAATCTCTTAGAAGCAGCACTGGGGGAGAAAGAGAATGACAATCTAGTCTCTAAGCTCTACAACAGAGAGTTGTCCTTCTCTGAGGAGACAGTAAGGAAAGCTGTGTCATCAGGGGAAGTCAGTTTTTTATTCAGGCCAGAAGATAAAGGGAACATTAAAGGAAAATACTGAAGATTGGGAATTTTGGTAATGACAGACTATATATTCTAAAGGATACACAGAAACTATTTGGGGAGTGAGGGATTGGAAAGAGACGGGAGATTAGATCAGATCAAGAGATGTAAGAGGTTATGGGGATAAAAATTAGTACATAAGTATCTTGAATGCTTGGACTTTTGGTAGTTACAGAGTAAAATGGGAATAAAAGCATGATGAGATTAATCCTGCTGGTCTTCTGGGGGAAGATAAGTGGTGAAAACAGAGATATGGAGAGATGCTGACTGCACTGGTGGCGAGTACTGGCTATACACCACACTGGTGGGCTTTCAAAATGCTAAGTGGAGGTGGGGTCATGGCTAGGGAAGGGGAAGTCTATACCAACTTGGACAACAGAATTTGGAGGGGTGGTGATTTATTAAATCCAAGAGAGTAAAATGTATCAAAAAGAGTGGAGGTCAGGAATCAGACAATGTGAAGAAGTTGGGGAGAGAGGAGGAACTGATTGGGGGCGGGCTGTCCTTGAGTCACTGCCTGGTGGTGAACACTCCTTAAAAGACAGAGCTGGGGAGTAGAGGTTTACCTAATGCAATGCTGGAATTAATTAGTTGAGGTAAAATATGTTTAGGAACATAGGAGTCTATCACTCAGAAGTGTGGGAAAAAAATTAATCTCCCAGTAGAGACACTGCATTTTACACTTGCCATAAGGAAGATGAGTGTTGATGTGGTCTGTATGATCATGGGCTGCTGATCCGTAACACATAGAGTCATAAAGATAAACGGGTTCTAAATGGATCTGGTGATAGATTCTATTTACACTTCTGGTACTTCCTATTAAAATGACTACAAACTCATTTCAGGGATATATGTTCTTTGCAATTAAAGATGAAAACCAGGCCCCTTAACGAGCCCGTATAGGGTAATACATTGTCTAGTATTAGCATCATGCTATTGCCACTTTTCAGGAAGCACTGTTTGCTAGAGTCTTTTCATAATTTTACAGATAATCATGAAGTGTAATGTAATCATGGGAAAGCATTTACAGGAAAACTTCATTTATTTGGCATGATTGGGAAATAAATGTTCCTACCTTATTATTTTAGATAACCCAAACATCCCCCTAGAGAATCCAAAATTTAAAGAAAAAAAATCTGTTTTCAATGAACTTCTTTTACAATTTGTTGCTTCTTTAAATATGGTAAAAGAACATAATTTAACCCTTTCCTGACTACTTAGACTAAGCAGGCTAGAGTCATATCTGAAAGCTAGGTAACCAAGGCCAAGATATTTAACTTCTCTCAACTTTCCTTTTCTCTTCTATAAAATCAATACCAATTTCATAGGGTCATTATGAGAATTTAATGAGATAATGCAAAGACAGCTTAGCTCCATTTCTGTCACACAGAACACAATCAAGGGTACCTATGATTATCAGTAGCCTCATCAGATCAGCACCTTAATTAGTAACATCAAAATTTGCCTCCACTCCAATCAAATGATGGCATCAGATCACATGACCCTTGACAAAATGACCCTAGACTACTGAGGTTTTGAATTACAGTTCCATGTTTTTCAGTATCTTCACTCTTTGCTGCAGTGTGTGTGCCTATACACAACTGCATTAATTTTTCTCTTCAACCACTGGATTTTAAGTTTCTAATATATTCTGGTATAACAAACTTGATACCTGAATTTACTAGGACTGTGTAGACTAAGTATAAAATTAATTTTGAATGAGAGCCAGAGGGACTCTGTCATAAGCAAAGTCATGGATATAAGTGTATGAAATTGGTGACATCCATGTTGGTTATTGAGAAACATTTCTTGAATTTAATTCATCTCAACTTTTCAAATATTTGTCAGGCATCTGTTATATAAAGTCTAGGTCACTGTCATAGCTTTTTATTTCAAGATCAAATGCATTAGAGCACTAAATATGTTCAAGATGTGCTGCTGTACTACGTATTAGGAATGCAAAAGTAATGAGTTAGGCTCTACTTTTAATTAGGGAGGCTGACCAGAATCTTCACCATTGTAATATCTTAAGATTGGTACAGAGGATCAGGCTTAAGTTATTTTACCTAGACCTGAGTTTTCTAGGGGAGATGATATTTAACTTGGTTAAGTAAGAGTCAGACAAATAAATGAAGAGAAAGGCAGGGACATGGGGAGTGTAAAGGTCCAGAGGTAATAAAGAACTTGGAAAAGTTGATGACCTGAATAAAGCTCACTGTAGGCGAAACATAAAATGGAGCCGGAGGATAATACTGAGTTGTAACGCTGAGTATGTACATTAAGCAGGGACACGGATATGCAGACTGTGTAAACCATGGTAAAGATTTTGGGCTTTTTTCCAAGGATTATGAAGGGCTGTTTAAAGGTTTAATCTGTGAAGTGATATACTCAGGCTTATGCTGAGTATATCATGTTTCAAAGGTCATTTTATGTTAACCGCAGGTAATGGATGGAGAGTACAAGTCAAGGGATGGGGGGCAGTGAGCATGCTGCCCAGTGGTCCTGGGGGAAGGCCGCGGTGACCCACACTAGAGCATGGGCAGTACAAATGGTAGGGATTTTCACGAGGGAAAAACTGTAGGACTTGAAGACCAATAAAATAAAGGAAGTGAAAGAGAGGTAGGTGTCAAGGCTAACTTTCTGTGTTGCCCAACTTCACACATGGTGGTACAATTTACTGACTGAACTAAGGAATACTGGACAAGGGACCACATTTGAAAAAGAAGGTCGAGAACTGAGACTCAAAACTTGGCAAATTTGAGGTACCTTTGAACTACAGTTATCCACTGGGAAGGGACCAAAAGGTGCCCCAACTCTCCTCCTTCAAAGATTCATTACTGGGCTTCCCTGGTGGTGCAGTGATTGAGAATCTGCCTGCCAATGCAGGGGACACGGGTTCGTGCCCTGGTCTGGAAAGATCCTACATGCCGCAGAGCAACTAGGCCCGTGAGCCACAACTGCTGAGCCTGCGCGTCTGGAGCCTGTGCTCCGCAACAAGAGAGGCCGCGACAGTGAGAGGCCCACACACCACGATGAAGAGTGGCCCCCACTTGCCGCAACTAGAGAAAAGCCCTCACACAGAAACGAAAACCCAGCACAGCCATAAATAAATAAATAAATAAAATTAAAAAAAAAACCAAACAAACCAGTAACTATTTCTCTGAAAATCTTTAAAAAAAAAAAAAAAAAAAATTCATTACTGTGTGTATTCCAACCTCTAATGCTGTTCCATCAGTCAAAAGCCCTGATAGCATGTCCCAGCAAGGCCACTTCTAAATTTTTACCAAGAGGAAATGAAAGTATATCATCCACACAAAGACTTGTAGACAAGTATTCCTAACAGATTTAGTTATAAAAGACAAGACTGGAAACAACCCAAATGCCCATCAGGAGGTGCAAAGTTAAATTGTGGTATATTCTTGTAGTGGAATACTATTCAGCCATAAATAAATAAGTGAATAAATGGAGTAAACTATTGATATGTTCAACAACATGAATGAATCTCAAAATCATTATGCTGAGTAAAATAACCCAGACCAAGAAAAAAAAAAGCATGATGCCATTTTTTTTTTTTTAATTTTTTTTAAAAATTTATTTATTTATTTACTTATGGCTGTGTTGGGTCTTCGTTTCTGTGCGAGGGCTTTCTCTAGTTGTGGCAAGCGGGGGCCACTCTTCATCGCGGTGCGCGGGCCTCTCACTATAGTGGCCTCTCTTGTTGCAGAGCACAGGCTCCAGACGCGCAGGCTCAGTAATTATGGCTCACGGGCCCAGTTGCTCCGCGGCATGTGGGATCTTCCCAGACCAGGGCTCGAACCCGTGTCCCCTGCATTGGCAGGCTGATTCTCAACCACTGCGCCACCAGGGAAGCCCCATGATGCCATTTTTATAAAATTCTAGAAAATGTAAACTAATATATAGTGAGTAAAGCATAGAGAGAAGAAAGAATTGCAAAGCTGCACAAGAAAACATTGGGAATTATAACATATTTGGTATTTTGATTGGGATGATGGGTTTGTGGGTCTACGCATATATTAAAACTCACAGTATTTAGTATACTTTAAATATGAACAATGTATTGTGTGTAAATTGTACCTCAATAAAGTTATTAAAAAGTCAAACTGTTACCGCTGATCACCTGCTTCCAACCAGGTGAGCTCTCATTCCCTGTTCTATGTCCCATCATAACAACCTGTTTGATAATTAGCAGCATACCTGTTTGCTCCTTCTCTCCCTATGGATTTCCAGCTGGGCGCCAAAAGAGATTAAGCCCCTTTTGTTCCATGTGTTTCTTACAAACCTAACACAGCGAATGAAAGGATGAAGCATTGGCAGTCTCACTCATGCTGGTAAACATCTGAGAATGAACGTCTTTTCCTATGAAATCAGGTCCTCTGAGGACAGGGCAATAGGGGATGGATCAATGGTGGATACTAGGAAAGGTGTCTGCTTACTGTGCTCTGGTATGCAAGTGAGGGACAGGAAGGTAAACAGGAGAGGGAGTGAGACAGTTAGGAAACAATGCTTTAACTTGAGACACATGTATAAATCAGTAGAGAAAAATCTACATGGAGGTGGAATACAATATAAAAACTATCCCATTTAATTTATGCTACCTATGAGACACCAAAGAACAATGCTTACATTTTAGGAATGGTGTTGGAAGTGCAAATTGAGAGGGAGATTTTGTGCATATGTTAGATGCAGCCCTCAGGGAACACCCATTCTGGAATGAAGCGATGTCACATCACTTTGGGGTTTCACTGTCATTCAGCTTCACTCTGAGCTCACTGCCCTCAGGAAGCTAGTAGGTTAGACGCTTTAATCGAGAAGGGAAAGCTTTGAGTCCTGGGAGATATTCCTGTAGCTGAGAGTTTATTTTTAACTAAATGGAAACGGCTCATGAGATAAAAGCAAGATTGAGCCTTTATGGAACGTTTTAGGATTGTATATGGCGGCAGTCCCAAGATGAAAAACCAGGGTCCAAAAGTAATCTTAAAAAGATGCCTGTAGGGTCACTTAAAGCATCTGAAATGACCTACCATGGAAAATAAAATCCTAATGGGCAAATTCTTGTGCTGTATCTATACATACAAATGGAAAGTTAAATAGTTATCTAGCTGTTTTTAGGTGTTCAGTTTTATGCAAACTTGATGTTATTGTTAACAGCAGTTTTGTAAGGCCCTCATTGCATACCATTTTAATTAAATTTTTATTTATTTAGCCACTGTGTTCACTGCCACGGAGCTGTAAATTATAATTTAAGATATAATCATGTCCCGATTTCAAGGATTAGCCTCTCCCTGCGCTACTTAAATAATACTTAAATAATATGATAGAAATTCTGTGAATCAACACTCAACTGAAAGATATGAACAGTGTTTCAAGGGGGTTGGAAGAAGAGAGATCTATGTAAGCAATATGGAATAAGTAACTTTGCAAAGAAGAGATGGACTTTGAGGTTACTCTTGAAGGATTCTTGAACTGGGGAAGTGATATAAGATAGAGAAGGGCATCCACATAGGAGAACATGAGGAGTACAAGAGAGATACCACAGAAAGCTCTCAGGTTTCCCTCCTTGTTAAAAAAAAAAAAAAAAAATCTTATGGTTTCTGAGTTTGTTCAAAGTCTAAGAAAAACATGAGCATAGCAGGGCTTCTCTATAATGGTGTAATGATCTAACCTGAATTAGAAACCACCTCAGGACAGAGAGAGGGTAAAAAGGCATCAATTTCTCATTGTCTCCCATCAACACCCGTTGTAGACATAGTTCATAGATTAAAACCCTTTTTGACTGTGGACCTCTGACTTGACTGCCTGGGAATATGGTGTTCCACAGCACAGGCTAGTTTTATCTGTTTCTGGATTTATTTTTATGTTTATTTTAAACTTCTGTAGTGAGAGATACTCTAGCAGGGTACTAAATATCAAAATGGAATTAGTCTTTACTAATGGCTTTAAAATTAATCTAGGTTCGGGATTATAAAATTATAGATATTAGTATTTCCCTACTGTGTGATGAAAGCAATCCATGCTATACCATGCATTTAAGAAATGTCACCACACAAATCCCAAGATGGTCTTCCTCCATAATTCCAATAGCCAAATCCTTCAGGAACAGAATGCCATCCTCTTCTTAAATAATAATGTTATATATAGTACTATTCTTTTTTTTTGGGGGGGGGGGAAACAGCTCTTATTTATTCCTAGTTCTGAGTTCTGACACCTGATGCTTTGCCGTACTTAAAATGGGCTAGTTCTCATTCAGCTTCCCTAGCAGCCACACCACCATCCAACATGTACTAAGCTCTGCCATGTATCAGGCAGTTAGAAGACCTATGGATGCAAGAAATGTCCCTGCCCTCTAGGAAATTATAATCTGACTGGGGAGAGAAGAAAGGTATATATATATACACACACACACACACATATTTTTTGGGGGTGGGTAGGGCAAAAGTGAAAATAACAAAGTAATCAAAAAAGAATGGGTAAATTTAAAAAACAGTCTTTGGACAACTTGCTCTCCTCCTGCAAGGAAACAAAATTAAATGCCTACCTCAGACCATGCACACATACACAAAAATTCCAAGGATATAAATGTTAAAACAAAAGTATAAAAGTATTAAAAGAAATATAGGAAATAAAAAATCAGAGAAAGTTTCACTAAGCAAGACATAAAAGCCAGAAATCATAAACGAAAAGACTGATACATTTGACTACATAAAAATATAAAACTTCTTATAATCAAAGACATGAAGACTGCATTAAAAGATGGGCAATGGGAGGAGCTTCAAGATGGCGGAAAAGTAAGACGTGGAGATCACCTTCCTCCCCACAAATACATCAGAAATACTAGAGTACTATTCTTTAGAGTTGCTTGACGGTTTGTTTTTCTTGTTTTCTTTTTTTTTTTTTTTTTTTTTTTTTGATGTTAACTATAACAGGCCAAGTAGGAGGCATAATCAATATGAGAGGAAGATCAACTTGCCTAAGGCCACAAATACCGCAAATAAAAGAAAATAATTTTAACACGTATTTAATATTTTACAGGTTCTAGGCAAGATTCTATGAACTTTCACATACCTTAAAATCACCATATCGACTGTGTGAAGAGAATATTATTAGCCCCATTTTATGGATGAGGAGACCGAGGCTCAGTAAGATTAAAAGCAACAGAACACAGATATAAACTCAGGTCATCTGACCCCAATCCCAATATTCTGTCTACTGTATTATACTGTCTCTTCTTTACAATCATAGCAATCATAGTGATTAAAGTAACATGTATTAGGTACTTGCTCTATGCCATCTTCTCTGCTAAATGTTTTATATAAATCATCTCATTCCCAGCATTATGTCCTTAGAAAGGAATATCACTGGCTAACATTCACAGATTCAGAAACAGGTTGATCAAGGTCACATAGCTGATAAGTAACCCAGCTAGAACTTGAACTCTGAGTTTAGAACTAACACTCTTTATTAATATATTTTGCTGCCTCTTAAAGGATAGTGCAATACTAAAAGTGAATTCAGTTACAGGTATTTGGACCTTATTCAGGCAGTATCTATGTGATAAGGTGAGGGAGAAAATCCATTCTCTTGGGGAATCAGACAGCAAGCACATACTGAAATCTCATTAGAAATTAGTTACAGGAAATAATACGTTTAAATTTTTCAGTATATCATCCTCCTCCACAAAAAGGACACTTCCATTTTCACTTAATATCCTATCCTTAATTAGCAATGACAAGAGCCTCAATTATGGATTGCTTTCTATATGTGCCTAAAACCATGCTTAGCACTTTATATAAAATATCTCATTTAATCCTCACAACCAGACTATTAAGTCTATGACTTCTTCCTGTGAATCAAGGGAACAGTATACAAAGCTCAAAGAACTCAAACAGGTACTAACCTGCCTAGTTAAGGGGAGCAGAGCAATTCTGGCCCACAAACACCTTGGAAGCTAATCATCTCTGCCTTTCACATGGAAGCCACAGTTGTGAGATTATTCAGCAGTCACCTGGTGAGATGTAATGCATGGATTTGATATGACTGTGGGAAATGTGCTATAAAAATAAACCCAGTGTGCCCTGCTTGTTGTGCCGAAGAAACCTCCCTGGACAGCGTGAGTGGATAAAATATTGAAGAAATATTGCTGCCCGTGATTAGAGTTAGAGGGATGGAAAAAAATGAAGCATATATTTGAGAAGGGGATAAACGGCCACAGACTTCCTTACTTTTGTCAAGAGAATGTGAGCAATTCAGCAAAGAGCTCACTAGCCTTCCTCTGTGTAAAACTACTGCTAGATGTTAGCTTGCCAGGGCTGCATGACCCAGCACCTCCTGCATGTATACCTTGTCAATGGAATGTGAGCAAAGGTAATGAATGTCACTTCTGGGATGGAGTGATTTTAAGAGCAGAGCCTCTACACCCTTTTCTCCTGTCTTCCAACTACATTCCAAAGGCTTTGAGGCCCTAGGATATAGCAGAGTCAGGACATAGAAGAAGCCTGGGTTCCTAATTCACTTCATGGAGAAACGTTCTCAGAAAATAAAAAATAGCATGTTGGATTATGTCCTTAAAAGCACAAACACTATTAGATAGATTTCCATCTTGGGCAGGTAAATACTCAAATACATAATAAGACTGAATAAAATATTTTTCTCCTGATATTCTGTTCATAAGACTACAATGATACTTGTCCAACTGTACAATAATTATGTGTTAACCTCTATGACTCCCCTCAAGACTGGGAGAGCCTCCAAGGTAATGATAATGACTTTTTCATCTCTCCAGCTCAGCACCTAGATCAATACCAGGTATAGTATCCACAGTAACAAATATTTTGTGAATACATGGATGAATGTGTAAATAGATGAATACAAGTATGAATAAATGAGTGGCGAGACTAGAGTATACAGAGAATAAAACGATCATTTTCATAACAAGACCACACAAACTACTTTCCATTTGACTTTAGAATGCATTTTTGAACTTATATTTAAATGTGGGTGTGTCCAAATCAATCCAAAATCATTCAAATAATAGAATTAAGTCAAACCATCAGAGGTTAAAAAAAAAAAAAGAAAAAAGCTTGTCTCTTTTGTTCTTCATCCTCAGTTTCTCTCCCTAAACCTTTCTGGCTTAGGCAAAGCACCAACCTAACTTGAATTGCCCTTTTTCATTCAAGGTGTGTTACCTTCCTGCTGAGTGTCTTAAGTAAAAGATAAAGAATAAATATGTTCTCGGCTCCTGTGAGGCTTCAGGTTTAATCTAGATAAAGAAAGGGTAAAATAGAGAAGTTTGCCATTTTCTATATTACTTTCAAACTTCTTCAAGGCTGTTTTAAGTCACATACCCGAATCAGAGGGTACCAAGCAGTCTGCTTAGGTATACAGTTCGGAATCTAATGTTTATAAGTGGGACATGAGATAATGATCCCCTCAACCCTTGGGGCTGCCAGGTACAGCCTGGGTTACCCAGAACCCTGGAACTACTCACATTCAGCCACAAATAGCCTCTCTAGGGTCTCCCAGGAAGGTTACCCAAGAGAGACAGAGTCAGATAAAAGGTCAAAAGTGGTCTCGGATGGCAGACACAGTGAGAAACGCCACACCCATGGGTCCATCAAAGTTCTCTCGCCATGCAACCAGCGGGCATCAACTTGTGCAACAGCCAGCGGCGAATATGCCAATGCTCATGGTGAACAAGAGACCGCTAGGATTGCTACAAGAACTAATGATCCAGAGCAAAGATACAGCAGGTCGGGGGTGGGAGTTCCAGGAGACCTTGTTAGTGTGGGTTTAGGTAGTTACCCTCCCATCTCTGTCTTCATGTAAAGATGATATGACCGCCTAGTGGATGTGGAGGCTCTACCACAGCCTGTGCCTTCTACCATCATTATTGGGACATACCTTATAAAAGCAACCACCAACTTGGAACGAAATCAGTCTCATACACATCATCAGATGATACTACAATGAGTTTTTGTGTGCCAAAGAAAGAAGAAACTAGATTCTTTTAAAAACACTGGCTTGAAAATTTTTGAATGATGGTAAAAATGATTAAAATTTTCTTGTCTGATGTGACTATCAAAAATAGATGTTATTAAAACATTGATTAGAATTACAGTCACAACTTCAAGAGTAAGATCTGGTAAACACAACAAAACAAACAAAAAAACCAAAAAAACACTTATGTTTGTGGAAGCAAGCACAAGTTTCTCATTAAAAATCCTGAAAAGCATTACTTGAAAATTATGTAAATTAAGTATTTGATATCTTTCCCAATACTTTATACTTTATTATGGCTGGTTATTTTAAATTTTTATTTATATTAGTTGTTTTACTTTATCATTGTTTAATATAAAGGCTATACAATTTTTACCAAGCTCCATTTAGATCCCCTCTAGTTTATTCTAGTATAGTATACAAGTATCATTTAATAAGTGTGCCATGAAGTAAAAACAGTAAGCAGTAGTACCCAACTATATAAGCAGCATATTAATATTCACAACTAGACAACGTGTTCTAGATTTGAAGGCGGCAGAACCCAGAAGATACCCTTAGCCTATTGATTAGGTAAATATTCAATTTAAGATTATATATTCCCCAGACCACACAAACAAAAAATAAATACCAGTGTAATAATAAGATTTGAGGTCTGTAATTTTATCTAGCAACGTAGCCCTTAAGGCAGCAATCGCTGGTGTTTCATGAATTAATTGCCTACCGTGGAGCTTTTCAACACAGAATACAAATTAATCCCACACACCTTACTATTATAAAATTTACTTACATTTTTCATGACACATGCAGAATCTAAAGATTTATAAATATGGAGTAGATATGCTTTCCATTTAAATGTGGCATCAATCTATTGCTCTGAGCCCAAAATAACAATGCAGACAACGCTGGTTTAAAAAAAAATCCCAGATTTACTTAATTTTGGCTGTTTGTTCCTTTGCCTAAGTGTTTTTTTTTTTTTTTTTTAAATCTTACTCTATAAAGCCAAGCCAAAGTTCTCTATTCGAAGAATCAGGTTTTTTGACTGATGGTGAAGCAGATGGATCCCAAAATTAGGAGGTAGGACAACTGGATATTTCTGATTACAACTCTTTCTCAGATTTTTTTGCTTGAGTATGGATCAAGTCACTCCTTATTTGAGCTGGAGTTTCCTCATCACTAGAATGAAGGTTTTCATTAAATATTTCTGAGTGTTCTTTTGAGCATCATGTGAATTTGTGATCCTGTCTAACTTGTTGCAGAAAAAATTTAAAAGTATATAATCTTAGAAGTATTTATACTAGTTATAAATTCGAACAAAGTAGGGATTTTAAACACTGAATTATCCTGATTTTATGCCATGCTGCCACTAATAAACAAACAGCAAGTTCCCTGATAGTGATTCTCTATTATGGGATATTGATATATTTTGGGATTTGGAGGTTGGATTGACCTCCCCCTGTTTACAAGACACAACTTTCTGATTTACTACCTGCTAAGTCTCCTATTCATCTTTTTGTAAGACTTTTTAAACATTAAGCAAAACCCTCATGGGACAGAATTTCCCACAAGTGGCCCACATTTGAACAGTAGAATTCAACTGAGACTTGAAGATGGGCCACACGCAGCACACCCTGCTGACACGTTCCTCTCCCCACGTCCCTCCTTTTCTCACTGCCTGGTAATTGAAGTGTTTTTTTGTCAGTGGTGTCAAAGCCTGTCTCCTAGGCTGTCTTATTATTTTTAAATCCCCAACAAGCCCACCACAGTGATCCAACTCCTTGCACTTTATAGGTGCTCAAGATCTATTTGCCAAGCCAACACATCTCTCTCAGTTTCTCTAGACTTGCAGGTCCTTAACTGCAGACCCCAGGGTGAGTGGGAGACACAGCAGCGGGCCTGGAAGAAACTGTGCATAAACCACAGATTTTTACTTATGCAGCTTTGTGCATTAATTCTGGATAAGCACATGACAGAATGTCATATGTGTGAATTTTATTTGTCAGGTGTGGTGATGGTGAGAAAGAGGCTGGTAATAGCTATGCTGGACCACACTGCATTACAAAAAATCTGATAAATCCAAGCAATTCAGTTCAAAATGGGCAATTAAGGAGAAAAATGCAGTCATTTAACTTGATAATTCTACATGATACATTAAGTCTCTCACAGACTCCACCAAAATGAAAGCGAAAAGAGTTGAACGAAGGTAGAGGAAGATTTTCTTTAAGGTCCACTACTTGATTTCTTTTACCTCCTAAATATGTGGGAAGCAGTAAAGCATGGTGCTTAGGCCATTGGACTCACCTGATCTTGGAGTTGGGCAGTCTAATTTGTGCACTGGCTGAACAGATGGATAACTGATCATAGGCAAATTCTTAACTTTTCTCTTCCTCAGTGTCTTCATCTGTAAAATGGGGATATTATTGGTACTTACATCTTAAGAGCTTTGTGAGGATTAACTACACTAATCCATGGACAAGAGACATGTTGTCTACATAACAGGTGCCCAATAAGTGACAGTGACTGTGTTGTGTTGTTGATAATGCCCATGACAACAATGATGGCATGTGTCTATTTTTATCATTATAGTGTGATTACGCATCATATATGTTGTATCTCCTTGTTCTGAGATTAACATAGCCTCTTTTAGAAACCACCAAAAGGCTCAACAGTATTGGTGAGAAACATCTGTGAGCAACTCAGAAACAAACATTCAATTAAGACGACCGCTTCCAGGAGCAGTCTCTGAAGCATGTCTGATCTAGAAGGGATGCCCCCATGCACTTCCTGCTGGGAGAGAATCTTCTACTGTTGCCAGTCAGGATCATTCCCTGTTGGTTTAAATTAACCTGAAAGATCCTCAGCAGTTTAGGTATGTTTAGCTCAACACTGGAGATTGTTTATACCTGTGATGCAGTCACGTCAAAAAAACAACCACTGAGCCAGTGGCTTAGGGTTTCCAGCTGAAGCTACAGCGGTTCTTTTCTGTAAGCACAGGAAATCAGCCAAGCTCAGTTTGCTTAAGACATTCAGGTAAACCGTCTGCTTTGTCAAAAGCACTCTCTCCCAGGAACAACCAAGATATTCTGAATCATTTACTTCTTTCCCATTTGCCATTCTTTTCATGAGGTGGATTCCCCAATCGTAAACACAAAAAAAGTGTTTAATCAGAAGCAGCTAGAAGTGATTGGTGATAATTGGTATTTAATGGCTCAATCTCAAATCTAGTTTCAGTTGTGTTTCACCAGAGAGTTTTCAGATTCTTGCTATGAGAGTTTGGCAGAAGACAATAAAAATCATGATTCCCTCACTTTTTTCTGATGTTTTATTATGGCACTAAATAATATATTCAGTATTCCCCTGGAAATACATAAAGCACTTTACGTGGTGTGTTCATCATTTGGCTCTGACTAAAATGTCCAAATGACTGAGAATTAATGAAAATCATTATGGATAGGAGCAAAGGATGTGTACCAAGATGCTCACTAAAGCAATGTCTACAACTGTGAAAATGAAAACATATATTATAAACTGTATAACAATAGGCATGAAGTATTTACTACTACATGGACTACTCTGAAACCATTAAAATAATGATGTAGAAACAAAAAAATGTGAAAAAGGGGTTTTAAAATAAAACAATACACACACTAATATTAGATTATTTAGTTATTCTTCTGGGTCCAACCAGAAGAAAAAAAAAAAACAGTAATTTGAGCATGGAAAGTGTAATGAAAAAACTATTAATTATGAAAGAGGAGTAGAGTAAGGAAGGAATGGCCAGCGACAAGAGAACGCCAAAACATACAGAGTTAGCAGAAATAAGGAGAGCCGCTAACCCTCCAGCTGAGGAAGAAGACCTGCTCCTCCCTGCCCACAGGACTGAGGTCCAGACCCGGTTGAAAAGCGCATGACTGTGGCTCACTGGATGGTAAAGAAGTTGCTGTGGTGTCTCGTGGTGGAACTTTCGGGAAATATGCCCTCTGTTAAGTTGCTGGAAATCCACCTTCTAGGGTTCCAGGAAAACTATGCATGGGGAGATTTCTCACCTGAGGCGCTACTCCAAAACTGCTCGATAAAAAAAAAAAAAAAAAAAACAAAAAAAAAACTGCTCGATAGAAGAGGCTGAGGGAGGCTGCTGCCCGCTGCTCACTCTGCGCACTGCTGAAGCCGACGACTGGAGAAGTTGTGACCCCGGGGAGCAGGGCTGAGGAGGCCCTCGGAGCTGCAAGAGCGAGCGGGCGCTGCAGACGCAACCAAGAGCCTTCCCAGCAAGCCCCGGGGCACCAGGAAGCAACCGCTTCCTCAGGTTCCCAGCAAGCCCCGGGGCACCAGGAAGCAACCCCTTCCTCAGGTTCCCAGCAAGCCCCGGGGCACCAGGAAGCAACCCCTTCCTCAGGTTCCCAGCAAGCCCCGGGGCACCAGGAAGCAACCCCTTCCTCAGGTGCCGTCAATCAGTAAAGCCTAACCTCACACCAGCTGGCCAAGGAAAAACTATTTAAAGGACCCACATCAGTTTTCACAGAGCAAGTAACAAAAGGGTGAATTTCGAGCTGAGAGGCGGTAACCAATGTTACCTCAATAAAAATTAAATTAAAAAGGAGTTTTTATCACATACATAATCAGTGAAATGCAAATTCAAGCAATAAAATGCCATTTTTGACAAAAAAACAAACTGACACAAAGAGTATATAGTATTAAAATGTTAACAATGGCTCTCTTTGGGTGGGAAATTACCAGTGAATTTCTCATTTTTCTTGGAGCATTGCCATATTCCTACAACATAAATGTAAATAGATTTCCAATGCACAAAAATAAAATACAGTTATCAACTCAGCTACCCAATAAACTTAATATTCACTCAATAACTTTTACTCGGTATTTAATTACAGCATAAAGTGTAAGAACAAATGCAATGTGGATGCTGCATATTAAAGGGGCTCGATCAGTCTTACTCATTTTACTCTTAATCATTTTCCTTGATTCCACGGAAAGGATCATTCAAGCGTTTCCATGAGTTTCTCTTCCATTCTACCTAAAACTCTCTCTTGCTGGAGGAATTATGTCGATCAAATTCTAGTTATCCAAATCAACACATTTAATATATCTTACAGGGGTATTACTGCTTTGTGTGTGTGTGTGGAGGGGTGGTGGGTACAGGTGAAATAAGTTTAGGAGATGATCAATGTACCAAAGGGGAACAGGTTTATGTATTATTGCTTCTATCTGTACATACTACACAGGTTTGTACAGAACTGCAATAGTGTTTGGATCCAGCTAGAACCTGGATATGATTCTGCTTTACCAACCCAACAAGGAACTTCTTCTGTGCACATGATTGAATCAAGGTGAATGAACATGTTTGGGGGAAATTTTAAAGGCCTACACAAAGCACTACAGCTCTGTCAAGTGTTGTAATATAATTTTTAAAGTTTTTTAAAAAAAATTTACTGTTGCCTTTCAGTCTACCTTCTTGTATTTTACTACACTCTACCTTATTTTAAATGTGATTTAAGGAAATGTTTTGCTCCATACTTTCTTAGTCTATCCCTCCCTTTCTTCCTCTCTGCTTATAAAAGAATAAACATATAATCGAGCCAAAAAAAAAAAACTTCCAGCTTATTTGTAAAAAAAAGCTTCAACTAGCAACCTAAGTGTCCATCAACAGATGAATGGATAAAGATGTGGCACATATATGCAGTGGAATATTACTCAGCCATAGAAAGAAATGAAATTGCATTATTTGTAGTGAGGAGGATGGACCTAGAGTCTGTCATACAGAGTGAAGTAAGTCAGAAAGAGAAAAACAAATACTATATGCTAACACATGTATATGGAATCTAAAAAAAAGGTTCTGAAGAACCTAGGGGCAGGACAGGAATAAAGACACAGACGTAGAGAATGGACTTGAGGACACGGGGAGGGGGAAGGGTAAGCTGGGACGAAGTGAGAGAGTGGCATGGACATGTATACACTACCAAATGTAAAATAGATAGTTAGTGGGAAGCAGCTGCAGAGCACAGGGAGATCAGCTCGGTGCTTTGTGACCACCTAGAGGGCTGGGATAGGGAGGGTGGGAGGGAGATGCAAGAGGGAGGAGATATGGGGATATATGTATGTGTATAGCTGATTCATTTTGTTACAAAACAGAAACTAACACACTACTGTAAAGCAGTTATACTCCAATAAAGATGTTAAAAAAATAAAAATAAAAATAAGCTTTAAAAAATAAAAAAAGCTTCAACTGCAAAGGGACATGTTACCGCCTGCTACCATCAATATAGTACCTAAAAATTTATCATTGACGCTGTAAGAAAGTTAGTGGTGTACCTAAAACCATCTTTTATTTTAAATATCCCTTGTTGTGCTAGTAATGATTTTCATTTATTATCCCCAAGTCATATATTTAAAACTAAAAAGACAAACCCAATTTCACTTCTCTAAATTATTCTACTGTAACCACATGTACCCTAACTGTAGGAGATGCTTGAGCCATTTTCTACTTAAAATTCTGAAAGACTCGTGCTCACATAATCCCCACTGACACTTTTGCAAATGACCAAGAATTTCATCAAGGCCACTGGATCAGAACAATTAGTGGATACATCAAGTAAAAAGCAATATAAAGGGTTAACACTAAGAATACCTTGAGGGAAAAGCCTAATTGTGTGCCTCTGTAGGTAAGACATCCATATTTCTTTCAAAATGCTTTTAGGGCAATACTACAGATGCATGTTAATATACCCTGCTTGATTTAAAAAAAAACTTTAATGGTGGAACATATCAAATTCAAATAGCACAAGTTGCAGTGCTTGATTTTTCTTAAAAGGTCCATTTTTACTTCTTACTCTTCAACCTTGACATCACTTTTAGAATGCTTCCCCAACACCTGTCCCCTGATCCAGGCAGGCAGTGATATTTCCTTACATCTGTGTTTCTTTTATCACATTGCATCATAATCATTTACTTAATCAACTTTCTGCTTCACTACAATATGAGTTCTGTGAAGCCAGGATCCATGTTTTATTAAGTTTGACTCTCCAAAGTTTAGTGGATTTGCTGTTTCAACAAATGTTTATTAAATGTCTACTCTTTCCCAGATGTGTGTGCTGGGTATAAATAAGGTGACTTGTCAAAAAGAGAGATGCGGTTCTTGGGCTCATGGAATTTAGAGTTCAGTGAGGGAAACAGTAAATTAACAAGAAAACATTCTAACAAATAATTACAAATTCATACAAGTTCTATAGCATAAAAGAGAAAGATGTTGCAACACATACTAACCTGGGGGAGTTTCTTGGGATAAACAGGACAAGGCCTCCCTTGGAGGCCACTTGGAAGCCACTTGGAAGTATGTGAGGCTCAACATAAGGGAATAGAGTGTGTGAAGTTTCTGAGTCCAGGAGAACTCAGCAGGAATAAATGGAGGAGTGAAGAAATAAATGATCTGGAAATGAGCACTGTGGCAACATGACGGAAAGTTGAAACATTACCCGTGTCTCTAAGAAGCTTATAAACAGCAAGGAAATTGAGCCCGAGAATCACCATCCTTTCAGTCCTGCATGTCACTCTACCTATTTCTATTCTTTTTTTCTTTTAACCAAGGCAGACATTGCTAATCAATCACGGCATTCTTCCCCTCTAAGGCTGGACAGAGCTTAAATTTTTTTCTTAGTTCAGTGCTTCTGGCACTGAATTACCACTCATTCAAAATGGGCACTCAAGATGATACCCTTTTGCCCTTCCTGATGTAAGTGGTTAATACCATTTTTACCTAATAAACAATTTGATATTGGCTTGAGGGGGACAAGAGGTAGCAAACTGAGCTAATATATATAAAGCAGTGAAGGCTGTAAATGGATAAGAAGCCTGGCTTATGACAGGTGCTGAATTGATAGGAGTGATTATACTGATGCTGGGAAAATATGGGGCATCCAGTAATTGATGGGAGCTAGCATTTGAGGCTACTCCTGAGGGTGAGAGAAATGACCAAGTGGGAACCACTGAGTCACTGAAGTCACTCTTTCATAACGTCATAGTTTTTAGCTAACATAACATCATATGTTAGCTTGGGACAGCCAAGCTAACATATTCTCAAAAATACAGAGGAAACAATATCTTTACACTCAAGCAAAAAAAAAAAGATCATCATCCGAAAGGATATATGCAGTTGGAAACTAGCATCTTGACCTAGTCCTGGTACATTTAGAAATGAAAACTCATCAGCTTTACTGACTTCACCACTTAGTCCGTGTACCAGAACCTCAGCAAGCCAGAGTTAGCCAGCCTAAAACGTTCAGTCTTCCCCCACCTGTACTGAGTGAACCATGCATCTTAGGTATAAAATGACAGCATTTATAATTTAGTAAGAGCTAAACCCAGAAGTACTCGACTGTATTATTCAGGTTGAAAATTTCTTAGAAACCAAAAAAATACAGAGGTTTAGTTCTTATGATGACATTGATTGGAAATACGTTGCATCTACTACATGTTGAGAATCTCCTTGGATATGAATTGATGCACTGAGACCTAGCCATAGGATATAGCTACCCAATCCACTGCCTACTTATAAGTTCTTCCGAATAAGATTTTATTATATGTTGTTTCACTTTAGAACTGCCTACATTGGGCAGAGTAGTTTTCCTGAGTTATAGTAATAGTCAGCACTTTGAGTGTCTGTTTTACGTCAGTGCCGTGCTAGGCCTTTTATATATATTATTTATAATGCACACAATAACCCAGTAAGGACTGACCTGATTTCTACCTCACAGACAAGGCAACTGCAGTTCAGAGAATTTAAGGAACTTGTTCAATTTACATAACTAAATCAATGATAGGGATGGGATTTGGATGCAGTTCTGTCTCACTCCAGAGCTCATGTCATTTTCACTACCCTTTGTTTGCACCTTAGCTGTATTTCATTCCACAGCCACACATAGACTAGGGAAAATTAGAGGACCACCCCAGACACCACATTTGTGGTCCTCTAGGACCACATTCTGGTCCTTTAGGAAGGGGGAAAGCAGGCTATCTTGTGGGGGAGAGAGTTGTTCCCATCTGATGCTAGGGCTTGTATAGCCTCCATCAGCCCCGGAATCTCTCTGACAGCACCTGAGCAATGTATGTGATCCGCACTTTCCACCTTCCTTATGGCTACATATGCTGATTAATTTGTCCTGGCATAGATGCTCATGTTAACAAGTCACTCGTTGTAAACAGGGCCAGGTGTAGGGCCCATTTCCTGCTCCACCCACTTTATTGAAGCCAAATACTCTATCTATATCCTTCCCGAGTTGTATCTCACAGTTATAGACAATAGGCACCGTGAGTCTCAAGCATGAATAGATTGACATAAAAGCATTCTCTCTTCCTTAAAAGGAAAAAAAAAAAGTACACTTACTGGGTGATAATATGGCAGGAAGTCTGCTATGTCATCTTTATAAACAGGGTACCGAGGTATAATTATTCCACTTTAGCTCACAGATGCTTTCACTCGTTTCCTGATTTTCGTTTTGTTTGGTGCGGCTCCTGACAGACCGATCCATTTTTGCAGAGATCAGGCCCTGCAGCTCAGGGCCGACTCTCAAAGATACTCTGAATCAAGTACAGAGATGAGCAGCTAGGAAGATGGGGGAGGCAGTCAGGGGGGCAGGGAGACCTGAACAGATGAGTAACGGGGACCAGGAAGGAGGCCAGAGGCTCCGTACATGATTAAACATGAAGATGGGCCCTCTTGCCAACCAGATGCATCATCTTTATGCAACTGGAGTGACCCCTTTTCCCACACCTCCCTACACTACACAGAATGCTTTGACTGATTATTATTGAAGGCTCAGCATGTGCTATAACAGCAGTATCACACCGAGTAGAACAGATTGACGGTGTGGCAGATACCGCCATCCCTCTCCAATGTTTGTAGGCTTTCCGAGCAGGCCGTGGGCGTCCTGTGCACCTCACTCCTTTTCTAGCAGAGGCCAAGCAATGTAGACATTAACTGTGCACCTAAATGAGGCTCCTAATGAAACAGAGCAGGACCCTATGATCTTTTCCCCTAACCATGCCCTCTGCCTGCTTTTTGTCTGTGGAAAAACTTTAGCCAAAAATTAAGTTTAATCAGAAAAGTGAGAAAATGCAGAAGGAAAAATTAAAAGCAGTCAAACAGGACAAAACAATAATAATTTATCAGTAAGCAAAGTTAACGACCTTTAGTTCCTCCTCAATGGCTATAGATAATATTCTGAGCCATATCCTGTGAGCTGTGTGAAACCCCACCAGGTGAAGAAGTTAAGTACATGATGACCAGACTGTAGGCATGACATAAGCTGCCACAATTCACAATTCTGAGAACTGGCCTCAAAGAAATGGGAACAAACCGACCCTGGAACTGAAGACTAACTGTACTTAAAACAATCAAGATGACGCTGGTCAGACCACGGATGACCAATTTCAAGATGACGGTCAGAGCTGACTGTGCTGTTTCTGCATGTAGCTCCCTCCCTCCATCTATAAAAGCTCTTGCCCCCTGATTGGGTGGGTGAGGGGAGTTGGCCTTTGGACAGGCGTCCTCCCTCCCCCACGCCCTGGTCGCCGGCACCCAAAACAAAGTAAACTTTCCTTTCCACCAACCTTGCCTCTTTACTGGCTTTTGAGCAGCGAGCAGCTAGACCCCACTTCCGGTTACACTAACAGGAAAGGCAGATAGAAAAAATCATTTAAAAACATGATGTAGAGAACACAGATGTAGAGAACAAACGTATGGACACCAAGGGGGGAAAGTGGCGGGGGTCGGGTGGTGGTGGGATGAATTGGGAGATTGGGATGGACGTATATACACTAATATGTATAAAATGGATAACTAATGAGAACCTGCTGTATAAAAAAATAAATAAAATAAAATTCAAAAATTCAAAAAAAAACACCATAACTGGCATTTTACGCACCAGTTCAAATAAGGGGGAACCTAATCATTGTGAATGATAAACAAGTTTGTGAAAAAGCCACTACTTATTAGCACAGCACGCTCCATGTAAAAAGAAATTTTCTAATGGTAAATATAGAAGAAGGAAGGCTACAATTACAGCCTTTCAATGATTGCAATCCATGGAAAAGCCATTTAGTGACAAATTGGAGAGCAAGAGGAGATTATCACCTGTTTAAGTTTCCATTGATTCTATCAAGTTGTTTGCCTGGCAGTATCTAGGCTATGATGGAAAAGTGGAGAAAAACTCATTTTTCCCCTATCTAAATATTATTAATTGCAAGCATTCATTTTGAAAGATTTGTGGCTCTTTGGCAGAAAAGGATCTGCTTGACAACTACTAATTATACTTAGTAATAAATAATATTTATCATTTACATAATTATTTTCATATTTAAATCCTTTCACAGATTTTGTTTCCTCATATGGAATATCAGTGCGACTTGACTGCATATAATGTTATGATATTTCTGTGAAACCAGCCCCAAGTAGTAAGCTTTCATAAGAAAATTGGGGCCTTAATCTTATCTATATTAACAAGTGTTAACAAATCATTAGAATTTCCTTTTTCAGCACCTGAGGAGGGGGGCAGTATTGAACAACTATCTGAGGAACACTGAACTGACTTTTTGGCAAAACACCCAGTTAACGCCAAAACTGTGCAAAAATATTTAGAAGAGGCAGAGACGTGAGGCAACAAGATCAATGAGAGACGTATTAAATTAAAATAAATACCTATCTCGCTCTCTATCTGCCTACCTATCTATCAACAGGTGAAAACAATAGAGCAAAACAAATGAAATCAATATACTTAATATAGTTGTGAATGTAAAGGTCTGAATATAGATTTTAAAAAAAATTGTCTGTACGAGTTGGATATTTGACCTAGTGAGTACATGTGTAGAAATTTATTCTAAGGATTTCACAGAAATCTAGGTACCATGGCATTAATTGGAATACTATTTGTAAAAAAGAAAAACTTGGAAATAATTTGTTTCCAACAGTAGGGCATTGTTTAAATAAGTGATATCATATGTTGAAATATTAAATAACTTTTAAATTTTCTAAATGAGGAATATTAGATCATGTGGGAAATTGTCATGATAACATTAGGTGAAAATGTACTAGAAATAAAAATTATATAAACAGTATATCTTAGCCTTATTAAATAATGTATGTATGTATAAAATATATATATGTTTATATAAATATATATGCATATATAAGTGGGAAAATGCAAAAATGGAAAAGATAATATTTATCTCAAAGTTCTACAAGTGTATTTATATTTTTCCCTTACATTTTTCTGTATTTTATAATTTTTCTACCATAAAATATTAATTTAATTACTATGTATTTCTGAACAACTCTATTTTTTAAAATTGTTTTTACATATAGGGTGGTCAAGTGTTTGCTTAACAGAGTGTAAGTGAAAAATACAGGCTGTTTTTGTGGTTCTCATGATGTTTAAAAGACTAAAACAAGTTCTGAAACCTCGAAGTCTACTTTGGCCACACAAGTCCACATCTAGTCTGGGAGCTCATCATAAGACTATCAAGCAACTGGGTGAAAAAGATATTTGCTGCAACACTATTTATAATAGGAGAAACATGGAACCAACATTAAGGTCTACCGAAAGGGGATTTATGAAATGAATGGTGGTACAGCCACTGTGTAGAGCTACAGCTATTAAAATGATCATGTTCCGGGAACACAAATTCACCCGGGAGGGGCTGTTCTTGCAGGCTGTTTGCATGAAACAGGAAACGCTGACGATGAAGCTCTCGTTGGAGAGCACCTCCCAGGGCATCAGATGTACCTGCCCTTCAACTTCCCCCACATCCAGGTAAGGCTGCACACCAAGTATCACCAGACTGTCCAGTTTTCAGGAGAAGCTGCAACATGCCTAGGCTTTTCAGATGTTGTGCAGGCCCGGGGGTGGGACTGGGGGGCGGGAAATAAAATGTCTACGGGCTGAATTTAACCAATCAGCCAAGAGTTTGCAAACTTTGATGTAGAACTAAATTTATAACTATGTAATAATGTCCAGTGCTTACATTAAATTTTAAAACAGGGGTTTAAAACATTATGTTTTTATTTAGGTTAAACTATGTGTGTATGTTAGTAGGTTTGTGTGATATTCACACAAATGAACATACACACAACATAGGGAGATAAAAAGCGAGATGAATGGATGTGAAAGGACTTTTCTTTGGGTAATGGGTTATTTTGAATGACTTCAGGGATTTTTTTCCATACTACTCTATATCTATATTCTATTATATAAAATATTGTATATTTATACTATTCTGTATTTTTATTTTTGAAACAAACACATGCAGATTTTATGATATAAGAATTATACAATTATACCTAATAGAAATATAGATTTCCTTTTTGCATATGTTGTCTTATTCTATCTCAAAAGGACCATGTCAGAAGCACTAGATCCAGTTCTGAGCATTGCCTTTTTTGGAGTATTTTAGAAAACAAAAGCAAGTACAAACATCAATAAACAAGATGGGGAAGGGCCTAGGCATACTCTCACAGGATTTTTAGGAAAAAACACTAGATGTTTTCCTGAAGAAAAGTAGACTTCAGTTGTGTGATAATGGACTACAAAGATGTGAAGTGCGAACATGGGTATTTGAAACTCAAATATTTTTCTCTGTAGTTCCATCAGGTCAAGCTAAGACCAATGGGTGACATGCTTCAGGAAGGCAACTATAAGGAAGTACTTTGTAGAAATTATAGTTGTTCGTATGCTGGATGACTTAACTCACCAAGTAGAGCATTCAAGATACTAGGAGTGCTCAAACAGAAGCCAGATTACCAGTACTTTTATAGCATGAATTCTTACATTGGATGAGGTGATAAAACAGATGACGTCAACTTCTAAAATCGAGATCATATTTCCCTTTGAGTCCTAACACTATGATAACATAATCTTCTCAGTTATGGTATAAAGCAGGTAACTGATTTGAGAAGGGTACTGAGTTTGAGGACATATTGACTGATTCATTCATTCCACAAATACTTTACTAAGGGACTATGCTAAGGGCCTGGGATCCCATGAAACAAAATGCCAGCAGAAGTGAATCTCTTTAATGAAACAAAGTATGTGGAAGACAAATCATTAAATGCTTACTTACAGTAAAGCATGCAATGTATCCTGAAATAGGAAATATAGATGACTATATGTCCAGGGCTAGCCCCAAGAGCAAGTCTTCCCTAAATGGATTATTTTTCTTTTCTCTTTCTTTACCTTGTCTTCCCCACTTATACCTCTATTCTCTACTTCAGTGAAAGATATTTCTCCTTTCCACTTCTCGCTGAAAAAAAACCAAGTCTCAGATGTCAATTTACTATGTAACTGTGGGTCCCTCTCTGTATTACAAAACAAGACTCAGGGGCCAGTGAGTCCTGATATCATGACCTCCAAAAGGGTCACAAGGCTTCTCTGAAAATTTCAGTATGACTGGCCACCATTTAAAATGAAAAAAATAATTTACATTGCTACTTATCCTCATTGAGTTGCCCATGTAAGAAGCAGAACTACACTGTCAGAGCATCCACTTTTGTAATACCTTAGCCATAGTATTTTAACATATATAGTAGTTCTCAATATTTACAGTGTATTGGAAGCACCATATTAGTCAGGGTACTCCAGAGAAACAGAACCAATAGGAGATATATAATAAATGTAATATATGTAATTGCTTTAACATAGGTAATTGATATTAAACATATATTAAATATTAAATATACTTGTATATTAAATATAAGCTGGAAACTAGGAAATCCAGGGGTGTAGTTTTGAGAACTGACGTAAGCCACAGTCAGAGGGCAGGAGATCAGATCAAACACTCAGGCAGAGAGAGCAAATTCTCCTTTCCTCTGACTTTTTATTCTTTTGGGGCCCTCAACAGATTGGATGAGGCCCACCTACACTGGGGAGGGAAATCTGCTTTACTCCATCTACCAATTCAAATGCTAATCTCATCTGGGAACACCCTCACAGACCCACCCAGAAATAATGTTTAGCAAAATATCTGTGTATCTCATGATACAGTTGAGTTGACACTTAAAATTAACCATTACATTCTGCAAACCTTAAAATATGCCAATGCCTCAGTCCAACTCCCCAGAAATTCATATTTAATTGGTATAAATTACAGGCTGGGCTTTAAGATTATCAAAAGCTCCCCAGGAGATTTTAATGAATCACCAAAAGTTAAGAACCATTAACATCATAGAACATTTCTTTCTTGATGAGAAATCAAAATGCTTCTCACTTTTAGTGTTGATGCCCTGGGAGAGATATTATCTACCTCTGTAAGGTGCCTTCAGAGTATCCCACTGTACCCCATGTAGTCTGTATTTTCAAACAGGCCACTGCAAACATGTGCCTCCAAGTCTGGTAAAAGTCAATCCAAATATTTTTCCCCAATATGGTAGTAGATGGGTAGAATTTCTTTTATGATCACCACATTGTATGGTAGGCATAATTATTCCCATGTAGAGGGTGAACTGAGATTCAGAGAAAAATACAGGTGCATATTGCCACAAAGCTAGCAAATGTAAAAAATTGGGAAAAGGTCAAGTTTTCTGATCCGATTTCAATAAGTAGTAGGTATCATTATTTTATTTATTCCACAGATACTACTGTCAGGGGTGAGTAGAAAAAAAGCAAATGAATAAAAATGTAGTCGGCCTATGAATGGGAAGATTAGCTAGCATCCTTCACACAAAAGACCTGATATGTATTCAGCCACTGGAGAGGTTTAGTCAGCTGTATTTACAGTCCCATAAATGGAAAGAAGCATTATGACAAAAGGAAATTCTATGAACCCAGGAAAAAAACACATCAAATTAAATAAATAATTCACGGGCAGAGCAAATATTACGGGGTTGGCTCTGATAACAAAGTATCTAAAATAAGTGGTGATGTGTTTCTCCAACCACACAGGCTGCCCGTCCAGGTGCAAAGGAAAATAAATAAAACTATTACAGATCTAGTAAAACTTAAACAGACAATAAAAACCAACACTGGAGATGAATTTTAAGTTGGTGATTCTTTGAACAATCCTCAAAAGATTTCATTTGCTCTGTTAACGCAATGGCAAGGCCATTTTAGAAATAAAAGAATATTTTTCTGCTTGCTAGAGTTTAGACATAAATCCTCAAACTGTATTAAATCAAGATGCTTCTAGAATCGTAGAGCTAAAGATCGTCAAGGATTATTAAAGAACTATAGTCACTCCCTCACTTTACAGGTGAGAAAACCAAGGTGGTAAATGATTGTGTGATGATTCCCATCAGTGGCCAAAACAAGATTAGAATGCAGGTCTCCCATTTCCTCTTCACTTAATTATTCATCATTCTTTACTCATTTTGAGCACAACTAATGCACTGCTGTTTGAAACCTGACCTTTCCAATGGCAGTCAAAATGCCATACTTTCATAGTGCTTCCATTGTCTTTGACCAGAATATTAAATAACTGGCAATCATGTTCTGAGTCTGAGCTTCTTTCCAGATGAATTATATGTTAAGCTCTATTTCAATACTGATTTGTAATATACTTTAAAGCATGTTGATCTTCCTCTGGTCTCTTCTTACAGTTCTGAGCTACATGAATGCTAGAGTTCCTAAAATTTGTGATTTTCTGAATGGCCACCTCTACTATGTCCACCAACCCAACAATAGTCACTGCTTGTTGCTAGACAGAAAAAAAAAGTTAATAAATTTACAAGTGAAATCCTGTGTTCATTTTTTTTTAAATGAAAAACAGAAACCTATTTGATTTAGAATCTAAACCCTAGAAGCACACAGAGGGCTTAAAGAAATGTATGATTCTTCTATGGATTACTGGAGAATTCTTGTTTAATCAATGGAAGCACATCGTTAGTTATTCAGGTCTCTAAAAAGGTGGAGGACCTCACTTAAAAGAAACAAGTGACTATCTTAGTTAATGGAAATAGAAATGCATTTCCAGCTTATTTATGGTTGTTCATTTCTATCCTGTACAGTGGTCTGTTTCTCAGGACATCAGTATAAAAGGCAAATTGATAGGTGAGAAGGATAAGTGGTATAATAAAAAAGTTAAAAGCATGGGCTACATGACATGGACAAGTTACTCAGCCTTTCCAATCTTCCATATGCACATCTATAAAACAGGGAGTAAAACATATTACAAAGAGATATGCTTCTCCTCCCACCATGCTTTGGCCTTCACATGTTTGCGAGGCATAGGAGATCCAGTGCCTTTCCCCTCCATCCTATTCTTGGAAGAGGAATTGTTAATGTTATTGGTCAGTAACCAGAACATCTATGGAGCAATGGGTAGAATTATTACATTTGAAAGTGACAAACGTGTCACATGGCTCTGTCCCAGTAGCTCAGCTTATGATTCACAGAATAAGGCATGTTAGCTTAAGCTTGTCCCATGACCTACTCATCTGTGATTTGGGGGCAAGAGAAAGAGAGAAGGAAAGCCTCAATTAGAATTCCAAAATGAAGTAACAGCGGCTAGCTCACTAGTAATAAATAATACTTTGGTCTTTTCTGATTATTGTTTCCTGTGTATGGAGCCCTTGGCAGGAAACTTACCCACCCACTTCAGAGGTCTGTTATGAAGTCCGATACGGTAATATAAAGTGCACACTGCAGTGCCTCATATGCAATAAGTTGTCAAAG
This sequence comes from Eschrichtius robustus, assembly GCF_028021215.1. Classification (NCBI taxonomy): domain Eukaryota; kingdom Metazoa; phylum Chordata; class Mammalia; order Artiodactyla; family Eschrichtiidae; genus Eschrichtius; species Eschrichtius robustus. The sequence continues at coordinate 9,779,625 of NC_090835.1, forward strand.
AATATTATCTAGATGACCTTGGATTTGCACTTAAATGTTTGTTATTAAATCAGTTCCTATGGGACTAGCATCCAGACCCTCACGATAGAGTAGATTCACGTGAGTTAATAAATGAAAAGCTCTGAAATTCTAGATGGCAGGTCATGTTAACTCAGGTTAGCAGAAGCTGGTGGCTGGGCGTTCCCTCAGGACACGTGTATTGATGGAATGAGGACTCAGGATGTAGAAACCAGCTTGGCAGTGGATGGTAAACCATCGCCCAGCACATGCTGCCTCCTGTTAAGCAGAAGGCTCTCATGCAAATTGCTTTCTGAATCATTAGCTGTCATCTACCCGCATCTCTCCTCCTGCAGCTGTTCTTTCTGATTTTGCCTGCAAACTTTTCATACTGGGCAGGCTCCCAAGCCAAACAAGTTGCCCCTCGGCAGGCTTTGTTCCTGGGGGCGAGAAGTGAACCTCACAGATAAGTCAAAGTCAGGATGCACCATGGACTAATACACACTGAACAGACTCCTTTAAGCTAAGGTGATGAATGCCTTTGAAAGTAATTTGCATGCGGCTTCCTATGAGAATGTCAGCCAGGCTCCAGAAGTTATATGCTGCAATTTTAAAATTATCTGCCTCTATAGACTTTTCTAAAGCTTCTATCAGCTAAGAAGTATCTTTTTTAAAAAAAGAAAATATTTTTATACAATTTTAAAGACTACTTTCCATTTATTACAAAATATTGGCTATATTCCCCCTGTTGTATAATACATCCTTGAGCCTACTTTACACCCAGTAGTTTGTACTTCCCACTCCCCAATTCCAACTCTTAAATTGCCTTCCCCCCCTCCCCCACTGGCAATTACTAGTTTGTTCTCTGTATCTGTGAGTCTGCTTCTTTTATGTTATGTTCACTAGTTTGTTGTATTTCTTAGATTCCACATATAAGCGATATCATACAGTATTCATCTTTCTCTGTCTGACTTATTCCTCTTAGAATAATGCCCTACAAGTCCATCCATGTTGCTGCAAAGGGCAAAATTAATTTCATTCTTTGTTATGGCTGAGTAGTATTTATATATATGTATGTATGTAAATATATATATATAAATTTAAATTATATATATATATATATATATATATATATATGAAATCTTTATCCATTGATCTGTTGATGGACGCTCAGGTTGTTTCCACGTCTTGGCAATTGTAAATAACGCTGCTATGATGCTACGAACATAGGGGTGCCTGTATCTTTTTGAATTATAGTTTTGTCTGGATATATGCCCAGGAGTGGGATTGCTGGATCATATGGTAATTCTATTTTTAGTTTTCTGAGGGACCTCCGTACTGTTTTCCACAGTGGCTGCACCAATTTATTACATTCCCACCAGAGGAATGTGTGGGAAATCTCTATACCTTGTGCTCAATTTTACTGTGAACCTAAAACTTAATTAATTAATTCCCAGCAGCATCAGCAAATAAGACCATGCATTTTTTTTTAAATCTTTTTTTAAGGCATAGTAAATATTTGCTGAATAAAATGAGAAACTCAATCTCGTTTGGGTGGATTAAATCAGCAGAAACGAAGCTTCACCTGTGATTTTAGCAGCTGAACTGGTTGAGAAATTCAAAGCAGAACAGGCACAAGTCCTCTCCGAACAAGGTAAGGTACAAGAAAAGGAAGGATGGATGTTGTAGGCAAATCATAACACTCTATCATGGCTAAATATAATATCAGGAATAACTTGAAATCATATAAAAATTGCCTTTATTCGTATGCCCCCTCCCGCATAAAGTTGAAGGTGAGCACAAATCTAAATCAAGCAGGCAGAGGCTCCCACTATCTTATATGTGAAATCAAAATTTTAAAGTGTTTTCTTCAGAATCCCTTTTGCCTGGGTACAGAAGAAAAAGTAGCTGATCAGTGCACCCAAAGGTAAAATGAAAAATAGTAAAAGAAAGTTTTTCTACATTTTTGAATTTAAAATCTGAAATACATTTCTTTAACACTCTTCTTATTTATACCCCTGTACCTTAAAAACCAAAATTAGAATTAAATTATATTAGAGCAGAGGAGCAAAAATTTCCAGCCAATCAACAGGTTAAGTGGTGCCTGATACACTGTTTGAATAAAGTTACGAATCCATATCCAGATTCAGCTAGAAAATTAAAGCGTGCTGTGATCACTTGGTATGAAGAGGGGTCATGGCAACTGATTTTATTTATACACACTTTCACACGTAATAATTTATCAAATTTGTCCTATGCCACTTTCCATGCTTATTTAATCCTCATTTAATCTCTACCAAATGAATTCTGTGAAACATGTTTAATCATTATTCCCATTTCCAAGATGTGGAAACTGAGGCAGGAAGTATGGTACATCAAAATTCACAAATTTTGTCAATCCAAATATCTCCAGGTCTAGCTCTTTAACCTGTATAATAGTCTTTTTCTCTTTTCCTTGCCGTGTGAACCTTTCATCTTCTCCCACTGTCAAATTCAAGTTTTAACTCTAACCTCTCTTGACCTGCGCTATCCACTGAAGGATGCCTTCTGGCTTCCTAGAGAAGCTTCACCATTCTTAGCAGAGTACTTGAGATCTAGCAGGTGCTTTGTTAAGTGAATGAGTTAATAAACATATAAGAGAGCATTAAAATTGCCATTTAAGGGATGGAGAAACAGGCTCTGAAAGATTAAGTAACTTCCTTCATGTAAGGGGTCAAGCTGGAATTCAGATTCTAAAGCCCAAGTGATCATCCTCTAAGTTATCTTCATTGGGATAGAATATGCTCAGTCTATATCCCTCACTAGACTCTAAGGAACAAGAATGCAGTACTAGGTACCTAATGCACTTCATTTTGGGTAAATTTTTCATTTATGCAAAAATACTTGTGTAAAGATAGACTAAAGCCTTAAGCTTTCCCTGTTGGATTCCCTGCTCAACTGTGAGTACTCCTGTGATGAAAACTCGCCTAACTCACTGAATGACCTTGACCAAGCAGCTTTCCTTTACAGCCTCCATTTTCTTTTCTGTAAAATACTGTTGACAGCACATGTTCCACCTGCCTCACAGAAATGCGTTTATAAAGCACTTTGGAAAGCATGAAACTTTCTTCAAAAGCAAGCAAGTATTTTAAATGTTATTATTATAGGACTCCTTAAAAGGAGCCTTTTTATGGTGAAAAGAAACCTTAGCTTATCAATTGTGCAACTCAACCATAGAAAATTTAAGGCAGAACATGCATGACACAATAATAATTCCAAATAAATCCTTCCAATAGTTAAGTAAAGAGGAGTCAAAATTCTTCTCTGGACTATTTTGATTTAATACAAAGGGCATCCCTTTAGAAGTTATGGAAGTTCAGATACAGAGCCTCAAACTCTAGATTGCAATGTGACGTTTGTTTCTGAACTTCTGGTGCCAGTCTTGCTATCAGTTCAGTTGCAATGTAATACATTACCGCATTTCATTTCTAGGCAAGAATATTATTTACTCACAGGAGAAATACTTTCCTGAGGAAAGACTGTCTTCGGAAACTTTCAAGGACATCTGAGAAATGCTTCAGCCCAAGCCATAAAATTATGAGCATTTTTTTGTGCCTCTCTGTTCCCAGGGCACCATTTAAAAACATCTTTCATTTAAGTGTATTGCAAGCATCCATCTTCCCTTTCCAAAAAAAAATAGCAATTAACACAACTTCATTGATTTCCAGTTTTCCTAGGTGTCATTTTATAATGCATATATTTTAAGCAGTTCACATCATCATTTTCGTCGCTTTCAACATTTTCCATGTTGTCTCCCTACCTGAATTGTGACTTTTTGTATGGAAAGTTTTATTTATCATTTGCATCTTACTTTGAATAAATCTGAAATCAACATTCACTATTATTTAATTACTTTTATTTTCTTCAGTATGTTTCTAACTTAGCAAACTATGGGTAAAAATGCCATGTAACAACAATATGTAATATTTACATAGAGCCCATGTAGTGAACATAGTCCTAAACTCTTACCAAATCCTCACCAGACCCTATAAAGTAGGTACTATTAACCTTGTCGTTTGATAGATGAGAAAACTGAGGCATAAACTGGTTAAGTAACCTGCCTGAGGTCAGATAGCTAGTGATTACTTTCCCCATCACCGCCATTAGTTAGTTAATGCGTCCTTCCCATCTCAGTTCAAATGGCACTGACACAAAAAAGCCTTTCTTTGACCTGTGGAAAATACTGGGTCTCGTTGCTTTTATAGCATCATACGTTTATTATTCATTTCACATATTTGTGTGATTATCTAATTATATTTGAACGTATTTTTCCTAAGGGTAACTCTAGTGCAGCTGTGCTTTCCAAATTATGAAATCCATGAATACATGGGCTATGTCTGTTTTGCTTATCACTGTAGTTTCAGTATTTGGTGCATGGTAAGTATCCAGGAAATGTGCTGGATGGATGAATACAGGACTTTGTAAGAACAAATAAATAAATGACTGGATCAATAAATCTGGTTGATCATAACATAAACAACAGTGCCATGTTAAAATTTTTCTCTGGGTCTATACACAAACTCTTCACAGACAGGGTTCCTGTTTGCTGTCTACACCGCCAGTTGGAAGAGAAAAAAGCCAATCAAGGTCTGACTTTGTCATTATGTGTACAGGCTGAAGCTGATGTGTTAGGTTGAAAGACAGGGTGATTTAGGAATAATTTTACTTCTGGCTGAACTATATATAGAACCAAGTCTTACGTAATAAAAAAAAAAATCTACTTTTAATATGTTTGTGTGAAGAATGAAATAGGAGCATCAAGCCCATTAATTGTGATATTTAATTATATTGTCCCATTTCCACATTCATTTCCATGAATTTGGATGCCTTTAGGTCAGTCTAACCCAAGCATTTACACCACCATGATAAATAGTGAAATATCAATGGATACACAGAAAGAAAATTTCCCAAATTTAGCAGAGAACACATTAGCATGAACTTGTAAATTTAACATTCAAGTTCATTGGCGCGCAGAGAACCAAGGAGATGAACATTGAGAAAGTGCTCCCTATTTTAAAACCAGGACATTAGAAATATTTTAATGAATCTATTTTTTGCATATCTGCCACCTAGGTGACAGTAAAACTCATTATTTATACATGAGATTTTTAAAACATTGTGCGTATATACTGTATACTGCTACAGAATATAAGTTGCCCCAAAATCTCCAAGATACAATACGGGATCAAACAAACAAACAGAATGACAAGAAAAACCAACTGTAATATTTTGACACCTCCTAATTATTAAATAATTATGTTCAGAGGAATAACACTTAAAAAATTGTGCTCTGAAGAGTATTTAAAATATGAATGACCCTTCAAGATGGCAGAGGAGTAAGATGTGGAAATCACCCTCCTCCCCACAAATACATCAGAAATACATCTACATGTGGAGCAACTCCTACAGAACACCTACTGAAAGCTGGCAGAAGACCTCAGACTTCCCGAAAGTCAAGAAACTCCCCACGTACTTGGGTAGGGCAAAAGAAAAAGAAAAAACAGAGACAAAAGAATAGGGACGGGACCTGCACCTCTGGGAGGGAGCTGTGAAGGAGGAAAAGTTTCCACACACTATGAAGCCCCTTCACTGGTGGAGACGGGGGGTAGTGGGGGGGGAAGCTTTAGAGACACGGAGGAGAGTGCAGCAACAGGGGTGCGGAGGGCAAAGCGGAGAGCATCCCGCACAGATCAGTGCCGACCAGCACTCACCAGCCTGAGAGGCTTGTATGCTCACCCGCCGGGGCGGGCGGGGGCTGGGAGCTGAGGCTCGGGCTTCAGAGGTCAGATTCCAGGGAGAGGACTGGGGTTGGCTGTGTGAACACAGCCTGAAGGGGGCTAGTGCACCACAGCTAGCCAGGAGGAAGTCTGGGAAAATGTCTGGATATGCCTAAGAGGCAAGACACCACTGTTTCGGGGTGCGCAAGGAGAGGGGATTAAGAGCACCGCCTAAACAAGCTCGAGAGACAGGCGCGAGCCACGGCTATCAGCGCGGGCACCAGAGACGGGCATGAAGTGCTAAGGCTGCTGCTGCCGCCACCAAGAAGCCTGTGTGCAAACACAGGTCACTGTCCACACCTCCCCTCCTGGGAGCCTGCACAGCCCACCACTGCCAGGGTCCCGTGATCCAGTGACAACTTCCCCGGGAGAACGCACGGCGCACCTCAGACTGGTGCAACGTCACGCTGGCCTCTGCCGCCGCAGGCTCGCCCCGCTTTCCGAACCCCTCTCTCCCCCCGGCCTGAGTGAGCCAGAGCCCCCTAATCAGCTGCTCCTTTAACCCCCTCCTGTCTGGGTGAAGAAAAGATGCCCTCAGGCGACCTACACGCAGAAGCAGGTCCAAATCCAAAGCTGAACCCCAGGAGCTGTGCGAACAAAGAAGAGAAAGGGAAATTTCTCCCAGCAGCCTCAGGAGCAGTGGATTAAATCTCCACAGTCAACTTGATATACCCTGCATCTGTGGAATACCTGAATAGACAAAGAATCATCCCAAAATTGAGGTGGTGGACTTCGTGTGATTTTGTCTGTATAGCTTTGCTTATACCATTTGTCCTACGGTTCTGTCTGTCCATCTTTTGTTTTTTTGTTTTTTAGTATAGTTTTTAGCGCTTGTTATCATTGGTGGATTTCCTTTTTGGTTTGTTTGCTCTCTTCTTTCTTTTCTTTTTTAAATTACTTTTTATTTTTTTTTAATTTTTAAGATTTTTTTATTTTTTATTTTAATAACTTTATTTTTTTCTTTCTTTCTTTCTTTTATTCTCCCTTTTGTTCTGAGCCGTGCGGCTGACAGGGTCTTGGTGCTCTGAAGGGTGTCAGGCCTGTGCCTCTGAGGCAGGAGAGCCGAGTTCAGGACACTGTTCCACGAGAGACCCCCGGGCTCTAAGTAATATTAAACGGTGAAAGCTCTCCCAGAGATCTCCATCTCAACGCTAACACCCAGCTCCACTGAACGACCAGCAAGCTACAGTGCTGGAAACCCTATGCCAAACAACTAGTAAGAGAGAAACACAACCCCACCCATTAGCACACAGGCTGCCTAAAATCATAATAAGGTCACAGACACCCCAAGACACACCACAGGATGTGGTCCTGCCCACCAGAAAGACAAGATGCAGCCTCATCCACCAGAACACAGGCACCAGTCCCATCCACCAGGAAGCCTACACAACCCACTGAACCTACCTTAGCCACTGGGGGCAGACACCAAAAACAGCAGGAACTACAAAACTGCAGCCTGCCAAAAGGAGACCCCAAACACACTAAGTTAAGCAAAATGAGAATACAGAGAAATAAACAGCAGATGAAGGAACAAGGTAAAAACCCACCAGACCAAACAAATGAAGAGGAAATAGGCAGTCCACCTGAAAAAGAATTCAGAGTAATGATAGTAAAGATGAGCCAAAAGCTTGGAAATAGAATGGAGAAAATACAAGAAACGTGTAACAAGGACCTAGAAGAACTAAAGAGCAAACAAACAATGATGAACAGCACAATAAATGAAATTAAAAATTCTCTGGAAGGAATCAATAGCAGAATAACTGAGGCAGAAGAACAGATAAGTGACCTGGAAGATAAAGTAGTGGAAATAACTAAGGCAGAGCAGAATAAAGAAAAAAGAATGGAAAAATTGAGGACAGTCTCAGAGACCTCTGGGACAAAATTAAACACACCAACATTTGAATTATAGGGGTCCCAGAAGAAAAAGAGAAAAAGAAAGGGACTGAGAAAATATCTGAGGAGAATATAGTTGAAAACTTCCCTTACATGGGAAAGGGAATAGTCAATCAAGTCCAGGAAGCACAGAAAAGTGCCATACAGGATAAATCCAAGGAGAAACACGCCAAGACACATATTAATCAAACTATCAAAAATTAAATACAAAGAAAAAATATTAAAAGCAGCAGGGAAAAACAGCAAATAACATACAAGGGAATCCCCATAAGGTTAACAGCTGACCTTTCAGCAGAAACTCTGCAAGCCAGAAGGGAGTGGCAAGACATATTTAAAGTGATGAAAGGGAAGAACCTACAACCAAGATAATTCTACCCAGCAAGGATCTCATTCAGATTCGACGGAGAAATTAAAACCTTCACAGACAAGCCAAAGCTAAGAGAATTCAGCACCACCAAACCAGCTTTACTACAAATGCTAAAGGAAATTCTCTAGACAGGAAACACAAGAGAAGGAAAAACCCTCCAATAACAAACCCAAAACTATTAAGAAAATGGTAATAGGAACATACATATCAATAACTACCTTAATTGTAAATGGATTAAATGCTCCAACCAAAAGACATAGACTGGCTGAATGGATACAAAAACAAGACCCGTATATATGCTGTCTACAAAGGAACCACTTCAGACACATACTAGGGACACATACAGACTGAAAGTGAGGGGATGGAAAAAGATATTCCATGCAAATGGAAATCAAAAGAAAGCTGGAGTAGCAATTCTCATATCAGACAAAATAGACTTTAAAATAAAGACTATTACAAGAGACAAAGAAGGACACTACATAATGATCAAGGGATCAATCCAAGAAGAAGATATAACAATTGTAAATATTTATGCACCTAACATAGGAGCACCTCAATACATAAGGCAAACGCTAACAGCCATAGAAGGGGAAATTGACAGTAACACAATCATAGGAGGGGACTTTAACACCCCACTTTCACCAAAGGACAGATCATCCAACTGAAAATAAATAAGGAAACACAAGCTTTAAATGACACATTAAACAAAATGGACTTAATTGATATTTATAGGACATTCCATCCATAAACAACAGAATACACTTTCTCCACAAGTGCTCATGGAACATTCTCCAGGATAGATCATATTCTGGGTCACAAGTCAAGCCTTGGTAAATGTAACAAAATTAAAATTGTATCAAGTGTCTATTCTGACCATAATGCTATAAGACTAGATATCGATTACAGGAAAAAAAACTGTAAAAAATACAAAAACATGGAGTCCAAAAAATACACTACTAAATAACGAAGAGATCACTGAAGAAGTCAAAGAGGAAATCAAAAAATACCTAGAAACGAATGACAATGAAAACACAATGATCCAAAACCTATGGGATGCTGCAAAAGCCGTTGTAAGAGGGAAGTTTATAGCAATAGAAGCCTACCTCAAGAAACAAGAAACAACTCAAATAAACAACCTAACCTTACACTTAAAGCAAATAGGGAAAGAAGAACAAAAAAACCCCCAAAGTTAGCAGAAGGAAAGAAATCATAAAGATCAGATCAGAAATAATTGAAAAACAAATGAAGGAAACAATAGCAAAGATCAATAAAACTAAAAGCTGGTTCTTTGAGAAGATAAACAAAATTGATAAACCATTAGCTAGACTCATCAAGAAAAAAAGGAAGAAGACTCAAATCAATAGAATTAGAAATGAAAAAGGAGAAGTAACAACAGACACTGCAGAAATACAAAGGATCATGAGAGATCACTACCAGCAACTTTATGCCAATAAAATGGACAATCTGGATAAAATGGACAAACTCTTAGAAAAGCACAACCTTCTGAGGCTGAACCAGGAAGAAACAGAAAATATAAAGACAACAATCAGAAGCACTGAACTAGAGACTGTGATTAAAAATCTTCCAACAAACAAAAGTCCAGGACCAGAGGGTTCACAGGCGAGTTCTATCAAACATTTAGAGAAGAGCTAACACCTATCCTTCTTAAACTCTTCCAAAATATAGCAGACGGAGGAACACTCCCAAACTCATTCAACGAGGCCACCATCACCCTGATACCAAGACCAGACAAAGATGTCACAAAGAAAGAAAACTACAGGCCAATATCACTGATGAACATAGATGCAAAAATCCTCAACAAAATACTAGCAAACAGAATCCAACAGCACATTAAAAGGATCCTACACCATGATCAAGTGGGGTTTAATCCCAGGAATGAAAGGATTCTTCAGTATATGCAAATCAATCAATGTGATAAACCATATTAACAAACAGAAGGAGAAAAACCATATGATCATCTCAATAAATGCAGGAAAGGCTTTCCACAAAATTCAACACCCATTTACGATAAAAACCCTCCAGAAAGTAGGCATAGAGGGACCTTGCCTCAACATAATAAAGGCCATATATGACAAACCCACAGCCAACACCGTTTTCAATGGTGAAGAATTGAAAACATTTCCTCTAAGATCAGGAACAAGACAAGGATGTCCACTCTCACCACTATTATTCGACATAGTTTTGGAAGTTCTAGCCACAGCAGAGAATAAAAAGAAATAAAAGGAATCTGAACTGGAAAAGAAGAAGTAAACCTGTCACTGTTTGCAGATGACATGATACTATACATAGAGAATCCTAAAGATGCTACCAGAAAACTACTAGAGCTAATCAATGAGTCTGGTAAAGTCTCATTACCATGAGATGAGTGTAGCAGGATACAAAATTAATGCACAGAAATCTCTTGCATTCCTATACACTAATGATGAAAAATCTGAAACACAAATTAAGGAAACACTCCCATTTACCACCGCAACAAAAAGAATAAAATACCTAGGAATAAACCTACCTAAGGAGACAAAAGACCTGTATGCAGAAAACTATAAGACACTGATGAAAGAAATTAAAGATGATACAAACAGATGGAGAGATATAACATGTTCTTGGATTGGAAGAATCAACATTGTGAAAATGACTATACTACCTAAAGCAATCTACAGATCCAATGCAATACCTAACCAACTACCAATGGCATTTTTCACAGAAATAGAACAAAAAAACTCACAATTTGTATGGAAACACAAAAGACCCTGAATAGCCAAAGCAATCTTGAGAAAGAAAAACAGACCTGGAGGAATTATGCCCCCGGACTTCAGACTATGTTACAAAGCTACAGTAACCAAGACAGTATGGTACTGGCACAAAAACAGAAATATAGATCAATGGAACAGGATAGAAAGCCCAGAGATAAACCCACGCACATATGGTCACCTTATTTTTGATGAAGGAGGCAAGAATATACAATGGAGAAATGACAGCCTCTTCAATAAGTGGTGCTGGGTAAACTGGACAGCTACATGTAAAAGAATGAAATTAGAACACTCCCTAACACCATACACAAAAATAAACTCAAAATGGATTAAAGACCTAAATGTAAGACCAGACGCTATAAAACTCTTAGAGGAAAACATAGGCAGAACACTCTATGACATATATCACAGCAAGATCCTTTTTGACCCACCTCCTAGAGAATGGAAATAAAAACAAAAATAAACAAATGCCACCTGATGAAACTTAAAAGCTTTTCCACAGCAAAGGAAACCATAAACAAGATGAAAAGACAACCCTCAGAATGGGAGAAAATATTTGCAAATGAAGCAACGGACAAAGGATTAATCTCAAAATATACAAGCAGCTCATGCAGCTCAATATCAAAAAAACAAACAAGACAATCCCAAAATGAGCAAAAGACCTCAATAGACATTTCTCCAAAGAAGATATACAGATTGACAACAAACCCATGAAAGGATGCTCAACATCACTAATCATTAGAGAAATGCAAATCAAAACTGCAATGAGGCATCCCCTCACACCGATGAGAATGGCCATCATCAAAAAATCTACAAACAATAAATGCTGGAGAGGGTGTGGAGAAAAGGGAACCCTCTTGTACTGTTGGTGGGAATGTAAATTGATACAGCCACTATAGAGAACAGTATGGAGGTTCCTTAAAAAACTAAAAATAGAACTACCATATGACCCAGCAATCCCACTGCTGGGCATATACCCTGAGAAAATCATAATTCAAAAAGAGACATGTACCACAATGTTCACTGCAGCTCTATTTATAATAGCCAGGACATGGGAGCAACCTAATTGTCCAGCGACAGATGAATGGATAAAGAAGATGTGGCAGATATGTACAGTGGAATATTACTCAGCCATAAAAAGAAACAAAATTGAGTTATTCATAGTGAGGTGTATGGACCTAGAGTCTGTCATACAGAATGAAGTAAGTCAGAAAGAGAAAAACACGGGAATAAAGACACAGACCTACTAGAGAATGGACTTGAGGATATGGGGAGGGGGTGGGGTGAGATGTGACAGGGTAAGAGAGTGTCATGGACATATATACACTACCAAATGTAAAATAGATAACTAGTGGGAAGCAGCCGCATAGCACAGGGAGATCAGCTCGGTGCTTTGTGACCACCTAGAGGGGTGGGATGGGGAGGGTGGGAGGGAGGGAGATGCAAGAGGGAAGAGAAATGGGAACATATTGTATATGTATAACTGATTCACTTTTTTATAAAGCAGAAGCTAACACACCATTGTAAGGCAATTATACTTCAATAAAGATGTTTAAAAAAAAAAAAAAGAAAGAGAAAAACAAATACCATATGCTAACACATACATATGGAATCTAAAAAAAAGAAAAGAAAAGAAAAAATGGTTCTGAAGAACCTAGGGGCAGGACAGGAATAAATACACAGACATAGAGAATGGACTTGAGGACACGCGGAGGGGGAAGGGTAAGCTGGGACAAAGAGAGAGTGGCATGGACATGTATACACTACCAAATGTAAAATAGATGGCTAGTGGGAAGTAGCCACATAGCACAGGGAGATCAGCTGGGTGCTTTGTGACCAGCTAGGGGGGTGGGATAGGGAGGGTCGGAGGGAGATGCAAGAAGGAGGAGATATGGGGATATATGTATATGACTAGCTGATTCACTTTGTTATAAAGCAGAAACTAACACACCATGGTAAAGCAATTATACTCCATTAAAGATGTTTAAAAATAATAATAATAAATAAATAAATAAAATATGAATGACTATTTTACATGTGATTCATCGCAAAATCATAAAAGTTCAGTCCTCCATTGTATATGTTTAAGAATATATTCATGATGCTGACTAAGGTCCTCATATGCCTGTGGCTTTGGTCTTGAAACACGTAGAAATTTTTTCTTGAATTTCTATCAAACACAACTGCCCAGCTACCATTAACAAGTGACGTGCAAAGTAAGAGAGGGCCAAGGTTTGTAGGATTAGGTAGGATTAGGGAAAATTTTCTCCATTCTGTGAAATGTCAAAGTCATTTATTGAACACCCACTAAGTGTAAAACAGGGCAGGATACTAAAAGACTGAAAAAATGGACAACATATACTTTAAGTCTTCAAAGAGGTGATACTGACATTAAAACATGTGAAAATAACCAACAAAATGAAGAGTGCTATACTATCATTTTAGATAACAAATATGTGAGTTAAAATACATTTCTATGTGACCAAATATAAGCTGTTATTATTAAGGATTGACAACTATATTTGTATTGAGGAGAACTGTATTGAAGCAGCCTATGAACTTATTAATGGTTTATTGATTGTTGACTTATAGATCTTGGAAAGCAAAAATTTTCTTAAGGTCAAGTTGTAAAGGTAGGAAAGTAAACACCATGTAGGATTTAGGATAGTGAAGAATTTGAAAGACTTCCTAGGCAGATGAAATAGGGATATATTGGAATATAAGGAAAAGAACTTGTACTGCAGATAAGTGAATGCAGTTGGGTGAATGGATATTTGCTGTATGAAGGAAAGAAGTGGGGAGAACTACTGGAAGTGGATTTTGGTGGATTAGAGTATGAGTATCTTGAATGCCAAGCTAGGGAATTGAGATTTCATCCGGCAGACTGTTTTTGAAGGATGGCGTGCCCAGGAAGCCAGGGCTGAGTAGTTAATTTCTAGTCATAGTCTGGGACTCAATCATTCAGTCTGGTTGTCTAATTTTTCTACTGCAGGAAATTGATCAGAAGAAAGTTTGGGTGGAAGACTGTGATGGGCTGAAGACCACTTATCCTTACCCTTACTACTAAAATCACTACAATGCTAAACCTTTAATGGAACAGCCTTCTGGCTTGACTAGGAACAGTACTTCACAAAGAAAGGATGAAACCAAAAGGTTCATCAAACTCAGACCTAGAAGTGGGGAGAATGGTGGGAAGGCTGCAAATAGTCAATAATTTAATACTGAATGGAGAATTAAGGACTCTAGAACTAACCTTTGGAGAAAAGTAAGAACAGAAAAGATAAGATTTGGGACACTCATTATTCCTGTTTTCATATAACAGGGTTTCTTGTCATCCAACTATTCATTATCTACATCCTAATTTTAAGGTGTCTATAGATCCCGGCCCTTCTAAGTCAGCAAACTGCTCATCCTGTTTCAGCAAATTACTCACTGATGGATTCATAACATAATCATAATACCATATAATAGAAATAAAATTCAAATCAACTGTAAAGTGATGAAATTCTGAATTTTAAAGATATAATATCATGAAGCCATTGTAAATAATACCAGAGATCTGCTGGGTTAAACATACAAAGCCACTGATAAATGAGGATGTGTAGTTAACAATTTAAAAAAGAGATATAATAGAAGTAAAAGAAAAAACAATTAAGTATCAAATAAGTAAGAGAAGGCCTTGGAAAACTGATGAATTTTTACCAGAATTAGCCTGTCTGTTTGAGCTGCTAACATTGAACATGCGGTGAAGGACAGTTTACTGTCCCATAAACCAGTTTTGCTGAAATAATCACTCAAAACAAAATGTCATTCTTTTTTTTTAATTGTAGCAATTGTGCTTAATTAAAATTTAACCTAAATTTTATTGGCTATAAGAGAAAATATACTGGATTCGTTTATATAATAACATATTTTGACATAAATTTCAAATGAAAATTATTTTCAAATGTATTTTCAATTACTCTTCGGTCACTATTTACAGATGATTTTAAGTATGTGGATTTTTTTTTTCATGTACAAATTATCCTTGAAAAATAAGGATTATTTTACTTGAGTAGGATTTATCTTAATCCAGAGATCAGATCTAGGTCCAATAGACAAACTTTTAAAACTTAAAATTTTCTAATAGTAAAGGGCACTTAAAAAGTTAAAACCTCCTAACAGACCAGCATTCTGACTATAGAATCAGCTGATTTGTGGGTAGTGAGCATTTTGTTACCAAAATACTCATCCACAGCTGAGTGAGCCTATAGCATGGATACACGGTAGATTTCTCTACCAGAAATTGGATGAGCTTGCGTGTGGGTCTCCTTCCAAATGCTAAGATTTCAAGGGTTTAACTGAGACCAGAACAGCATTTTCCAAAGTTGCTAGAAACTGGAGTCCTTTAAAATGTTCCACTGACAAAGGGTTGTAGAGCCAAATAAAGTTTAAAAACACTTCAGACCAAACTACTTAACAGTGAAATTCACAGAGCACATTATAACTCATTCCACATCTCAAAAGTCCTCCAGTCACAAAACATTGTTTAAATTTACTGAACCCAGGATTTCTCAAGTTTATTTTACTACAAAATCCTTTTTCTTACTTTTTTTTTTGTTTGTTTTTTTCTTTTTTGTTCACATCACATTCACTAATGTCCCATGGGAGCATAGGTGATATTCAAAATATTTAACCAACTTCAAGTGAAGGCACTAAACAATCAGAAGGCTGTCTGACTAATTAGAATGACCATAAAACTAGTGTTCTTTGTATCACTATTTAGAGGAAAAATCTGGTTTAAAACTGAGATCTTAATTGATAAACTAATGCCATCAATCTGCAAAGTTGCCTTAATTAGCAGGGCTTTTTTTTTTCTTCTTTTTTTTGGTTATAGTTGCTGGACTTAAAATGTAGCTGATATAATGTAAATCATTTCACAAAGGTCCAATGTATGATGTCACATGTTCTCTAGCATCAAATCCATTTCACTAAGTCTAAAATAATCTCTCTTTCAAGAGAGGCAATATTTTTTTAACCCTGGAAGGTTCAGCTCTAACCTTAAAAAAACTTAAAGACACTTTTCAAAACTAAACTAAAAATTGAAAAAATAAATAAGTAGAAAGAGGCAAGAGCTAAAGTAAGAGACATTTTCACTGGCCATTAAAAAAATTCTCTTCTTAAATCTGATTTTTAAAAATTAATAGAAAAGACTGGCAATTAACTTATTTTCCTTGGTGACTACTACCTGTTTGGGGTGATAACAAACAATTTACCTAGATAACTGTGATTTGGGAGTAATAAGAATTATATTTTTGGTCTCTGTCCCAGTTTCTGCCACAGAGTTTCTAAAACCCTTGGGATTTCCTAAGTGATGAGATGATAATGGTGTCTTTTGTTATGTTAACAAGGTGATCTTTGGAAAGCACCTAAGGATGGGAGCGGGCAGCCAGTGGAGCCACCCTTGGGATCAGAGGTTGGAACTTTCAGTCCCCCCCCCTTGACCTCAGGGCAGGGAAGAGCCACTCAAGATTGAACTCAATTGCCAATGGCCAATGAGTTATTCAGTCATGCCTGTGTACCGAAGCCTCCATAAACCCCCAAGGACAGGGTTCAGGGAGCTTCCCAGTTGGTGAGCACATGGAGATTTGGGGAGAGTGGGCTCCGTGCTTTCTCCCCATACCTCGTCCTATACGTGTCTTCTATCTGGCTGTTGCTGAGTTTTATCATTTTATGATACACTGGTTAATATAGTTAATAGAATATTTCTGTGAGTTCTGAGTCACTTGAGCAAATTAATTAAAGCTAAGAAGGGGGTCGTTGGAACCTCTGATCTGTGGTACAAGGGTCAGAAGCACACGTGACAACATATACTTGGTGACTGGCATCTGAAGTGTGTGTGTGCATTCCTGCTGGACTGAGCCCTTAACATGTGAGATCTGATGCTATCTACAGGTAGATAGTGTCAGAATTGAGTTGAATTATAGGACACCCAGCCGTTTGAGCACTGCTACGCTCTCTCATTGGAAATGGGGTGCTCAGGACCACTTAATGCTTTCCAGGCTCTGGCTTCTGTGAATTCATGACAACAGTTAACCTTTGAAACATACACATGTACCATTGCCTATGTCCACAAAAAACTTCTGATAGACACATAAGAAATTAATAAAAGTTGCTAAGAAAGGGGGTAAGGGACCTAAAATTGGTTGGACGAGGGGGAAAAAAATTCCAGAAGGAATTACTACTACTATTTATCTTTTGATAGTATGTGATTTTTGAATATGTGATCTCATTAGATTTTCCAAATACAAATAAACAAGATAATTATCATTTTTTAAAAAAAGGCTGAAGAAAATGTAGTTTTATATACTTCAGAAAAAAGAAAATTGAGGGAGGATTTGATTATAGTGTTCAGTAGGCCAAGAAATGTGAAGAAAGAAAGAATTACTATAAAGGGGCCAGAAAAATGATTTAGGAGACAAGACTTTAGGAGACACTTTCTGATAAGCAGAGCAGTAACTCTTGCCCATTTCCTTTGTTTTTGGCCACAAATGGTTAAAGGCTCCTGTGAGAGGGCTACAAGGGGACTAGTGTCCACATCAAGTGGATAGCTCAGATCCTGATACCAACTACTGGAAATTATCCAGGGCCCAGGAAAGAAGTACTGGTAGGCTGCAGTTGCCAGCACAGTGCTTGGTAGATGTAAATATTTGTGGGTCTGCTAAATTAACGGTAAGACTATAATTCATAATATCTTGCACACAAACTAGATGGGTAAGTTTTCAGTGGATGACTTTATTACCATTCAGAACTCAGTTAGATGGGACAGTACTCCTCAATGACTGAGAAATCAATCTTCCTCAATCTTCATGTAACACCATCTGCAAACATTGCTCTCTGTCACAGATTACCTGCCTTCAGCTATGGATGAGACAGTGAGATGCATTTCATTCTCCTCTTCCTGGACACACAGAACAATGACCTCTTCTAACCTCCCTTGGAGCCAGGCAGAGGTCACGTTTTTGTATTCTTGTTGAAAGGGTATGGGTCTACCACTTTCAGGCCTGGCCAGGAGATATTATGCATGACTGCCCACGTTCCCTTCTGCTGTAGTTTAGGTAGTCATGCATTTAAGACAACACCTCAAGGTGGAGGGGGCATGGGTTCCTGATTCACTACTTGAAAGCAATCTGCTAAGAATGAACCACCTAATTCACACTGGTCTCTGACAAGAGAAATAAACATTTATTAAGTTAAGACACTTGGCTTTCAGGAGTGTTTGTTATACTACCTAGCATCAATTGCCTTGAGTAATTCATTGCTAAACTGGTACACTGGTAATAACCACGGACTAGTGATGAGTCTACTTAATTCCAATCCTCTCCATTTCTCATTGCTGATTTACTCTATACTTACCAGAAATTATTTTTCATAGGACTTCTTGACGACCACGTCAGTCTAGAATTATCCGTAGTACCTCTACGTCTATCTCTTCCTCCAACCCAACTTCCCAGTAGGGAACCTGGCGTTACCCCTCTGTGTAGATACAATCATGGAGGATCAGGTCCTAACGAGATCGTATCTAGAAGGGCCCTGTTCTGCAAGGTTTATGGTTTATTTTGCTGTACCTTGGATTCATATGTTGGTTTAAAATAAAAAGTGACATGATTTTTGAAGGTTGAAGCTGAGTGGCTGAACCAAATTTCTATAATCAAGTTAACATATATTTTCCTCCTGAGTCTGTACTAGGTTATTTCTTAAAAATTATTTTTTCTGGGTTTCCCTGGTGGTGCAGTGGTTGAGAGTCTGCCTGCCAATGCAGGGGACACGGGTTCGAGCCCTGGTCCGGGAAGATCCCACATGCCACGGAGCAACTGGGCCCGTGAGCCACAATTACTGAGCCTGCGCGTCTGGAGCCTGTGCTCCGCAACAAGAGAGGCCACGACAGTGAGAGGCCCGCGCACCGCGATGAAGAGTGGCCCCCGCTCGCTGCAACTAGAGAAAGCCCTCGCACAGAAACGAAGACCCAACACAGCCAAAAATAAATAAAATAAATAAATTAAAAAAAAAAAAACACACAAACTTTAAAAAAAAAAAAAAAAATTATTTTTTCTATCCTATGAATCTATATGTTTACATAAACGTTAACTATTATTCCCAACGTCTATGTTATGGATGGAAAATAGGATTCTTCTCGTGTCCCAACTCAAATCAAACAGTAAAGCACTGTTTATATTATACAAGGTTTACATTGCACAGGACTGTTTATATTCTGCAAGGATCCTGAGGTCATGTCTAGACCCAATGGGAAAAAATGTCGTAATAGATTAGTAAGGACTGTAATGAAGACGGAAGGGGAAAGTGGTGGCATATGTGCTAGGCATTTATTTCCCCAACTGAAGTCATTTCCTTGTCATGTACAGTAAAAAATCACAATGTTACTGTAGTTGCTCATGTGCTGCAATCCACTGCCCACCCATCTACCCATCTAACATTTTTGACGACTTTTATCTGTGCCAAGGACTCTGCTCTCTGCCTGAAAGGCAAGTGAAAAATACAACCCCAGGTCTTTCCTGAAGGAGCACATAAAGGAAGACTGATCTCTGAATAGTAAGTGACACAAGATAATGGCTGAATGGGTGGTTTCTTTTATCGTGCACTTGCAGGATAGAAAGCAGAGAGAAAAATAGCTCCAAAGAGTTGGGCAGTTATATTATCATTGATTTTCGAGTGACCACCAATTAAAGGGCAGGCTTAGCAGCTAGAAATGAGGACCTCATTAGATGACTATAAGAGCCAGACACTTTCAAAACTTTCCCCTAGACTCTCAGTTCCATTTTCGTTTCATGAAGAGACAGCTTGGGAAGTCGGAGGTCATGCTCTTGTATGTCCACAACAGGGATGATTTAAGGCACGGGTAAGCTCCTGCTGAGCTGCCACCTAAGGTCACACGACTGTGAATCATGGGGGGATATAATGACTTGGGCAACGTTCTTTCCTGCAAATACGTACAAGATGGATGATGAATAGTATTGAAGTATAATACATGGTGCCGATCATGAATTTAAATTCCCTCAGAAATGGAGGAGAAACAAGTAGCAAAGGGCATTCTTGACTTCGTTGAGCAGCAATGCCTCTCTGACTCCTGAGACACTCATTTTCAGCAGTCAGGCCACAAGATGTGTCTTCAATTTCTGCAAAATCTAGTTCTAGCTAGAGCTAACGGGAACATGATCTTAATGGATGTCTCATGTTTCTCATGCAGTGTGGCTGTGGAATTTTATGGGATGGAGTCAACAAAATAGGTCCTTTTTTACAGCATTCTTTATATCTGCTCAATCTTGTCACTATCATGGTGTCCTACTAAAAGGACATTTCAGGGACTGTATGAGGCCTGGTACAGTGCGTTTTTATAGTCAGAGTGGGTCAGCGGATGGAGAATCACATGAGAGAAAACAAGAGGATGAGGTGCTATTCCTGGCTCCAGCTTCACCTCAGAGAATGACCTTGGCAGAAGCACTTGACCTCAGTTTGAATCTTTGAACCTCAGTTTTCTCATCTGTGAAATGAGGAAAGAACATCTGCCCCTTTGCTCCCTCTCAGGATTGTTGGGAGGCTTAAACAGATCAGGGCTGTAACCTGAAGTACAGTGAACTCATGAGGAAAAAAGTTAGACATCACTTAAGTATATAATATTCTTTTTAATCATTACTAATTTCCAAAGGTGAAGAAAACCTTGTTAAAAAAAGTATGTAAGCTGATTGTTTTTTTGGAAACAAAATAAAGTCTCAACTAGCAACCCTGCATTAAAAAGAGAACCTGAAATTCACATTCCAAATCTACTTCAAGACAGAAAGACCCCCAAATTCCTTCCAGTTTCCTAAGATTTTTCCACTGTAATTTTTTTTAGCTATTGTCTTCTTCATAAAATGTTAGTTATATTTTGGGGTTTTGCTATTGCAGAGTTTAGCATATATAAGGAAATCTTCTTTCCAATTCACTAATAAAAAAGGGAGTACAGGAGAGAAGAAAGAAGAGACGGAAGGAGGAAGGAATAAATAGAGAACAAACCCACGTGGCTAAAAGAAACTGACCTGAGAAGACAAAACAATTCATAATTTAAAATACTATATAATACAAATGAAGTTAAAGATGTGTTTGCCCAGAAGAGGACTGACTTGAAGTAAACTGATGTGATTTTCTGGATAACATCCTGTATTTCCCTGCTTTACTGAAACAATCAGTCATAGAAGAGCTCTATCTACAGGGAAATTATGAAAGAAATAATCTTCATTTCTCCATGATTCTTTAAAACCAAACTGGACTTTATTCCTTCTTATTTCTCTCTCAAACTCCATTCTTCGACATAGAAAATAGCATTCTGGAATGACTTAGAACTAGAGATCAGTCAATATTTCATGATTTTCAGGTTCTTCATTATGAAAAATGTGAATTTGGGCCCAATAATCCTAATCCTAGCTTTTTCTATAGTTCTATAGTTCTATTAGGCCATGTTGTTAGAGCACTGTTTACACTTCTTGCCAATAGTTTCTGGATTGGAGGTCAAACTGTTACTTACCTCCTTCAGCATACCCTTCAATGATTAAATGCCCCCAAGGACTTTTAAGAATCATTTTCATCTTGTAAATATTTTTAAATTGACATCTTAACTTTATAGTTGTTTTCCCTGTGAGGGAAAGAGACCAGGGTGATGGAGGGTTTTTGCTTCTTACTTTGTATTTTTTCAAGTACTTATTACTTTTTAAATTAAAAACAAGGAACCAGCACAAGAATGCTAGTAAGGTATAAATGAGATGTAATGCTTGGTGTGCATAAGGGTTCAATAGTCCACTGTGAGAGAGCAGCCTTTTGAACAACCTCAGTGATAAGTGGGAACCACTTGTCCAAGACTATTTTATTTAAGATGCAATACTCATCCCTTTCAATACATTTTAAGTACCCCAAGCTAGAATAATGGGGCTAGAGGTGGAAGAAGAATATTATACCAAACAGGGGCAATATAAAGAAACATTACAATCAAATTTTCCTTATTAAAAATAGAAGTCAAAACCCTAAACATAGTATTATTCCACAGACTTTTAAGGTATATTAAAAACATTGTGATAGGATGTTTCAAAAATTATGGTACAATCCCCTTCTGACACCCTCATTCCTGAGTCACCACTCCAGCAGGACTGGGCTTTGGCATACTCAACCCACATGATGAGACAATAGCAAAAGAGCTTGATGGCTCAGTTGCCGAGGACCAGCCCACTAGGTTCTGAAGACAAGTGGACCAGGTGTTCCCACTGTCCAAGCCAACCACCAAACATGTGAGCGAGGCTGTCTCAGACCAGCTCTCACTCAGCTGATCCATCAGCTGACTAAAACCGCATGAAGGAGCCCAGATAAAACCAAAAGTAACACACTACCCAGATGAATCCACTCCCAAATTGCCAAGTAATTGCTCTTTTAAGCCACTAAGTTTTGAGGTGGTTTGTAATACAGCAAAAGCTAATCTATACTATAATACGATTTGGTCAAGTGGGTGTATCCTTGAGAATGCAAGGTTGGTTCAATATCGGCCAATCAATTCATGTGATTCATTGTATTAGTCAAATAAAAGGAGAAAATCATATCATCATTTTTTTAGATAGAGGAGATAAAAAGCATCCCATGAGGTTCAAAATCTATTGGGTAGGGTAAATTTTATAAAACTAGATCCAAATAATAACTATCTTTCCTTGATAAAGGCTGTATACCAAAAATACATGGCACGTGTATACACTAACAAAAATTATTACACTACTAATTTTTTTTTTTAAATTAGCATTTCCTTTAAGGAGAGAATTGAGATAAAGCTTTCTAACATTACTGATCTATTGGAACTGACCTTTTTGGAGCTGTGTATTGAGAGAAATAGAAAGAGAGAGAGAAGGTTTAGAAGAATATAGATAAAAATGTCATATTTATAGATTGTTTTGATTATGTATTTAATTGGAAACACAGGAAAATCAATAAGCTATTAAATCTAAGAAAAGAGCTCAACATAGAGGCTGGAAAAAAATTAATACACCGAAATCAACTGTGTTCCTCCACAGCATCAATATCTAGATACAATACAAGATGAATTTACCATAGTAACAACACCTATAGAGAGTATGGGGTTTCACCTAATAAATGATGCAGAAAATCTTCATAATGAAAACTTTATTAGATGACACATGAGTAAAAGAAACATATATCACAGGTATGGATGAGATGACTTACTATAATAATATAAATGTCCTTATATTAATCTATAAAATTAAATGCAACTGTAATAAAAGGCCAAGCTCTTTTTTTTTTTTTTTGAAGGACAGCATAAAAAAGTGATTCTAAAATGTATCTGGGGGACTTCCCTGGTGGTGCAGTGGTTGAGAATCTGCCTGCCAATGGAGGGGACACGGGTCCGATCCTTGGTCCGGGAAGATCCCACATGCCACGGAGCAACTAAGCTGGTGCACCACAACTACTGAGCCTGTGCTCTAGAGCCCACGAGCCACAACTACTGAAGCCCACGAGCCTGGAGCCTGTGCTCCGCAACAAGGGAAGCCACTGCAATGAGAAGCCTGTGCACCACAACAAAGAGTAGCCTCCTGCCCCACCGCTCGCTGCAACTAGACAAAGCTCACATGCAGCAATGAAGACCCAATGCAGCCAAAAAAAAGAAAAAAGAAAAAAAAAGAGCAGATTGCTCTATCTCCTATAACAAAAATTAAAATAAAGTAAAATATATCTGGAAGAATAAAGTTCTCCATACAACTAAGGTAGTTTTGAAAAATAAGCTCAAAATGGAGAATGTGCCCTATACATTAAGATATATTGGGAAGTCATGATAGATAAGAACTGTGTGATGCCCTTGGAAGAAATGGCAAACAAGAAAACAAATCAAACAGGTGGCCTAGAAATAGAGCTATATACAGATAGGAGGTTGGCACATGAAAGAGATGGAATCATAGTCCAATGAAGGAAGGTGAATTACAGCTTTTGGGGAAACAGTCTCATTTTAAAAAGAGATATGAGACTGGATCTTAACCTAGTGATACCACTTATGTTGTACCCAGTCCTATATAGCTCACCTAATCTTCACAAAAAAATCCACAAGGCATAAACTATTATCCTCATTTTACAGGTGGGAAAACTGAGGTATGAGAGATAAAATGACTAGCCTAAGAAGTACATGGTGGAGCTGGAACTTAAACCCCAAAGAAATCATTCTATTAACCATTATGTTATATACTTCCACCTAATGTACAAAACTAAAATACAATAGTTTTAATATCTAAATGTGAAAAATAAAACCTAGAGAGAATAAAAGAAATTGCAAGGTAATATATTTGTGATTTCAGGTTAAGAGATGAAATAGATCTTTGAAAAAAAAAAAGAAGCATACATTGTATGAAGCAAAAGTGATGAATTTAACTGTATTAAAATTATAAATTTATTAATATAAAAAATCTGAGTTTAAAAAATGGGCAGAAGAGCTGAATAGACATTTTTCCAAAGAAAACATACAGATGGCCAACAGGCACATGAAAAGATGCTCAACATCACTAGTCATCAGGGAAATGCAAATCAAAACAACAACGAGATATTACCTCACACCTGTCAGAATGGCTATCATAAAAAAGAACAAAATTAACAAGCCTTGGCGAGGATGTGGAGAAAAGGGAACCCTGGTACACTGTTGGTGGGAATGTTAACTGATGTAGCCACTAGAGGGGTGGGATAGGGAGGGTGGGAGGGAGACACAAGAGGAAGAAGATATGGGGATATATGTATATGTATAGCTGACTCACTTTGTTATAAAGCAGAAACTAACATACCATTGCAAAGCAATTATACTCCAATAAAGACGTTAAAAAAAACAAAAACAAAAACAGAACAACCATATAATCTAGTAATTCCACTCCTGGGTATATATCTGAAGAAAACAAAAACACCGATTTGAAAAGATGCACGCACCCACATCCAGTGTTCATAACAGCATTGTTTACAATAGCCAAGATATGGAAGCAACCTAAGTGTCCATCAACAGATGAATGAGTAAAGAATACGTGGCATATATAAACAATGGAACACTGCTCAGCCATAAAAAATGATTAAGCTTTGCCATTTGCAACAACATAGATGGACCTGGAGAGTATTATGCTTAGTGAAATAAGTCTGACAAAGACAAATACTGTAATGATATCACTTATAAGTAGAATCTAAAAAATAAAACAAATGAATGAATACAACAAAACAGAAACAGATTCACAGATATAGAAAACAATCTAGTGGTTACCAGTGGGGAGAGGGAAGCGAGAGGGGCAAGATACAGACTGGGGATTAGGAAGTGCAGAGAACCATGTATAAAATAAATGAGATACAAGGATATATTGTAGGGCATGGGGAATATAGCCAATATTTTATAATAACTTTCAATGGAGCATAATCTATAAAAATATTGAATCACTATGTTGTACACCTGAAATTAACATAATATTGTAAATCAATTATACTTTAATAAAAAATTAGAATTTTATGTACAATAAAGGATACCAAAGTTAGACTGAAAAACAATTGATGGGTAGAAGACATATACTTTATCTAAAACCCAATAAAGGACTCAACATCTGAATACAAAAACTTCTACATCTCTAAAGACACAGAATACTCAATAGAAAAATGAGCGAAGGTCATGAATAGGCAATTCATAGAATGGAAAACATGAATAGCAAGAAAGTATATGAAGACCTAACTTTTCTAGAATCAGAGAAATGCAGAATTAAAACACCTTATTTCATATGAATCCACACATGCCAAACTTCCAGAAGTTAAAATGCAAGTTATGCTGTGGAGCAACTAAGCCCGTGCACCACAACTACTGAGCCTGCGCTCTAGAGCCCGGGAGCCACAACTACTGAGCCCGCGTGCCTAGAGCCTGTGCTCCGCAACAAGAGAAGCCGCTGCAAAGAGAAGCCTGTGCACCACGTCGAATAGCAGCCCCCGCTCGCTGCAACTAGAGAGAGCCCACGTGCAGCAACGAAGACCCAATGCAGCCAAAAATAAATAAATTAATTAATTTTTAAAAATGCAAATTAACAGCATGTGGTGACAAAGGATATGGCAAGAGAGAAATTCCAAGTATTGCTGGTGAGGGGAAAATGGTACAGCTATTCTGGGGAGGAATCTGTGAAATAAGGCATATGTATGACTTCTACCTCAGCCATTCCATGGCTACGCTGTTACTCTGCACTGTTACTCAAGGGGACATGTGGAAAGAGTGTATTAATGCTTTATGGTGGACATAAAGTGTTGAAAATAGCCTAAGTATGTATCACCAGGGTAATGGATAAGCAAAACATTGTATTAACATATGGTGAAATATTAGACAGTGGCCAGAAACAATAATTTATAAGGAGCAACACAGACAAATTTTAAAACAATAATTTTGTGTAGAAAAAAATAAAAGAATAGGATGTGATTTTTAGTCGATACTACTTTTGCAAAAATTAGAAAATACAAAACAATTCAGTATTTCAAATATATACGTATGTTTAAAATAACTATGAAAGATGAGTTGGGAAATTACATATTAAATGGCCCAAATGGTGCTATACAGGGGGAAATAAAGGAAATAAATCTGGCAGAGGAACGTCAGGGCCAAAACCAATCTTCAAGTATTAGAGAATAGAGTGACCATACACATTGATGATAGAGTAACATGAACTGAGGCATATGGTCCCTTTTGAGTAAAGGCCTTAAATACAAACTAAAAACAATAATCTCATAAGATTTACAAGCATTATAAAAATATTTAGCATTATTGCAGTAGATAGTAGAAATATATAACCTTTCAACTTAAATAAAAACAAGACTGATGAAATATCATCTTTGTTCCCATGTCATCCATGCTAAGGAAGAAATAATAAATCAGCTTTTAAGATAGAATTTTTTACAATGAGAGATAAAAAAACAAACAAAAAGAAACCCCAACTGTTTATCCCATGAAGGGAGAAAAAAACAATTTGAAAAGTCAGAGTAGACCTCTCTGGGGATAATATTTAACATCATTTTTTTTTTTTTTTCCTTAACCATATTTACTTATTTATTTATTTATTTATTTATTTATTTATTTTTTATGGCTGTGTTGGGTCTTTGTTTCTGTGCAAGGGCTTTCTCCAGTTGCAGCAAGCGGGGGCCACTCTTCATCGCGCTGTGCGGGCCTCTCACTATCGCGGCCTCTCCTGCTGCAGAGCACAGGCTCCAGACGTGCAGGCTCAGCAGCTGTGGCCCATGGGCCCAGCCGCTCCGCGGCACGTGGGATCCTCCCAGACCAGGGCTCGAACCCGTGTCCCCTGCACTGGCAGGCAGACCCCCAACCACTGCGCCACCAGGGAAACCCCCTAACATCAATTTTTTAAAAACAGAATTTTAAGAAGCTGGTTTTGAATTGTTTATAGAGTTTCTAATTAGCATGCTGAGGAAATACAGGGTCCATCTTAATCCAGAAGCAAATAAAAAGTTCTGACTCTTAAAATTCTAGGCTCTAGAGTAGGTGCGTGCTGGTGTGCTGGTGTGTATGTGTGTGTGTGCACGTTTGCGTGTATTTTCAATAAACTCAACAGTACATATGGGTGTATGTTACTACATTGTAACAATTCTTGAGCAAGTCTAACTGAAGGTCAGTAGCAAACAAGTAAATGCCGCTTGGGTGGCCCCCCAAACTCTCAGATAATGTGCAGATCTGGCTTGGAAATCATATTCTGCTTTTAGACATAATGCATTTTTATGTTCTTATTAGCATTGAAAGACTAAGTTGAATATTTTGCAACTGATAATATGGACAACAGAGCAGTAACCTAGAGTTTACAAGTATTTGGGGCAGTAAAACTTTAGTTCTAGATTTAACTTGTATTTTAGTCCTAATTTAACTTGGATTTTCTACAACACAATTTTTTTTCTATAAACTGGAGGTATATACCACCATAATCCTAAAAACCCTGTGACTTTGGGCTTCAGGGGTCTAAGCCTTCTCTCTAAGTGACTGAAAGGTACAACTGCATATTAGACCTGTCTAAAAATTGTCCTTTTCTGTCCTCATATAGAAGGGTTCAGCTTGCTTTTTGGATAGCTGTCATTAAAAAAAAAAAAAAAAATGTGCAAAGAGCTAATGCCTTTTGCTACAAGACAAAACAATTTCCCCTGGACATGCAGTAATACGAGGCAATGCCATGTGTTGGAAGCATGTACATATTTTATGATAGATATTAATCTGGAGGTTAACAGCTAGGTGCTCTGGTTGAAATACATAGATTATTTCAAATATACATATAATGTTAACTCACTTTGTAACAAAGCCTTCAACATTTCATATGCAAATTTGTTTTTCTATCTAGCTTAAGCCCAAGGAAATCCCTATAAATCTTGTCTCCAAAGAGAAAATATAAAGAATTCATAAGATTAAAGAGTTCTTATCAATTGTATAAAAAACTAGAAATGTACTAACTAGACAAAAATGTAGAAGTCTAAGAGAATGTCCAACAAATAGAAAAGTAGAGGACTGCACTGAGATTGCAATCCTGAGAAAAATAAATTATTTCTAAATGAAAAAGTAAAAGTATAGATTAAAGCCAAAAGAAAAAATTAAAACCTACAAAAATACGAGTCAATACAAAGTTAAAAACCCATTAATTTTACTATATACCCAAAGGCTTCACAAAAGATCTCATGAATATCACAAACTAAAATAAAACAAACAAAAGCCAGAAATACTGTTTTCCCCAAATTGTACTACTAGCTGCTTATTGCTTCAGTGGTAAGAAGAAAAATTATCTTCAAATAGTTAAATTGTATACCTACTTACATTTTAACACTTAGGTGGATCTTGTTATATAATATATATGATTTTTAAAGAAAACTTGTTGATTGTTTATTTTGGCATCTGTAAGGAAATTCCTATTTAATTAGATAAATCTCCTTAGATAACTCTTAAATTAAAATAGATGCAAATATAATATGTTTCATATCATTCATTTTAGACCTCTAAGAGTTGGAAAAGCTCAACCTGGAGAATAAACTTTAGTTTTATTGAGTGAAGAAACTACTTTCCAGTTTAGAAGAGGAGGGATTATCCCGTTTCTCTAGAGGAAGCAATCGGGAAGATACAAACAGAATGATCCTTGCCTAGTGCTAAGGCCAGAACTACTGTGAATACTGGACCAGATCTTATAAAAACAGCCACTGTGCTGGCACTCACAGGCCTGGGTCATGGTGTGTTAAACAGTAATATTTTACCCTGATGGAACTCCTTTGGGCCAAAAAGCTTTCACCTGCATTATTCCATTAACCTCACTGCTTTGTTATGGGAAATGTGTTTATTTTTTGAAATGACATTGAAATATATCCTAAAAAGAACACTTTAGGTCTCAACAAGATTCTCTTCTCTTTCAGCCAACACATTACCTTTTAGAAATCAACAGTCTACTTCCTTCTTTAAATCATCACATTTCAAAGCCACAGCAGCTAATAAATGTTAATATAATTTTTCCAAAACTGCAATCTCCCTAAATTTCTATGCTGTCTTCTTTATCCTGTCTTTTCAAGGTAAAGGTTATCTTTCCAGTTTTCTTAGCATTATCAGGATTATGGATTTTGTTCATTGTTAAAGTTCGTTATTTATGGACATAAATTAATGTAAATGCAAAAATATCTCGTATTATCCACAAGCTGGCTGACTTAAATCACTCGCTTTTAAAACAACTTTACTGCTCTCCAATCCGTTCAAATACACGGAAATATAAATTCCGGATGATGTGGCTTTTCTGCAATGCTTTCTTTTCAGGCTGCAGTCTACATGACAGCCTTATATTTTATCCTTGCTGCTGTTGTTGTTCAATCTATAACATCTCTCTTGAAGACCCCCAAACAGCTTGTAATTTAAACTTTTACTTTTGGTGACTCACTGTTTTCAAATTGCCATCTCTGACCGTATCCCCCTTCCAGGGGAATTTATGCAGACTCTTAATCCATAATTGCTTTACTCTTTACCTCTATTTCTGGGTTCTTAAATTAACAGTTACATCAGTGTTCTTCATTACTCAAATTATTTTGTTCTTAGGAACTTTTCCTAGAAGTAAGTTCATGCTATTTTGAACAAGCAAACATTTGACTTCTGAAAGAATTCTTATGGAAATGGGTTTATATCCCAAATGCACCACCAAAAATCTTTGTGACCTTGCATAAAAGTCCCTTACCATTTGAGGTGCTATCTTTGCTTGACTCCAAAGTGAACTGATTAAAACTATGAGCATCTAGCTGTATGCACTTTTGTCTCAGTTTGGTCAACGAAACTCTCAAAAATCCATCAGATTTTCGTTATTTTTATCATTAGCCTGTTTGTATAAAATAAGTTACCATTTATGAAGCCAGTGTTCTCCTTTATTCTGGCATCCAATCATTGTAAATATTTCTCATGGACACATTCTTAGAAGGCCTATGAATAATCTGGCCTCTTACTGATTCTCCCTTTTGGAGTCTTACTAGCCAGACTTCCCCAATAACTTTCAGAGAGAGTTTTCCCCCTTTCCGGGTCCTCTTTTTGACTTCTAGATACCATAGAACTTCCAAAAGTCATCACACCAATACTAATGTTACCACATACCCTCCAAAAAGCTCCAAGCTGTTTATGCCTATTCATTAAGTTAATATTTTATCAAAACTTGTCCAATTGAGTAGTTTTAGCACAGACATTTTACACATTTTAGCACAGACATGCGCTGTTTAAGGCTGACAGATCCATTAGGAATTAACTTTCTGGTACATTTTCCCTCTGACATTTTCCTGACAACTGGGTTTCCTCATAACTGAGCCGTCAGTTATCTCTTGCCTATAGAAAGGGAGATAAGAGAAAAGAAAGCTAAGTGAGAAAAGATACGTAAATGCACTAGCACAATATTGGACACATAATAAGTATTCAATAAATGGTAGCAAGTATTCTTACCCTTATCATCACATTAGTTTATATGTATTAAGAACTGATTACCGGACTCAACTCTTACTTCCATTTCTCATTACATCCTCACAGAAACCTTGGAGGAAGTGAGATTTTATCCCCATGTTACAGGTTGGGAGACTGCAGCCTAGAGGGCTTCAGCACCTTAACTGAAGTCATATAGTCAAGAAATAAGCCTATATTTGTCACAATCACTTGCCCATGCTTTGATGTGACACCACCACCCATCATTTACCCAGCTTCCCAAGGTACTACTAAATTTTTTACTCTTATTCTCCTCTCTTTGCTTTATACTGCCATTGTCACCAACCCAGTCAAATTCACTTTTAATTTTCCAATCTTAATGAAGGGAGTAGAAGGTAGAAATTGAGGTTAAAGGAGGAAACTTTAATGTTATTCAAGGACTGACTTCACCTTAACTTCCAGCCTTCGTCTACCCATTCTCTGCTCCAGTCACACGCAGAGTATTTGCTATCTCTTCCATATGTCTTGACTTTTCTTGTCTTTATGCCACTTTTCTTTTCTCCATTTGCAATGAATCTCCCTTTCCCTTGGTTCTTCACCAATTCTTACTCCATACTCTCCATTAAAACTCAAATCTACCTTTAAAGCCCAACTCATATACCAGTTCTGTCCTGAAATCTCCTGAATCTGCCAAGTCAGAACTAACCACTTGCTCCTCCGTGCTCCTGCAATGGCAATGATGTTAGAAGGGCGAGTGATTTTACAGCTCGCTCACCACCTGTGGGAAATATGTCCTATTTGCACTTCCAGATCCTTTCTCCACCCAACTCTATACGGATGGCTTGCGTGGCCTATCTTAGTAAGTGTCCTTGCTCTGGCTTCTGTTTGGCTCACCAATGAAGAGTACCAATAGGAGATTGTAGGGAATGAAGGAGGGGAGTGAAGTTAGGGTATTAATTCTTGCCAAGTTGCTGGGAGTTGGCTGCACCCCTCAACTAACGTATAGTGCTTCTCTGTGGGGCATCACAGCATCTTTGGGGAGGGCTCTCTCTCCAGCAAGGCTTCCTTTCTCCTTCCTCTCCTATAAAGTAGCCACGCTTTTACTGAACCCAGGGCACTACACTATCTCTTGATTCTCTACATTGGGCTCAATTTATCCTTATTGATGTACCCCTGATTTCCTGCTGAGACCCTGTCTGATGAACTTCGTAATATGCTCTTCTAAGCCGTTAATTTTACAAGCCACATTATTACACTTATTAGAAGGATGTCTTCAGGATGTGTCAGTAAGCTCTGATTGATGGTAATGGTAAACAGCTAGAATTTATGGAACGTAAAGTATGCTTTGGTTACTCTCTTGAGTACACTGTGTGCATTATTCTAATTAATTAAATCACTATTAGCTAAGCAAGGCACACAGATGGTAAGAAGTTCCCAGAAGTAACTTGCTCATGGTCACTCCAGTGTCTTAGTAGTGTTTAGGACTCAGATCTGTCCAAAGCCTAAACCTTAAGTTCTAGGTCTAAGCAGTGGGTCTCAAACGTTGAGTACACATCAGCATCACCAAGAGAGCTTGCTGAAACAGGGAGTGGGCCCCACCCCCAGAGTGTCCGAGTCTGTAGGTCTGGAGCAGGGCCCAAGACTTTCATTTCTCACAGATTCCTAGGTGCAGCTGATGTGCTGGTCTGGGTACCACACTTTGAGAACCACTAGTCCAGGCATTTTAGGTCCAGAATTTCAGGTGTTAGAATAATTTTCTGGTGATGTCAAATGTCAAAAAAAAAAAAAGCACTGCATTTTTCTGTTTGTAAGGAGGTAATAAATTCAATCTTAAAGAGTCAATAATGGGACTAAGTATTTAAGAAAGAAGAGTTATTCTCCAGGAAGATGGGAGGAGATGGACATTCTAAGGACAGGAATGCCCTTTCAGGAAACTTGCAAAGGGAACTGAAAAATAACATAGTAAGATTCTGCTATCCAGTGTTCACAGAACATGAGTGGGATACTCTTGACTCTAAAATGGGAAGCCAACTTTTGCTCACCATATACATACCTTATTCAGTACAAATGTTTATTAAGAATCTCCAAAAGCTAGACACTAAGGATCAGGGCTCCACTGATAGAGCAGGTAAAGTGCCTGGCTTCAGGGAGCTTGTGCTTCAGATGATGTACATCAGATACACAGACAGACTGAATGATGGATACTATATTGGGTCCACACTTCGTCTCAAGAAAAAAATATATTCAAAGAAGTGATCCAGGAGTCAAATGGCAAAAGACCTAGCCTCAAAGTGAGTGTTAATTTCATTAAATGGTAGGTAAAAAATATTTTATATGCCGAGATAGGCTCTGCTTAAAAGACAGAATATTCCTCCAAACGTATTATACAAGCCAGCTTATAAACCTGTGACTTTTTCTAGAAGAAATGTCGCCTTCTTTCCCAAGAAGGTAGAAGTAGGGGTCGGGGTGGAAATAATTTCATCGTCAAAGGCACAGTCTCACTCCTACTGCTCAGCTCCAATTCACAGCCTTCTGAATGGTTTCCAAACTAAGTAATTTAGCAAAGTGATGAAGAAAAAAATGGCCCATTAATCTTATGATGCGTGTTATAACTTAACTCTGGGTTTAGCATAGGAAAACTATTATTTGCATTGATTAGAAACATGCTTTATGGCTGCATATATTATCCACTCTGAACATTCTAAAATTATTGGCTGGGCTGACATGATGAACTGCACAGGAGTACTTCTAGATGGCATCTCAATGCCATCTGTTACTCACATCATATAGGTCTAGGAATAGATATGTATTTTACTCAATATGAGATCTTATTCCAAACACCAAAATATGCCTGTTTTTATTCGATGGTTATAATCACGAAACCACCAGCTAAACATCATTTAGAAAATCCAATGCAAGTAAATTAGTGTATTAACTGTCCAACTATTATTATGACATTCCTCCACTTAGCCGAACCTAATATAATGATCTGGTCAGTCTGACTATGAGGATTTATTCATTAATTTACTCAAATGTTTTGAGGTATATTTTGAACGACTTAAATTATGGTCTGGTTTGTAGGATCCAACAGTAAGGGTACAGGTTTATCTCCTACAAGCTCTGTGACCTTGCCCAAGTGACTTAGCATCTCTGAGCCTCACTTTCCTAATCTGTAAAATGGAAACAATAATAGAACCCAAGTTGTAAAGCTGAAGGAAAAAAAGTAATATGGTAATGTATTTTGGCACAAAAGAGCAGTTATGCTGATGGTCATTATTTGTGAATATTGTTGCTAAGATTATTGAAAATCTGTTGTGTGTTAGGTGCTGTTCAAGGACTAGAATTTTAAGACTGTTCTTCACCTTTATCCCAGTTTTACCTGCAAAGTTCTGCCATGCACTGGAAAAACATACTGGTATTTCTAGGGAAGGGGACCACTCAGGTGACATCTTTGTTTTACCAGGTGTATAAAGTATACAAAAGTTATAGTGGATCTTTTAAGTCCTTTGGACTTCTAGTTACCTTTCACTAGAATGATTCTAGTAGATACCTGATAGATACCTGAGACAAGGTCAGGTCAGTGATGTTGGTATCTTTTCTGGCTCAAGAGCATAGGGCAGAAACACAGGAAGAGAGGTCTTCCTTTCCACTCCTGTTACTAAGAACCCTCTTGAATAATGACAATCTGAAACAGATTACTACATTGTTGCATGCTGTAGAATCAAAGCAGTGTACAAAGCAAAGAGCACTGGCCTCCCTTATACTTGCATTCCACTTGAGATTCACTTTTCTAGACTGTGGAGAAAGCAGATGTTTCAACACTTTCCAGGTACTGGAATATCACAATCTGGCAATCTCCACCACTGCATGTTTGATCACACTATTCCCTGCAAATGGAATGCTGTTCCATCAAGGTCAGATTGACCAGTGCAAATACCTGATTTTATCGTACAGTCAGAACCAAATTAACTTACTGAAATTCTGCCCAGCTCAGGGTCTACCTTCTCTGTGAAACCTCCTGTGAGATCCCAAGTTGAAAACTCTACCTTCTTCAGAAGACATTGTATACTATATAAATAGTAATTTACATATAAATATATGTATATGTGTGTGTATTTCTTCATTACATTAAGTTATAACTCCTGTGGTTTCTCTTCCTAACTAAACTGGACCCCCTTAATCATCACAGTGGCCATGTACACCATTGTATCCTCCAAAAAATCCAGAATAATGTCATGGATTCAGTATACAGTTGCTTAATAGAAAACAATTAACTAACCACTGCAGAATACTAGTGTCTCTCAAAGTGTGTTCGGTGGATCACAAATCCTATGAGACAGTCCATGAAGGAAAAGATTTCAAATAAATTTGGGATCTGTTGTCCACTACATCTCCTTATCAGAGACTCATAATTCACAAGACTCGTAAAAAGCTGTGTAGCAAAGAAACTGTTGACTTAGTTTGACCCAGTATTTCTCTTACAAGAGTATCAGTTCTGGGGGTCAAGGACATTTTCCACCTCTAATACAAAATCTCTACTGCCTAGTAGAGTGCCTGGCACTTAGTAGACACCTAATAAATATTTGAATAAGTCTCAACATACATTCCCCTTTTAAGCTATAGAAGAAAAACATAGTATATAGCATATTTTGATTTACTTAGGGAGAATAATAATATGAATAGATACATTTACACAAATCATTTTAAAGTATATATATTTGATAATACTTTTTTCACAAATCTACACAATTGCATATTTAGTGGTGATAGTAAACGAAGTACATTTGCTTCCGAAAACTTCCTAAGAAGGATGGCTACTAAAAACTACAACTTGAACCCAAAACAATTGATTTAGTTCATTGGTCCCCCCACTCCTTAGCAGTTTTAATATAGAAGAAAATAGACGCATATATTTCTTTTCTGCCATAATATGACATCATATAAGGAATGCTATTTTATTAGCTAGAAATAAGATTTGCTTTTGTTATTTTAGTACATTTGATCACATAAGAATAATTCTAGATTTTTTTCCCTCCTGTGACTCTCATAGCATCCCCATCTAAAATATACTTTGGAGATTTAGATTAAATGTCATATCAATTGTCCTAGACTGCTTACTATGTGCTTTCACTATAGATTTTAATGTCAATAGAGAAAGGAGGAGGAAAAGTCAGAGGGAAATGAAACAGGTGTATGCAACACCCCTCTCTACTAACGACATTTCTCAGAATTCTGTGGGAAGTTGCATCTATAAGTGGAAAGTTTTTCACCATGGAACTCATGGTGGTTGAACTTCTCATGAAGAATTTTTTTTTTCATTACTGAAGAAAAGTATGTTTGATTTTACCATAACTGAAAAGTTCTCCTGTTTCTACTTCTTAGGTTTGCCCTGAAGACTACTGTTTACTTAATGGAAGTCACACCTATGCATGGAGGAAAAAGTGCACCATTTGAAGGAAAAGCTAAAGGAGTGATATTCAGGTAGCTCCTCATCCCACCAATGAAAAGATACACATAGATTTTCCACTTTACACCTCATTTTCCACCTTATTTTCATGATTTTGAAATGAATATGTAGGGTCTGATGAGTTTGTCAATAGTCTATAATTATTAGTGTTATTAAAATAGAATACAAATGATAAGCCATGTGTAAAAACGCTGTGTGAATAAACTGCTATACCCCAAATAATACAAACGAGTGAATGGTAGTAAATGCTAAGAGGGATTAACAACATAAAGGATACAAAAGAAATGATGACCGTATTTCATATTTATGTGTCTTTTTCTCTCTCACTCTTATTACTCAACTCTCACTCTTACTCAACTCCTAAATAACTAAGAGAATATACTCACAAATGGTAAGCATGTTTTGGATGTTCGATTCGTGTTTGTGGGAAAGAACAAAAAAGAAACTGCCTCAATTAGGTCAAATATTATACAAGAGATGAGTGAGATTAGAGATGGGATTGGGATTTGTGTTAGTTACTCAATAGCTAACCAATCACAGATATGACAGTGTAGTGCAATATGCAAATATACTTTTAAACAACTTCTCTTAAGTTATCTACTGTCTGTAAAGACAATCACACTCAACTGCTCTGCACTTAACCCCAGAGCTTCTGAGTTAGAATCTGTTAGAAATAGGTATATGTTTCGTTGCTTTAGGCAACATTTAAATGGCTCTGCATCAGGCAATACAACTGCTAAGATCACACTCCGGGAATTCAGGAAAGGCTAGTGTCCAGTTCTGGTTGTTCTACCACCCAATTGTGATCTAGGGTAAATTCCTAATTTAAAAAAAAAAACAAAACAAAACCCTGAAGATGCTGAAACAGTATTTCCTACTTCACAGGGTCGTCATGGGGATAAAAGGTCACTAGGATAAAGTGCCTTTCACCCAGGAAACACTGATAAATGCTATTGATGCTACCATCATCATCATCATCATAACCGATCACGAACATATTGCCACATGGAAATTCAACATTCCCTGGGCCATTCACAACTTTCCTTTAAAGGACTCATATTCTATGTGGGGTCATAACACCTTCAAATAACAGAAAATATAAGTCCTTATGCCTTTTTTTCTGTAGCTTATTTTGGCATCTTTCACCTCTGTCTACTTACGTCTTGGTTTAGCATATTCCTGTCACACAAAGAAGCCACTTCCCAAAGAGAGGAACAATGTGTCAAGTGACAAAGACATTGAGTGAAGTCTTTCGTATCCTAGATGGTCCACGGTACAGCTCAGCTGGTCTCTGGGTTGGAAGGCCTGGGTCTACTTTGCTCATCTGTTATAGGGGAAGGGACATGGTCCTTAGCATGTGGTCTGTGAAACAGAGGCAGCTGCGGGTAAAATTATAACACAAGCAGAACTGGCTTCAGTTCTTCCTTCTTAGGTCTTTTTCTTCTTGTTCAGCTGTTCAAGGAACTTGCCTGCCCTCTGTCCCTGCCAGGACGATGTTACATCTGCCTGGATAAGTAGGTCACCATTGTATATCAGGAAAGGTCTTATTTGTAATCATCAGGAACCAGATATGGCTAATTTGAGCAGAAAAGGAAACTTTTGGAAGTTTATGGTTAGGTCTCAGTAACTAGAAGCAGACTAAACAACCGGAAGCCAAGGCTATGCTATTACAATTATAGGATCAGGCCAAAGTGATGTTATAAGTCCTGGCTGGCCTTGCTACCAAGCAGGAACAGGAAACAGGAGGTTGACCCAGCACTGCTGGCCTTGCTTCTTTACATCATTTATTTGTAATTCAAAATCCAAGAGAGGGGTGCAGTTGGCCAACCCGAGGTCGCCCGACTGTTTTCCATCTGTAAGGGAGACTGAGCATGAGAGTAAACAGTGTATCTGACATGTTCAGCTTATATAATGGGAGGAAGGCTCTGTTTCTCACCAAGACCCGCAAAGTGGAAAATTCCCCAGAGAGAAAGGAATTTCAGATCAGATGCTTGGAAAGTTAAAAACAACAACAACAAATGCAGATGTGGAATTAAAGACATGGAGTAATTAAGAACCTATATTTGGAGTGATTCAGACCTGAGTTCACATCTTGAGCAAGCTACTCAATCTTGCTGAGCTTCAATTTTCTCTAAAGGAAAAAACGTAGAAGATGATATCCACATGTAACTTGTGGTACAAATGAAGGAGGGCAGTACAGTATATGATGCCTGGCACATCCTATGCATTTTCTAAAACTACTACTAGTACTATTATTATTGTTACTTATTACACAATTTATTGTAAAAATTAACCGGGAGAGTATTAATAAATGTTAATACAGTGCTAAGTGTCACATTTATGATCTCAACTAATTATTTGTTGATTCAACAAACATTCCACATATCAGAAAATAACCTGTTAGTATATTTTTTTTTTTTACAGAAGAAAAGAAACCCTGAGGCTTAGAAAGTGTAAACAATGTACCAAAAGTCACTCATTTAAGAGGTAATGGAATATTATTCGGCCTTAAAAAAATGAAGGAGATCCTGTCATTTGTGACAATATAGATGAAACAGGAGTGCATTATGCTAATGAAATAAGCCAGACAAGATAAATACGAATGATATCATTTATATATGGAATCTAAAAAGAAAAAAAGCCACACTCATAGAACAGAGAGTAGAAAACTGGTTGCCAGGGGCTGGGGGGCGGGTGGGGAAAAGAGGGGGAGATTGGTAAAAGGGTACAAACTTTCAGCTGCAGGATGAATAAGGTCTGAGGATCTCCTGTATAACATAGTTACTACAGTCAATAATACTGTATTGTATAACTAAAACTTTCTGAGAGAATAGAACTTAAGTGTTCTCACCAAAAAAAGAAAAAAAAGAAAAAGGTGTCACGAGCTGTTAGATGTATTAATTAACGTGATGGGAAGGATCCTTTTGCAACGCATATGTATATCAAATCATCATGATATAGTCTTTGACTACCTTACAATTTTGTCAATTATACCTCAATAAAACAGAAAAAAAAAGAGGTAATAAAGATGAGATTCCAATCCAGGATTATCTAGCTCAAAAAACTACACTCTTAACCATTACAATATAGTATCCATCCATATGTTGTAGCTGTAAAATGCTTAACACAAAGGAAACGTTAAATAAATGGTATTTATTCTAACTCTAATGCTTACTAGGTATTAGTTATGTGGTATGCTTTACTTCTAACTACAAGGGTATAAGGTGCAAATTCTTGCTACAGAACATAAAAGCCCCTGTGGTACCCTGTAGGATAAACATAGTACCTGTGAATCTCTCATCTCTCAACCCAGAGTCTCCTCAAGTTTACCCCCTTTATAATGTGGGAATAATGCCTTTCCCACATTTGCACTGGGCATGAAAATCCATACTTCCAGGTGTGTACTGAGCCTCCACTTAGCTCCTTGTCACCTTGGAATCACCATACCAAAGATCATCTATTCCATTAATATAAATGATCTAGGGATAGAAGTACAGAATATACAGAGAGTATTGGAGGAATCCAAACAACAAGTCCTCCACTCTCAAAACAAATTTTAGAGTTCCAAAAGTAAAGAGAAGTGTTTGGAAATAAAACTAAAAATGAAACTAACAACATCTACAATTAGCCAAGTAGTTATTATGGGCCAGGCTACTTACTAGGCACTTGATAAACATTGCAGCTCATCTTCCTGCAGTCCTTCAACGCATATAATATTCTTTCTATTTCATAGAGAAGAAAATTGTATCCAAGCACGTTAGTGATTAGCCCAAGACCACAGGGCTAGGCTGTAAGAAAATAAGGCCAAGTTTCAGTGGTCAAAATGGTGATGGGTGTTATAACTAGAAGATTATGGCTAATCAAATAAAAATATTCAAAACGGTCCTAGTGTATTATTAGGACTTCTTTAGAATAACTTGGGTGCCTTAGTGAATACAGTAGTGGTAGGCACTATAGTCTCTTTAATTTGCTAGTCATACAAATCTACTTTAATATTCTTGGTGACAAGGAGCTAACTACTGATAAGACAGCTTCT
This sequence comes from Eschrichtius robustus, assembly GCF_028021215.1. NCBI lineage: Eukaryota > Metazoa > Chordata > Mammalia > Artiodactyla > Eschrichtiidae > Eschrichtius > Eschrichtius robustus. The sequence goes on from NC_090835.1 coordinate 9,819,953, forward strand.
TCAGTTTTGGGGCTACTCCAGGGTGAAATGCGGCAACGTCTTACTGCCTGCAATGTTATCTAGTTCTACCAGGGGGAATAAAGCAGAACAGGTAGCCACTGTTCTTGACAAATGGATACAGTTTTGAGTTTTTCAAAATATGAGGGTCAGATTCATTCATTGTATCAGATAGATCTGTCAAACGGCTTTGCCCATTTACTAATGGATGGCACACTGCAGACACACGTTGGGTCAAAGGACTCAATGTCACCTCATTGATACTGTCATCAATATAATTTGTATTGGCATTTTGTCTCACCCTGACTTTAAGGACTATGCGGGGAGATCCAAGTCTCCAGACCATGGACTGATCACCTCTGCCTGACACAGTATTCTCTGCTCATTTCCAGAGGGGACCAAGGATGAGCTCTTGGACTTCTGAGTCTATTCACCCTACCTGGCAACACATACTAGCTGGGCTGATTGGATCAAGCAGGAGCCCCAGAGTTTAAATTTCTAGCTGTTTTGGAGGAAACAGAGGCTATGCCCCACTCCCAAAACCCCTCACTTCTTACTGCTAGCCTATCCTAGGCTGTTCTTGCTGATAGTAGTATTTCATGCTAAAAATTAATTTTGCTTACCTGATGGCAGTCACACAACCTCAAATGCCATTTTTATAAATAAGGCAACCACCAATGGAGTGTGATTTAGGGTTTTTTCTTCTGTAGACCCTGCCTACCCTATAAAATCTCCCATTACTGCATCATGGAGACTATAATCCCTTTCCGAGGGAATAGATTCTTTCCAACCATAAGATGAAATAAGGATTCACATTTCCATACTGCCCAAAAGGAAATAAATTGATTACAGAATGCAGGAGAATGACTGATTTTCCACATTTGTTGTGTTCATTAAAGCGTTTTTGAATAGACTTGGCAATATTAAAGAAGTTCAACACACACAAAATCAAAATTAATAAATGAAGAGAAAAAAATTGCATTTATAACAAACAACAAAATAAACACATTGATATATAAAAGGTTGTTATAAATCAATGATGAAAAATGGATCTCATAAAGTCACAAACTAAAAACTATTAAAAGCCAATAAAGATATGAAAATATGCTCAACCTTGCTATTATTAATCAAAGAAATACAAATAAAATAATTCAGGTGTCATATTTTACTGACTAGAATGACAAAGTTTTAAAAAACTTGATAATACTGGTATTGATATGGATAATACTGGTACCGATGAGTGTAAGAAACCACACTGGATGTTAAATTGTTGGTAGAAACAAAAAGCAGGGTAACCTTTCTGGAAGACAATATGTCAGTATGTACCAGAACTGACAAGCAGCCATTCAAGTTCTAGAAGTCCATTCTAAGGAAATAAACAATTGCTCAAAGACATATGAACAAGGATGCTTGTCTCATTGTTTAGCAAAGCAAAACAGGAATAATCTAAATATTGAACAGTAGGGACTGGTTAAATAAATAACAGAATGCCGTTCAACCATTAAAAATTATGATGCAGATTTTTATTAGGTGATAAGTAATCATGCTTATATTACTAAATAAAAATGTTATAGAACTGTTTTGTAGTTTGATATAATTAAAGGTATTTTATACTTGCATTGTATTTATATGCACCCCTGTCACAAAAAAGTTTCAAAAGATACCCACAAAAATGTTACAGAGATGATTTATCAGAAATCGGATTTTGAGTTATTTTTCCTTTTTTCTTTAAATCCTTCCAATTTTGGAGTTTCTTCAATGAGTCTGTATTATTTTTACAATTAAAAATATTTAAATTTACAACAAAAGGATCTAAATTCCTCCAGTTTTCCATTTATTTTCCACCCTGGCTCAGGGTATTTGTGCAAAAAAAAAAAAAAAAAAAAAATCAGCTTATTTTCTCTTTTGTATCAATCTAAATTTACTTTTCATAAGTTAACTATTTTAGTCTGGCAAAAGTTTCACATAGGAAAATTGTTAGGGTTTGAGTATTCTATTACCTTTAAAAGCACTGGAAACTTTGAAATGATTTCTTTCAGAATTTTCATATAATACTGAAAGGCGGGGGTGAGGTCGCAAGATGAAGGGAAATAGATAGTAGTCATCTTCAATTAGGAAAGAGCAACAAGAGGCAATTGGTACTCTTTTTATAAGGCAGAAGCCCCATGAGTCAACTCATGCTAAAATATATATATATATATACACACACACATATATATGTTTGTGTGTATTATATGTATATATAACACACACACATAATTAATCCACTGTCTTAGGCTAATCACTCCTTGTGGCAGAAACAACCAGCTGTTGACTGCCCTTTAATTAGCTGCTCCAGCCTGTAGAGGCATCACTAGGACCAAGATAGGAACAACATTCTCCATCTCCGCTTGCATCTGGGTATGGTTCCATCCCAAAGAATGTGACCAGAGGTGACCTGAAGAGTCTATGTCTGAAGGATAACGAGTTGATAATTGTAGCTTGCAGCTTCCTCTCTCCTTTCCTTTTTAGGACAAACGTAGAGCCACTTGATGAAGGTGGTGGGTCCCTGAGTAACTGAGCAGAAAACTGACCCTCAAACCACCAAAGTCCATACTGTACTCCTGAGTGAGTGAGAAATGAACTGTACATGTGTTGCTCCACTGAGGTTTAAGGTTTATTATTTAGTGTTTAACTAATGCATTTTTTCTTTAAACCTCAGTTGCCTTCTCTGTAAAATAAAGTATTTGAAAAGGATCAACTGTAAGTTTCTTCCATTGCTTACATTTTTATCTTAGTTTTTAATTCTCAGAAACATTGCACACATTTTACCTTTTAAGTTAGTAAGTTTACTTTTTTTCCCACAAAGATGGGTTCTTGAAGTTATGGAGAAGTCATAGCAGACTGTTGCTTCAGTTTAAGATACGCATTCACATATGAGATGAGAAGGGTGAGGACCCAGAGACACGCCTTTGACAGAGGGGAGTAGGAGCATACTGAAGAATGTTCAGTAATAAAGAATTCAGAGGGGAGAAACGGATGGGTTACATCTAACAGATTTGCTCAAAGGAATTTTGGAAAGGAAAATATGTGAAAATGTAGAGCAAAGACATGAAATGCCTTTTGGTCCCTAAATGGATTTCATTTCAAAGACGTGCATGTCGCAAATACGTGTACCATAACACTTCTCTGTCCACTTCTAGAATTTTCTAAAGCCTGACAGAACATCTGCAGAGATAGGATGTCATTCCAAGATGATCGACTGCAAGTTACTAAATTAAGATAAAAACGTCCTTAACCTTGAACAGTTTTTAAAGAGATTTTAGAAGAAAGGAGCTCTCCAGGGGGTTGTATAACTATATAATTTTACCCTTTCTAAAAGGCTATTTATAGATACATAATGTTTCCCCTCCATTCTTTAAAGTAAAATATAGGATAAAAAAAATAGTTTGGGGATAATATTTGTTTGGGACAGCAGGCACTGCTAATCAGTACCACCCTCTCCTTGTTCCTTACTATCAGAGCCCTGGTTTAGGAGACCCCATTATCCTTAAGGCTAAGGTGGCCAGTTTAAAATACGAGCTGATGAGATCTAAGTGCAAGTCTGCTGACCATCAGTGGTAAAAAATTTTGCTCCCTGATTTAGACACTGCCTTTTTTTTCTTACTTAATTTCTTTTTTTTTTTTTTCCCTTTTCTTTCTTCCTGCCCAAATTGTTGGAACACTATTGGAGATCCTGGGGTCACTTTGAAGCTCTGTGGACCACAGGGACGTGCTAGAGATGTGGAAGCTGGAAGCGCTAAGCAACCCAGTCCCCTGGTGACGCCCTTCAGCAGCTGGACCAACGCTACAGGGACTATCTCCAAACTTCCTGCTACCCGTGGAAAGTAAGGTAAACCACTCATTCACTTTCTGTTACCTACTAACTGATACGGAACTCTAACCTCAGGGTTCTAGAACCCTTCTCAGTATCCCATAGTCATACTCGTGTTCCGGACTCCTGATCATCAGACTCGCTTATAGCAGACGTGTGGGGAGGGTGGGTTCTTCTGGAAGCCCTGATACTTCCTCCCCTACCCCCACCACACACAAATAATGATCTTTATGTCCACTCATCCTTCTATCTACACTCAGAGGCCAGGGCCCCCAGGAAGGCTTCACTGACAACCCTTTACTCCTCTCTACATGCAGAAGGGGTACAGGTGTGGGCTCTGGAGTCAGACTTCCTAGACTTGAATTCTTAATCTGTTACTTACCAGTTTAGGACTTGGGCAAAGTAGTTACCTTCTCTGGACACCCCTGTAAAACAGGAACACTAAGCAGCACCTATGTACCTTACTGAAAGGATTAAATGAGCAAATGCAGGTAAAGTTCTTATAATTTTTTCTTGGGTCAATCAATTCTAGCTGCTATTGTTACCTTTGGCTAATTTAGGGCAGAGTCCCTTTGCCCTCCTTTGGTTCTCTGGGCCCATCTCATTCACAACACACACAATCGCATACTGCAGAGTTTTGAAAGGTGGTTCTCAAAATGTGGTCCCTGGGCCAGCAATATCAGCCACACCTGGGAACTGGTTAGAGCTCTGGCACTGGAGCCCAGCAATCTGTGTTTTAACAATATTCTCAGGCAAGTCTGATGCATACTAAAGGTTGACGACAACTGAGAACATCTGTCTCAGACTCTCCTGGAGGCATTCACCAAAAGTAGAGTTACAGGACCTTACACCTGACCAGCTGGAGAAGGGGCCTAGTAATTGCCCTGGTTATCATGCTTGTTAATCATGCTTGTCATGATTCTTCAGCACATAAATGTTTGAGAATCACTGCCATTTTGAATGTTTCACTCGTCTGTTTTTCCAGTGGACTTCACTTCCTTGCAAGGAAGGTTTGTGAAGATCTGTTGTTGTTGTTTGCATTATTAGCTTTATTATGCTAATTCTAGAATCTCTAGTGCATAGTGCAATCTCAGGCAGGAAGTAGTGGCTCATTAAAAGAGGTATCCCAAAAGTCTTAGTAGAACTTCAAGATTAATTCCTTCAGGAAGAGGTAAAATTGTCATTATATGCAGATGATATGACACTATATATAGAACACCCTAAAGACTCTACATGAAAACTACTACAACTGATAAATGAATTCAGCAAGGTAGCAGAATACAAGATTAACATACAGAAATTGGTTGCACTTCTTTATACCAACAATGAAATATCAGAAAGGGAATGTAAAAAAAAAATGCCTTTTAAAATCACAACCCCAAAAATAAAATACTTAGGAATAAACCTCACCAAGAAGGCAAAAGACTTATACGCTGAGAACTGTAAAACATTAATAAAGGGAAGTGAAGATGATTCAATGAAATGGAAAGACGTCTCATGTTCTTGGGTTGGAGGAATTAATATTGTTAAAATGGTCATACTACCCAAAGCAATCTACAGATTTAATGCGATCCCTATCAAATTACCCATGACATTTTTCACACAATGAGAACAAATAAGCCTAAAATTCATATGGAACCATAAAAGACCCAGAATTGCCAAAGCAATCCTGAAGAAAAAGAACAAAGTAGGAGGCATAGCCATCCCAGACTCAGACAGTACTCCAAAGTCACAGTAATCAAAACAGCGTGGTATTGGCACAAAAACAGACATATGGATCAATGGAATAGAATACAGAGCCCAGAAATAAATCCACACACCTCAGTTAATCTTTGACAATTAATCTTTGACAAAGGAGGCAAGAATATACAAAGGGAAAAAGACAGTCTCTTCCGCAAGTGTTGTTGGTAAAGTTGGACAGCCTTATATAAATCAATGAAGTTAGAACACACCCTTTCACCATACACGAAAATACACTCAAAATGTCTTAAAGACTTAAACATAAGACATGACACCGTAAAACTTATAGAAGAGAACATAGGCAAAATATTCTCTGACACAAATCATACCAATGTTTTCTTAGGTCAGTCTCCCAAGACAATAGAAATAAAAATGAAAATAAACAAAGAGGACCAAATCAAACTTACAAGCTTTTGCACAGCAAAGGAAACCATAAACAAATTGAAAAGACAACCTACAGAATGGGAGAAAATATTTACAAATGATGCGACCAGCAAGGGCTTAATTTCCAAAATATACAAACAGCTCATACAACTTGATGAAAAAAAAAGCAAACAACCCAATCAAAAAAAAAAAAGGGCAGAAGACTTAAAGAGACATTTCTCCAAAGAAGAAATATAGATGGCCAATAGGCACATGAAAAGATGCTCAACACTGCCAATTATTAAAGAAATGCAAATCAAAACTACCATGAGGTACACACCGGTCAGAACGGCCATCATTAAAAAGTCAACAAATAACATATGCTGGAGAGGGTGTGGAGAAAAGGGAACCCTCTTACAACACAGCTGGTGGGAATGTAAGTTGGAGCAGCCAATGTGGAAAACAGTATGGAGGTTCCTCAGAAAACTAAAAATAGACCTACCATATGATCCAGCAATCCCACTCCTGGGCATATATCCAGACAAAACTATAATTCAAAAAGATACAGTCACCCTGATATTCACAACAGCAATATTCACAATAACCAAGACATGGAAACAACCTAAATGTCCATCAACAGATGAATGGATAAAGAAGATGTGGTACATATATACAATGAAATACTACTCAGCCATAAAAATAAAGAATGAAATAATGCCATTTGCAGCAGCAACATGGATGCAACTAGAGATTATCATACTAAGCAAAGTCAGAAAGAGAAAGACAAATACCATGATATCACTTATATGTGGAATCTAAAATATGACACAAATGAACCTATCTATGAAACAGAACAGAATCAGAGACATAGAGAATAGACTGGTGGTTGCCAAGGGGGAAGCAGGTGGGAGAGGGATGAACTGGGAGTTTGGGATTAGCAGATGCAAACTGGTATATATAGATTGGCTAAACAACAAGGTCCTACTATATAGCACAGGGAACTATATTCAATATCCTGTGATAAACCATAATGGAAAAGAATATGAAAAAGAATGTATATACATATGTATAACAGAGTCACTTTGCTGTACAGCAGTAATTAACACAACGCTGTAAACCAAGTATACGTCAATAAAAAATTAATTAATTAAATTAAAAAAAGATTAATTCCTTCAGAAGAACAAGTACTCACAAAAAAGCACCCTTTGAAAGTTTAAATTTTTGAATTTCTTTGCCACTTCCTTAGTTTTGATCATCTTGAACAATATATTTTTAATAATGCCTTTTTAAAAAAAATTGTGTTTCAGTGTTTGCTATCCTTAGAGAGATAGAAACAGGTAAGTACAACTAAATACTTATTTTTCAAAAGTCTCAAAAGTATAAGGGAAATGAAAGTAATTATATCTTCAAATGATTTTGGGGTATGTTTCTAATTTCATACTTCTGATGCTATTAAAGATTAAAACTGTATTAAGACATTTGAGACATGTCGCACTGGTATTAAATGAATTTAATTTTGTGTAAAGTGGTAGAAATATTTTCTTCAGCAAACATACCTGCAGATATAAAATCACAACCATAAATCTATAAAAAAGCAAGCTATTGAATGAAATCTGATTGGTTATTTCCCTGCAGTATGGATCAGCTAATAATTTAATTCACTACTTGCTAACAGAAGCCAAAATTTAAATATACATATGTGTGTATATATATATATATATATATATATATATATATATATATATATATATATATATATAAACAATTTAAATTAAGGAAAGTACGTCTGGTGGCCTATTTTTTCCCCCCCATGATTTCTAAAGAACACCATATTCTACTCTAGGCAGTGGAATGTCAATCCACCTTAAGGGTTGTTCAATGAGCATATCTGAGAAACCACTGGTTTAGCCAATGATGTACTTATTGGGGGAGGCCCTAGTGCCACTGTCACAAGAGCTTATCCACAGAAGAGATAAGAAGGTACTTGTTTGGTTTGTGAAAAGAAGGAGTAGTGAGGGATGGCAGGTAGCTGCAGGCTGATGACACGTGATGTCCATATATATGTAGAACCAACACGCCCATAATTGCACCCATTTTCCATACCCAAATCCAAAGCCTTTATATCATTAATCCCAGGCAAAAATGGTAAGATTCATGTGTGCTACTATCTCACGGCATCAAGATGCCTGTAAACTAATATGAGTATGTCTTAGTTTTATCAGTGGAGGACAAACCAGGCTTCTATCACCAAGCCCCATTCCATACCAGGCAAACCAGTCCAAGACTTCTCTGACTGCTGCAGGAGAGTCTATGGAAGGGGCGCTCACTCCACTGTGATGCCTAAAATGCCTTTGCACAGAGCAAACATTCAATACATGCTGAGTGAATGAATGAGTGAACTGGTGTCATGAAACAGGCTTATTTGAGGGAAATTCCATTCAACAGGCTGGCATTCCTTCCTACCCATCTTAAGTGTTAAGCTTGCAATCAGACAGAAATTTAATTATAAAAAGTTAGACCTGAGGAAATTTTAGAAACTATCTACTCTCCAAAGGTATACAACTTTAATTCCGTGGTAAAAATCACTAGGAGTGATTTAGGAGTCAATCAGACCTGAGTCCAAATTCCACGTCTACCATATTTTAGTGAGCAAATAACTACTTCTGAGGCTCTGTTCCATGCATGCATTATGGGATATCATAATAATACATACATTAATTGTATGACTATCAGGGGATGAAATGACACAATCCATTTGCCATGGTCAGCTAAGTAATTTGCACCAAGTAAGCACTCAAGACATTAGCCAATATTAATAGCGGAGAGATGAAAACAAAACTCTGGGACTGACGCCTACCCTAGTGGCCCCAGTGGTCATAATGACTTTCTTCCATTCAGCCTGCTCTCTTCTCACTAAGACTAAGGAAGAGAAGATGAACAAATTAGGAATAACAATTTGAAAATGGTTTTATACTCCCTGAATGAATGGAATTATAATGATTCATGAGTTCTGCAGAAATATGATGAGACTTTAGATCTTTATGTTAGTTCTCTACAAAACCAATTTATGGCCCTAAGATGTGCCTTCCCACCCAGCCCCATCCCTACCAGGATCAAATATCATTGTAAATGGAAAAGTCAACAACACATAATCAACAAGCTAAGTTACAAGCCAGTGAAGTCTCGGAGGTTTGATAGAGAAAATTCAGATTTATCATTTTATGTAAAAATAAGATGATATGAAGAACTTAATCTAAAAAATATTACCTGGAGATCTATAATCTGTAATAGTGCTATAAAAAGTAAACAGCTAGAAATCTATTTAGATGGTTTTCCGTATAAGAAAGCGTTTTCTGTATAACTTTTAATGTACTATTGATGAGAACAATTCAACAAAATTCAAATAAATATCTGCAGATGTCCTACAAGAAGAAAAGCACAGAGTTAGATGCGACATAACTGGACTTCAGGATGAGTAAGACCCTATACTTGACCTCAATAAATTAACATTAAATACAGTGGATGAGTCATGTACAGAATGTCAGAATTCTAAAAGGCCAAGCTAAGTACCAAAAGGAACATGTGGGGATTCTTAAGAAGGAAATAAAATATTGGTTAGTTGATTACGAAAAGGCAGAAGGGAGTAGGTTCCCTTTGGCTAGTCTTTGAAGAGATCACTTCCTTTCCCTCCTAGTCCTGAGGCTAGGGTGGCATGGGCAATAGAGGAATATGGGGATTGAGAATCATTTCTACTCTCACCAGAGTGGCTGGAAGCAGATTTTCTTACCAGGATGTAGTAGTATGCTAATATTTAAGGGTTTTTGAGGTCAGACAGAAAGGGGTTTGAATACTCCGGCTCCATCTCTTGCTGTGGGTCAAGTTTCTTACCTTTCTTGCTGTGGGTCAAGTTTCTTACCTTTCCAACACCTCAGCGTCTTTATCTGAAAATTGGGGATGATGATAATGTCTCCTCCCTGAGTGTGGGAACTACATGATATAGTGCATACGCAGGGCTAAATTTGGTGCCTGGCACACAGAAAGTGCTCAGTACGGCGAGTGTAGGGACAATAAAGGCAAAGATGACGGAGGTAGTGCTGGTGTTGATTCTGCCCCCAGAACAGGCTCTGACTGGGAGAGAGTTAAAGCACCTTTGGGTTCATGAGGGTTTATATATAAGCAACGGTTGATCAATGTGAGCTGGTTGTCCAAATGATTATGTGCAACCTAAGAAAAAAATGGGCCTCAGATTTGATCAGCTACTTAATAATATTAGCAGTGGTAGTAGTCAAAGAAGCTAAATTTTATTAAGTGTTTACTATATGCCAAACAATGTGCTGAACGTTTTAAAAGGATTTACTCACTTATTACAACGAGGCTATACCTAGGTCCTGATAATGTTATTCGTCTCTTGCAGATGTTGACTGAGCCTCAGAGGGGTTACAAAAGCACCTAAGATCCCATTGTCAGTACATGACAGAAGTGAGTTCAAATCCAGCCTGTCTGACTTGTTCTTAATCATTAAGCTATGAAATTAAGCATGTTGCCCTTTGCCTGATTCTCCTTCTGAGGCCTGAATATTTCACGTAGCCCCCTGAGTGCAGAAGAGAGAAAATTCTCTCTCCTTGACCCCACTTGGCATCAATATCCAACTCCCCTTCTCAAAACGGGTTGCTTCAACGAGCAGCAATGAATGCCGGGTTGTGGACCAGTCACCTTGATGACTAAGAGTCAGACACTAGGGAAAGAAAATGCTCTGTGACAATCCTACCCTTGTACAGAAACAAGACAGAAATGGGGGGATGGGGCAGAAGATAATGGAATAAGGCATAGGAAAAATAGCACCTGGCATTGTGATAATAATAATAATAATAGTAGTAGTAGTAGTAGTAGTAGTAGTAGTAGTAGTAATAGACTTTACTATGCTCTAGGCATTGTATTAAGTGCTTGGTATAAGTGACTTCATTTTAACATTGAAAACAATTCTATGAGGATGAAATATTATTATCATCATTTTATAGACAGGAGTATTGAGGTTCAGGTAATCAGGTAAATTGCCCAAGCTCATATGGTTAGCAAGTGGAAAGCAGGGATTTGAACCAGCACCTGCACTCCTAACCATTATGCTATAACCATTATGCTGAAGACATAAGAATTCCAATGATCTTTCCCCATAACCCACTCCTGCACTCCAGACTTAAATAGTCCAAGATCAAGAGAGAGCAAGCTTGGAGTTGCCACTCTTCAGTGAGTTTCAATCATTTCAAAACAGTGTGTTTGCTCACAAGATGCAGTTCCTGTGATAATCTTCTTAACCAGGTATCAAGAAACAGGAAGCAAAGATTCAAGTAACAGTATGTTCCTACTTATGAGGATGGTGGGACAGCATAGTTGACATTGGGCTTAACTGTTCTGGAAAACGTGGTCCCAGTAGGCATACATGCTGGTACATTTTCTCCACCTACCAAATACAAAAGCAATATTTCATTTCCATGTTGCTCTTCATAGTTCCACCTTATTCGTGCCTGTCATTCATCCTCTGGCCTCTTCCTGTCTCCATTTCTGTACAGAAAGGTGCTAAGTCTCTGCTCTCGGATATGAAAAGGGTGTGTTAGGAGAGGGAGGCATGGTTCCTCAATGTCTTTTTTTTTTTTTTCATCTTAATTCTATTATGCCAAAACCACTGAACTTAATTAGAGTGAATACAGAATTACACAATTACCCTCTGTTCTATTCTTTAGATGTTATATTTTGATAAAATTTACTACATGCTGCTCTCCCCTTGAACACCAGATGAACACTAGAAATGGATGTGTGTTGATATAAAATCTGTTATAATTACAATTAAAGTATAGCTTACATAATGATAGTGTTAACATAAAATTATAGATGTGTAGAGACAACGTGGTCATGCATTTTTCAGTATAAGTACATGCTTAGACCAATATCTGTTAGCGGAATGAATATGGAAGAGCATTTTGGTTAAGCCACAAAGGCTGTTTAAGGACTTGCAGATAGCTAAGGGGAACTCAAAGACCAGTAAGATAATATTTCCCCTGCCATGTTTTCAATTGCAAAGTGAAGGGAAGATGTGAAAGTAAGTACCCCTATGGAAATTACAAGACAAGTACATTTTTTTCCTTGAATACCTGGGTAAATGTTTAAATTCTGATGTATATCCGTGATGCAAATTTTCAACTGAGTTTGATAAATCATAAAATAATAATTATACATATATGTATATAAAACTGCATGGAACTAGACAGTTCAGAATTACTTCTAATTAAAGAGGTACCCTATGACAACTAACTTAAACCTTACAAAATATGGTTCCAAGTATCCTATCAGAGTGAAAAGTAGGAGACTGAAAGGTTTATTCTAAATGTTTGTAGTCATGGTGCCTTAACTAAAACTACTGTGTCACAAATACTATTAAAATAATCGTGACATTTTATTCACTTTTGCTGCAAACAACAAAACAAACTATAGGTATTTTTTCATTTCAGGTAATTATTTTAGCTAATAGTTATTAAATGTTTTGAGAAGACAGAGTGCTAATTGCATTACTTCGTTTTATCTTTAAAATAGCGCTTCCATGTAATTATTCTTAATATCTCCATTTTATTACAATGTACCTCTAGTTTAGACCTTTCTTCAGAACTGCAGACTTGTGTATCCAGCTGTGTACTCAGCATCTCTACTTGGATGTCAAGAAAACATCTCAAATCTTATACCTCCGAAACTGGTCTTTAATCCCCCAAACACGCTCTACCCCAAACTTTTTCCATCTTAGGTGACAGTAACCACACCTTTCCAGTTCCCCAGGCCCTAAATCTCGAATTCACCCTTGACCCCCTCTTCCTTTCCATTCTCGCACTCAATCTACCACGAAATGCTGTCACAACCTTCCCAATGTGCCACTTCTGAGAATTACCAGCCACTAACAGCGTGGCGCAGGCCACCAACATAGACCTCGAGGATCCTGTAGTCGCCTCCCGAGATTCTCCTTGACTCCACTCTCTCCGCACATCCTCAAGACCACAGATAAGAGTTATGCTTTTCAAACAAGAGACAGTTCATGCCACACCTCGGCTAAAATCCTGTCCTTGGCTGCCTACATTTAGAGTAAAAGACACAATGCATGGTATGGCCTCCCAGGACTTACCCAATCCATCCCATCACATATCTTGACCTCAAGCCCTCCTGCTGCTTCTTCCTCCCCACTGACTAAGTCAGCCAGGGTGGCCTCCTTGATATTCCTCCAACCTGCCCGGCATATTTTTGCCTTAGAGTTTTGGCACTGGTTGTTCTTGCTCCCAGGGAGTGGTCTCCCCCTCATACGTTCTGACAACTCCCTCACTTCAAGTCTCTGCTCAAATGTCAACTTATAAAATCCACCCTGACTACCCTATGTAAAAACAGAACCTACCTGTACACTCCTCCAGCACTCCCAACCCAAGCCTCTTCAGTGAGCTTCACATCCTCTTCCTTAGCCCACAGCGCCCATCAACTTGTGACAAAGCACAGAATTTATTTATAACATCCGTTTCCACACGAGAGTGTAAGGAGAGAGAGCATGCAAGAAGGAACACGCAAGCAAAGGCTCTTGTCTAATTTATCCATTGATACGTCCAAGCATAGAGAACAGGAAGATGCTTGATAAATATTCCTGGAAAAGATAATAGATGAGGAAACTAGTAGTAAAGCTCAGAAAGTTTAAGTAACTTCCTCAAGGTTCTAGAGCTAGAAGAGGGTCACAGTAGAATTCACACTTGGGGATGTCTAACTTCAAATCTCTTAGCCTCTCTGCTATCTTAAGTCCATGCAATTCAGGATTTGTTTTAATCAGTGCCATGGAAATTCTCACTCCACTGAATACTATCACTAAAGTGTTCTCTGTCTAGATTTATATATATATTTTCCATTTAAACAAAGGAAACAGAAGAGGGGAATTCATCATGGGTTATTGTGGTACTTTTACAGCAATTTTAGCAATAATGACATTTAAGTAATAGTGATATTTAATGATAGCATAATAATAATAAAATAATAGCCCTTAAATGTATTGAACACGAATCGCATGCTAAACTCAGTGCTAAAATATTTCCACGTATATTTTGTGCAAAATCCTTATGAATATTCTATCAGATGAGCTTATGTGTAACTCCACCAGGCATACTTCTCTTATTCTGCTTTCAAAGACAAGGAAATTGATGAGAAGTGTGGTAACTGTTTGATCAAGATGAGACTGGTAGTAAGTTGTGAGTATGAATTTAAATTCAGGTCTAACTCCAGAATTTGATTCTTAATCCCTACATGAAAATTCTGATAATTCCTTTGGTAAGAGTATGTTTTCTCCTGGAAAACATCCCCCATTATGTCTGCCTGTGCTCATACCTTCAGAACACAGTCAAGTTTAAAACATGATAAAAATGTTTAAATAGTGTGCTTTAATAAACGGAAATATCTTCATCTAAACAATAACACAAAAAGGCACGCTGAGCCCTTTGAAGTGGCTTCGTTGCTATCTTCCATCCAGAACAAGAGAAGGAATCAACAGCTGCAGAGTAAAGAAAGCACAAAACCCAGAGATGGAGGATTCTGTAAATGACCAATTACAAGACTATTAAGCTGCACTTTCATAGCAAGAGGCAAAATATTCCATTAAACTGAAAATTCTTCTACCCTTCACTCCAGGGCCCACACGAACATTAATGTTGCATTTATTAGGATGTATTTCCTGTGCTCTATCAACTTGACTTTCAGCAACTGTATTAATACAGTCCTTTCGCTTTGCACATATATCTGAATGATGGATTCCATCACTGGAGTTTTGTAGAAAGAGTGGAGTGAATGAAATAAAGTTTGGGAAGAGCCATCATAACCCATAATGATGGTCACTGAATCAGGACAAGAAGAAACCTCTCTTCTCATTTATTTGAATGAAAATTCTACTATATATTTATTGCCTCTGTACAGGGCCATCTGTTGAATAATGGAAAACAAGCATCTTTCATTTGGAGGTAGGATTTGTGTGCTCAAGTTTCTACGGGCCTGCAGAATTTATCTTGTTTTAGAAATGAAATAAAATGTAATTTCTTACTGTAAGTAGATGTGGTTAAGCAACTGGCAACTTTGATGTCTTTAAATCTCTGCAGTTTCGGGGTAGGCAAATCTATAATTATTTCAAGCACTTCTTCATTGGTGTAACAATTGAGCAGTGTACATAGTGGTCAACAACCTGGGCATTGTCAGACGACTCTAAGTTTGAATCTAGACTTTGCCACTCACCAGCTGTGTGACTTTCAGCTATGAGAATCACTTTCTTCAGCTTTACAGTGTGGAATATTATATGTCCTTTGCAGAACTACTGTAAGAACTAAATGTATATGGGCACAGTGCCTCATAGCAAGGGCTCAAATTAGTACTGTGGTCACTACTAGTAGTATTGAAAAGAAATTAGAACTTCTATTCTCATAAAGTGAGATATGTGTCCCTTTATCATTGTAATTTCATATCATTTTACTTTTGACCTTATAATTTAATAACTTGATCCAAGAAACATCTAGTAGTAAATATAATTGAAAGAAGATTACTTGTCAAACATGAAATACTGTAGTATTAAGTGTGCTGGCACAATACTCTTCTCAGATAATTAACCTGTAAAAATATGTTATTGTCCTCTTTTTAATTAAGCACATTGAACATATATATTTACTGTGCCAATTGGCAAAAGGTCCATTAATTAATCAGTCTAATTATATGTTGCATAAATGTCTTCTAAACATAATCGCATATGTATTGTATTTGTTGGGAAAATGTGTTTGAGATTGTTCTTTTCTGCCTATTTAAAGTAAAAGAGGGTGAGAAGTAGAGTTAGGCTTAATGTACTTTGTACTCCATTATGCCATGAAAATGCTTCTGTGCCCTGGAGACAACAACAAAAGATTTGCTTTAATGACAAGAATCAAGTATCGTTCTAAAGCTTCCAGGTAGGAGGCCTATAGGTTGCAGTTTATATCAGAAGTATTTGCTCTCTCTCTCAACTGCATCTAGGTGGGAAAGATGTGGTCACAAATGCTTCAAGGTGATATAGTAAATGTTGGAAAGAGTGGGGGAGGAGGCAGAGTTTTGAATATCTCAAACCTGAGCTAGAAGGATTTTATTTAAAGAAAACAGCAGATATTATTTTTCACTCAAGGAATGCCAGTCAGCAAACCTGACATTAATGTAGGAAATTAGCTCTTTTAGCTATGGTGCTTTCAAATGCACATGGCTGAAAACAAATTCAAAATAGTCAAAGGAAATTTAAAAACAAAAACCAAACAACAACAACAACCTCAACAAACAAGTACTGGAAATTCAGGGACGCAGCCATATTCAGATACAGATGGATCTGGAAGTTTCAGAGTATCAGCAGGGTTGCAGCTCTCTCTCCATCGCTCAGCCCTGCTCACCTCTGCAAGACTGTATTTTACAGAAAGTCTCTTCTTGTGCTGGATGGTCACTGGGAGTCCCAGAGTCATATCTCCCCAGCTTAGAAATTCCAGAGAGAAAAGACAATTTTCCCATTTTTCTCTGAGAGAAAAGTCTTGGGGAGGAGTCTGGTAGACTTATCCGAGGTCAGATGCCTACCCACCTGCTTTACTGGAGTTCAGTCCCTGGGCGGCTCATCCCCGGGGCCTGTGAGGAGGCAGGATGTCATTACCTGGCAGTTCTCCAAGGAAAGCCTGCTGTTTTTGTAAGATGAAAGGGGAGAGGACATGGGTAATGAAACCTGTATCTGCTTCTGTAAAATCCACAGTTCTTACTCCCTGCCCCATGTCGATGACCATGCAGTAAGCTGACCCAGGAGGTCATTTTTCCCACAACAGTCTTTATATATATGACTAAGGAACACACTGGTAAAAGAATATGGGAGAAAGTCTGAGAAGTATGAGAGGTCAGCTAGACTGATATTAACTAAAAAAGCTGTGTGAAAATATCCTTAAAAAGTTGCCCCCAACTCACTGAAAGTCCAAAGTTGGAGCTGGAAATACAATGTCATGGAGTTTGGATAAGAACAGGTTTTCTCCAAGCTGAACTATAACACAGAGATTAGACACTTCTGGAAACTATACTTTTTCAAAGAAAAAACATCACATGAGAAAAATGAGGCCTAGAAAAATTAAATGACTTAAGGTAACATAGCTAATTAATGACAGGACTGAGACTATACTCTGTGTAATTGGCTACGGGTCTTTTAAATCCATGATACAACTTCTATATGTAACAAATTTGTTAAACCCTAAATGTTTATGAAATTCAAGTAATCCATTATCTTAATTATTCTAGAAGAGAAAACATCCAAAGACTTCTTAATTGTATGGGTATACATACATAAAATACACGTGGAGGTATCTTCAAATACAGTATGCGCCTGTCTCTATTCCTTCCCTCTCCGCTCTTGTAAAAAATGCCCCTTTAAAAATTGCCCACTCACCATCTGTTAGGTAAATTTGCTGAAACACAGTAAATGTGGAGACAGAAATTGTTATAGAGACTATTCCAAATGGCACTGACACCTGTATTTATGAAATTTTTAAAAGGGTAAGTTAGAGTTGTTCTTTTAAAAAAAATCCCACTATAGTAACACCACATCATCCTAGGTGCCCAGTTCTATCCAATTACATAAGATGGAGAAAGAGAGAGAGAGAGATAGAAACAGAGAGAGAGAGCGAGAAGAGAAAGAGAAAGAAGAAAGGAAGAAAACCAAGTAGTTATGTATAAAATGTTGCTCCCAAAGTTTGAGATTATACTCAAGCATCAATGAACAGAAGGAAAACACTTACAAATTTACAAATGTATTTCATTTATGGTACGAGGGACACAGGTTTAGATTTGCAACACGCTCCCACAAGGGTCAAATTGACCACTTTTTTCTATCTAGTTGCTCTTGAGAGAACAAAACAATTGAAACAGATGCCATTCAATTCCAAGTCTATAGCTTAGACCATGTCACTGCACATGAAATATTGTTCATTCAGAGTCAGCACACAGCAAGAGTAATTTATACTCTCAGAGTGTTTGCTCTCAAGTCAGTAGCAGAGAAGCCTTGAATAAAAACGTTCCCATTACGTTCCATTGTAATATATCTTACTTATAGCCCATGAAACAGTGGTCAGGGGAGATTTATTCTTTGGACACCATATTATATAATCTCTCCGCTTTCAGCCATCCCCCACTCTGTGATTATTTTTTAAATATGTTACTTGTAGTCAATATTAATTTACATTTAATCTTTCTTAGCATTAGGAGAGTATTATTTTGTACAGGCTCAGAAACAAATCTCCCGAAATTCCTCCCTGATGCTCCCTTCAGGCTGAAAATGCATTGCAGGGCGGCTGCAGTGACTTAATTCTAGTTGGCAGAGCCCTGGCCACGCACTAATTTCATTAGCCTCAAATTCCTGGATTTGAAAGATCCACTGAATATGATTCCTATCCTGTGACATGTCACTTACTAACCAATTCAGTGTGCATACAGAGGAGAGAAAGGACTTGCTCAGCTCTGGCCCACCGGCAGGCAGATGAGAATTCCGAGTCAGAGATACTGTTTACATCTGAGTGGTCATTCTTGCCCGGGTCCTCATTTTCAGGAAAGAGCTTCATTCCAGGCTTCGCTGGCAGCTGCAGCATTTGTTACATCCATTACTATCTCCTTATTCCCTTCCTGCCCCCCAGTGCTCAGCATCCCCCATGTAAGTCACTAAGTCTTCCTTCCCCCAGCCTAGAAGCTTACCTCACCATAAATTTTTATCTCAAATGATAGGTTTGGCACATTCCCCACAGCAACCCACAGGGACTGGGGAAAAGAAAACTCAAATCTCTGGAGAGCTAAGAATTCAACCATTTAGACGAGTTTCTTTTATACAGGACAGTCTTCATTGAGCTGAACCCTGCAATCCCAGAAAAGATTCACCTACCCGTTCTTTTCCTCTTTCCCTAAAGTGACAGTGACTGTGCCTTTGAACAATGGGTCTGTGTTCCACTCTTCTCTCTATTCATTTTGCAGGTTTACAGAGGCTGGGAAACTGGGGACTGGACTTACATGCCAGGAGCTTCTAAGATCACATGCAAAAATAAGGCTACTGGAAGAGATTGTTGGAATCTATCTCTGTAAATTTGAACATGGGCAGTGGTTAACCAGGACGCTCACACCAAGCTTATATCCAGCTTGCAGCACAGCTACAAGTTGGTGCATCCCTCCTACTACCAGCCTCTTCTCAATAAATGCAGGTGAAAACTGGGGGCTCTTTCCCCTCAGCTGTTCAATCCAACATGAATAGCTGCAATTTGCAAATTAGAGGAAAATGACAGTGTTTTCTCTCAATGGTTTTGGTCTCAACCCACACTGCTAATGCTGGCATTCAGTTCCTTTCCTTCCCAGCCCAGGGAACGGG
Source organism: Eschrichtius robustus (assembly GCF_028021215.1). Taxonomy (NCBI): domain Eukaryota; kingdom Metazoa; phylum Chordata; class Mammalia; order Artiodactyla; family Eschrichtiidae; genus Eschrichtius; species Eschrichtius robustus. Next base: position 9,839,344 of record NC_090835.1, read on the forward strand.
GGAACTAAGCATAAGGCAAGCGTTTTCTTTTCTTGCAAGTGCCTCAGATCCACACACCAGAGAAGGAATCAGCTCGCCCTGGAATCTTTTTCAGCAAGCACAATCCTTCAGCCTAGTCTGCAAGCTCTATCTTGACTTTAAGATTTCACTGTTTTTTCGACAGGCAGGCCCATCTGCAGTACTGCCCAAGCTCCAAGTGAAGAGAGAAACAGGCACCAAAATAATTTAAAAAATGTCAAACAGCAAATGTGCCTTCAACCCCCGGAGCTCCAGTGAAAATACCGTGAGTTGCCCCTGTGGTTCTCAGGTGACCTCTGGCCTCATCCTCCCTGCAGCGCTGCCTCCTCAGGTTCTCTAGTTTAAGCTCAGAGGTAAAGGAAGTGCTTCTGGGTTTTGCTTACAACAACCCAGGCTCTTCCTGAAAGCATTACCTCAAAGTGAAGGCTGCCCGGAAGCACTTTTGGCTTTACAAACATCTAGAGATCTCCACGGTGGCATACTCAAGAGGTGCTAGGGATGGTCAGAGACTCAGAGGGACCATACCAGGCTGCAGCCTTAGACAGGCACCCCTCCTTCTGGCACAGACACAAACTTCATACTCCTGGGCGCTGATGTAGTGACAGCTTGAACCTCACAAGGAGTCCCTTCCAGAAACCCAACATGCTTCAGGACAGGCACTTGAGAGGGAGCCAACTCTTTAGATACGGGGAGCATAAGGGTCAGCCAGAACATCTGGAGAAGGGATTAACTGAGTTTGGGTACTACCAGGCAGGGAGAGAGCTGTGCATTAGGAAAGGATCACTTCAAGATAGAGATGAACAAAAAACTTGGAGGTAGGAGCAGAGAAGGAGAAGAGAGGCAGAAATTGAAAGGGAGAAAATAAAAAGAGAGAGAGAGAGAGAAAAAAAAAAAACAGCAGGGAGAAAGGGACACAAGGAGAGAGACACACAGGAAGAAAGACAGAGAAACAAGAAGAGTACCCATAGCCACGCAGACCCTGAAACTCAATTTCTTCATCCAAAAGCCATCCATTTATACCCAGGGCGGCACAGGAGCCGTGGGGCTGAGGCTGCGGGAGCAGGCGGCGGGAGAGCACTACGGTACAACCCGCCGCTCAGCTGGCCCGATCCGCCGTCCTCGCATCTTCCGCCGTCGCCCGCCTGCACACGGAGCAGGAGGACCGCCCGGCCTTGCTCAGCGCACCCTGCGGCCTCCCTCCAGGCGCCTTCTTGCCTGGCTCTGAGAAGCGTCCTCAAAGCCCAGGATTGGGGTTGGGGGGCTGCGTTCGGGAGGTTGTGGGAAAGGATGGGCAGGGTGGGTGCAGAGGAAGCGATTTTGTTCCGCAGTTAGCATGAGCTCATCTCTGGGCTCTCAACTGGCAGGAGTAGAAAGCTGATCGCCCGGCTCCTGCCAGTGGCCGGATCGCAAATGCAGTTTAGACGGTGCAAACAACTGCCCAGAGCAAATCACCTGGGGGTCACGTCTGCGGGTGGCATCTCCCCACCTGAGGACCGTCCCCACGCCTCTGCCCCATGCCCTCGCAGAGACAGGTTACAGCTCGGGAAATCCAACCCGAGCGAAATGGGCAATTAACATCCAAATGTAGGTGAAGACCTAGCCTTCGGTTTAAGAACTGCCTCCCTAAGCTCTTCTCGAAATTTTCCAAGGGAGCTGCAGCTTGCCGGGCGGCTTGGGGCAGGGAAGCTGGGGAGTTGAGAAATGCCTAGTTTCTAGGCGTCTTCTCATCTTTCATACTCCTTGCGCCTAACTGCCTCTCACAGGAGCCCGGCACTTTTACAAGCCTGTTTTTGAACCATATTTCACTCTAATGCAAACCCATTTAAATCATCGCTTTGTTTTTCGGAGATTGTTTCTTGTAAATGGGGCCATAAATCCATAATGTCAAGCCGGATGGAGGGGAGCGCGGACAGGCGAGAGATGGAAGGGAAATGAATCAAGCAGGGAAAGTACCTCCTCGGGTGAGGTAGGAGGGATTCGGCAGGATCTCCAGGGTGGAAATGAGCGAAGGCTGACCAGACCCCGCACCCCCGGAGTCCAAGCCAGCCTTCAGGATAAAGAGCGCGGGGAGCTACGGCGCGCTCTGCCCCGGAGGGAGCGCCCCCCTACCTGGAAAAGCCTCAGGATGTTGGCTACCATGATGGAGACCGAACTCCCCGAAGCCCCAATCACTCCAACTACTTTCTCCGGCTTGACGAAAACGGGAGGCTCGCCGTTGGTGCAGCGCACTTCGGAGGTGTCCTTCTGGATGAGCGCCTGGACGAAAGTGAGCGACTGTTCGAGCGCATAAGTGTCCCTGGAACAAGTGTCCAGGATCCGCGCTCCCAGCGTCACGTTGGGCAGCAGGTTGGGATCGCTGTTGATCTGGTCCAGGGCGTAGAGCATCGCTTCCAGCCTGTGGATCCCGTTCTCCCTCTTGATGTCGCCGCAGGGCACTCCGCTGGGACCCTTCGCGTGCACCGGGAACAGCCCCCCGAGGGTGACGTCCCCCTCGATCCGAATGGAGTGCGGGGCGTACATCTCCTGGCCGCGCGCCGCCGCCGCCAGCGCGCACAGGAGCACCTCCAGCACGCAGCAGGGGAACTTCATCAAAGTCAGGGCGCAGAGCAGCTTCCCCAGCTGGACCATGCTGCTCCCGCGGCTGCGGTGGTGGCGGCGGCACTGGAGGGGACGGTGGCGGGCTCGCCGGAGTCCTGGCCCCTTGGGGTGAGCTCCTCCGGGGAAGCCCAGGGTCTCCTGCGGGCGAGGAGGGTGGGGGCGCCCGGGGAAGGGCAGCCGGCGAGGGTGCGGGGTCCCGCGGCGCCTGCCAGCTTGGGGCGCCGTGCGCTCTCGGGTTCCCCGGCCGGCGCGCCGCACTCGCGCTCGCGCTCGCGCTCGGTGGCTTGCAGCTCGAGCTCTCCAACAGCCCAGCACTGGGGAGCGAGCGCGGATTGCTATCGCTTTAAATGGTCGTTCGGCTCCCTCTCCTCCTCCTCCCACTCCCTCCCACCCTTCCCAGCGCCCGCCCTCCCCACTGTTTTGCATCATCACGCAGGGAGGGGCTGCGTGCTGAGGTAAGGGGGGGGGGGGAATGGGTGGGCGGCTGTGGGGGGGGGGGAGTGCCTCCGATTGGGAGTTTCGAGGTCCCCAGGGAATCTGGGGATTGCAGGTTGCAGGCGAAGGCTGAGCTCCTGCTCCGGTCTCAGTGTAGAAGCCGCTCGCTCGCCCGCCTGCACCCACACGCACATTCTAGGCACAGGGTGGCATCAGCCCCGGACAGGGCGGTTCTATCTGGGGCTGACTGCTTCCAACCCTGAGGTCCGGAGCCGGGGCTGTCAGCTCCGGGAGAATGCGAGGTAGTCGGAAGGTGATGCCGCCAAGGATGAAGGGTAGTAGGGAGACCCCAGTCTCTACTGCTAATTCGTCTGTGCCAGTTTTTCCTAAGAAAAACACACATACACACAGGGGCCTGATTTATGACTTAAAGAACCTTTACGCAGAGACTTCTCCGGGGCCAGGCACTGGGTTAGCCTGTAGGGAAAGACGCCAACAAGAAATGCTGGGAATGGAAATGCATCTTTGGTCTTCAGGGGTTACTGTGGCCGGAGCCGGATGAAGTAACCCTGGTCTCCAGTAAATCTGTGGCGGATTCGCTCCTTTTCTTCCTTTCATCGCAAGAGATGGAACAACTGAGAACTCTGTAGAGCGCACTTTCTTCTCTGGCGCTGACAGGTGTAAGGCTCCCTACTACCCATTTCCAGAGACGCTTTTGGGCATGCTTTTGATGTCAGGTTTCCGCGGGCAGGAAATAGCAAGAAAGAGGTGACAGTAGGAGGAGCAGATAGAAATCTCCCCATCGATCGATCCAGTGATCCAGTATACCATTCTTTTTTTTTTTTCTGGCTGAAGATTTGGGGGGTTGGGGAGTGGAATCAGGATGCCAGAGCAGGTTGTAGTGCAGTTAGGAAGCTGTTTTTCAAAGGTGTCCCCTCCTGCAGGTCCAGCCCAAACTTGCCCCATTAAAGCAACAAGTGGCCCTAGTTCCTACATAAGGAAGGGCAATGTATCTGTCCTTGGTACCCAAGTGTACTCCTATGGTGATCTCTACTCTTGCTGAGACTTTCTGTTGGAGTGCAGCAAAACTATCTTATACAGAATTGAGGGTGGAGAGAAAACCAAAAACAAGACTATACTTTCTGTTGTAATTTTAGTGTACTAAAGAAAAATGTCCTTGCACATAAACAAAACAACACACACACATCTAAAAAGTCAGCAGTTGGGTAGTTGTTTGTCTCTTCCACCAACCACCTGTATGACCTTGGCACTTCTGTTCCTGTGCCTGGGTTTTACTTTCCCCATCTGTAAAATGATGAAATTGAATTGTATGTTTTACAGGTTAACTTTTAACTTTCAAATCCTCTGTTGAAATGGGCCATGCACCTTTGGCCATGGTGTTCTTTTTAGACCAATATCCTTTGCTGCTTTATGTGTAGGGCACCCGTTTTTTGATACCCAAACAACACTTCAAACATTTCCTGGTACAGAGGATTTTTTTTTTTTTTTCTTGTTGACCGCCTATTTATCTTCCTTCTAGGGAGAGTCCAGTCCATCATTTTCTTTTCAGACATGCCCCTCCTCCAGGTTTCAATACTTAAGGTTTGAGGAGGAAAAAAACCTTCTGGCTACAGTGTTCAAGGAAGGGAATAGAGGCTAACAAGAGTTATGCAGGGCTAATCCCTGGACTTCTGCTGGAGTAACGAGGGTGATGACATAGGGTTACCACTGTCCAGTAGACGATCCGTGCCGGAGTTAAAAGAAAAAGGTGCCTCCTTCCTCTAAATGCTTTATGTATATCTTTTGGACAATGTTACACTATTTGATTTTGTAAAAACATACCATTTTACTGCCATCTTCAAGAAAAGTGATGTAAAAAATATACGAATCTACCCCTGTATACAATGTGATCATCAATCACTCATAGATGTGATGCCCTGCTATATAAGTGCACACCTTGTACAACCTTATGCTGTGATGGGCCCGCCCCTTCCAGCCAGCCCTGGAGCTGCGAGGGTATAAGCCTGTAGCTGTGCCAGAAGCTCCCACATAAACAGGGAAATATTTGAATCCCATAATGAGAGATACCAGAGAGGAGAAAAAGGAAGAGAGAAAAAGGGGTGGGGAAGAAAGAAAGGGACCTGGTTAAAACATGTGAACTCCTGGATCCACATGTGCCTGAAAGATTGCCTCTGTTTTCTGGCTTTTTTTTTCAATTATATAGTATTTTATTTCTGTTGTTTGAAGTCAAAATATCCTCTTGTAACTCACCTGTTCTGCTATTCAATACATTGGATCAAAAAGGCTGGAACAAGTGAAATAGATATCCTGTTAAGGCAGCATTAGCTAATTTGGAAAGGGGGAAAGAAGCAAAGCAATAGAAAGGCATCCTTGGGAACACAAATACTGTGATCCTAGTATTTAGGCATCAGTACCTCAGGCTATATTTGATAGAGACTGTATCCTTATTTAGTTTTTAACTTAAGGCTATTTATTAGGCACTTGGTGCCAAAAAATATATTTGAAGAGCTGTGTTACAAGTAATAACACTTGATTTTTCACCTGCCCATGTGAAGATCTATGTTCTCCTCTTCCACTTCCAGTTCACATCTTGCAATTGCTCAACAAATAGTTCTTGGCTGACTGTTGAATGTTGCCTTATTCTGTGTTCTCTCTTTGCTCTGCTCATTCTCCCCAAACATCTGGCAGCAATCATTATCTTCTTTTTGTTGCAGTCATCTGTGTGCATGTTTTATTTCCCTTGCTAAGCTGGAAGATCCTTGAGGGTAAGGGGCTAGGTATTATTTATCTTTTTATCCCGGACAATGTTCAGAATGGTGTATTGTACCTAAGAAGCACTCATGTGTTGAATGAATCAGAACTGGTTTGCTATTCCCCACTGCCTTTATTTCACAGTGACAGAAACATAAAGTGGGCAGAGCAGAAACGATGGCAAATAAATTGTTGTCCTCTTAGTCACAGAATGCAGTTTCTAGAACTTAAAGAATAATTAGTAGATTTTGAAATAATTTTGTTTTACAAAAATTGCATAAGATTGAAATACTCTAACCTTAAAGCTCTCGATCAACTCTAAAGGAAGGCTTTAATTGGCTCTTCCTGAGTCAAGTGTTTATTCCTGGGCCGAAAACTGGGGCCACTGTCATAATAGAAAGTGTGATTTGTTACCAGAGAAAGAGGTAAGTGACGCTGGGCTTGCAAGATATTTATATCTTCAGCCAGAGTGCACAGGATCTGGAACTTAATAGGTGACGCAGTATTTGTTTGTTTGGTTGAGATTATGTGAATGAAAAATCTTTGTGTAAGAGTGATTAATCTAAAACTTGGCCAGTCATTGTCCTAGTGTCATATTAAATTGGAGGAGAATCTAGCTTTAGGCACAAAGATCATAAATATGAAATGTGTTCCCAGGCTTGGTTCTGTGTAGTCAGTAATCTATCCTCACCCAGGCATTAATAAAAATGAAAGTTAAGGACTCAGTCCTAACTTATATGCTTAGCATTGTATTTTGTTAACAATCTCAGTTTTATTTTCTTTGTTATCCCCTGTCCATCATCTTCTGCAGAAAATAATGTCTCCACTTTCAATTCCCTGTCTATTTAAATCCAATTTGTAATTTATAAAGTTGTCCTCCTTAAGGGCTGCTGCTTCTGCCAGAGTAATGTACTCTGGCTATTATTATACTCTTCCACCTTTCATGTAGGTCTCCATCCATAGGTTTTGTTTTCATAGCTTTTTTTTTTTTTTTAACACAATCTTACATTTGTATTGCTTTACTGGGTCAAGGTCACTTTTTTCTTGGGGGGGCGGCAGAGAGAGAGAGAGAGGAAGAGAAAAAAATTCTCTCTCATCTGTTGTACTTTCCTGTCATATTTACTTGTAGTAGATATCTTGTGTCTGTTAATCCATCTATTTCCTGATTCCATCTTTTTAAGGAGCTCTGATTTTGTACATTCCCTAAGTTGGTAGGGGCGGGAATGTTCCTGATGTTCCTTTGGTAACATCATGGGCTAGCTATTCCTCTGGGAAAGAACCCCTCTCAGTCTGTAAGAGTTGAGATGGAGCTGTTAACCTGAATACCTCACCTATCCAAACTCAGATGTGGGCACACATCTAGTGTTGGCAAAATTGAGCCCTCCTTTCCTCCTGCTGAGGCTGAAGAGTTCAAGGATAGGTAAAGGACCTCAGATGTTATGTACTGATACTAGCGTAAGGCAGATCTATTCCTCTTGACCTCTTATCTAGGAAGACAGAAATGGGGGCTTCCAGTAGCTGTCTTTTCTATCACATGGATAAAGCTCAACTGAGAATAAAATCAACCCACGTAGAGAAGCAGATCAAATATACAGAGAGAAAAGGAGAGCCCTGATGAGTCATCTGAGACTCTGGATCTGGCAATGGCTGAAGCTGTATTTGCCTTGGAACATTCCACTTGGTCCCCAATATATTCCATCCCTTGCTTAAGCTAGTGATTCATTTCAGTTGAGTCTCTCAAAACTGAGGATACTAATTTAGATTGTTATTGCTTAAAGATAAGCAGATAATTTTTAAAAACGCCTCCTGATTCTTAGATTCCTGTGAGAATGAACTACAGAAAGTTTAAAACTCTATGACATGGAGTGTGGTAGTAGTCTTAGAGTCACCTCTTAACATGAATCCAGACCTTGAGCATATGATATAAAGCTCCAAATGACAGTGGCTGCAAATGACCAGTTGAGTGGGAAGTAAGATTAAAACTTAAGAAGGCTGGAGTATAACTGTGAGTTTTTAAATTGTCTTAAAATCACAACAATTTATGTTTATCTCATGATAAGACGAAAACAGGAAAACAATGATCCGAAGTCTACAGGATTCAACAAAAGCAATAAAAAGAGAGAAGTTTACAGCAATACAAATCTACCTCAGGAAACAAGAAAAATCTCAAATGAACAACCAAACCTTACAAATAAAGGAACCAGAAAAAGAACAAAGTCCAAAGTTAGTAGAAGGAAAGAAATAAGACCAGAGCAGAAATAAATGAAATAAAGACTAAAAAAAATTTAGAAAGGATAAATAAAATTAAGAGCTGGTTCTCTGAAAAGATAAAATTGATAAACCTTTAGCCAGAAGCATCAAGAAAAAAAAGAGAGGACCCAAATAAATAAGAAATGAAAGACGAGAAGTTACAACCAACACCACAGAAATACAAAGAATCATAAGAGATTACTACAAACAATTAAACACCAATAAACTGGACATCCTAGAAAGAAGACATGGACAAATTTCTAGAAATGTTACAATCTCTTAAGACTGAATCAGGACTAGAAAATATGAACAGACCTATCACCAGTAATGAAATTGAATAAGTAATAAAACACTCCCAACAAAAGTCCAGGACCAGACAGTTTCCCAGGTGAATCCTATCAAACATTTAGAGAAGAGTTAACACCTACCCTTCTCAAACTATTCCAAAAAATTACAGAAGGAGAAACACTCTGAACTCATTCTATGAGGCCAGCATCACCCTGGTACTAAAACCAGTCAAAGACACTACAAAAAAAAGAAAATTACAGGCCAGTATCACCAATGGACATAGATGCAAAATTCCTCAACAAATTATTAGCAAATCGAATTCAACAATACATTAAAAGCATCATACACTATAATCAAGTGGGATTTATCCCAGGGATGCAAGGATGGTTCAGTAACAGTAAATCAATCAATGAGATAAACCACATTAACAACTTGAATACTAAAAATCATATGATCATGTAGTGTAGGTTTTTGTATTGTGTGTTAGACATATAGGGTGTGATAGTTCACCTATCTAAAGCTGGTAGTAAATCTAAAGTAGTAGAGTTTCCTTCATCTTTTAGAAGAATAACACCCTGCTTACTTATGGGCCATGGACGCATTTGAACCTACTCACTGAACCTCACAGATTTCCTGAATCAACCATGATGTGAGGTTTATTCTGTTTCATTGAACATCTACTGTCTATTAGGCACTAGCATGGGCAGTTTACATGCAGTGAGTCAATCTGTGTGAAACCTATAAAAGATTTACTATTTTTATTATTATCCTAATTTTAGACAAGAAATTATTATAATAGCTAACACTTATCTGGAACTTACTATGCCCCAGGTACTGCTTGAATGGTTTACACATGTTGATTTATTTAATCCTCATAATAAACTAAGGATTTGTCTCATCCCCAACACATAAAAGGCAGGTATTATTATTCATCACCCCTATTTTTCAGATGAAGAAATTGAGGTACAGTGTTTTTAAGAGACTTGCCAAGGACATAAAGCTAGGAAGCACCAGAGCTCAATTTGAAGTCAGGAACTCTATCTTCAAAGTCTATGTTTCAACCCCTCTGCCACCTAGCTCTTGGGTACAGAAACAGAGCTCATATCCATGTCTAAGCTCAGTAACAACACTTTTAACTATTGTACTCTGTTGTCCGTCTATGTATTAGACACTAATCCCTATCAGCAGTGTTTCCAGAACTATTCCTCTTGGATGAACCACGTTCTGGGTATGTCCAGTGAACCACTGAACATAAAATGTCTAAATTATTGGAAAGTTCTCTCTGGGGAATGTATTAGTATGTCTTACGAGACCATCTACCATGCTTAATACCACTAATCGAATTAAATTGGACTTTAGACCATCTATCATTTTTTAATATTCACATCTCATTTAATATTCAAACAATATTCCTTAGGGTAATTACTCATATTCTTTGCATATCTTGATTCTTTGTGATGTGGGCCCATTTCTCATGATCATATCTGCTTTGAAATTATTTAACGTAAGTTGATGCTAGTATCTTCCCCATGCAAGTTATTTATCTTACAATGATTTAAAAAATTTTTTTTTTCATTGTGTTGTGAATTCACAGCATTTAAAAAATTTATTTATTTTTTATTTTATTTATTTTTGACTGTGTTGAGTCGTCGTTGCTGTGTGCCGACTTTCTCTAGTTATGGCAAGCAGGGGCTACTCTCCATTGCAGTGTGCTGGCTTCTCACTGCGGTGGCTTCTTTTGTTGTGGAGCACGGGCTCTACGCGTGCAGGCTTCAGTAGTTGTGGCTCGTGGGCTCTAGAGCGCAGGCTCAGTAGTTGTGGCACACGGGCTTAGTTTCTCCGGGGCATGTGGGATCTTCCTGGACCAGGGATCGAACCCGTGTCTCCTGCATTGGCAGGCGGATTCTTAACCACTGCGCCACCAGGGAAGTCCCTATCCTATAATGATTTTGATTCTTCAGTTCCTCAACCCTGCACCCCATTAAAATAATATCAGAAGTGGGATCAAGTCTCATTTCTGTGGGGAGAAGGTAGCAGGTAAGCTCTTGTAGACATTCATTCAGTCAATCAATCTCAGTTGAGGACTCCTGCTTCTAGCCATGATGGAGTAATTGGCCCCAGAATTTTCCTCTCAAAGCTAATCATTAGAAAGTTAGAATAACTTAAACAACCCTTTTAAAACACTGGGCAGCTAGGAGCTCAGAACTGTGTTCCCCAAAGGAGGGGAACGAATGAGGCAAGCGCTATGAATGTTCCTGCCTGGTGCCACTTTTCAGACCCAAGCTGAGCATGGTCAGTGGGCTAATTTGAGAAAACAGAGATCAGAGTTCAGGGAGACTCAGGAAGCTGCAACTTGCAGGCAAGAGTACAAGATAGACAGGAGGTACACAGAGAAAGAGGGCTAGAAATATGTATGGGAGTCCCTTGAATTTTGGCTCAACACGAAACTGGGAAAACATAGGATGAGGATCTGGGACCCTAGGAAAATAACAACTATTAGGGAACTGTAACAGAGCTCACACAGCACTGGGAGACATTGAAGTGCTAACCCTCTGGACGGGAGAAATCTTTCTGAATACTCGGGCAAACTAGTAGAGACCCAGAAAGGTTACACTTTAATAGCAGGGCTAAATACCCACTGTAAAAAGTCTTAAAAACCAACCTTGAAAGGATCTAGGTGACCTACAAGTAACCTAACGTCTGCTAAAACAAGATTCAATGCTTTTTAAAGGAAGACAGTGAAATGAAGACACAATCACATTACTTTCAACTGTACAGAATCCAATAAAAATTATAAGGCATGTGAAAAGGCAGGAGAAAAACTAGTCAATAAAAACAGATCTAGAAATGAGAGATTTTAGAATAGCACAAATACAAAAAAACCAGTGTGACAGAATTCTAAAATAGCCCCCATAATTATACAGTGAATGGGATTTTGCAGGTGTAATTGAGGTTATTAATCGGTTGGCTTTGAGAGAGATTCTCCAGGTGAGCCTAACCTAATCACGGAAGTCCTTAAAATAAGACTTTTCTTTGGCTGGTCACAAAAGAGTATGTCAGGGAGATCCTAAGTGTGAGAAGGATTCAACATGAAGGAGGTTCTCTATTGCTGAGAGGGAAGGAGCCATCTTGAAGGGTCTGAGAGTGGCCCTAGCAGCTGTCTGGCCCCTGGATAATGGCAAGAGAAGACAGGGACATCGTCCCTACAGTTGTAAGTAACTGATTCTACTGATAAGCTAAATAAGCTTGGACATGGATTTTTCCCAGAGCTTCCAGATAACAGCTCAGCCTGGCTGACACCTTGACTTCAGTTCTGTAAGAAGAGCCTCAGGAGAGATCCCAGCCAAGCCGCCCATACTTGAGTACCTAAAGATCTGTGAGATAAATGAGTATTATTTTAAGTCACTAAATGCGTGGTAGTTTGTGTCACAGCAATAGGAATTAAATATAAACAGCTAGTGTAAATATGTTCAAGAATTTGAGGGAAACATGAACCCAATGAGGAGAGAAGTGAAAAATATAAAAATAAATGGAATGTCTAGAGCTGAAAAATACAGTTTGAAATTCACTGCATCTGTGTAACAGCAGTTGCACACTGCAGAAGACAAACTTGAACACTGTTCAAGATAGACCATATATTGTTCCATAAACAAGTTTCAATACACTTAAAATTATTGAACTCATTCTGATAACAATGGTATTAACTTGAAAATCAATAACAAAATATCTAGAAAATCCCCTAATATTTGATATTTAAACACACTTAACTCACAATTTTTTTAAAAATCCAGATAAATTAGAATATATTTTTAATGACTGATAACAATAACAGCCTGTCAAAATCTGTTGACTGTAGCTAAAGCAGTTCTTAGGGAGAGATATATAGCTTAAAGCCATATAGTAGAAAAGAAAATATACATTTAATTCAATCATCTAAACTTTGCATTTGAAACTAAAAAAGTAAAATAAATTAAACTCACTGTAAGTAAAAAGAAAGAATAAAAAGTATAAATCAATAAAATAGAAAAGAGCAAAAAGAGATAAAAACCAATAATACCAAAAGCTGTTCCATGTAAAGACCAGTAAAACTGAAAATGTCTAAGCTGGACAGATTAAGAAAAAAAGAAAGAAGAGAGAAATGACCAATATAAAAAGAAAAAGCATCACTCTAGACCCTAGACTCATGGAAAGGAAAATAAGGAAATGCCATGAAAATTTTTATATCAAAAAATTGATAACTAAGTGAAATGGACAAATTCATTGAAAGGCACAACTTACCAAAATTGACTCAAAAAGAAAGAAAAAAATCTAAAAGCTTTATGTTTGTTAAATTTCCTTTACAGTGAAAAACCTTCCCATGCCTGGGGCTGGTGGTGGGAATGGGGATAAACTGGAAATGGGCATGAGAGATCTTATTAGGGTAATAAAAATATTCTAAAACTGATTCATGTTGATGGTTGTATAATTTGGTAGTTACTAAAAATGACTAAATTGTATCCTTGAAATTAGTGGATTTTATAAGTAAAATTCATCTCAACAAAGCTGTTTGAATAAGATAAACAAAGTAACTATAAAAAATCCTTCCCACAAAGAAAATTCTAGGTCCAGATGGCTTTCCTTGGTGAATGTGATCAACAATTTAAGGAAAAATGTCAATCTTACACAGACTCTTTCAGAAAATAGGGGAGAAGGAAGCAGAAATGGTGAAAATTGCACAAAACATATATTTTACAAAGAACTTGTACATAAGGAAGATTATATAATACACACACATAAAGAAAAAGTATATGTTCACTAAAGAAGATACACAAAAGGCAGTAGGCACATGAAAAGATGTTCAGCACCATTAGTTTTCAGGGATAAGCAAATTAAAACCAAAATGAGATCCCACTACCTATTACAAAGGTTAAAATGAAAAAGACTGACCATTTTGAGTGTCAGAAAGGATACAGCAGAACTAGTACTTTTATACCCTGTTAGTCAGAATGCAAAATGGTGCAACCACTTTAGAAAATTCTTTCTCAGTCTCTCATAAAGGTAAACATACACTTACCATTCAACCCAACATTTCCACTTCTACCCAAGGAAATAACAATATATGTCCACAGGTATTTCTGTATAAATGTTTATAGTGGTGTTATTCAAAATAACTATAAAATGGAAACAACCCAAATGCCCATCAAAAGGATAAATACATGTGGTATATCCATACAATGGAATACTACTCAGCTATAAAAGGGAACAACTAATATACAGTAAACAGATATATCTCAAAATGTTATAGGAAGTAAAAGAAGAAAAACAAAAGAGAGGGTATGCAATATGACATCTTCTGTATGAAATTCTAGAAAAGTCAAAATTAATATGTAGTGAGGGGCTTCCCTGGTGGTGCAGTGGTTGAGAATCTGCCTGCCAATGCAGGGGACACGGGTTCGAGCCCTCGTCTGGGAAAATCCCACATGCCGCGGAGCAACTGGGCCCATGAGCCACAACTACTGAGCCTGCGCGTCTGGAGCCTGTGCTTCGCAACAAGAGAGGCCGCAATAGTGAGAGGCCCGCGCACCGCGATGAAGAGTGGCCCCCGCTCACCGCAACTACAGAAAGCCCTCGCACAGAAACGAAGACTCAACACAGCCAAAAATAAATAAATAAATAAATAAATAAATTTATTAAAAAAAAAAAAAGGTAGTGAGAGCAGATCAGCCTGGGTCTGAGAACAGGGGATGGATTGAGTAAACAGGGGTATAAGGTACCTTTCCAGGGTGATGGAAATGTTATGTATCTAATTTGTGGTGGTTTTTAGTATATAAAGTTTTATGCTTAGTTTATATTTTATAAACTCATCAATCATATGTTTAATATGTGTATAATTTTGTTTATGTAAACTATACCGCAATAAAGTTTATATATAAGGTTAAGATCCCATTATCTGGGCAAATTATTCAACTCATCCATTTTTATTATCTATAAACTGAAGAGTTTTTTTTTTTGGCTCTCTGAGATTTAACATTTCTTTCAGCTCTAATTATATGCCATGATTTTTATATAATTTTTGATAAAATAACTTGCATGATGCCGCCTCATGAACTTTTACTTATATTTATGTTGCTTCTTGTAAAACATTATATTTATATTTATATTTATATATATTATATTATATATATTTATATTTCCCTATAAATCCAACAGTGATTAATATTATAACTAACACTTTAAAAAAGGAATTGATAAAAGTGCTTTAGAAACCTCTTTCGAATACTGATAATGTCTTACTTAGGATGTTAAGACCATACCTGTCTTGCTCCTACTTCGGGTCCACTCTTAGAAATCTCTGAATATAAAATGCGGAGGTATCCCATGATATTATCCACAATAGTCTTCTCTAAGCCAGATTTGTCACAGTGATGTCAGCCTTCTTCACATCCTGTCACACTTCAGCAGTTATAAAGATTGGTTCCTTGTGATTTTTCGGTAAATCTCCCTTTCTGAGGCTTGTTCATCCTCGTGTTCTTACCTATAGGACAAGGTTCCAAGTCCATGGGATGGTAAGTCTGCATTACCTAGTTATTCCAGTCAGGAAAGATAAATGGAGAGATGGCCAATCTATAAAAGCTAACCTGATAGAGTCAAACATAGTTAAGAACCTGGTTATTTATTTCTAGAGCAGCTCAAAATTGTGATACGTCTGCTAAGAGTTGGGACACTTCTGACTCAATCATAACTCAAAGGATTCTTTAGGGACTCTATGAAATCAAGATTAAATTAAGACAAGTTAAAACAACTTTAGAGGGCTGACAGAAATGTTCTACATCTTGATAGGGATAGTGGTTACATGGATAAATATATCTGTCAAAAGTCATGGATTCACACACGTAAAATGTGTGCATGTTCTCCATATAAACATAACTTGAAAAGGTTAACAACCATTTTACAAGAGTAACTTTACAGTGGAGAAACATGTCAAACACTACCTCAACCAGGTGATCAAGGTTAATATCAACACTGATAAGCCACATTGATAGTATATACCCTTGATGTTATGTGATAAAATTGGCACTTTACCTCTGTGATCTCCTCCCCCAAACCCATAACCCCATTCTAAGTGTGAGGAAAACATCAGAGAAATCCCAGTTGAGAGACATTCTACAAAACACCTGGCCAGTACTTCTCAAGAGGGTCAATGTCATCAAAAACAAGGAAAGCCTGAGAAACTGTCACAGTTAAGAGGAGCCTAAGGAGACATGATGACTAAACATAATGTGATATCCTGGATGGGATCCCGTAACAGAAAAAATACACTAAGTAAAAACTAAGGGAATATGAATAAAGTATGAACTTTAGTTAATAATAATGTATCAATACTGTCATTAATTGTGACAAATTAATATAAGGTGCTAATAATAAGGGAAAGTGGGTGTGGGGATATCAGAACTCTCTGTACTATCTTTGCACCTTCTTTGTAAATACGAAGCTTTTCTCCTAAAATAAAAGATTATTAAAATCATTCTGAATGAAAGACAAGTATATAAAATACATGGGAGTTCAAACATATCCATGAAGGAGGCAGTGTTCATGTTATCATATAATTTATTGTCAAAATCTGAACATGTTTTGAAGTAGAAGGGGATGCAATTAATAATTGTATCAGGACAAGAGACATAAACTGAGCTGTATGGTCCCCCTAAGTACAAAGTCATATTAAATATCCAAGTTCTTGTTTCACACTTCCTGTGTTTCAATCCAAACTCTACCACTTGCTAATTAAGTAAATTATTTCACCTCGCTGAGCATTATTTGCAATTTGAGAAAGAGAGTAATATTTACCTTATAAAATTTGGGAGAATTAAATGAGATGATCAAATTAAAGAGCTTACTTATACTTAGCAAATGCCTGGCACATAATCAGTACTCAATAAATGGTAGATGACAATTTGTGTATATTTGGACATTAGTGAATTTTGCTAAAGCATGCCTGCATAATTACACTGAATCCTCTACACTAATGCATCCTCTTGTTTTTCATCCTAACCAATAGTAGTCATACAAATACTTACTCTTTAATAGTTAGCTCAGATGTGACAATGACAACTTCTAGGTCCCACCAGGACGTGTTAGGAGACTGAATGTCGTCTAGAATAATGATGATGAAGATTATCATCATAACCATCATCATCATAAATGATACTGACTAGATAGCTTCTTTTCCTTTCAATAACTCTCACTTCACCTTATCTTGGTGGGTCTGCCAGTATCATGGTCCCAGCACCCAGCTGCAGAAGTGGTACATGGACAAGGCTGAGGCACATCCTCTTAGACACAGAGATTGCTCCAGAAATGGGCCTAAGACTAAAGCAGAGTCAATAAATGTCATGTGAGGAAAAGAGGTAACTTTACTTTTGGAGTCATGACCTCTAATGACATTAACCCAGATCTGCTAATGGTCTTCTTTGCAACAATGTGGAAAGACAACTCAGAAGCAAACAAAATTAAGAGGTAGAGAGGGAGTTCAGGTGCCATGGTTTGAACTCCTGAGTCCAGCTGTGCCTGAATGCAGCCTCATGCAAATTTATTTTCCTACTTAAGCTAGTTTGAATTCCTTTTTCTGTCACTTACAACTGAAGAAGCCATAAGTAATAGAGTGAATTGTCTGTCTCACTCTGCACTCGCCTACAATACAATAGCTTTTATACTATTCATGGTTTCTTGAATTATTTTTTCCCCTCCCTAGACTTACATCTCGGATAAAGACTGAAGTTCAGAGACTTGGTGTTTAACAAGTTGGAATCCTTCCCTCTTGGTTGATAATTTGTAAATGTTGGCTGAATAAATAAATGATACAGTTCTTACACAGGTGAGCTCAATTATTGGTCCTCCATCATTAGAATTTGCAAACGGTATGTGAATAGAAGGACACAGTCTCTGGTTTGATTCTGGACATTTTCCTCCTCCATTATCGTCTCTATTTCAATCTGTTATGAGGTCATTTTTCTCTGATGTCTTGCTTGTCCTTGAGGAACAGGTTTTTGTGAGACAGCTCACACATACTCTTTATTTGTTCATTATTCCTGCATTAAAGTTCAAGGGGCTTTTCTTGTTGTTTCGTGTTAGTCTTTCATCTGTATAGCTGTCATTTTATTTCTATGCATTTGCAATTCCTTGCTCACATTTGCTCAATGGGAATATTCTCCATACTCAGCAGACCTCTTTCAATTGTAAGTGATGGAAACCTAACACAAACTAGATGAAGCAAAAAAAAAAAAAGGTTACTTTGTTGACTCATGTAGCCGGATGTCCAAGGGGCAACCTGAGCTTCAGATACGGCTGGATCCAGGTGATTAAAGAAGTCTTGAGGCACTTTATCGTTCAGGGTCTGTTTGCCTTTGTATCTTTTCACTTGGTGGCTTAGTTCTCTACTTTTGTGGCTAGGCTCTTTGCATTGGCAGGCAAGATAATCACTGTCCCAGCTACTTTACAAAATCATTACAAAATCATATGTCTATGCCAATGACCATAGAACAAGTACAAAAAATAGTATGAAAGTAATGTAGTTGGGCAAAGCTGAGTCATGCTTTACACCAGGAAGTGATCAGTCACTGTAGTTGAGAGACTCAAGAGAACTATGTGGGTGATAGAGGAACAATTCCACACTGGGATTAAAAGTTGTTCACTAAATACAAAGTAAAAACAAAACAACAACAACAACAAATAATAATTCCCTTTTATTGTAACTAGGGAAAGCTAGTCCTCAAGATAGCCCTTTCTTCATGACTTTTTCCATCTTCCATTCTAAGACACATCTGGACGTCAAAGTGGCAAGCTTAAAATCCCCATCACCATCACCATACTCTACTCTAGAGTCTGACTGCCTTGTGCAGCCATCAAAGACAAATATTTAACTCTTTTTGCCTAGGGTCACATAACACAAAAAGTTAACAAGAACTGAGTTCAATTAAATTAGAATATTAAATATTTTTGTGGACTCTCCACATCCACCAAGCACATAGTCAATGCTCATGCAGCCTGCTTCATCTGCTTGCACTAAGGCTTGACTCCCACACCTGCCTCACTTCTTACAGCCACGACTGTTTTCCTTAGAATTTCTAAAATATCACAATGGACTGCTTAAAATCTTGGAACAAATGTCTACTCACAATAGCTAACATATGGTAAGAATATCTTCAGTTTGGTGTCTCTGTTTGGATCTAGATTGTATATTATTTAGATCAATCTTTCTCAACCAGGGGTAGTATTGCTCTCTGGTGGTTATTTGGCATTCTCTGAGACTTTTCTGATTATCATGACTGAGTAAAAGACTGTCTTATCTCCATGTATCTGGTGGGTTGAGGCCAAAGATGCTGCTAAACATTCTACAATGCATAGGACAGCAAACAACAAAAAAATGTGTCAGTCCAAAATTTTAGTGCTGAGTTTGAGAAACCCTGTTCAAGATGAATACATTTTGGGGAAATTTTTATTTTATTATTTAAATTCTTTATCACATACAGTATGCAGCATATAAACAGGTGAAGAAATAATTATTTGAAGGAAAAATGCAGTAGGCAAGAATAATTATTGATGATTTTAATCCTCTTTATAACTTTTCTTTCATTCTTTCTATTTTTTTTTAAGCCATCATGTCCTACTATGGAATTCCAATTGGGTTCTTAGATCTTTAATAGAACAAAAATGTGAAATAAAAATCAAAAAGCACTAAAACACAAAAAACCATGGTCCTAGTTCCCATTATATCTTTTAGTAGAGTTATGACTTGGGAAAGTCATTTAATCCCTTAAAAACTAATTTTCCAACTTTTCAATATGAAATATTTAAATTATTGTTTTAAAATAAAATGTTCATCTACTAAAGAAGAACACAATGTAAAAAGAAACCCAAAGAAATGCTATGAGGGGAGAAAACCAAGGAACCAAAAACCCTACTCATTCAGCTTACCTTCTTCCTCCACAATGGTACTGAAACAGAAATTCTTCTAGAGTCATTTTACTAATCACTGAATTCAATGAACTCTATTTTCCTTTCCAGCTCTAATGTTTAATTACTAAATCAAACTTTATCTGTCCTAGGCTCCATTTTTATAATATTTCGCTCTCTATCAAGGACTAAAGTTTGACCTAATAAAATAACCAAATCTATCCTCTTAGAAACCATCAGGTAGTAACATTTCTGAGATAAACAGAGAGGAATCTTAGAACATTATTCTAATGCTTATAATCTCAAGAATAATGCCAATCTAGAGCAGGTGACATTTTACATGAGGATGCCATTTTGCTTCTGCCAAATTATGTGAGAAGATGGTTTATTCAAGACTTGTCTAAAAGGGACAGCTCCAAAATGCCAAGCCACAGAGCAAGCCACGTTCCAGAAACAGGAATAAGCGATGGAAGATCACTCCCGACAGCATTCACTTGATATAAGAAAAAAATATGTCTCACATACAGAAAAACAATTATGAATTGAAAAGAAAATTTTAATTATGAAACAAAATTTTCTTTGTTAACCAGTGGATTCTTCTAAGAATGTTTATGCCAAAAATTTCAAATAAGATTTTGGAATGCCAGAAAATGAGCAGGAATGTAAGACCAGTAGAAGTACTTACTAAGAATGTGTTCATCTCTTCTAGTTTGTCCATTTGTTGGTGTATAATTGTTCATAGTAGTTTCTCATATTCCTTTCCATTTGTGTGGTATCTAGTTGTAATGTACCCTCTTTCATTTATAATTTTATTTATTTGAATCCTCTTTTATTTTCTTGATAAGTCTAGCTAAAGGTCTGTGTGTTTTGTTTATCTTTTAAAAAAACTCAAGTTTCAGGGATCTTTTCTATTTTCTTTTTAGTCTCTCATTCATTCGTTTCTGCTCTGATCTTTATTTCTTTCCTCCCACTAACTTTGGTCATAGTTTGTTCTTCTTTTTCTAGTTCCTTGAGTTGTAAAATTAGGTTGTTTATTTGAGATCTTTCTTTTTTCTTCATGTAGGTATTTATCACTAAAAACTTCCCTCTTAGAACTGCTTTAGATGCATTCCATAAGTTTTGGTATATTGTATTTTCATTTTTATTTGTCTCAAGAAATGGTTTTGATTTCTCTTTTGATTTCTTCCTTGACCCACTGGTTGTTCAGTAGCATGCTGTTTAATCTCCACATATTGGTTAATTTTTCAGTTTTCTCCTGGTAAACTAGGAGAAACTAGGAAACTAGGAAAACTTCTAGTTTAATGCAACTGTGGTCGAAAAAGGCATTTGATATGATTTCAATCTTCGTTATTTTTTTCAAAGAAGACAGTCAAACAGGTACATGAAGAAGTCCTCAACATCACTAATCACCGGAAAAATGCAAAACCAGAATGAGATACCATCTCATACCTGTCAAAATGACTATTATCAAAAAGACAAGAAACAACAACTGTTGGTGAGGATGTAGAGAAAAGGAACTCTCCTGCACCATTGGTGGGAATGTAACTTGGTGCAGTCACTATGGAAAACTAAGAGGGTTCCTCAAGACATTAAAAATAAAACTACTATATGATCCAGCAATCCCACTTCTGGGTATATATACAAAGGAAACGAGAACAGGATCTAGGGAGAGATATCTGCACTCTCATGTTCACTGCAGCATTATTCACAATAACCAAGATGTGGAAACAACCTAACTGTTCCTCAGCAGATGAATGAATAAAGATGAGGTGGGGCGGGTGTGTATATATGTGTACATATTATTCAGCCATGAGAAAGACAGACATCTTGCCATTTGTGACAACATGGATAGAACTTGAGGGCACCATGCTAAATGAAATAAGCCTGACACTGAAAGACAAATATTGTACGATCTCATTTACATATGGAATCTAAAAAAACCAACCAAACAAAACCCAAAATTCATAAAACTTGTAGAAACAGAGAAAAAAAGGGTGGTTACCAGGAGCTGGGAGGCGGCAGAGAAGTGAGATGTTGGTCAAAGGTTATAAACTTCTAGTTATAAGATAAATAAGTTCTGGGGAATCTAATGTACAGTATAGTAATTTATGTTAATAATACTGTACTGTATACTTGAAAGTTGCTAAGAGAGTATATCTTAAATATTCTCACCACAAAAAATAAATGGAAATTATGCTACATGATTCAGGTATTAGCTAATGTTACGGTAGTAATTATTTTGCAATATATACGTGTACCAAATCAACATGTTGTACACCTTAAATTTACACAATGTTATATATCATTTATATCGAAATAAAGCTGGAAAAAAGTACTTACTAAGTTTCTTTGCTTCATGCTTTCTCTTCTCTTAATCAGCCTTACCAATTGTTTTGGTTTAAGATTTTCTGCTAGGTTTTCCCTTTGATGCATCTTTCCTGGATGTCTTTGTGAAGAAAACACAAACAAATAGAAATTCGTTGCATGGCTCTGTCACTATTTGAGTGTACACTTGACTTCAGAAGGTCTTTATTTGCACTGAACCTTTAAACATATTGAAGTTCCAATATTTGGGCTTTCAAATCTAATCAAACTTATCTTGGAGTAGAAGGGATTCACACCTCAACACAAACAAGGTTTCTTTCAACCTATCACATGGGTGGACTTTGAGGGCATTATGCTAACTGAAATAAGTTGGAGAAAGACAAATACTGTAGGATATCACTTAAATGTGGAATTTTTAAAAAGTCAAATTCATAGAAACAGAGGCTAGAATGGTGGTTACTAGAGGCAGGGGGTTGGGGGTAATCAGGAGATGTCAGCCAAAGAGTACAAACTTCCAGTTTTAAGATGAATAAGTTCTGTGGGTCTAATTACGTTACGGTGATTTTAGCTAATAAAACTGTTTAATATACTTGAAAGTTGCTAAGAGTAGACCTTAAATGTTCTCACCACAACAAAGAAATGGTAGTTATGTGACATGATGGAGATGTCAGCTAGCCTATGGTAGTGATCATTTTGCAATATATAAATGTATCATATCAACATATTGTATACCTTAAACTTACACAATGTTATATGTCAATTATATCTTAATAAAGCTGGAGAATTTTTTTTAATTGCTGTTGTTTCTTTCCCTTCTTTCTTTTTCTATTAGTGTTAAACATCTTGGCTTTATCTTTTTATTCCAAAGCAAAATTTCCCAAGTGACTAATATAGAATAGTAATCCCAAAAAGTGTTCTTTTTTTTTTTTAAAGAAAATAGATGACCAAATATACCCTCTTGTGGATATTCTCCATTCCCATTTGCTAAATAAATTTTCTGAAGTCCTTCAGCAAAATTAACTTTTTAAATTGTTTCCTCAAGATATCTCACAAGTGAACTCTACCCCAACGTTCTCCTTTATGTTTTTCAAGTAATAGCTACTAAAACCTGTGAAGATAGCAGAACTCATTCTGGAAAATGCTGGTCTTTTATTTGTATTATTTCTTTCCTCCTCTTTCCTTCTTTCCAAGAATTTGCAGTCTTCATTGTGGCTCATAATATGTTACTCCCTTTGCAGCAAAGCACTTTTGCAAGAATCCCCAATGATGCTGAATGTCTGATATTAATAGTGTCTTTTAAGTCTTCATCATAATTGAGTTTTCTGCAAGGTACAAGAAACCCCCCATCATTTACTACCTGGTTCTCTTTGTCCCTTGATTTTCAAGGAACCATTTATCATCTGATTCTCACTCCTTTTATATGTCTCTTTTCCCCCTTGATTCTCTTTGTATCATCTTATAAATACGTCTTCACCAGGAATCCACTGCTAGTTCTACTATTTATTTTGTTTTATTTCCTCTTCTTGTGTGATCTCATTCACTGCATGTGTTCAATTATAAGTGTATACTAATGACTCTCAAATCAGTATCTCCCACCCAGACTCCAGTCCTGAGCCTAAGAATCAAATTTCAGTGGTTCCCAAATACTAGTCCGTAGTTTACAAACCTTGGGTAGGAATTTCGTGTTTCTTTTTTTTTTTTTTTTTTTTTAAGCTCAGCACTCATTAGAGTGCCTTCGTCATTACACATACTTAATACATGTTGGTTAAATCAAAACTTTGAACCAAATTAACTACATGGCTTAATAATACATCTGAAAGTTTGAAGTCTACTTAACTTGCCATTGGTTAAATTACTTAATTTCTTTGTCTGTCAGCTTCATCTGAAAATTGGAGAAGATAGACGAGATAATTGCTATGATTCCTATTAACATTACCTTTCAGTTCCTAAAGTCTCTATTATCTCTTTTAAAATGAAAAAATCTTGTAAAAAAACACTTAAAACAAGAGAAGCCTTAACTAAGCAGTTACGTTATTTCAGTTTGAATGCATTCATTTAATACACTTTTCTGAGTGCCACATATGTGTCAGGCACTGGGCTCGCAATTTTATTAAGATAACTAAGAAATACTAGGTATAAACAGAAAGATAATTCTAAAGAATGTGACTTACATTTCCTTTTTAAGTCTTACATTTTCTTATATATGAGTTAAAAAAATATTCCACCAAATCTTAATAGAAACTAAAATGAGTTTGAAAAGTGGCCTAAAAAACTCATAAATTCATTGTTAAGGGTACCACTAAATAAATATTTATGCTAAAATATTTTCATAATTTTTGAAACTTCTAATAAAGTCGATCCTAGTTGCAAGGACTCAGAAGGCAGTCTTTAAAAAAAAATTGTACTGTGTTAAACATTAAATAACTATTTCATTTTGTGTTTGCTATAAATTTCGAAAATATAAAGGAAAATCAGAGAGAAAATAATATTAGCCTGATATTGATCAGAAGTGCTGGAAGGCAAAATAATGACATCTACTCATTATCAGAGTTAAGAGATGTTATGAATGGGGCATTTGGCACACAGCAGTTCACAAGCCAAAAAAAAAAAAAAAAAATCTGTAAAAGCATTGGATGTCATCCTGCTCACAGTATTTCAGAGCTACATATATGAATCAGAAATCTCAGGAGACTGAGAAATATTTAAATGTAACCCTCCTCACACTGGAATGAAGTACTTTAAAATAAATAGTAGCTAATGTAGACTGACAATTAGTGACAAGGGCACATACTTTTATCCAGATATTCTTACATCTTTAAAACTTGATCTAAATTATCAAGTAAAATTTTACATAAAATACTGAAGAAAAACTGGCATAAGAATAAATGACATAGGGGCCAATTTTTAATAAGTGAAACGATGTACTTTTAGTTTTTGTGCTTGGTGGGATTTACTACATAAAACATGGATGAGTGTTTGTTATCTCCCTTTTAGACCCTCATTGCATTCAGAGTCCAGTCCTTATTCACCTTGGTCTTCCCAACACAGAGTTGAGTAGGTGTCCAGGAGAAGGGGCTCCAGAAGGCTACTGAATTCAGCCAAGCTAAAAGAAAAAAGAAAAGAAATACAAAATACATGCATGATTGATATTATTATATAAAATGTGTGTAAACATGGGAGAAGCCCTTTTAACTGGTCTCAATTAACTAACCTATTGGGTTAGCTAAGAATCCCAATTTTCTTTGCAAAACTTAAAACTTATGTTCATCAACCAAGGACTGCACCAGGATACTAAATTATGGTCTAACACTCTCCCATTTCTGCCACCACCAGATAAGCTGCATGTTTATCAAGAATAATTTGTGCTTTTTCTCAAATGTTTTTTTCCCCCAGGTGTCCTTTTTATTACTTCTTTGTTATTTATATAACCTAATGGAATATGAGCATGAAAAGAGCAGTTCTTTTGAAGTCTATGCTTAATGGTTTCAAAATACTTAAGCAGGTTACAAACAAAGTCTTGAATTATGTATAGAAAAACATAAATTTAAAAAATTAGGCAGAGGAATATAAAATCTATGAGGATTATAGTCTTGGATCATTTTACAAATACATTTACGTTCTCATTTCACTTAAAAAAGACAAACAACATGGAAATAAAAGATAATGCATTATAAATAGTTTATACAAGATAAGTAAATTCATGTTAAGAAACAAAATAAAACAAAAACAAAAAACAAATAACAGTAAATGTAGCCCTGCTTCAAATTATTATAAAGTGAATGACAGTTAAAACAGTACATCTATATCAAACATTTTTAAATGACTCCCCTCTTTAAATTATTTCTGTCATTAATTGACCAGTGAGGCCAGTCATAGTAAATAAAAGACTATTCTGTCCAAACTAAACATAATATATGATACCAGATGTCAATATTTGAAACACTTTCCTAGTACCTCTTCTTACTGGTAAGCCAATTTCTTTCTTTGTGCCCATTCTACCATGAAGGCTTGGCCATGAAGTTTGTTACCTCAGGTAAAAATAGAGCAAGTTCAGCCCAGAATAACACAGTCACTATTCAGCTTCAAGTCTCAATGCTGACTTATTTTTTTTCCTATTAGAAAAAACTTATCTAATACCCTATATGTCAACAACAATATCAGAATCTCAAAATTCCAAGGGATCTTGTACCTAACAAGGTAGAAGGCAGTGTTGGATTAAAAAAATATTAATTAGGTGTGTATTTTAGTTAGTGGTCTCACAGTCATTTATATATAACCTTTAAAAAAACCTTTTCTTGCAAGAGAGGTACCTAGAAAATTAGTTTGCTTTGAAGGTCTGCTTTTTAAATTGCATGGTGATGCCTCTTCACTTGTTAAATACCCTGAAAGTTCTTCCCTCTGAAAAGGATTTGCTAGCTGTTGTTTATAGATAAGGAAAGACAGTGGCTTGATATGTTTAAGAAGAGAGTAGACATGAGATACTGTCAGGTCTGCACAGGATGGGAGAGGGATCTAGAAGGCCTGGTACGCCCCCAGTGGAATTGCTGAGCATTGAGAGCTAAACTTGCTGGGAGGCTAAGACCACCATGGTGAGGGAATAGGTAGCCATGGGATGGATGCCTTGACATGAATAGTCTATGCCAGGACCTGGAAAGCAGGCATTTCTGAGACTCAGAGCATCTGAAGCAAAGAAAATCAAGATGGAGCCAAGTTACTGCGGAAAGGGAACCACTGTACTCTGAACAGACCATGAGTTATACCAGCTTTAAGCTACTTCAGCAGCAGGTAGAGCAAGATGTGAAACCATGGCTCAGAGTCTAGTTAAGATCACTTATGGGTAATCTAGAATTTATTATAAGTCAGGAAGAGAAGAATATGCAGACCATAGGCCCCTTTGTCAAATCTGTGGGCACAGATAGGTATCCCTGTGCACCTCGAGGGGGCCTACATTGGGAAGGAAACGATGGAACACCCTTTGAGATGGGATCAAGAACCTTGATAGTAAGTGTGAACTATGACTTCACTGAGTAGTCACCTCATAATGAACTACATTCCCTTAGGAAGTTTCAGTTTTTTCTGAAGTACACTTATGGAGGAATAAAGCATCATCTTTTATTCTTTCCACATTTGAGTGGGAGGAAATACAGTTTTTACATATATATATGTGTGTATATATATATATATATATATATATATATATACATATATATATACACACACACACATACACACTCAAAGATATATACATACAAATCTAAGAATAGAAAATTAAAGTATCTGGGAGGAAAACCATCTTGATCTCTCTGCAGAGAAAAAAGTATTTGTCGATTGATTCTATGGAAATTGGAATGAATGAAAATGTGTAGTCCTTGTCTTCGTTTTACTTACTAAAATGATTCATGAACAGTTTTGAAAAATAGAAACTCTTTAGTATACACCCTCAAAATGTTTTTAGACAGTCATAAGAATTCATGTCCCAGAGTTAAATTATTCTGATAGATGTAAATATCAATATCAAAGAAGTGCAGAATAAAAAATTCTTATTTTAATACTTCTTAAGTGAAAATGCGATATTGAGGCGGTTAACAGCTGAGGGTAAGATGGGGGAACTCATCTTAGATGAGGTGCGCAGGAAAAGTATCTCCAAGTAAGAAACATGTCAGGCAGGACATAAACATGAGAAGGGACTAATTACAAAAGGAGCTGAGAGATAGAATAAAGAAAAAGAAAAGAGAAAGGAAGACAGAAAGGCTGATAGGAAGGCATGCAGGTTAAAGAAAGGAAAGGAAGGAAAGAAAGGGAAAGAAAGAAAGGGAAAGAAAGAAAGAGAAAGATTCTCCCTCTGAGGGAAAGTGTGAGGCTAGGTGTTGGAAAAGAGATCGGAGCACAGAACTAAAATAAGAACAGAGTAGCTGCAGTGAGATGAGCAAGGTGGAAAGTGACACGAGATGACGGAGCACCGGTCAGCAGCCAGGACATGGTAGTCAAGAGAAGGTCTTGCCGTAACTGCAAAAATGTAAGAGCTGTTCATTTTTGAAATATCAGATGTCTGATAGGGCAAAAAGAAATGAGTTATTTGCCATGATTTAAGAATTCTGTGATCACGCTTGCCTTCTAAAGTACTAAAATCCTTTCTATCACAAACACTTCTCACGAACACTTCTGCACTCTGTCGAGCTTTGATGCCCTTCCTACCATCAATTCCTAATAATGCAAAAATGCCCAGTGTACGAGCACTGTAGAGTGTGTGTGTGTGTGGTTTCAGAAAATAATAGTGTTTTTTTTTTCCAATAGGAATGAGAATGTTTTGAGGTTCAAGAGTCTAGGCACATACAGTTCAACAGATTTACTTTGGGTCACACGCCTGGCCTACCACCTAGATCTACTTTACCATTCTCCTAACTGTGGTCCAGAATAGCCATAGGCCATGAATTCTAACAGCTGTGTTTTCCTCCTGTACTTATAATGACTGCTTCCATATTTCTTCCTCTTCTCTTACAAACTCTGAGTCCACAGTCTAATTCCCCACCCTCCTTGGGGTCAACTAAGAAACCTATTTCATACTCTATTAATGATTCTTTCTTTTTCCAAATATCTTTTCCAAAGCAGAGATTATTAAATAAATTATTTCCCAGAACACTCAGAAATGATTGAATTAATCAGAAAGTTTTAAGTAGAATTCATTTCTGAGGAATATACGAATTTCTGGAAGGGGGCAAATCATGATGAGTTCCTAGACTCTTTTGCAAAATTTGGCAGTTCATAAAATAAATTAGAGGTTTCAACCTGTTTTCTAAGGAAAATAAAACAAAACAAAACACAGTAACTGCAAGCACTATAAACTCTTACAAGTAATAAAGGTTCCAAGGTATTTATTATCTTTATTTTATTACTATTATAAATAACTGTAAAATATAATGCACTATGAAAGTCCTTTGTATTCATTAATTGTATTTATACTTAACCACTGGAGTTCCCTGATATTTAATTGGATTATTTATTTTTCATTTTGTTAGGTCAAATTTCAGTGTCTAAAAGATGAGTGGGGTAGCTGTAACTTCTACTAATGAAGACATTGAGTTTTTGGAGACATTTTCTCTAACCTGTTTTCCTTCAAGTGCTTTGCTTAAACTACTTTTCCAAAGTAAGATAAACTTTTTCAAAGCCTGAATTAGGGTAAGTTGAGACAAACGTATTTCATTTCAGATATGCAATGAAGAATATATTCTTAAAATTGCCAGCAGCAGTAAATGACATACAAACAGAGCAAACAGCACGCTGAGCCCCAGCAAGTCCGCCTGTCCTTTGTGTGCACTGTTTTCATCTTTCCCACAGTCTTTAGGTGTCGCTACAGAGGCTCCTAATAAATTGTTATATAGTCTTAGTATTCCAAAAATTGCAAGGAGGAATCATCGATGACAAGAATTCTATGCAAAAGCTACATAAGAACGAAAGGTTGACACACACTCTCTCTCTCTCTCTCTCTCTCTGTGAGTGTGGTTCCCAACAGGAAGCCAATGTGTACTGCATGCCTAGGCTTGAGTCTAAGCAATTATCTCTTGGCTAGAGTCAGGATGAGCAGAGATTCAAGTGTCATGGCTATACGACACTGAGAAGAAAGTGGCATTTGGTGGCTGAATCAAGCAAAACTCTGATCTTCGATTCATGGTTCTGTCATGTATCCTGGGATGAGCTAAGAAATTAGTGTGTTCCCTTTCATTTGTTGAAAGGAGCAGCTAAGTCTGTGGGTCATTTTCTGTTAGGAACTGGAAAATTCACTACACCAGAAATGGGCAGCCATCCTAAATTTTCTATAAGATTAATTAACTTGGACAATATCATTGGAACTTCTACCTGGGGTGATCCAAAAGTAATGACAATTTGGATCAAAAAGTATAAATCCAAGTGTATTTGAGTTTAGAGGCCTCATAATCACTAATAGAAAAACATCAAAAATATTTTCCTTCAGACTATACTACAAAGCTACAGTAATCAAGACAGTATGGTACTGGCACAAAAACAGGAATATAGATCAATGAAACAGGACAGAAAGCCCAGAGATAAACCCAACCACATATGGTCACCTTATCTTTGATAAAGGAGGCAAGAATATACAATGGAGAAAAGACAGCCTCTTCAATAAGTGCTGCTGGGAAAACTGAACAGATACATGTAAAAGAATGAAATTAGAACACTCCTTAACACCATACACAAAAATAAACTCAAAATGGATTAAAGACCTAAATGTAAGGCCAGACACTATCAAACTCTTAGAGGAAAACATAGGCAGAACACTCCATGACATAAATCACAGCAAGATCCTTTTTGACCCACCTCCTAGAGAAATGGAAATAAAAACAAAAACAACCAAATGGGACCTAATGAAACTTACAAGCTTTTGCACAGCAAAGGAAACCATAAACAAGATGAAAAGACAACCCTCAGAATGGGAGAAAACATTTGCAAATGAAGCAACTGACAAAGGATTAATCTCCAAAATATACAAGCAGCTCATGCAGCTCAACATCAGAAAAACAAACAACCCAATCCAAAAATGGGCAGAAAACCTAAATAGACATTTCTCCAAAGAAGATATACAGATTGCCAACAAACACATGAAAGGATGCTCAACATCACTAATCATTAGAGAAATGCAAATCAAAACTACAATGAGGTATCACCTCACACCTGTCCGAATGGCCATCATCAAAAAATCTACAAACAAGAAATGCTGGAGAGAGTGTGGAGAAAGGGAACCCTCTTGCACTGTTGGTGGGAATGTAAATTGATACAGCCACTATGGAGAAGAGTATGGAGGTTCCTTAAAAAACTAAAAATAGAACTACCATACGACCCAGCAATCCCACTACTGGGCATATACCCTGAGAAAACCATAATTCAAAAAGAGTCATGGGGCTTCGCTGCTGGCGCAGTGGTTGAGAATCTGCCTGCCAATGCAGGGGACACAGGTTCGAGCCCTGGTCTGGGAAGATCCCACATGTTGCGGAGCAACTAGGCCCGTGAGCCACAGCTACTGAGCCTGCGCGTCTGGAGCTTGTGCTCCGCAACAAGAGAGGCCGCAATAGTGAGAGGCCCGCGCACCGCGATGAAGAGTGGCCCCCGCTTGCCGCAACCAGAGAAAGCCCTCGCACAGAAACAAAGACCCAACACAGCCAAAAAATAAATAAATAAATAAATTTAAAAAAAAAAAAAAAAAAAGAGTCATGTACCACAATGTTCATTGCAGCTCTATTTACAATAGCCAGGACATGGAAGCAACCTACTTGTCCATCGACAGATGAATGGATAAAGAATATGTGGCACATATATATAATGGAATATTACTCAGCCATAAAAAGAAATAAAATTGAGTTATTTGTAGCAAGGTGGATGGACCTAGAGACTGTCATACAGAGTGAAGTAAGTCAGAAAGAGAAAAACAAATGCTGTATGCTAACACATATATATGGAATCTAAAAACAAAAACAAAAACAAAAAATGGTTCTGAAGAACCTAGGGGCAGGACAGGAATAAAGACACAGACATAGAGAATGGACTTGAGGACATAGGGAGGGGGAAGGGTAAACTGGGACAAAGTGAGAAAGTGGCATGGACATATATACACTACCAAATGTAAAATAGGTAGCTAGTGGGAAGCAGCCGCATAGCACAGGGAGATCAGCTCGATGCTTTGTGTCCACCTAGAGGGGTGGGATAGGGAGGGTGGGAGGGAGATGCAAGAGGGAGGAGATATGGGGATATATGTATATGTATAGGTGATTCACTTTGTTATACAGTAGAAACTAACACATCAGTGTAAAGCAGTTATACTCCAACAAAGACGTTAAAAAATTTCTTTTTTCTTCTTGCAAGAAAGGTGCCTAGAAGATTCTGTGTTTCTTTCTAATCAGGTTGTAACGCCCCATCGCCTGTTAAATACCCTGAAAATCCTTCCCTCTGAAAATGATTTGCTAGCAGTCATTTACACCTTAGAGTGAATTAAAGTCATCATGTCTTTCCAGCCAAGGGAATACATGCTTGTATTGAGAATGCATTTAAGAATTTGTCTTCTAATGAGGAAACCACAGAGAATGGAAAAGATGAAGTAAAATGTAAAAAGGAAATAGAAAAAAAAAGAAGGAATAGGGTGGGGTGGGAGGGTAAAGGGAACTCAGGATAAGAAAAACAATTATTTTTTTGAGCGTGAAATCAGTGGCGAGTGTGGTGCTATTAACTTTCAAGGTCCAAATGCCCTTTAGTTCCCCAGCCGCAGTCGTTATCTCAGATGAATTCTGAGATGTGTCCTGAGACTTCCACCCTGAATTGTCTTGTTGCCTTGGGATCCTTCACCATTTGCATCAGCAAAATATATGGAATTAGAGACTCAGCTGATAATATCAAGGTAGGTAGGACATCAACTGCCATTTTTGAGCTTCCTACTACTTTTTTGATTCCATTGTGCAAACAGTAACTTTCAGAGAAAAGACTTTTGTGAATCAAGAGTCAAATTCCTGGTATAAACAAGAGACTTAGAATATTGACCTAATCTGCTTTAATCACTAGAACAATAGAACAAGGAGTCCTTTTTAGTTCTAGAAAACATTAGAATTAGTTGCTGGGTTGGAGATCATGCTGATAAATGAACCCACTATCCTCCAGCCCTGTGCCAACCTCAGGCAGGAAGGGGGTGGAAAAATGTGCAAATAAGATTTATCATTTAATCAGCACAAGCTATTATTAATTATAATAACATTTTAGGTTGTCCTTGATTTCAGTCTGCATAAAAACTGCAGTGCTATTAACAGGCAATTATACCAAAAAATGCCACTGATTTTTACTATTATGCATTTAGAAATTATGGATATAATTATAAGGGAAACAATGATATTTATAATATTTTTCATTTGAGAATTCTGAACCACATGATAAATTATTGCTATTGTCCAATGTAAAAC
Source organism: Eschrichtius robustus (assembly GCF_028021215.1). Lineage (NCBI taxonomy): Eukaryota > Metazoa > Chordata > Mammalia > Artiodactyla > Eschrichtiidae > Eschrichtius > Eschrichtius robustus. The sequence continues at coordinate 9,871,914 of NC_090835.1, forward strand.
AATACAACTTAAAAGGATTATAAGTAATTCATCTAAGTCATATTCTCATTTTAGAAACACCTAACTTGAAAAAAAATTCAAAACATTTTCTAAATAATCTTATTTGCCTTCATAACGCACCTGTGAAATTTTTCTCTTCTATTTTACAGAGAAAAGAAATGCTCTCATCTTCATAACCCTTAGATTTGCAAATTTTACTCACTTCTATAATCTGATTTTATCTTCATAACATCCACGCACTAGGTTGAACAGGCGTTAATATTTCCACTTTGTATAGATAAAAACAAGGCTAACTTTGCATGCTCTTCTCAAAGGCACATGAGAAATTGGCAGATTCACATTTAGATTGTGGATCTCCCCATCTCCAAGACCAAAGGGTTTTTTTTGTTTGTTTTGTTTTAATCAAATCACAAAGCACAGAAAGGTTATATGACTTGCTCAAGGCAACTGGCAGAGCAAGAACAAGGAAAACATCTGCAGGTTTCACTTAAGTGTGTGTAACAATCACTGGGTTCTGATGAAAAATACAACTCGCTGAGCCTTATCCCCAGGGATTCCAATTTGATAGTTTTGCTTGGGGCCTAGGAATCTGCTTATTTAACAAGATTCAACTGTTTCTGATGGTGATGGACTACAGACTGCACGCTGACAGACAAATGGCCCTGCCACCAAAGTCACAGTTTATAGTTTATGAATCAGAGAAGCAAATTTGTCGTGGACCCTAGAAAGTTGCCATGGGTGCCCTATACAGTTTACTCCACAGAGGATTTTCCTATTGTAAGACATCAATATCTGTATCTATATCCTTATCTGTATATCAGTATCTATGTCTTACTTTTATATATATCTTACTTATTGTAAAGTATATATGTAATAAGTACAGTAAATATATATTATAAAATATTTTTATATATTATAAATATGTTAATACATTTATTTATAAATATACTTCATTTATATGTAATATATGTGCATATTTATAAATATTTAATACATTTATAATATATTCATATTAAATATATTTGTTGAAAGCAGGTAACGCCTTCTTTTTAGAATACAAGTTAACGTGATCTGAGCATTATGTGCTTTATAAATATTTTGTACTATATATAAATGTTTGCAGTATTTAATTCTTAAACAGCCTTCTAAGGTCTGTGCTAAAATTATCCTCATTTTACAGATGAGGACACCAATGCACAGGAACTTTAAATGACTTGCCCAGGCTTACACAGCTTGATATTGGAGGAGCTTAGATTTAAGCCAAACTGCTTAGCTGTTAGGAGTAAAAGAGTGTTTATATGGACCTAATAAACTGTCAATAAAATGCAAGGAGCTATAGTAAAAGAGGAAAACTCCACAAATCAGAAACATTTCTACTTAAGGTTCACTTTAAATTGAAATGAATAGGGCCTACCCTTTGCCTCTTGGCTTATAGTGAGTTCACTGCACTACTAAATAGCAACAACAACTGATAGAGGTGCACTGCATTTCCAGAATGAGGGTAACAACAGCATTTCTTATTTTTAATTTATCAGAAATTCGAAAAGGCTGAAATCTTAACCTCTTACACAGGGGAAAGAGGTGGGAGAAAAACACCTAATTCATCACTGTAACGAAAGATAGAAAGTTCTCTGGACTTGAAATCAACGCTATGGTTTTGGATACCCTTGTTTGCCAGATTTACGCACTTCAGCAAGACACTTTTATTTCTTTGAGTCTCATACATGGGGGTTTCAAGCACATTTCTACCAGATTTGGGTACTGGTTGAAATAACATATACAAAATTTCTGGTAACAGAGCTCACGTTCAGCAAGTGTTTTTTTTTTTTTTTTTTTAAATCTTTATTGGAGTATAGTTGCTTTACAATGGTGTGTTAGTTTCTGCTGCATCACAAAGTGAATCAGCTATACGGATACATATATCTCTATATCCCCTCCCTCTTGTGTCTCCCTCCCAATCTCCCTATCTCACCCTTTTAGGAGGTCACAAAACACTGAGCTGATCTCCCTGTGCTATGAGGCTGCTTCCCACTAGCTATTTTACATTTGGTACTGTATATATGTCCATGCCACTCTCTCACTTCATCCCAGCTTCCCCTTCCCCCTCCCCATGTCCTCATGTCCATTCTCTACATCTGCATCTTTATTCCTGTCCTGCCCCTGGTTAATCAGAACCATTATTTTTTTTAGATTCCATATATATGTGTTAGCATATGGTATTTCTTTTTCTCTTTCTGACTTACTTCACTCTGTATGACAGACTCTAGGTCCATCCACCTCACTTCAAATAACTCAATTTCGTTTCTTTTTATGGCTGAGTAATATTCCATTGTATATATGTGCCACATCTTCTTTCTCCATTCATCTGTTGATCGACACTTAGGTTTGCTTCCATGTCCTACCTATTGTAAATCGTGCTGCAGTGAACATTTTGGTACATGACTTTTTGAATTGTGGTTTTCTCCAGGTATATGCCCAGTAGTGGGATTGCTGGGTTGTATGGTAGTTCTATCTTTAGTTTTTTAAGGAACCTCCATACTGTTCTCCATAGTGGCTGTATCAATTTACATTCCCACCAACAGTGCAAGAGGGTTCCCTTTTCTCCACACCCTCTCCAGCATTTATTGTTTGTAGACTTTTTGATGATGGCCATTCTGACTGGTATGAGGTGATACCTCATTGTAGTTTTCATTTACATTTCTCTAATGATTAGTGATGTTAAGCATCCTTTCATGGATTTGTTGTCAATCTGTATATCTTCTTTGGAGAAATGTCTATTTAGTTCTTCTGCCCATTTTTGGATTGGGTTCTTTGTTTTTTTGATATTGAGCTGCATGGGCTGCTTGTACATTTTGGAGATTAATCCTTTGGCAGTTGCTTCATTTGCAAATATTTTCTCCCATTCTGAGGGTTGTCTTTTCATCTTGTTTAGGGTTTCCTTTGCTGTGCAAAAGCTTTTAAGTTTCATTAGGTCCCATTTGTCTATTTTTGTTTTTATTTCCCTTGCTCGAGGAGGAGAGTCAAAAAGGATCTTGCTGTGATTTATGTCATAGAGTATTCTGTCTATGTTTTCCTCTAAGAGTTTTATACTATCTGGCCTTACATTTAGGTCTTTAATCCATTTTGAGTTTATTTTTGTGTATGGTGTTAGGAAGTGTTCTCATTTCTTTCTTTTACATGCATCTGTTCAGTTTCCTCAGCAGCACTTACTGAAGAGGCTGTCTTTTCTCCATTGTATATTCTCACCTCCTTTATCAAAGATAAGGTGACCATATGTGTGTGGGTTTATCTCTGGGCTTTCTATCCTGTTCCATTGCTGTATATTTCTGTTTTTGTGCCAGTAGCATACTGTCTTGATTACTGTAGCTTTGTAGTATAGTCTGAAGTCAGGTAACCTGATTCCTCCAGCCCTGTTTTTCTTTCTCAATATTTCTTTGGCTATTTGGGGTCTTTTGTGTTTCCATACAAATTGTGAAATTTCTTTGTTCTAGTTCTGTGAAAAATGCCATTGGTAGTTTGATAGGGATTGTACTGAACCTGTAGATTGCTTTGTGTAGTATAGTCATTTTCAAAATGTTGATTCTTCCAATCCAAGAACATGGTATATCTCTCCATCTGTTGGTATCATCTTTAATTACTTTCATCAGTGTCTTATAGTTTTCTGCATACAGGTCTTTTGTCTCCTTAGGTAGGTTTATTCCTAGGTATTTTATTCTTTTTGCTGCAATGGTAAATGGGAGTATTTCCTTAATTTGTGTTTCAGATTTTTCATCATTAGTGTATAGGAATGCAAGAGATTTCTGTGCATTAATTTTGTATCCTGCTACTTTACCAAATTCATTGAACAGCTCTAGTAGTTATCTGGTAGCTTCTTTAGGATTCTCTATGTATAGTATCATGCCATCTGCAAACAGTGATAGTTTTACTTCTTCTTTTATGATTTGGATTCCTTTTATTTCCTTTTCTTCTCTGATTGCTGTGGCTAAAACTTCCAAAACTATGTTGAATAATCATGGTGACAGTGGGCAACCTTGCCTTATTCCTGATCTCAGTGGAAATGGTTTCAGTTTTTCACCACTGAGAGCGGTGTTGGCTGTGGGTTTGTCATATATGGCCTTTATTATGTTGAGGTTAACTTCCCTCTATGCCTACTTTCTGGAGGGTTTTTATCATAAATGGGTGTTGAATTTTGTTGAAAGCTTTTTCTGCATCTATTGAGATGATCATATGGTTTTTCTCCTTCAGTTTGTTAATATGGTTTATCACATTGATTGATTTGCATATATTGAAGAATCCTTGCATTCCTGGGATAAACCCCACTTGACCATGGTGTATGATCCTTTTACTGTGCTGTTGGATTCTGTTTGCTAGTATTTTGTTGAAGATTTTTGCATCTATGTTCATCAGTGCTATTGGCCTGTAGTTTTCTTTCTTTGTGACATCTTTGTCTGGTTTTGGTATCAGGGTGATGGTGGCCTCGTAGAATGAGTTTGGGAGTGTTCCTCCCTCTGCTATATTTTGGAAGAGTTTGAGAAAGATAGGTGTTAGCTCTTCTCTAAATGTTTGATAGAATTCACCTGTGAAGCCATCTGGTCCTGGGCCTTTGTTTGTTGGAAGATTTTTAATCACAGTTTCAATTTCAGTGCTTGGGATTTGACTGTTTATATTTTCTATTTCTTCCAGGTTCAGTCTCAGAAGGTTGTGCTTTTCTAAGAATTTGTCCACTTCTTCCAGGTTGTCCATTTTATTGACATTTAGTTGCTTGTAGTGATCGCTCATGATCCTTTGTGTCTCTGCAGTGTCAGTTGTTACTTCTTTTTCATTTCTAGATTTGAGTCTTCTCCCTTTTTTTTTTTGATGAGTCTGGCTAATGGTTTATCAATTTTGTTTATCTTCTCAAAGAACCAGCTTTTAGTTTTATTGATCTTTGCTCTCTTTTCCTTCATTTCTTTTTCATTTGTTTCTGATCTGATCTTTATGATTTCTTTCCTTCTGCTAACTTCGTTTTTTTTGTTGTTGCTGTTCTTCTCTCTCTAATTGCTTTAGGTGTAAGATTAGATTGTTTATTTGAAATGTTTCTTGTTTCTTGAGGTAGGATTGTATTGCTATAAACTTCCGTCTTAGAACTGCTTTTGCTGCATCTCATAGGTTTTGGGTCATCATGTTTTCATTCTCATTTGTTTCCAGGTATTTTTTGATTTCCTCTTTGATTTCTTCAGTGATCTCATGGTTATTTAGTAGTGTACTGTTTAGCCTCCATGTGTTTGTATTTTTTACAGTTTCTTTCCCTGTAATTGATATCTAACCTTAGAGCGTTGTGGTCAGAAAAGATACTTGATACGAGTTCAGTTTTCTTAAATTTACCAAGGCTTGATCTGTGACCCAAGATATGATCTATCCTGGAGAATGTTCCATGATCACTTGAGAGGAATGTGTCTTCTGTTGTTTTTGGAGGGAATGTCCTATAAATATCAATTAAGTCCATCTTGTCTAATGTGTCATTTAAACCTTGTGTTTCCTTACTTATTTTTATTTTGGATGATCTGTCCATTGGTGAAAACTGGGTGCTACTGTCGATATCCCGTTTTATGGCTGTTAGCATTTGCCTTATGTATTGAGGTGCCCCTATGTTGGGTGCGTAAACATTTATAATTGTTATATCTTCTTCTTGGATTGATCCCTTGTTCATTCTGTAGTGTCCTTATCTCTTGTAACAGCCTTTATTTTAAAGTTAATTTTATCTGATACGATTATTGCTACTCCAGCTTTCTTTTGATTTCCATTTGCATGGAATATCTTTTTCCATCCCCTCACTTTCAGACTGTATGTGTCCCTAGGTCTTAAGTGGGTCTCTTGTAGAGAGCATATATAGGGGCCTTGTTTTTGTATCCATTCAGCCAGTCTATGTCTTTTGGTGGAAGCATTTAATCTATTTACATTTAAGGTAATTATCGATATGTATGTTCCTATTACCATTTTCTTAATTGTTTTGGGTTTGTTATTGTAGCTGCTTTCCTTCTCTTGTGTTTCCTGCCTAGAGAAGTTCCTTTAGCATTTGTTGTAAAGCTGGTTTGGTGGTGCTGAATTCTCTTAGCTTTTGCTTGTCTGTAAAGGTTTTCATTTCTCCGTTGAATCTGAATGACATCCTTGCTGGGTAGAGTAATCTTGGTTATGTTTTTCCCTTTCATCACTTTAAATATGTCCTGCCACTCCCTTCTGGCTTGCAGAGTTTCTGCTGAAAGGTCAGCTGTTAACCTCATGGGGATTCCCTTGTATGTTATTTGTTGGTTTTCCCTTGCTGCTTTTATTATTTTTCCTTTGTATTTAATTTTTGATAGTTTGATTAATATGTGTTTTGGCATGTTTCTCCTTGGATTTATCCCGTATGGGACTCTCTGCACTTCCTGGACTTGACTGACTATTTCCTTTCCCATGTTAGGGAAGTTTTCCAGTATAATCTCTTCAAATATTTTCTCAGTCCCTTTCTTTTTCTTTTCTTCTTTTGGGACCGCTATAATTCTACTGCTGGTGTGTTTAACGTTGTCCCAGAGGTCTCTGAGACCGTCCTCAATTCTTTTCATTCTTTTTTCTTTATTCTGCTCTGCCTTAGTTATTTCCACTATTTTATCTTCCAGATCACTTATCTGTTCTTCTGCCTCAGGTATTCTGCTATTGATTCCTTCCAGAGAATTTTTAATTTCATTTATTGTGTTGTTCATCATTGTTTGTTAGCTCTTTAGTTCTTCTAGGTCCTTGTTAAACATTTCTTGTATTTTCTCCATTCTATTTCCAAGCTTTTGGCTCATCTTTACTATCATTATTCTGAATTCTTTTTCAGGTAGACTGCCTATTTCCTCTTCATTTGTTTGGTCTGGTGGGTTTTTACCTTGCTCCTTCATCTGCTGTGTATTTCTCTGTATTCTCATTTTGCTTAACTTACTGTGTCTTGGGTCTCCTTTTCACATGCTGCAGGTTCATAGTTCCCATTGTTTTTGGTGTCTGCCCCCAGTGGCTAAGGTAGGTTCAGTGGGTTGTGTAGGATTCCTGGTGGATGCGACTGGTGCCTGTGTTCTGGTGGATGAGGCTGCATCTTGTCTTTCTGGTGGGCAGGACCGCATCCTGTGGTGTGTTTTGGGGTGTCTGTGACCTTATTATGATTTTAGGCAGCCTCTCTGCTAATGGGTGGGGTTGTGTTCCTGTCTTGCTAGTTGTTTGGCACGGGGTGTCCAGCACTGGAGCTTGCTGGTCGTTGAGTGGAGCTGGGTCTTAGCGTGGTGACGGAGACCTCAGATCTCTGGGAGAGCTCTGCCAATTTATATTATGAGGCGCCGGGAGGTCTCTGGTGGACCAATATCCTGAACTCAGCTCTCCCACCTCAGAAGTTCAGGCCTGATACCCGGCCGGAGCACCAAGACCCTTTCAACCACACAGAGTTCTGAAGGCTGGAAGTCCAAGATCCAGGAGTCAGCTGATTCCGTTCCTGTTGAGCTCTCTTCCTGGCTTGTAGAACGTCGCCTTTTTGCTCTGTCCTCAGTGGGGCACCCTGTCTCAGCGGCTCCGGAGATGACTCCTAGGAACTTCCCAAGGACCTGGACTCTGCAGGCTCTGGCATGCAAGGGGGTGGGGGGATCGAAGTGGGAAAGAGGGGAGTTGGGTGTCAGGAGAACCCAGGGCAGCACACGCTAAGCTCGGCCAGAAAGGTGTTCATCCCCCAGCAGCCCCGTCGGTTTGGGTCGTCCTTCCCTTCAACTCCCTATTGACACTGTCAAAGCCCAGAAGGCAGCTAGGCATCCTTTAGGGCTCTCCCCCTAACTCACTTTGCTGTGTTTAAACTCCCTTTTCTGGATTCACAGGAGTTTGCGAGTGGAAATCCAAGCCTGCCATCTCGTTGCTTCTCCCGTCCCTAAAACAGGTGTCAGAGCTCAGGCCCCAGCTGACCAAAATTGAGCAAGTGTTTCCTAATGGTGATTTCCACCCTAGGATTCCATTGACTAAGAAATTACCTTTTAGGAGTAGAGAAAATTACTTTGGAGGTAGAAGATAATGTTCCAAGGTAGACCTTTTCCCAGAAGCAGATTTTTGTCAGAAAGAAAGAGATTTGGAATCCATTGCTTATGAAATAAAGTTGGTGTTTACTTTTTATTTTCTCTGAAAATTTGTATGACTCTTTTATTTTGATTTTTTTTCAAGAATTTCTTAGGTTGTAGGGACTGTATGCAGCTCTATTTCTGCTACCAGCTATAGCACTTCCAACCTGATGATTATCACACCACTTCATTCTCACTCTTAACATGTGAGATAATTATTATTATCCCAATTTCCATAATTTAAAAAACTGAGATTCAGAAAAGCAAAGAGACTTTCTGCCATGAAATTTAAGTCCTTTCCACTATCCCATATACCCAGGATTCTGAAGCCCACGCCACAGAAACCTTTTCTGGTTAAGTAAGTGGAGCACGATTTATTAAGAGGCTGTTAGGTGTCTTCCAGGACTTCTAGGATGTTGGCAATCCAGCCCAGTGATTATAACACCAGGCATGATATCTAAAGTCAGGCTGCCCTCCCCCTGGCTGAAAAGTAAGTTGGGAAAGCTAGCGTTTGGATATTTTAGCTGCAATAGTGAAGGGCAGGCTCTGCCTCATAAGGTAGGTGGTATCCCGAAGTCTAGGAAGGAGGTATAGATATTGAATGTCTAAAAAGAATGGTAAGACGCACCATATATCCTGTTTGAAATGAAGAGTATTTACAAAGATGAGACAAATTAATGCTAGATGTTTACATTAATAAACTCTCCTACATTTAAGTATTAAAAGTCAATTATATACAATAACTATATGTATGTGTGTGCTTATTCCTGTGTATATATGTATATGTGTACATATGTATAAAATATCAATGTCCAGTCATTTCCCAGTTACTGGTTAAATATGTATAGATTATGAGAAAGCAAAAAAATTTTGGCATTTGAAGAACTTAGGTTTGAGAACTGACACCTCTGCTTGCTCTGTGGTCTTGTTCAGGTTACTAGATCTCTTTGAGACTCAGTTTCCATCTGTAAAATGGGGATGTAAATGCATACATCAAAGATAGGTATAAGGATAAAATTACAATGCCCCAATACTTAGTACATAAAGTGTTCAACATTTGGAAGCTTAAAAGAATAAAGCCAAACAGGACAATGAATTTTTGTTTTCAGCCAACAAATGTATAATAAATACAATAATTAAAGTACCATCGCATTCAAAATGCTTTGTGAGAGATAGGAAAGATTAGGGAAGGCTCTACTGAAAAAAGAAAATTGATATTTGAGCTCAACCTTGGAAAGATGATTGAAAAAATTGTTAACAGATTTTGAAATAATCAAAAAGAAGCCATGATTGCATGTCCCAAACCTGGAAAGACTTATGAAGACTTGGAATATTGTCCTCTCTCTGTGTGCTTTTTAGGTCCCTCAAACATGTAATAAGACTTGAGACATTATAACTTCTAGGTCCATTCCAACTCTGACCTCCTATTATTCGTATTTAGTCTTAGGCTTTAGTTCATCTACCTTTGACACCTTGAATCTGTATAATTTTACTCTCAGGCCAGAAACAAGTATCCAATGCCGAAAGTGGCCATTTGGGTTTTATTTTTATAACGCTAAACTTCCTTCTATCAATTGCATAGCTCCAAGAAAGCTGCCTTTTCTTAGCATCATAAACATTTCTTCCTCCTCCCAGTACCACCTCTGGTAATGCTCTGTGACCAACACTCAGTAAATACTTACTAAGAATGACATGAATGCTTTTTAGTCAAACAAACCATGAATTTGAGATTCATTGTTAAATACATAGTTCATCTTGTGGAAAATGTCTGGCACTTGTTGTCACTCAATAAATAATGGTTGAGTAAATGAATGAATATGTTAATTTAGGTGTGTATGTTGGGGAGGAGAGAGATGGGAGGGTAAAGAAAACTGCAACCAGCTACACTGACTGCAAAGGCTGCAGAGAAAGGAAAAAGAAAAGGACTCTGTGTAGACGTGAGGTAAATAGAGAAAGGAAACTGAAAGAAAATTTGGATAACTTCATAAAGTCTAGCCATATGGTGTCTGATATAGATTGTCTTTCATGGGTCTTCATGAGATAGTCAGTAAAAATATCAATTCCTCTTTAATATAATGTAGAGTTGGGTGTTCCTAAGATATGTCAAAATGCTGAGGTTTGCTTCTCCGAAGGTGGAGAGAGCAGAGGTTGTCACATTTTGGTTATGGATTCTAACAGCGCTATTTGCTTCAGGCAATCCCACCGAAACCAAGTTCACTTGCCTTTTATATCAGCTTTTTTGATTTTTAATGCTCTTCAACTGGGAAATAAGAAGTATTAAATTAACCTCCCTCCCCACACCCACCTCTCCCATTCCACACACACAAATCTCAGCACACCATAATACTAAACCAATGCATCCCTAGAGGGTCCAGGCTGGTCAGATACCACAATCAGAGTTTTCACCTAAAATCTTCTGAATGTCAAAGAAACTTTAAATAAAATGAGGTGGAGGTGGAAGAGAATCATCTGAAGGGAGTGTTTGCTTTGAGATTTGCACTTATATTTTAAGCTTTTGTGCGTGTCTCAACAAAATATTATAACTATTTGACTTGGAATCTGAATGTTTTGCTGAAGAAGGGATGAGTAGTTTACACACTTTGAAAATAAATGTATACTGAAAAGAGAATTGTAATAAATATTAAAGAGTACTACATTTAAGCATGTGTGAATCAGCAGCTTAAAGACAAAATGTAAATATGATAACTACAATAAATTCAAATCAAGTCCACCTGTATAGTTGCTAGCTGATGGTCAATGTGGTTAAGCATTCTGAACTGTTTAAAAACATGTAGGGACTTCCCTGGTGGTGCAGTGGTTGGGAGTCCGCCTGCCAGCGCAGGGAGTATGGGTTCGAGCCCTAGTTCGGGAAGATCCCACATGCTGCGGAGCAGCTAAGCACATGCGCCACAACTACTGAGACTGCGATCTAGAGCCTGCAAGCCACAACTGCTGAGCCCGCGTGCCACAACTACTGAAGCCCGCGTGCCTAAAGCCTGTGCTCTGCAACAAGAGAAGCCACCACAATGAGAAGCCTACGCACCGCAAAAAAGAGTAGCCCTCGCTCGCCGCAACTAGAGAAAGCCCATGCACAGCAAAGAAGACCCAACACAGCCAAAAATAAACAAATATATAAACAAATTTATAAAAACGTCTAAAATAGGATGGATGACAGTTATTTAAGAGCCAAGATAAGGATAATAAGTTTTTAATATCAGATTTATTGGATAATCTCTGAGAGCTTCACTCCATTTCACAAATGGACAGGCAAATTTCTGCATGCAAGGTATACATTTCGAGAAAGAGAATCTTTTGGGTGATAGTGTTAGCTTTGTTACATTTATGCGAATTCAAATAAAATGATTTATTTGAAAAATATATTTTAGTTCAACCTTTCCAGTTATTCAGATTTGCCCTGTATTCTTCATAATTAGCTCAAGTTAGTGATAACCTACTATTCCTTTTATTTACTCATTCATCAAATATTTATCTGCGTGCTACTGCTGAGGCATATTGCTTAGCACCAATACAACACAAACAAATAGAACAGAACTCTCTCGCCTCTTAAACTCACTAGATATCAGGGTAGATGGACATGTAAAAAACAAACAAACAAATGAAAAACTGACAAATATTTATCTTATACCGTCTATGTGCCAGATACATAACAACCCAGGTCCATCCATTTTGTCAAAAATGGCAAGATCTAATTCTTTTTTATGGCTGAGTAATATTCCATTATATATATATATATATGTATATATAAACATATATGTATCCATTCCAACAAATGAACAAATACAACAGAACAGAAACAGAAATACAGATACAGAGAAATACTGGTTACCACAGGGGAGAGGGGTAGGTAGTGGCAAAAGACATGAAGGGGATTAAGAGATACAAACTAGCAGTTATAAAATAAATAAGTCTCATGGATGTAATGTACAGCACAAGGAATATAGTCAGTATTTTATAATAACTTTGTATAGTGTATAATCTATAAAAATATCAAATCACTATATTGTACACCTGAAATTCAAATAATATTATAAGCCAATTATGCTTTAATTAAAAAATTTGCACTTGAAGTTGGGCCTGCAGGTGACTTGCTTAGGCCTATAATATGTGAGCAGGAACCTTTATGAGTTGGCACACAATTCATTATTTTTCCTTGCACCTGATAAGGTGATAAATGATATTCCAAGTAGTGGAGGGTTCACCAACCTGTATCCCTGAGTGAAGACAATGAGAAGCAGAGACCCCTGATGATCCAAGATGGATTATGGCCCAAGTAAGATCTTTGTTGTTTTGAGCCACTGAGATTTGAGGAGTTTTGTTAACACAACATAACTGTACCCATCCTAACTGATATGGGGACTGTATTAGCAAAATGACTGCATTGCCAATAGGTCTGTTCTTGTCTTCATTCTTCTTCCTATATAAAGCTCACAATGTTTACTCTCACAAATTTATGGCTATTACCAAAAAGGGAGAGAGATATTTGATCTTATTCTATATACAGTCTGCTAGGGGCTTATTAAGATTTTCAAACTGAAAACTGAATGTTCTTTTATCCTTCACTCTTATACTAAATTTGGTTGATTTGGGTAAATTTTGTGAGCAGTATCATTTAAACATACTTACTCAAAGGATGTAACATGGATTGAAAAACTCAGCAGAGATTAATTGTAGATGCTGGACCTAGCATTCCTGTTTTGATTCCCTTTTCCTGCCATGAAGACTGCATTACCTCTTCATAATACTTTTCAGCCCAATTAGAGATCCTTCTAAATGTAATAATCCCAAGGTCCTTGAGTGTTAGAGTTATCAAGTCATTATTATCTTCCAGAAGTTTCTTCAGCCACGTGAAAATGCCAAGCCTGTATCAGGCTGACTTATTCAGAACCTGTCTGTTCATATACCACCCACCCCTAACATGTGGAACTCCAACACCAAGCTGGAGGCTCTCACACATCAAATCCTGGTTAACAAAATCCAACCCACAACATAACACCTGCCAGTGATAATATTATGACTGTAACACGTTGTTCAAGTGCTGACCACAGCACAAAGAGAAGATTTTAGTTTGTGATATTTTTATGACTTACTTTGAAGCCAAGGAGGAGGAGCAAAAAAGAACCATTGATGGTCACAAATTGCTAGTAACTAGCCTTTTGATTTGCTTCCAGCCTTCAGACCTGAGACACAATGCGCTAACCTGAACAGAAAGAAATAATGATCCCATTCATCAGTCCTAAGTAATAATTCATAAACTCTGAACTATGTTACTGATTGTGTGTCTTTTTATGCCAGCTTTATTTCTGCTGGTAAATAACAATCCATTTAATTACAGAAATAAATCTGCTCTGCCATCACCATGAACTTGAAAGTGATAAAAAAGTTTAATAAAATAAAACAAGCCCCAGAAATAGAGAACTCAATTAGATGCCATTCTTTGGCCTCAATACTGTTTTATTTTAGTTCTTCAAAGACCTCCTGACCCCCCTGAACATGGCTGCCCAGTGAAGATAATTGCTAGTCCTTCATATTAGTAGTTACCTTTCTGAGTTGTCTTTGTTATAACTAGTTTCTTATTAGTCCCAGGGTCTTTGTCAGGCAAGCTGAACTCTTGTCTGTATTGTATATTCTTTTTCTCTTGCCATTTTTTTCCTCTTTTTTTGCTGTGATCTTCCTGTCCTAGAAAAGGTAATTTCACACACACTGAATTACTGCAATTTAGGTCAGAGAGACCAGGCACCATGAAAATAAGATCTTTATTTAGAAAAAAAAAATGTTTCTGATCTATTTCTCCTGTAAAACTTGTGAGAGTCTCACCTTCTCTCCTGTTACAGATGTTGTGAAAAAGACACTTTTAAAGCACCCTTTTAAAAACTCCTGAGAGGTACAAATATGCTAGTGTCTTTTCGTAATCTGTTCAGGGTAAGACCACATCTTAGGAAACAAAGGTTTCTGATTTGGATCCTTCTTTTGATGTCATTGGTAAACGCTCTGTGAGTTGGTTCAAAACAGATCTGATCTTTTACCTTTTTATGCTAAAGTCCATGGGGGGTTTAGTATACTATAACTATTTTGGTTTTTGAAGTTTGTGAAAGCTTAGGGGATTATTTTGAAGGGTTAAATTTTATTTTGCATTTGCTAATAAATATCCATTTATTATCTGTGGGAGGGTATGCATATATCCTTATACACTGTGCTGGCATTCTTCCAAGAGCTTTGCAAATATTATATCGTTTTAACAAACACAGCAATCTTATTTTATAAATGAAGAAACTAAGACTTTGAGAGTTCAAGCAACTTGACCAAGATTACATAGCTCAAAAGTGCTGTCAGCACTAAATCCTCAAGGTTGGAGAGCAGAAAGTTCTAACTCCATTACTCCTTGTTTTGTCCACCTCTACCACCCCCTGCCACCAAATGACTACACAGAGGGACTGAGTCCAAGTCCACAAACACTGCTGAAGGCCTTTAATGGACAAACTGCAAGACCAGATGCTGTAGGGCATGCACAGAGGGATTAAAAAGAAATCCACCGTAGTCAAAAGTCTCTAAAGAGAGAAAAATTAAGTGGACAGAAAAAGCCATTTTCCTTCTTTTTGACTGACAACCTGGTCCAGCCAATGTTTACTCTTTACCCTGGAGGGATATGCCACTAACTGAAAGATGAGGTGGTTTGCCAGATTTTATTTATTGTTTTGCAAGATTTTAGTCATATCTTTCCACCAGGTGCCTCAAGACTCTAGCAAGGACTTTACAGCACGCTAGTCACCTTAAGATATCTAGAGGAGTAACATCTCTACGGCATATGTAAAAATCAGATGTAAAGAAGAAAGTAGATCCTGAATTAAACGCATGTGACTCTGTTGCCTGAGAGAAGGCAGTGCTGATGATTTCACATATATCTGAATGTAAATTGAGACTCTAAAATCTATGCCTGGGACCAATCCTGATGCTGCTCTGATTAAGGTTAAATGAGAAATCTCTTTCCCAAAATGGCATCTTTTAACCTTTAATAAAAATTAACTGAAGTGCCTACTATATGTCATGTCCTATACTAAGTACCAGGGATTCAGAGGGAAACACAAATTACCCATAGTCTTTCCATCAAGGGTATCCCCTGTCTGAGGGAGGCAGACGTTAAGCATGTTAATGCACAAATAAAAATCTAATTACAGGAGACAATTAGGACTATACTGAAAGGTGTTGGTGGGAAGTGAGCTAGTGAGAATAAAGAAGTGAAAGTACTTTAGCTCGGTGCGGCAGTGTCTCATTGTGTAGCCAAAGCCCCACCTGAATTTTTTCTCCCTCTTATATGATCACCTTAACAAACTACGCAGTGACGTTTGGCGTGTTTTGAAGACATAGCTGGTGTCTTTGTATGCAATGTTTTTAATCTGCCGTACGGGTTTGCCATATCTGTAAACTCCACTACTAGGTCAAAGGTTCCCGACCAGCCTGCTTCAGATACCTTAATCCGAGTGTCTAAAGAGCGAATGAAAATATTTACTTTTTAATTTTGATATATTTATATACAGCAAAACCAAATTAATGTTCTGCTTAGCAAGAAACATCAATTCAAGCATAATTTAAAGTTTATGAGAACTTTTAAATAATGTCTTTGACTACTCAGCTTTTGAAGTCAGCACAAATTATATCTTAAAACTCTCATAGCAAATCTAAACTTAATTAAAAGAATATTCTAAGTATTTTTTAAAGCCAGTGATAACATTATGATGTCCAAACCCTATACCATTAATATGTAAATAACTGTAAATGTAGTCACATACTTAAAGTATGTTTTCTGTCAAACCCGTTCAGCTGCAACATGTATTTATTGTAGTACAGTGAAATAAGAAAAAAAACGTAATTATTGGTCATTCCCACCACGACAGCAGGAACCAGAGATGTGGGAATAATACTGCTCTCTTGTTAATTCATAACACTCAGAAGCCTGATAGCTAAATCCCTATGTGTCTCTTTTCCTATAATAAAATTTTAGAAAAGGATGATAAAAAGGGAATAAAAAGGGAATACAGTTTTCCCTTAACTTCAATCAAAGTTGGGTAAATGTCAACATTCTGGAAGAATCCAAGAAACACTTGACAATGGCAAAATGACCAAGAGTGACATAATCAACAAAATTCTATTTTTTTTTTTCTGTTCTGAAGTTTGAGGAGTTGCACTTACTAACAAGATTACACACTCTTTCGTTTTCATTAAAAAATAAAAATAATCATGGATGATACAGAGGAGAAACTTACAATCTGTACCTTATCCTAAGTTACACAGTTCAAGTTGCAACTGTCAGCTCCAAATATATTTTATAATAAGGGCACAGAGTTAGAATCTTGATGGACGATAATATATCCGGTTACTATGGACAAAGAATAAGACATTTCCACTATGACTTCTGGAAACAACCATTATATTGGTGGTCTTCCCTATTCCCCAAGATTAATCAAAAATTACTGTCTTATGTTTGCTTTACACAGGCAGACAAAATCTTTTAAATTCATGATTCAATGTTCAACATTCTAGTTGATTATTTTAATCACATCACACACAGAAGTACTTCAGTCATCCAATATTTCCCAGGAGGCACAGCCTCAAGTGCTATCTCTAATCTTTTTAGAGCACCCTCTTCTGCTGCCGTTCATTAATTAAACATAGTTTTGCTGATGATTCTTTTGGCTGCTGTTCCCCTAGAAGCTGCCCGATCTCTTGTCATCATATTGTTTCCTTCATTGCAACCATGCTGGTACATCATCAATTATTTTCCTCCTTCAGAACTATTTTCCTCTCTTGTAATATTCTTTGACGACTTGATAAATCTTTACAACCAAATTCCACCTCATTTATTCAAATTACTTTTCTTCAAAGGCACTACCGCTCTGTCTTTGTAATCATTTCCTCATTCCCCAAAGGAGTTTAAGACTCCAACATCAACTGTAGACATACAAAAGTAAGTGCCCAGATTAAAGAGCAAAATTTCAAGCCAGGAGCCAAGTTTGATACTAATATCCGTGTCATTCAGAAAGGGTCAGGAACTAGGGTAATAATACTAATTTATTCATTTATTCTCATTCACTCAATGTATTCAGTGTTATAATTCATTCAGAGCTATATTTATTAAGTACCAGTGTTGTGTCAGCACCATTCTGGACACTCTGGTGGGCAAAACGGAAAAGGCATTTTTGGCAGATTGTGTTTCTCAACAGAGTCATACCCACATGTACCTCTCATCATGTAACTTTGACATTTCCACTATAGAGGGATGAGGGCCTATGTTCTTTCCCCCTGAATGTGCATGCACTTGCAACTATGGCAGAAGTAACGTTATTTGACTCCTGAAGCTAGATTTACAAAGCCACACAGTCTCTGCCTGGTACTTCTGTGACACTCACGAGTGGCAATAAGTTACTATGTAAGTAGTCTGACTGCTCTGAGGTGGCAGCCATGCTGTAAGGAAACCCAAATAAGCAGCCAGCAAGAAATGAGGACCCCAGTTTTGGTTGAGTTCACTACCAAAAGCCATCACCATGAGTGTGGCTTGCCAGCCACATGAGTGAGCCATCTAGAAAGTGGACCCCAGCCTCAAGTCAAGCATGGAGCAGAACAAGTCATCCCCACAGAGCCCTGCCCGAAATGCAAATTCCGTAACTACTGTTGTTTTAGTCACTAAAACAGTCACTGAGTTTTGGAGTGGTTTGTTACTCAGCAATAGATAACCGCTACATCCCAGACCTCAGAATACTTACAGCCTACAGTGGAAGATACAAAATGTTACCAACTTACATCTATATGACATACTGTGATATACACCCTGTTGTCATATAGTTCACTGTGTTTGGGTCAGTGGCGTAAGAACAAACACCCTGGGGCTTCCCTGGTGGCGCAGTGGTTGAGAATCTGCCTGCCAATGCAGGGGACACGGGATCAAGCCCTGGTTTGGGAAGATCCCACATGCCGCGGAGCAACTAGGCCCATGAGCCACAACTACTGAGCCTGCGCGTCTGGAGCCTGTGCTCCGCAACAAGAGAGGACGCGATGGTGAGAGGCCCGCGCACCGCGATGAAGAGTGACCCCCGCTTGCCACAACTGGAGAAAGCCCTTGCACAGAAACGAAGACCCAACACAACCAAAAATAAATAAATAAATAAGCCTACACCTTTAAAAAAAATAAAATAAATAAAATAACAATGCTGTAAAAAAAAGGAAAATTAAAAAAAAAAAATAAAGAACAATCACCCTAGGAAGACCCACTTCCAACTGAAACTTCACCCTTGTATGAAAGAGAAAGAGCTGTTTCTTCCTCATAAACTTCACTGCCATTTACTGGAACACATGGCATATAAACCTAGGATCATCATGAGCATGAGAGTTATGTTTGCAATTCAGTTACGGCTCCAGCCAAAACCTTGGCATTCAGAAAGCTCCACAAAGTCAAAGATAAAGTCCAGGAAACCAGAAAATAATTTAACCCCTTTTGCCAGAACACTCTTCCTAAACCTTAATATAATCATGGACTATTAATCCCACTGCTGGGAAGCTTTCTTTTTAACTACCACACCTGGAATCTACTATTAATGATGATGCTACTACTCTATTGCACCTACTACTGATAATAATACATTTATTGATCGGTTACTACTACTAAATATTCTACTAAGCATTGAGTATATATTTTCTCACTTAATCATCAAGTAACCCTATAAGATAAATGCTAATGTTATCAACATTTCATGGAAAAGGAAACTGAAGCATAGTAAAGTGAACTCAGTTGCCCAAGGCCACCCAACATGTGAGCAGTGGTATTGTGTTTGAACTCAGATAGCTTCAACCCACAGCCTGTACTCTTAACCACTGTGTACACTGTCCTGTTTTGTACTATGGCAATGCCTTTCTCAGTTTACTTATCTTAACTGCCCAATTGATAGCAAGTTCCTGAGGGCAAGAATCAAGTCTTAGTCACTATTTTATCTGTGTAACCAATAATGAAGTGCCTGGTACAAGTATGTTTGGTGCTATGTAAATAGACATTACATAAACGCATGATGGGATGAATTGTATAAGTCACTTCTCCTTCCTGGTAATATCCTTAACAGGAAGGTGAGGTGATTACAGTAGGTAGTCAGAAGTATCCATTTCAGCTCTGAAATTCAATTATTCTCTGACTTGTACTACCTTTTTTAAAAAAAAAAAAAAAAACCCTTTCACCCTTAACATTTTTTGAAATTTATTTTATTTATTTATTTTTGGCTGCATTGGGTCTTCGTTGCTGTGGGCAGGCTTTCCCTAGTTGGGGCAAGTGGGAGCTACTCTGCCTTGCAGTGTGTGGGCTGCTCATTGCAGTGGCTTCTCTTGTTGAGGAGCATGGGCTCTAGGTATGCGGGCTTCAGTAGTTGTGGCACGCAGGCTTCAGGAGTTGTGGCACATGGGCTCAGTAGTTGTGGCTCGCGGGCTCTAGAGCGCAGGCTCAGTAGTTGTGGTGCACCAGCTTAGTTGCTCCGTGGCATGTGGGATCTTCCCGGACCAGGAATCGAACCCGTGTCCCCTGCATTGGTAGGCGGATTCTTAACCACTGCACCACCAGGGAAGTCCTGACCTGTACTACCTTTAAGTGAGGCAGGAACTGAGAATTTTCATTGCCTTACCCCTAGACTGGAAAATGATATGTTTCATAGGGTTGTACTGAGACTGGCTTCTCCTCTTAGCATTGGGATTTCCTGTGCTACTTTAATGAAAGAGTTCATTCTCTACAGATCCTTGAGAGTCACTCAGTTGAAAGAGTCAGTCACACCTTTGTTCCTAGAGACTGGGGGAGAAATAGAAAAATCCTCAAGGCCCACAGGGCTTGAAAGTTCTTAGGGGAGACAGAGGTCAACGTTGGGATGCCATTATCACTCTTTGGGTCTCTTTGGTCCTCAGGAACGACGCATCCAACGCCTCCTCATCACAAGGTAAGAGAAATGAGAAGCTGAAGCTCCTTTTGCAAGGTGGCAAAATGAACTCCACATTTTATAGCCTAGTTCTTGGAATTTGATATATAACTGCTGTGGAATGCTGAGTCGGCTTTAGGAGGGAGATGATCTAGCTCTGTTACCTAGTTTAATTTTGCTTTTTTATTTTTTTTTAATTGGGGGAAGAGGAGGGAGGTATTAAGTTCATTGCCAAGCAAAATTACTCAGCACAACCCTCCCTATTCAAGCTCTCACAAATGAGAGGCATGGATCTCTGCCCCAGATTCTCTGCTCAACTTAGGTGTCATAGTCATCACATCAAAGTCTTTATTTTTTCCTCTCAGAAATGCTTGTATTTTTCCCCTCTGACATCTACTGACTACTCTCTCATATAATTTACCTAGACTTCCTGGGTTGTAATGTTTTACTATTTCCCTAGCAATGACTTTAGAAAAGCATTTTGTTGTCTATAGGACACAGTTCATGCCCTCCTTTTCTTACTTTATATTCTTGCCAAGTTGTCTGTAAAATGAGTCATTTCCCTTACTCACTAACATGGCAAAATGAAAGTTGCCATCTTTGGCAGGGAAGGAAAATAGTCTAAATGAGTAGAAACCATGTTTGACTAAAGGGTTAATATATGGCAGTTTGACACTACAGATATTTAAACATTTTCCCTGTGTGTAACCACAAGTATTATATTACATTCCTATTGGATCTGCCTACAGGAGAACTTGGCTCTCTTTTCTTCATGTGTTAAATATACATTTACTTTATAGCGAACAGTTTGGTCAACTCCTGGAATTTATATCTCTGCTATGAGCCTCACTGCTCTGTGATTTCCTGGGGACCACTCCTAGACTCATCTTACTACTCATCCTAGTGGACCCTTGTAAATATTGACCCTTGGTATCTGTCATTACAGTGATGATTGACACAAGCACTTTTGCAGAGCCCGCCAAGATGACTCATTCTCCCAGGGTTACCCAATTGCCTTGCTCACATTGGATGTCGGCCAATTTCCTCCAAATCAATCTGGGAGAGTACCAAACTTCTATTTTTTGTCCCTCCTTTGTTCTTTGACAACAGCATCTAATGACCACACTCTCCCTCCTCTGTTTCCACGGCTAGTAACCCTGAGGTCACTTTGACTCAGATTCTTTCTTTGAGATGAACATTAGTCAGACTGTTAGGAATTCATGTATGTATAGCTTGGCAAAGAGATATATAGAAAATTGGAATGACAGTCACGCACCATCCTGGGCTTTTGGTTTCCCTTGTTGCTTTCAGTCTGCCTCACTGTGTGGAAACACTGAGCTCCCTGCTTCTTTCTAACCTTCAATGGTTTGGTATCTTTGATTGCTTAGTCTCCTTATAGGATCTGAATCCACAAATCTCCTCATTTACACCTGTCATGAAGAATTACAGCATTTTTGAAACATGCAAATAGTCTCTTTACTGCTTGGTCTCCTTCCAAATCTCTACCTTCCTTTCTTCCATCTATGCATTAGACATTTATTGAGCACCTATTATGAACTGGTATTGTTCCACATACTGTAGCTAACTTGTTCAACAAAAGAAATGAGATTCCTGGTGCTTATATTTCTGGAAGGCAGGGAAAGGAGGGACCAGAAAAAAAGAATAAACTATAAACAAGATAACTATTGAAGAGATGAATTATCTAACAGCAATTATAAGGGGTAAATGTAATAGAGAGTGAGTGGGGGCAGTAGGACTATCAGAGAAGATTTCCGAGTTCAGTTGAAATGATCCTGAGAAGGAAGGGAGGAGTTCCATATTTTTTTTTTTTTTTTAAAGAGCTCCTGACTTATTTATTTATTTATTTTATTTTTTTTGGCTGTGTTGGGTCTTCGTTTCTATGCGAGGGCTTTCTCTAGTTGTGACAAGCGGGGGCCACTCTTCATCGCGGTGCGCAGGCCTCTCACCGTCGCGGCCTCTCTTTTTGCGGGGCACAGGCTCCAGACGCGCAGGCTCAGTAGTTGTGGCTCACGGGCCTAGTTGCTCCGTGGCATGTGGGATCTTCCCAGACCAGGGCTCAAACCCGTGTCCCCTGCATTGGCAGGCAGATTCTCAACCACTGCACCACCAGGAAAGCCCCAGAGTTCCATATTTGAAAGGAGCTAAGATAGTAAATCTTAGAAGTTCTTATCACAAGAAAAAAAAATTTTTTTTGTAACTTTGTATGGTGACAGATGGTAACTAGACTTAGTGTGGTGATCACTTAGCAGTGTATACAAATATTGAACTATTAGGTCATACACTTGCAACTAACATTATATGTCAGCTTTACCTCAATTAAAAAAAAGGAGCTAGTCATGCAACCAAAGCTTTACAATAAGAACATATTTCAGGCAAAGGGAACAGCATATTCTGTGATGGGAAAAACTTAGCTAGACAAAAGAACAGAAATAATGCAATAAAAATGGTTGAACCAAACTTAAGAGCAGGAAGGCATTGCATCTCACCCACGTTACCAAAGGTTAAACAAAGAATTAGTAACGATAAAGAGGACACTGATCATTTATTTCTTCTATTTATTTGTTTCAATGATACGTGAAGGAACTCAGCTTAACCCATTAGATACTGAACCAAAAATCTGTGAGACTGCAATCAAGCAACCAATTCAGTACATCTGGTTCTATTATGTTACCTCAGCCTGTCCTTCCTTTCCAACTTTCTTTCATAAGAATATATCTTTGAATTCTACAGAAACATGAGTGTGGGATATAGCATAACACCAAATTTTGAGAATTAGGAGATAGAAATATATGCACATGTGTTCCAAGAAACAAGCACAAGACTATTTAGAGTTATACTATTCATATCAGTCAGACGAACAAATGCCATTTATTCTAAAATGGATTAATTTTAGAATACTTACACAGTAGAATAAATTGTGATACATTCATACAATAGGATGAAAATGACCAAGGTAATGCTACAAAAAAGAACATGAATTACTATCACAAATGTTGAGTTGTCTGAAAGAAGACAGACATAAAAGCATATACGCTACTACAATTCAGTTTATTTGAAGTTAAAAGTACATTTAAAAACATCATTTTTGAATGCATGTGAATCTGGTGAAACTATAAAGAAAAGCTAAATAATAATCAAGACCCACAGAAGAAGGGCAGTAGGGAGGGGGGAAGGAATGGAGTCAGAAGTGGGCTGGGCTGCTCAGCAAATCTGGGAAGCAAGCAATTATCCATTTCTTGACCTGAGTGGCATTACATAGGTGTCTTTTTTCTTTCTTTTTTTTTTTTTTTTTGATAAATCAGTGACCTACGTATCTTTTATTATAGACTCATCCTTAAGGATACTAAATTTCACAATAAAAATTGGTTAAAAGTAGAGAATAACATAGTTCCTAACATACACTAAATATTCCATTCATTAAAAAAGATGGTATTATTAGTTTGGATAAGACATTTCTCCTTACCTGGAGAAGGATTAGGTGAAATGTTTTCTAAGTACCCTGATAGCTCAAAGGAAAAAAAAAACCCACGTATTTTAAGAAACAGTTTAGGGACTTCCCTGGTGGCACAGTGGTTAGGAATCCACCTGCTAATGCAGGGGACATGAGTTCCATCCCTGGTCCAGGAAGATCCCACATGCTGCGGAGCAACTAAGCCCGTGCGCCACAACTACCGAGCCTGCACCCTAGAGCCCGCGAGCCACAACTACTGAAGCCTGTGCACCTAGAGCCCGCGCTCCACAACAAGAGAAGCCACTACAATGAGAAGCACGCACACTGCAACGAAGAGTAGCCCCTGCTCGCCGCAACTAGAGAAAGCCTGCGCATAGCAAGGAAGACCCAACACAGCCATACATACATACATACATACATACATACATACATAAATATATATATATTATATATATATATATAAAAAGAAAGAAACAGTTTAACCTACTGAGTCTACTAGCCTACTCTGTACACAGTTCCCTCGGTGTAACATGAAATCGAGATTTATGTTTGTACAAACTAATATTTAGAAATAAGCATTAATAAATAAAAAAATATATTCATCATTGCTAGAGTAGTTTAGATCTTACTATGTGTTCCATAGCCATTGAATTTCTATTTTGCCTTTCTTTACATGTGCATAACTAAGAGACTCATTGCAATAGTTTATGTCTGTCTTCCCTGCTACTTTAACAACTGAATGGAGGTAGGGCCCTTTCTTGTTTTAATGACTGTAGAATGCCTGGAATCTGCAGTACTATGTGGCACACAGCAGGCAGTGAAGAGTGTTCGTGGCTCTACTGATTGAAGTTATCCTATCACAGGGCTCACGGTACTTTTATGAGTTAAAAGTAATACTAGCTGTTAGAACAGACGCACGCAAATCCTCAGTGACTGATAGTAGCTTTACTGGCAGGGTCTGGAACGGTGGTGCTCCTGTGTCACTAGCGATGGGGGCACAATGAGATATCCTGGCAGAGCCTCCACCACCGGTGACACACAGGAACACTACCGTTCCAGACCCTGCCAGTAAAACTATTATTAACTATTACAGTTTGGTTGAGCCTGCAAAAACTATTCAATTGACTTTTCTCACCCAGCCTTATACACCCTTCCCCACCAGAAAGCAGGTGAAGGAAAGATATTGAATTGGCATTTGAAAGGATTTCACTTCTCTCCTTTCCAAGCCAACCTTCAGTGTGACCAATATCAGTGATTATTTTATGTTATGAAACTAGAGAGTAAACAAACATTTAATTTATGTTTTTGTTTGGTGGTGAAGACGTAGATGTACACACACACACACACACACACACACAAAGAGAAAGAGAAAGAGAGAGAGTACTTGCAAGAGTGTTTTAGAGAATGTCTCAAAACATTCAACATTCAAAACAGAGAACAGTTTTGCTGGAAGATTAATATTCATTCTCACATAGTGCTGGGTAAATTTGAAATTAAAACCTCAATTCCTTGATTCATATCAATAAAGGGATATTTCCAAGAACCTCTCTTTCACATCAAAACCTTAATTTGTCAAAGCAAACAATGTCCTTCTTTTTGCAAATGCTTATTACCTTTTCAGACTATTCCTAAACTGCACGTTCTTTCTTATTAAAAGTCAGCTATAGATATGTTGGCCATTCAAGACAGATGCTGAAATTTTTAATTTTCTAATAGGTTACCTTGAAGTGCTGAATGATCACCAAGAACTGGAAATGGTGGATATTCTGCCTCTCTGAGTCCAGACTAGAGCTCACGGAACCTTTGGGTAATCAACATATAGAACAGCATCACAGCACTGGGGTGGTTTAAACATGGAAAAACTGGTATAGGTAATGTGGTTTAGAATCAAATCACTGAAGTACTGAAGATTAAACAGAATTAATGAATATTATGCTGCAGTCTCCATAAATGAGCCAACAAATATGCAGCAAAATCCTGAACTGCAGCCTTGAAATAAGGAGCTTAATGTAATTCAATGTTTATTGGTTGCCTAGAAACTAACTTAGAAGGGGGTTGGGCAGGCAGGACTACAAAACATGAAGGGTTCATAGGTTTAATAAGGAAATTATTAACTCTGAACTGTGTGGCGATGTGAGATATAAGCTCTCCAGTGGTCTCCTCTTCCACAAGCCCCTTAATATAGTAGAAGGCAAGGTTAGAGGGCGTGCAGAGAGGCTGCTATACAATGACAGAGCAGTGGTTAGGGCTCCAGGCAATCACGGACATCAAATGTCATCATATTCAAACCTGCCGTCATTGCAACCAGAGGTTATCTCCCCTTCTTGACAAACTGCATCTGTGGGTAAAGCTTGCTTATTGACTTTTCCTAAAATACCTTTCTCGAAACACACCGCTTAGGACTTGGTTATTACATGAGAAATTTCACCAATTAATTAGATTACTAAGGATGCTAAACATCTAAAAAAGGACAGGTAGGGGATGGGAGAGAGAGTTAGAAGACAGTTGAATAGCTTTTATGTTAAGCAAATTGAACAGGCTGTGAAATGGGGCATGCGACTTCATTCAAAAGCCTTTTGGAAGAGGAGGGACTAGTTTTTAAGTTTTAATTGCAAACCACAATATCTTAAGGAGTCACTGCTATCACTCATGTCAGAATCCCTGTTGTTAGTTCAGCTTCTTGTTTTTATTCAGATATAGAAACTGAAGAGCTGATGCCCGGGTGGCAACTGAAGAGGTATCATTTTAGCATTTCCTCTAAAACCATTGAGTAAATAGCCCTCTCACTTCTAGCACAGTGCACACGCAGTGCACACGCAATGCACACACAGGAGACACCGTGCTTTAGCATCTTAGCTTGAAAGAGCTGCTCAGGGAGGACATATTTTCTCCTAATTATTCTTGACAGGAATTAGGTCAGATTAATTAGTTTAAAATTCAGCTGAACAACAGCGTCTTTGCTAATTACTTCAGGGCATATACATAATTCATTTACAACAGGGAAAAAAGGAAAAGACTAGGGGAGAATTCAAACCCTGACCCCTTTGGTGGACAATTCATAAAAAGAGGTCCCTTTGTGACCTAAAAGGGGGCATAGGGAGCAGAGAGTATCTGGAGCCTTTAATTCAGAACGAGGACAAATGTTTCTTTATATGAATACCCCTATTTATATATTTATGTGTTTTAAAGTATCCATATTTAAATTATCTTTAAAGATACATTTAAAAATAGTTTAGAATATATCTGTCAGAGTAAGACAGTGAGTGGTTAAGAACATGAATTTTAGAGAAAAGATTTTCCCACCTCAACCCCTTGCAAGCTTTGAGACCTTGGGCAACGTACATACCGCTTGATGGTTCAGGTTTTCCTTGTTAAACTAATAATAGCATTTAGCACCTACCTTACGGCTTGTTGTAAGAATTAAAATATGAGATATATAAACCACAGCATGTGACAAAGAGTAAGTAATATTTGTTAGGTATTATCATTTCTGCAGAAACATGGGAAATTAAATAAATGTTTGCCTAGACACTTTTAAGCTAGTCCTAAAATTACCTTTAAAATGAATTATACCTGTTGGCTTGAACTGCATTAGAAAAGCCCCTTTAAATTTAGGTTCAAATTTCTACAGGGAAAGATGGATTAAAATATTTCAGTAGACTAAATATCCATTGATATTAAGCAAAAGTCAAAAGTGTCCAGGGGCACTCAGGCTGATAGGAGAGTGTTAGTGTGTATTACCTGTCCAGGGTCCTACTCAGGTCTCTGAAAGCATTTCGAAACCTTTGATCTGTCAGACAAGCCCAAACGAAGATTTTTATATGAAATCTCCTAATATTTAAATGCTTGCTCAGAGGTTTTTTAATAATCATATGAGACAAACTTATTCTCACATCGGTTTTTATTAACTGAAGAATTCTAGGATAAATTATGGATTTGGGAACTCATAATCCAGCATTTAGATACATATAAACTGAAGACTAATTTTGCTGAGAAAACAAACTAGTTTCAGCCTCTGTTACAAAGGATCGTTTTGATTGCCTTTTCAAATACTAGAATATATTTACAGCTTAAAAATTAGGTGGAATAGAAGCCATTAAAATTGATGACATTGAAGGAAACAGTAGAAATATTTTCCAAATGCAGACCCAAGTTGAAAATACAACTTGTAACACCATCTGCATCAGCGCCTCCTGTTTTGTTGCCTAACACGTATGTTAACATCATTGTTGCTACTTTAATTTACACGTCTCTCTTGAAAAATAACGGAATACTGCAGAGAATCCATGCCTCACCAGGCATGTGAGGCATAAGTCTGGATGGTGCTGATCACATTTGCCCACGAAGACGCTTTCTTATTTTCCATGAAGGAACTGTGTGTCTTAATACTATCATTAATCTACAAGGACAAAATGTGAATAGAACCCTTTGACTATTTTAGGGTGAAATTCAGCTATTACAGTGAAAAAAAAGGAAATAAATGTGCTTAGGGTGGGGTGGGAAAAAGAATGCAACTATCTTAAATTGCCAAATGGCTGATTGTAATAATCATCAGGTACTGGCCATTCCTCGTGTTCTCTCTTCTCTTCTCCAGAGTAACAAAAGCTCACGAGATACTGAGTCTGAGGAGCTCACAGATTCTCATAGATCCTCATAGATGCCCGCATTTCTCCTCATTGAGGAGGTAGCTAAGTTGGTTGGATATGAATAAAATGCTCAGAAACATAATAATTAAAATAATAACAACGAGACTTCCCTGGTGGTGCAGTGGTTAAGAATCCGCCTGCCAATGCAGGGGACAGGGGTTCGAGCCCTGGTCTGGGAAGATCCCACATGCCGCGGAGCAACTAAGCCCGTGCGCCACAACTACTGAGCCTGTGCCCTAGAGCCCGCGAGCCACAACTACTGAGCCTGTGAGCCACAACTACTGAGGCTGCGAGCCACAACTACTGAAGCCCACAAGCCTGAAGCCCATGCTCCACACCAAGAGGAGCTACCGCAATGAGAAACCCACACACCGCAGCGAAGAGTAGCCCCGGCTCGCCACAACTAGATAAAGCCTGCGTACAGCAATGCAGACCCAATGCAGCCAAAGATAAATAAATAAATAAATTAATTTTAAAAAATAAAATAACAACAGGCGCCCTATTATCTTTGCGGAAATAAGAGGCAAACAGATTTTCGTTCATTTTGTTTTTGTTTCTCAGCGGGTAAATAAGTGGTAGCTTGCTTTTGGTAAGAGCTAGCTTTCCAGAGTGAGGAGACTCACCCAAGAGAAGGCTAATCTTTTCAGTAAAAAGAAGATTTAAGCTTCTATTCCTTCACAGTCTAATGTTTTTGCTAAACTCTAATACAGTACATAGGTCCCAAAATAATTTGGGGTTGAGTTATAGGAGCAGATGGGGTAATAGGTCAAGAGTTATGATAGTGTTTTCTCATGTAAATGGTGGTTTAATATTTTTGATACGATACATATATTTACCTCGTTGTGTTATGATTAATATATAGAGAGTGTATACGGCAGTAATGACTATCTTAACCCCTATGAGGATAATGGTGATATTGGACTAGAAGAAAGATGATATTACTACAAATAGTTCTCTGATTAAGTTGATTGTTGGGGGCAGGGCTAGGTCTGTAAGATTTACTAGTAGTCATCATGTTGCCATTAGTGGAAGAAATGTTTGTAGGCCATGGACTAAAATTATGTTTCAGCTATGAATACGTCGATAATTTGAATTTGCCAGGCAAAATAATATAGATGATGTGAGGCTATGGGTGATTATTAGGGCCGTAGTTCCCATAGAACTTGAAGGTGTTTGGGTAAGAAGAGCTACTATGACAAGTGCCACGTGCTTAACGGAGGAGCATGTGATGAGCTATTTTAAGTCTGTTTGGTGCAAGCAGATTGAGCTCATTATAATTACTCCTTAGAAGGACAATATAAGGAATGGGTACCCTACATACTTTGCTATGGGTTTCAGGATTATTGTGATTCGTAGCCACCAAGTTTGCGTAGTAGGGCTGCAAGAATCATAGATCAGGCGATAAGGGCTTCTACATGCATTTTTGACATCATAGGTGTAATCTTATCATAAAGGGGTATTTTTACTATAAAAGCCATTTTATACACTAATCATGTGAAAATATGGGATCAAGAGTTAGATATTGTTTGGGCTCAGTACTGCATTGTTAAAAAGTTTAGTGAGCCTGTAGTATTTCGGATTGACACTAGTGCAACTAGAAGTGGAAGGGATGCCACTAGTGAGTAAAATAAAAAAGTAGAGTCCTGCATTAAGCCGTTCTGTTTGGTTTCCTCAGCAAGTAATAATAACTAACGTTGGGACTAGTGTTGCTTCAAATAAGACGTAGAATGGAATCAGTTCCGTGGCCTTGAATGTTAAGATTAACAATATATGTATTATGATTAATATAGTAAAGACAGTTTGTTTGCTTTTTCCCAAGCCAGTGACTCTTTAGGTAGGTGGAATTGCCTAGCTCTGAGTGTTAGTGGTAAGAGTCATGTAGTTAGAGTTGGTAAAGGTGTTGACAAAGGGTCAGAGAAGATTAAAGTTAAGGCTGTTGTTAGAAAGGTAAAGACTAACAAAACTAATTAGTATGCTGTAGGTTGTGGTGTGAATTCAAATTATATTGCTTTTTGATAAACATGTTAGTGGCATGAATATAATAGAACAGTAATTTTGAACACTGGAGAAGGTTTGTATTTTGTATGCAATCAATGCCACAGGTGTTTGATAATATTCCTAGCAGGGATAACCTAGTGCAGCTTTTCAGGCTGTGAATATTAGTTAGATGATGAGTATTATGCTAGCTAGAGTGAAATGGACATTTAGAATTATTAGGGTTGCTATAATGAATAATGATAATATTATTTCTTCTTGACATAGTAGAGAAGATATTAAGTGAGATCAATATATTAATAGCCCTATAAGGGAAACTGTGAATGCTGGAATAATATTTATGTAGACAAAAGATACTCGGTAATTATGAATTTAATCATAGTTTAACGAGACAAAATCATTTGTTTTAATTTAAACTAATTATCATATTTGTGTCATTCTGATCACTTTTGAGTTCACTCACAGGCAATACTTATTGCTAGTAGTGAGATTAGGATTAGTGCTATGATGAGTATTGTTTTTAGGTTGCTAGTTTGGACTGCTCAGGGCAGGGGCAGAAGGGGGGCAATTTCTCTTGATCAAGGGGAGAAATGTAATGGCTACCAGGAAAATCTTTATGGAAAATCCTATGGGGTCAAATCCGCATTTGTAAGGACTTGATTTTTCTGTATCTGTCTTTAGTTGGGGAAGCCAGAATTCGCTAAGTACAAGTAGTGAAGCTAGTACTATGTTTGTGGTTAATGCTATAAGGTTTACTATTCTTTTCAGATTGTACCAAAACTAATTGATTGGAAGACAACTGTACTAATTGATACTAAAAGAACACACCCTCAACTCAATTTCACTGTACAGTAGAAACTAACACAACATTGTAAAACAACTATACCCCAATAAAAATAAAAACAGAATAGACCCTCATCAATAAATGGGGATGTATAGAAACAGCCATACTATGTCTACAAAGTGTATCAGGCAGTGGCTTCAAATCTGAAATGATTTGAAACTGTAGTTGGCACAGGCAGCAGACAATTAGGAAAAGTAGAGCCAATGATCACGTGTAGGCCATGGAAGCCTTTGGTTATGAAGACTGTTGACCTGTGTACTCCATCTGAGATTGTAAAAGCTGTTTTATAATATTCTGAGGCTTGCAGTAGTGTAAAGTAAACTAGGGAGATTGTAATAAAAAGAGCTCGAGGAATATGCTTACAATTTCCTTCTATCAAGCTGTCCTGAGCTTGGGTAATAGGTACTGCAGAGGCCAGTAAGACAGGTGTGGAAAAGTGGTACTTCTAATGGATTTAGGGGGTGAATGCCTGTTGGTGGTTAGCAACCACTTAGTTCAAGTGCAAGGGCAAGACGTGAGTGATGAAAACCTCAGAAGAAGCCTGTAAAAAAGAGAACCTCTGAAATAATAAACAGAATTATGCCATATCAACATCCTTTTTGAATGAAACTGGTGTGTGATGGCCTTGAAAAGTGCTTTCCGTGGTGATGTCTCATCATCATTGACATATTGTCAACATACTAGTTAATCAGCCCAAGGATAATAAAAAAGTTGAGTTAAAATGGAATCATATGACTAGATGGGATGTTAAGAGAAGGGCTAAGAGGGCTCCTGTAAGAGGTCAGGGACGAGGATTTACTATATGATACGCATGGGTTTGGTGAGTCTTTATGTGTCATTGTGTAGGTAGAGGCTCACTCACAGGGCGAGCATGTAAGCTTGAATAAGGGCTACCGCCTATTCGAGAAAAGTGAGAAGAACAAGACATAAATCTAATGAGGGCTGTGGGAGGATTCACGCTTAATAGGGAGAGGGATGCCCCTCTGATTAGGTGAATTGACAGGTGACCGGCAGTGATGCTGTCTGTTAGTCACAGGGCTAGGGCTATTGGTTGGATAAATAAGCTAATAGTTTCAATAATTACTAGCACAGGGATAAGAGGGATTGGTGCCCCAGGTGACAGAAAGCGGCCTACAGATGCTTTTGGTTTAGGGCAGAAGCCAGTGATCACAGTGCCTGCTCATAAAGGGACCACTGTGCCTAAGGCTATTGAAAGTTGCGTAGGGGTGCAAATGAGTTCGGTAAGAAGCCTAGTAAGTTTGTTGGCCAATGAATAAGGAACATAAGGATTAATGTTCTGGTTTGTCCTTTATAGTTCTGGATGTTCATTATCTGTTCTGACATAAGCTGAAGAAGTCATTGTTAACGAGAAATTATGTGGTTATTAATCAGTCGGTTGAGTGCGGGGGGGAAAAATACCTGGAAACATAATAATTAAAAATAACAACAGTCAAGCCTAGTATCGTTGGTGTAATAAAAGAAGCGAAGAGATTTTTGTTCATTCTGTTTTTGTTTCTCAAGGGTTAAATAAGAGGTAGCTTTTTTTCTCGGTGAGAGCTAGCTCTCTAGAATGGAAAAGCTCAAAGAGAAGAAAGCTAGCTTTATCAATATCAGTATCAATATCAATACTTTGTACATAATCTTTGTACTTCTCTGTATCAACCAGCTGTAACTGATATTATCATTGCCACTGGCAGGGCCAGCACATCAAGGAGTCAAGATGTGGGGTCTGGGTGAAAAAGATACAGATGAAAATCTTTTCTCTAACATAGACCATCTGAGATCTTTGCCTACCTCATAAAACTGTTTCAGCATTAAATTTTACATAAGAAATATTTTAGCAATGTCTTGATATGTGTAGTTACTCTAAAATAATGGAGGATGTTATTATTGGTATGGTTGTGGCTTTTATCTATATCAAATAAAACAACCTAGTCCTAAATTTAAAGAGGTTCCAATTGAAATAGAGAACATTAACATGGGATGCAAGCAAATGAGAACCAGAAAAAAAAAATATCACGAATAAAATTTCATTGCAGTATTTGACTACATTATTGATTGTTTTTATCGTTATGAAATATGAACACCTGCTCTTTCGTGAATTTCAACTCTGGGTTGAACTGTGTTAGGCGCTTTACATACACAATCTCATTTAATCATCCTAACATCACTCTAAGGTAGTTATTATTATAATCCTCGTTGTAAATATGAGGCAATTGCGCTTAAATGAAGTTCAATACTGTTCTCAAAGTCCCCCGGATGGTGGTGATGCTTAAGCTATGATAGCAGATATTGATCTCAAGCAGGTAGCAGGATGTAAGGACTTCCATCCTTCTGCCCCACTGGACCCCACAGTACACCATCTAAATTTGTTTGGGCATATTTAAACCATCTCTCTACTGTTATGTGTTTGCAAGAAAGGATGGAGGTGGAGTGGCAGCTCATGTGATGGAAAGGGTAGAAAAAACTCATTTCCACGTTTAGCCCCATGGATGTGGACCACCACTAGGGGTCAGGCTAATATTCAGGCATATTTCAGTATTTTTTGGCATAACCATAATGCACAAAACGCAAAGCAGCACCTTAATTTGCTCCCCAATATCCAAATGTAAAACAGAATAGCTCTTTGGAAAAGTATTTGGTAGTTTCTTAGAAATTTCAACATAAACTTAACACACAACCCATTCTTTTTATTGCTGAATTGTATAATATATCCATTCATAAGTTGATAAGACGAAAAGCTTCAAAAAAATTAGAGATAAGAGCAGGCCAAGGGTGAGATAAGACTTTGACTCACGCTGTTTCCTTCCTAAAACATTCACCCCTACCCATATCCTGCTGTAGCAACCTCCATCCTTTCTAATTTCTTTTAAAAGATTTTGTCTCTGCTTCATGTCTCTTCATCCTCATATCATATTCAACCCTCAACCCACTGCAATCTGGCTTCAGCCCACATTATTCTACTGAAACTATTCTTGCCAACTTGTTATGACCTCCTTTTTGTTACATGTAGTAGGTGTATTCCAGCCTTCATCTTTACTTTCTGTCTCTACACTTTTGACCCTGTCAATGATTCCTTCTCTTATACTGATTCTCTTTCCAGGTAACTTGTGATATTTTATACTTTTAATTTTCCTTCCACACCTCTGGTTACTTTTCACCAGTCTTCTTTCTGGGTTCCTCCTCCTCTGTCCATCTTTTATGTGCTGATACTACTTAGGCTTCTATGCAAGAATCCGCTTTTCCTTTTACTTGAAAGTGGGGTCAGAGGATCATCTGCATCAAAATCATGGTAAGGGACTCTATTTGTCAAGCACGTAGATTTGTGAGCTACATCCTATACCTTCTCAGTAAGACTCCGGAGTTGGTACCCGGGATTCTGAATTTTATCACACCTCCTGGGTAATTCATCTGACCCCAAAGTTTGAGAATCTCTTCAACATCTTCCTTGGGTAATACCATCCATTCCCAAATGCCCAATTACCATCTATCTGATAAAAATTCTAAACTTTATATCTCTAGGTCACATCTCATTCCTGAGCTTCAAAATCCACAGGCCCAAATTTCTGCTAGCCATTTCATTTAGAGTCCTACAGAAACATAAAACTTTCTATGCCCCCAAATGATCTCACTACCTTCACTTGCAAACTTCTGTGTTTTCTAACTTTGGAAGTGGAACCAGCCACCACTGCTGCAGATTCCAGAAATCTAATTAGCTTCCCTGACCTCTATCCTCACCCTCCTCTACTTCCAAACAGCTGGGAAGCCCTCTCAATTTAATCTTCTAAAAAATGATGATTCCAGCTACTTCTCTCCATCAACACTTAGTGCTATTCTAGTTGAGGCCAACATCATGTATCATCTGGAACCACTATAGCAGATTCCAAGAGTCCCTCAACCTCTAGACTTAGGCTCTCAACTAACCGTGATCTTTTCTTCACACTGAAATGACTTTTCTAAAATGTGAACCTGACCAGGCAGCTTCCTTATTTAAAACCTTACTACAGAATCCCAATGCTCTTAGAAGGACGGTCATGCTTCCATGGTACAACCTCAGCTTACCGCCTCAGTCTTATTATCCCCAGTCCCTGTTTTATCTTTTTAAGAATTCTAACTTTTAGTCAAATTTAACTTCTCTTCTTCGAAGAACACCACATCCTCTTTTGTCTCCATACTTTCACATATTATGCTCACTGTGACTGAAAGATTCTTCTCCAGCTCTTTGCTTGGCTGAATTCTACTAATACTTTAGGTATCACCTTCCATATCACTTTCCCTGTGAACTCTCTCTGACCACCCCCCCCCCCACCAAATTCAAATAAGAGGATCCTGCAGTGTGTGATTATAATACGCTGTACCAACCCCATCATAGCACTTATTATCGTGCATTTTAAGCTTCAGTTTACTTAACCTTTCCTGCACTAGACTATAAGTCTAATGGAGGCTGGAACCACGTGACCACAACTTGGAATGTGCCACTATATATCTACTGAATGATTCTACAGGTGAATGACTTTTTAAAAAATAACCACAATCTAAAAAAAGTGTTACAATCTTATATTTTCAGCTTTCATATAATGGAATTAAAATCAAGGCTGGGAAGTTACATTCTAGATCTTTAAATGATAATATGAACATTATTTTAATATAATATTTGAATTTTTAAGAATATATAAGTATAAATTTATTAATATTTTAGGGAAAAGTATTAGACAGTGTTCACAATTCACAATTTCAGAGCCACCTCAGTATGAGCCATAATAAATTATATAAAATTCTTTTCACATATTTGGATATAAGAAATACCACCAAAATTTTAAGTTATTTAATATTGTATTCCTATTTAATAGTACCACAAATTGAATAAAGTTCTTATTTAAACAGACATGAAAAAGAGTCTTGTTCAAGGTCTTTTATCCCTGTTTATTCACTTTCACTGAATGAATGGAATTTAAAAAGCTATAATACACACTCCCTTATTTGAAAACATATTTTCCTCCTCTATAACTCATTTTTTTACTCTGTAGATTTCAGGATGACCTCTTCACTGGCAATTTCAAGGTACTTCACTTACTTTTGCATGTGGGCTTTTTAAATAGAACCTGACCTCTTTGAACTTTTGTATTTGAAATCCAGAAAGCAAATTCCCCTAGGGTTCCACATTAAGATTCTTCAGCTAGAAGCTAAGCCTAGATATGCATAAAATCAAATATTCAAGCCCTAGAAGTCCGTTCTCATGCCTCCTCACTCAGTGGCCATTCCGTGGCAAACTCAGCTCTGGACAGCTCCTTCAGAAATTGACCAAGGTGGGGGAATTCATCACAGATCCAATTCAAGGTGTTGTTACATTGCCACCTCATGACAAATCAGAGCTACGCAACTTCAGAGGACATTGGTATATCCACTGGGATATAGAAATTGATAACAGAGCTGGAAGGTTAATTTTTGCCTTCATATAAATGCTGAACAATTTTTAAAAATGCAAATAATGGAGTTTGGAAGACTAGTTCCTTCACTTACTAGTTGTGTGACCCTAAAGCAAGTAAGATAATGTATATTTTTAATGAGCATATATCAAATTAAAAATAAAGTGTGGCTTAAGTATACTACAAATGACATCACACAGGTCCGAAATTGAGTTCTTTTAAAGGGCTGGTTTGTGAATTACACGAGAATATGAGCTATAACTCAGTATACTAGCGTACTCCCTGGTACTGTACACCATTCTGGTTAGCACCAATGGCTCCCAACGACAGGACACCGCACTGCCTGGAAGAAAGTGTCATGATATCAAACAATAGGGCAGAACTCCACCAAGTAATACTGAATACTTTTATTAAGGAAACAGAAAAAGAAAAGAAAATATGAAATAGTGGCAGTTTCTTTGCACAAAAGCTGAGTAAAAATTGTTACCCTCAGGGTAGAAAAGTTTCTTGAATTGGGAAATCATACCCTGAGCTGAGAGTTTGGAACATTTGTTCACAAACCTATTAACTTTTCTATAGCTTCACATTAAACATCACAACTAGTTTATTCCCTTACCATCTGGGCCAGTAGATCAAATTCTACCCTGAATTTTTCATTCCTATATTCCCTGTGGCTGTTTTTACTGATCTGCATGCCCTTTCTCAACAAAAAGTGGCTTTATTCCTGCCTTCCTGATTTCCAGAAACATCTTTGTGATCCTTATGACCTTTCAGTGAGGGACATTCAGCACAAAGGGGAAAAACAATATGTAAAAAGCACCTTTGTGATGTTTGGCAGAAGATATAAAAGCTGATATCTGTGCCCTTGGGTGATTACGTACCCACTGGGGCTCCAGGTTTCTCACCTGCTCACCTGTGAAATCAGGAGAGTGATCATAAATACTACTATAAGGTTTTTTTTTTTCTCTAACAAAGTAACTTTCATACACATTATCTCATTTAATCCTTATAACATCTTTATATCCCTATGAGGCAGATAACACACCCAGCAACATTTCATAATGGTATTATACAAATCCGCGGAGGTGAATATGAATCACTGCGCCAGTCAAAAACTCTCATTTAAGGTTGGAGGGAAGATTACTTGTTAACATGCAACAAATATTTCCTGAGCACCTACTATGTGTTTACCACTGTATCTACACAATAAGGATGGAGTAATGAACACGTTAGAACACACCCCTGTCCTTAGCAAGCTTACATACGAGAGTGGAGAGAGACTCTAAAGTAGGAAACCAAATAATAAACTAGATGATTTAGAGAGGGACATAGCACCATGAAGATAATAAAGCAGGGTAATGGGATACAAATGCATGGGGGTGCCTTGGAGGTACTACACTAGGATGATCGGGGAAAGCCTTTCTTAGGCAACATTTGTTCTCTATCCTGAAAGATTAGAGGTCAGAGGTATGTGCATTTCTAAGAAAGGTGACTTGCAAAACGATCGACTACAGAACCCTAAGGTGGGAGTTAGTTTGCTATGTCCAGTGATCAGAAAGATCTACTATAAATGATGAAGACAATGACATGCGAAGAGGAAGTTAGATAGGAGCCAGTTCACACAGGACCTTACGAATCAGGTTAAAATTCAGATTTTATTCAGACTGTTATGATCATTAATTGGAAGGATTCAAACGTAGGAGTAACATGATCTAAGCTGTTTTCTAAGACATGTCACTTTGTGGGCTATGTATGTCAAGATGGATGCCCTGGGGGCAAATGTAACAATGCAGAGAAACCACTTAAGTGAACGGCTGGAGTTCAGGTGAAAACTATGGTGGTACAGACTGGGATGGCTGCCATGGAGGGAAGTATTCAGATCCAATATGCAAATAATAAATGGCTGATGGACTGGCTGTGGAGGATGGAGAAAAGAAAACATATCAGAAAGTGTCTCGTATACATATGTTTATGGAATCTTGTCACCTTAGGATTGAAAGAGAGCTTAGAATTTAGGTAGTCGTACCTCTTTACACTACATGAAGAAGCTGAAATTCAGAAGCCAAAAGTGACTTACTTTGCAACATGCAAGTAGATAATGACATAACTTGTGACTAGACATATGTATTACACGCCAATCTCAGGCATCTTTTTTTTTTTAATTGAACTGTAGTTGATTAACAATATTATGTCAATTTCAGGTGTACAGTAAAATGATTATATATATATTAGTTTTCAGGTTCTTTTCCATTATAGGTTATTACAAGACACTGAATATCGTTCCCAGTCCTATACAGTAAATCTTGTTGTTTGTCTATTTTATATGTGGTGGTATGTATCTGTTAATCCCATACTCAAAATTTATCCCCACCTTCCCCCTTTGGTAACCAGAAGTTTGTTTTCTGTGTCTGTGAGTCTGCTTATGTGTTATAAATAAGTTAATTTGCATTAATTTTTAGATTCCACGTATAAGTGATATCATATAATATTTATCTTTCTCTATCTGACTTACTTCACTTACTACAATAATCTCTAGGTCCACCCATGTTGCTGCAAATGGCAATATTTCATTCTTTTTTATACGGCTGAATAATATTCCATTGTATATACATACCACATCTTCTTTATCCATTCAGCTGTTGATGGACACTTAGGTTGTTTCCATGTCTTAGCTATTGTAAAGAGTGCTGCTATGAACACTGGGGTGCATGTATCTTTTTGAATTAGAGTTTTCATCTTTTCTGGATATATGCCCAGGAGTGGGATTGCTGTATCATATGGCAATTCTATTTTTAGTTTTTTAAGGACCCTCCATACTGTTTTCCATAGTGGCTGCACCAATTTATATTCCCACCAACAGTGTATAAGGGTCACCTTTTCTCCACACCCTCTCCAGCATTTATTATTTGTAGACTTTTTGATGATGGCCATTCTGGCCTGTGTGAGGTGATACCTCATTGTAGTTTTGACTTGAATTTCTCTAATAATTAGTGATGTTGAGCATCTTTTCATGTGCCTGTTGGCCATCTGTATGTCCTCCTATCCATCTATCTATCCATCTGATCATCTATCCAATGTATCATTCACTAATTTAAACTTTCAACCTTTCATTTATTTATTCATTCAATAAGAATTTACTGAACAATTAGTTTTTCCA
Organism: Eschrichtius robustus; assembly: GCF_028021215.1. Classification (NCBI taxonomy): domain Eukaryota; kingdom Metazoa; phylum Chordata; class Mammalia; order Artiodactyla; family Eschrichtiidae; genus Eschrichtius; species Eschrichtius robustus. The sequence goes on from NC_090835.1 coordinate 9,911,498, forward strand.
CACGGTTCCAGATTTTATCATTCTGGATCAAATACTTAAATTTGGTAGAACAACACTGAGGCCAAAGTTGTGGGTGCTAGACATGATTTTCAGAAGCTTCAGACCAAACTCCTAACCTTAGGCAAATACCATGCCAAGGTTCACCCTGCTTTCCTGAAAAAGATAATTATGGCTTCGGACAGTTAAACCCACTGGTAGAAAGATAACTCATTGCATAACTCTTCTTCCTCCACGTGGGCCTGTGTCATATTTGCATACAGAAGATGACATTTTTTTAATGATGTCATTATTTTAATGACGACCAGTGAGGAAAACATTCGTAAGGCTATAAGGTTGCCACCTTCAGAGCCTAAACTAAAATTTATGACAGGTTGTCAAAGGAATGTTATTTCCATGATTATAAAACTCTTTATGAACAGCAAAGCTAATTGTGTTGAATAATTATCAGACCAAAATGCAAAGTTTTCAACTTAATAAGACTCTGGACTTAAAATGAAGAAGCTCTTCCCTCAAAAGAAATCTGCATATTGAATTCTGTTATTCTCCATATTTAAGAAGTATTGAAGTGGTGTATATACATACATATCTTAAGAAACTCTGATAATGAGGAATGGTTATATCATATCCTAAAAGCTTCTGTGTAAATTTCATATACTAGCAAATCTGAATACATCGGCTATTAAAAGCACAAGTGTGCCCCCTTCTGAATAAATGAAATATTGAGTCCTATATTTGCTCTTGAAATAACAACCACCCTCCTTTCTGGACCAAACTGAATAAAAGAATCTGGGCAAATACCAGCAGCAAGTTTTAAGAGCACGCTTTTTTAGAAACATTTATGATTGGACGCATTCTAAAAAATATTCCCATGATATCTGCTTTGTCTTTTTATATTTGTTTGTCCTTTTCCACAGCCGGAATCTTCTAAAATAAAGCACCCCAAAAGAAATTATGATCTTGTTCTGGACAGAGAATGAAAAGCCAGGCTGCTAAATATCTCAGAGTAGAGTTGAAAGAGCTGGGTAGAGTGTTGGCATCTCTTTCAGAAACTGAAACAGTGATAGAGATGTCAGCAGAAGTGAAGTGACATTCCACTGTGACAATTCCATTATGGTTTGAAAGACAGCAGCTACATAAGCTAAGTATTCATGTTGACTTCAAGTTCCACTCTGTTCTCTCAATTTTGCAGCTGAGAAAATAAAGACTCAGAATGATTAAGTGGTTTTTGGAAAATCATTTAACGAACAAGCTATACTTTCCTACCCTCAATCCAATGTTCTAACTATGGTAAAACATAGTGACACAAATTAACTATTCTGGTAGTTATACATATGTGATGGATTCCATCTTTAAATCCATTCATTTCAATCTAGATTCTCCTTTTTATCTCTCTTCTAGTAGATTCAGAGCCAACGACAATTTTTGACAAAAATATGGCATCATGTTTATTTGTTTATATTGGGTTGTGTGCCACTAGACTATTATAAAGCGCTATGGAAATAAAGTGTTGATGATGACAATGACAATGACAACAGCAACAGTTATGATAACAAGATAATAAAATGAAATGTATGATAAAGTCCTAACATTATCAGAAGTTGAGAGTTAAGTGATATCTTAAATCATAGTTAAATTATATCTTAAATCACTTGAGCGAATGAATGAACTCAGAATAAATTCTCTAATTCATAGCCAGGAAATATGGTCCTTTGTCTTATTTCTACTGTTATGGCAGCAAAAATAGCTTGTCTCCTTTTAAATACAAAGGCGGGCTGATTAAGCCTATAGCTACTGTGACAGGATTTAGTGGAATGATGAAATTTACATAAATATATAAGATTTTCTCTCTTTAGCAAATTTTTCATTTCTTGGCTATTTGACATAGGTTGAATCTAGTTTTTCACATAGTATGTGAAAATCTATGTCCTCTATGTAAATGTATTCTTATTTTTATTTTTTTCCAATGCATTTCAGAAATAACCAACTGCAGATGCTTTCAGAACTTTGGCTGAAATAAACACAGATCCTTGAATGGAATAAATGCAGTCTATCATCAACTCAAATTCTTTTCTAACACTATTCTTCCATGATACTGCAAAGATTCTTCTTGTCACCACTATATCTATTACTGAATGAAGTCTTCAGAACATTGCATTAAAAACTATTAGAATGTTGAATCTTTAAACTGTTGTCCTCAGTGAATAAAACTGACAGATAAAAGCACATTTGTAAATGTCAGTTGCCATATGGCTTACATTTTTGCTAATGATCAATCCCAAGATAAATCGATGGTTGGACAGCTATCATAATAAAACCATGAAATGTTTACTAGCTCCCTTATTTTCTCCCAGACCCATATCACTGACTTGTGCCAATATTTATGTACATTTAACCCATGCTCACTCCTTCTTACTGCAAGATTCAAACTCATCAATTTAGATTTAGACTAGCAACCTATTACCTGGCCAATATATTAGTTTCAAAGAACACTTATTGAACCAACATATATAAAAAACTCTTTGAATTAATAAGCATTGTATATTCATTGACAAAATTATGTTCTCAACTAAAACACACACTGTGATCATTAACTCACAGTCATTGCTGATTATGCATAATCATGCAATGAACCATCTTGTAAACAGCCTCCACAGTTCTTATTTAGAGAAACTTTAAAACATTCAGACTAGTAATTACATTGAGTAATAGCTTAATTTAAATCATAAAAGACCTCTAGTGGATTATTTCTTCTCCACTATGTGATATGTTTCTCACAGAAAGGAGCTATACATACTCATGAATCAATATGCACAGCAAATAATTAATACTGAAAATAAATGTATTGAAAATAAATACTGAAAATAAATTATAGAAATTGAGATCAATACTCCCAATACTCCCATTGCCACTTATCCCAACCTCCACTCCATATGGACACCACCTCTTTCCTCTTTCCTTTTTTTTTTGCTTTCAATTCTTTTTAAGATAAAATTCACATGCCATAAAATTTACCCTTTTAAATATACAATTTAATGATTTATAGTATGTTCACAAAGTTGTAGAAACATCACAACTACCTAATTCCCTGAGGTTTTCATGATGCCAAAAAGAAACCATGTATCTATTAGCAGTCACTCCTTTTCTCCCCTCTCCCCAGCCGCTTGCAGCCCTTAAGATACTTTTTGTTTCTGTGAATTTGCCTATTCTGGACATTTCATATAGATGGGATCATACAGTAGGTGGTTTTTTGTGTCTGCCTTCTATCACATAGCATAACAGTTTAAGGTCATCCATGTTATAGCATGAATAAGTAATACTTCACTCTTTCTTATGGCTGAATAATATTCCATTGTATGGATGTATCACATTTTGTTTATCTCAGGATACAAGAACAGTAAACCAAAATGAATTACATTTCCATATACTTTCCTTGACCTTTGAAATACACCATGAGTTTTTCATCTGAGAATTACTGAAATATGAATATTCCTTCTAATACCATTATATTTTTGTCAGGATATTTCACTGATCGATTGATTGAGGCTATATGATATATTTACCAGTGTGGCACCTATATTCTTTTTTGATAACTGCAAATCATTTCTCTTTTGTGAATTTGGTAACTGCAAATCATTGCATATCCTGTGGTCTCTGCTTGAGTGATTAGGCCTGAGACATAGACCTGACTAATCAACATATTCCATCCCTTTGACTACAGAGGCTGGTTCAAGGATGCACACCAATTAAAACTGGTCCAATCTCATTAGGGCACTGCAAATTAAAACAACAGGACACCCCTACACATCTTTTAGAATAGCTAAAATCTCAAACACTGAAACAACCACCACTGACCAGGATATGGAAAACAGGGACTCTCATTCACTGCTAGTAGGAATACAAAATGATATAGCCACCCCAAAGACAGTCTAGCAGCTCCTTACAAAGTTAACCATAGTCTTATAATACCATCCCAAATGTATGTTCCTTAGTATTTATCCATTCGATTTGAAAGAATCTCACACAGATATTTATGGTAACCTTACTGAAAACTGCCAAAACTTGGAAGCATTCACGATGTCCTTCAAAAGGTGAATGGATAAACGAATTGTGCTATTTCCATACAATGGAATATTATTTAGCAATAAAAATAAATGGACAAAAAGACATGGAAGAAACTTTAAAACATATTGCTAAATGAAAGAAATCAGTCTGAAAAGACTAAATACTTTTCAATTCCAATTACATGACATTCTGTAAAAAGCAGAGCTATCACTGGTTGCCAGAGGTTCGGCAGAAGGGAGGGAAGAATGAATAGTTGGAACAGGGGGAAATTTTACGGCAGTGAAACTATTGCTCGTGATACTGTAATGGCGAATACATGACACTGAGCATTTGTCATAATCCATACAACTGTACAACACAAAGAGTGGACCCTTATGTAAACTGTGGACTGTAGTTAATAATAATATATCAAGACATGATCAACTGTAATAAATGCACCATATTAACACAAAATGTTAATAGGAAAAACTGTGTAGGGAAAAAGAATATATGAGAACTCTGTATTTTCTACTCAATTGATCTGTAAATCTAAAACTGCTCAAAAATAAAGTCTATTAACTAAAAAAAGCAACTGGTCTAATGAGTCACAATTCTAAAATTTCTGTTACAGTTATTGGAAAAAGCACATCAAAGACTACTTGGGAGCTGCCATATGAAGAAGGGCCTGCCCATAAATAAAGTCAATATGGGCAGAGTGCTATGAATGATAGGAAAAGAGAAAGAGAAAGAAAAAGAAAAAGAAAAAGAGGAGAGAAAGAAAAAGACTTCTGGAGGCCAGCTATGCTTGAACCCAGTGCTACCCCTAAGTTTTTCAACTATGTCAGCCAATAGAATCCCTTTAGGTCAGATTGAGTTGGGTTTTCTGCCACTTGCAACCAAAAGACTCTTGAATAATACAGTTCTACAGGCTCAGGTCAATACTGCAGTGCTAGTTTTAGATAATGAGTTAGAATCAGAGATTATTTTTAGAGTGGGAAAGGGAACAATTTCAACTACCATGATAATAGACCTCCAGAAATTGACTTAAAGACGACGAAATAGATTTTTGTCTAAGCAGTGTTTCTAACACTGGATATGGCAGAGCCCAAGATGGTCGATGGAGTTCCCTCAGTGGCTACTGTGGACAAGAGAAGGCAACGGGTGGGTGGAGACAAGGAGCAGACAAGGCTCCAACCTCAGCAACAACACCTCTTCTTTATTTACTAGGCATCGTTGCAAGTACTTCTTTGAACGAAGGATTGTTCAGTCAGGACAAAGTTTGAAAACCATTATTTTTGGACAATGAGTAGCTCCCAAATTCAGGCCATGCCCAGTTCCAGGAAAGGCCTGCAAGGGACCAGTGAGCAGCACTGAAACACCTGAATAATAACCTTAAAACTGAATTTACTGATAATTTATTGTTACTGGGTGGATCAGAAAACCTGACAGCTTTCTCAGAAGAGACAATCAGTTTCTACAGGGAGAAGGGAGCGTGGCACCTTAGAAGACCAATTCTGATGTCATAAAATAGTAGAAGAAGGGGGAAAGGACAACTCCACAGAAGTGTTATGAGAGCAAGGACCAAGCGATACTGATCTCAGCGCACACCCTGTAGACCAGGACTCTGATTTTATGAAGGCTAGCTTAAGATGGTCTTTCCAAACTGTTTCTTTCTAGAATATTTTATTCCATGGTACTTCATGGAATACATGAATGGAAGTGTGTAGCCCTGGAGTTGTTCAAACCAGTGACCTTGCCGCTGTCACACTAACACCATAGTTCAGTCTACACTTTACCAGCCATCACAGGCGGGTATTGCAGTCTCCATGCCTTGGTGGTAAAATGACCTCCTAGCAAAGCAATGCTCACGGTCATCTTGGATGACCCTTAGAATCCCAGAACATCATTTTCCAATCTACCTTCAAGTCATCATTTCCTACCCCAAATTTTCTCCAGACAACTTCTGAAATGTTTAATATATATATATTTTTTAATTTTGAGGTTCGTTCTTGTTCAACAAAACTCTTGCTTTCTGAAGAACTGTTTTTTGTCTGTTGAAAGACCTGCACACAGCTATAAGAATGTAATCACCATCATCGTCATCACTCACTGTTGTGCTCCAGTGTACTTCCTATATATATAATCCCTCTTCAGAGGAGCCTCTAATTTCTAAATAAAACACTGACTGATTTCTCTAAGGTGTCCTGAGGATTTCTCCCCCAAATAACTGTCTATTTAGCAGGTACAACTGGCAATTCTGCCAACTGGGATTCCTGCTGCTAAGTGGTTTCCCATATTGTTGTGTAGGAAGCAATCGTGACACCAACTTCTGAACTAACCATGGAAATAGCAGATCTCACACACACCTACTCTCCACAAATCATCATGGACAGTTTCTCTCTTTCATATTTATATTAAAAAAAAAAAGGGAACAGATGATTCGTGTTACTTGAAGGGGTGGATATAAAAATTCTCCAGCTATTTCTTGCACATCACAGCCATGGAAAAGGTTTCAAGAAAGAATGGAAGCAGAAATGAATAATTTTGGACTTAGATCTTGCCTCTACTGCTCTCTCAAGAAGGGCACATAATAAGAATGTTTTTCCTTTCATCTCAGAGTTCTGGCAAATGTTTCAGAAAATGAGAATTAATCCAATTGCTAAGAAACAGTTTTTAGTCATAAAAAACATGGAAAGCAATTTTTATGAGCATTCTGAATGATTTTTTTGATGTCGATAATATTGAAGATGGAAAAAATAGCAAATTAAATCTCTACTTCCTTTGTAATTAGCTACATTTAAAGACCAATGTACCTCTTATAGAAGCACGTATACTTTGATAACTGCACATCCTTCAAAGAGTAGTTTCTGATAGATTGAACTGTATAATAATTCTGCTACAGGATTCCTTTTTCACTAAACAATTTTATGTAATTTTGAACATGCTTATTCACCATTATGCCTAAAAACTAATTCACACTGTAGCTCCATTTTCATGTGCAAGATTTCAGCTTTTAAGATAATCATTTGCAAGTTTAAGCAAGGTCTTGTACAAACCTCAAAAGTCAGTTTGGGCTGTGTCACGTGTCAGATTTAAATTCTACATGCATAAACTTCACACTCACCTACATGATTCAATACACTTTCTTTTAAAGATGGACACTAGTACCTTAACTGTTAGATGGAAACATTAACACATTATATTTATAAGAGATGCCTAGACATAGAGTCAGGGGCTCATGTCATGATTGAATGAGATACAAGACTCTCACCTTAAGAGAGAGGAATGGTGGTCCAGATGATGTCAAATAAACTAAGGCTAATTGTGAGGCAGAAATGGGTATTTCTTTTTACTAGCTAAACTAGCTCCACCATCTGGAGGGTACAGCCAGTTCCCAGTGGAGTTCAATCACCAGTTTTTGAATGAAATGATTCTATTTTTCATTTGGGGGAATTTTCCTTGTTCAAATATTATACATAAAGTAAGGCTATTTTGATATTCTTAAGCAGCTCACTATTTTAAATTTGCATGGTTCAATTTAACAAAGTGTGGCTCCACCACTCCACCATGAGGCAGATCGAGGTGTCTAGCACATGGAAGATTCTCTCACTTAATAAATGACCTTTCTGTAGCCATCCTCATTCATGTTCTGGGACACTGATCTCCTTGCACACATCATCGTGGAGAAGTAGAAATATTTTATACTAGAATACATTATTTTTTGGCCTTGCCCCTACTAACTCATATTTAATGTATCCTTTCGGTATCAGGTCAACTACGTGAGATCCACACAGAGCAGATATCTAATTTTATTCCTGTGCTTCTAAACAGACGGCATGGGAGAACGGCCATCTATGAGAGCAGCTCTTCAGACTTCATATTTCACACTTTAGTTTCAAAGAATGTCTCTAGTTCTACACATTTGGAATGCACCTAAAAGAGGCATGAAGAATGATTGAACCCTACGACATTTCCTTTGGAGTATTTTTGGGCTGTCTGGAAGGACAACAGAGATTACATACTGAATGTAGTCCATTCAGTTTTACAACTGAAGTTCCTTAAGCCCAAAGAGGTAGACTTAATTATCCTCCAAAATGTCTAATCCTGTAGGCTAGAGCCCAGTATACTGAATCCTTAACTGATTTCTTAACTCCAAGTAGTTAATGTGGTGTGTGCCACTCTGCGCAGTTATTTATTAACTGGCGGTCACTGCATGAGGCTCAATACAAGATGCAGTAGACAAAGGACAAACTCCTTTTCAATTCTTTTGGTCAAGATCTTCCCGTGTGTAGTCAGCTCACTCCAGTTTGTAATCTAGCTCTGCCACTTACTAACTGAACAAGTTTCTTAGCCTAATCATGTATCTCTTTTTCTCATCTGTAAAATGGAGAATTTAGAAACAACTTCTTAGCACGTGTGGTGTGAGGGCTCAGTAAGAGTGAACATGAAATGCTTAGCATAGAAAATGCACAATAATTTTTAGCCATTGTGATTTGTTTTATCATTATTAGTCCAGTCTATTTATAAATAAATAAATAAATATAGTAGAACTTTCTTGAGAACACTTTGTGCCCTTTCTGTAACTAACTTGCTAGTCTTCATTTCTTTCCCTTTCTTCTGCATAATAAAAAATGTAGTCTGAAAACATACTATTTGTCTAAATTGCATGGGCCTAAACAGTGTAAAATTTTCCAAGAACTGTGCATGGGGATTTAATTGTATGACATCCAATAAAACCTAAGCAAGAGAATAAAGCAGCAATGTAATGGGGGGGGGGGGGAAATGCACCCAGAAAGAGATGACCAAAATATTTCCTTCACTGTTTCATATTGATTTTTATCAAATGGCTCCTGAGTTCTCTAGGAAAGTCCTGGTAAATATCTCTGTTGATGACTATTAAGTTCCCTTTACAGTAGAAATACTAAATAAATGGCCTAACAAGAAATGATAAAGCTATTGTTTATTGTTCTAAAAATAGAGTTTTAGAACCCTCTAAGGAAACTATTTCCTGTGGAAAATGATGGCTTCATGAAAATCTTAAGCATGAATTCAATCAATAACGTGCATACTTCTACAAAGTATGTAATTATTCATATGTAATATATACAACACAACACATATGCATGCCGAAATAAAGAAAACTGCTGGGGTTGTTTGTTTCTTGTTGCCTTTCTGCTTCCTTGTTTGTTTTTAATAAAACCCTGTGTTCAAGTACAAGAGCTACCTAGAATTGTGTACAATAAAGTGGAAGAAAATGGCGGCATAAAGAGAAATCAAAGCAATGGATAGTTGCTTTGGATAAGTTAAACAATTGTGTTAAACAATTGTGAATTATTAACATCAACTGTCTTAACATTTGAAAAATGTTCTTAATAACCAAGTCACTTATTTCCACCTCTCACAGCCATTCTAGAATAAAGTTTTAGAGCACAAGGCCCCAGGTTCAGACTTCAGGTTCCATGCTAGTTCAACTACTTTCTGCAACAAAGTCTCAGTTTCCTCATCTTTAAAGTGAGATCAATATTAGTATATATCTTGTAAAATGATTAGCACATAATTAAGCATGCAAATACACATATAAACTGATTTTGTTTTTCCAGGCAATGTTCAAATGGTATTTGCTCAGCAAAAGTCAACTGGTTTTAAAATTAACCCAAACCAATTATTTTTTCTGTCTTCTATTCTGCTTGGCTATTCAGAGTGTGAAATTTTGCACACATTAGACATTTAAGATTTAATTCATTACAATTAATTATTTTTGCTACTTCTTCCTTATGTAGAAGCTGAGAGTGAATTTATTTATACATATGCATTTATGTATTTATTTTTACTTTTCTTCCCACGCTGTCCTGCTTCTCCTATTACTCACATAAACCTTGGGGATCTGCCTCCTTTGCTATCTCTGTAAGATTCTACTGGTGTCAGGCAGGATTTCTCAACCTCTATACTATTGCTATTTGATGCTCTATAATTCTTTGTTGATGGGCTATCTTATGCATTATAGGATGGTTAGCAGTATCCTTGGCCTCTACCCAAAATATCCCCACCCCCTTGTGACAATCAGCAATGTCTCCAGATGGTATTAAATATCCCATGGGAAAAATGCCCCTGAGAACTACTACAGTAACATACTGGTTAACCATATGCTTTAGAGTTAGAAAGTCAGTTCTACCCCCTGTTTCTGACAACAGCAGACATTCAATAATAACTTGTGAAAATTAAGGCTGAAACCTATACAAATCATTTCACCTCTTCAGTCCTTATTTTCCTGGTCTCTAATATGAGAATAATGAAGAACCTATTTTAGAGAGTTGTTTGGATGGTCTTAAAACAGGATTTAAACAGATAATATGTGTTAGCTACTGAGTTTAGTTTGGGTATCTGAAGCGGAAATCAGATGGGATTGAACTTGCAAGGACTGAATTGGGGGAAATGCCTGTGTGAGAGATAAAGGGCCAGGACCTGGGAAAGTGGAGTCACTGGAACATCATGCAAGTCTGACTCTGGAAGCATGGCTGGGTGGAAATGCCCCTAACTGCAATATACTCTAAGAAGTCTCAGCAAGACCGGGGGGTGTCCTGGAGCCATACTCAGCCCTTATAGGGGTTCCGCCTGCCTTCGAATCCCTGCCATGCTCAGTCCTTCACTGAGAGTCACCCATTGTAGCAGTCGGTGCAACCACTACAATGGATATAAAAGCTCAGGAGCCGGGGTCCTTGGTAAGTTATGCTCCTTGTAACTGGAGGTCTGCCAGGTGCATGCTCATGGATGCCATGTACTTTACACAATTTTTCAGCTAGATTAAGGCCTTATTATTTTTTTTTAATTATTATTACTATTTTAATTACAATTACTAGTCCTACTCATCTGCCAATGACACTATGCGGCAGCCCCAATGTCCCAGCCCTCTTCTGAAATTCCATAGCACGTACTATTTGAATCACCTTCTTGGCATTCATTAGACATCTCTATAAGGACAGCTAGTAGGAATCCCAAAACTAACATATCCAAAACAGCACACTCTCAATTCCCCCACCCTGGCCCAAACACTTCCTTCCCACTCATTACCAGTTCATAAATGGGCCCCATCATACAGCCAGTTGCTCAAGCCAAAACTTAATTCACAGACTCATCTTTGGCTCCTCTCACAGGCCACACCCTATTCATAAGTGAATCTTGTCGCTTGGCCTTTAAAATAGAGTCTAAATCCAACTACTTCTCTGTTCTCCATGTTCGGTCCCTCATTCCATCTGCCCATCATCATTTCTCTCCCTCTCCTCTCCAGAGTGAAAATTTGCATGGAGAAATAATAAATAACTAAACTGCTTGGGTCTAAGGCCTGATATTGTTGCCTAAGCCAGAAGCTGGCAAACTTTTTCTTAAAGGGCTAGATAGTAATAAATATGTTCAATTTTGCAGGTCAACAGGCAAAACCAAAGAAACTATGTAGGTACCTATATAACCATTTAAAAATGTGAAAATCAATTTTAGCTCTCAGACTAAACAAGAAGAAGTCAGCGGGCTAGATTTGGTTGTGGGCAATTGTTTGCCAACCACTGGCCTAAACCGTCATCTCTCAACAAACAGGTCATCTGCCTTCCTCCTCGACCTCCAACACGATCCTCCAGGGAAGAGCCGGACGATTTTTTCACAACGTAAATAAAATTATTTCACCCTGTTTCCCTCAACTTTTCCATAGCTCCTTGTAACCACTGTTATGAACTATGAAATTCTTGCCTTGGCCTGCAGGGCTCTGTAGGTCTGTCTCCCCCACCTCACTCCGTCTGTCTGATTTCATGCCCCCTTGCACTGCCTCCTGATTTGCATCCAGTAGGTACACTGGGTCTTGGGGTTCCTCAATGCTGCTCACATGTTCTGCCTCAGGGTCTTTGCTCTAGTGCCTTCCTCTGCTCTTCTCTGATAGAGCCACCTCACATTGTGTCTCTTCTAAAAGAGAAGGCTCTCCTTAAGGCGCTAGCCAAAATGTCACTGTCCTATCACCTTCTCCCCTCTTACTCTGCATTGTATTTCTTCATAACACTTATTATTGCCAGGTAGTATGTTCATTTGTTGGTACTCTGCCTCCTCCACTAGAATTTTAGCTGCAAAAATACAAGGATTTGACAGTTCAGAGGACATCTGCATGCCAAGAAGAGTTCCCGGCACTGACTAGAAAGTGCTCCAATATTTTTTTAATAAACAAATAACTAGGGTTTTATGACTTTTTAACAATTCACTGCATTGTCTAGGTTAATGCCAAGCACCTTCAGGGTTTGAGTCCCATCTTTCATTTCTCTCTATTCTGTTAACTCTTCTGTCTTGTACATAATTGGTACTAAATGTTTATCAACATTAAGCTCACAGAATATGCCTCACAGTTATTTTCTTTCTTTCAGTAAAATAGATATATTTCTTTTTCTGTCAATAGAAAAACAAGTCTTTATTGTTTTCTTCTGATAATAAAACTAGTACACACTGACAAAGAAAATGTATAAAAATAAAATATAGAAGAATTTAAAATGCCCTAAAATCCCATCCAAAGATATAATCAGTGAATTGGTTGATCTAGTCCTTTTGTGTTTTTCTGTGCACAAATTATATCGTTTTTATTTGAATAAGAATGGGATAATACTCTCCATAATGCCTTAATACTTTATGGACTTTCTTTTTAGTTAATACTAGGTCTTTGATATTTTTCCATGCCAAGAAATTAGAATCTGAGATTTTGCCTTGAAAAATAAACAAGGAAATATAAAAGAGCCACTAATTAGGATACTTTTAGATTAAATTAGTGCAGATTGACAAGTATGGAATTTTCAGGGAGCAAGAGCAGATGACGTTTGGGAGCCCGCGTGGCTAAATGGTGAAGTCTAGATGGAGCTGAGAGAAAAATGTCATCTGCAGGTTAACAGACCACCTAAAAGATGCAGATTAACAGTCTGAATTCCACATGAGCAGCAATGAGATCAAGCAGTATAATAAAAAAAGTAGCAAAGTTACAACAGAACAATCAAATGGGTATGCTTTTTGGCAATAACTGTGAAACGTCTGGAAATGAGAAAGCGGGAACAGCTAGTGGCTGCTATATAAAGAGAAAATAAACAAGATTAAACAGCTCAAGTTAGAGCATGATGACTTCTTTAACAATCTGGAAAGGGTTTTGAGGAACATTTAACCAAATACAGATACTTTATGTGCAAAATTAAGGTTAGAAAACTTGTTTTCTGGTTAACGTGAAGATACACATTTCAAACGCCATGTTACTGCATTGTATAACCTAAATTATTATTGCTATTACCACCTTTTCTAGTATCCTTAATTTTAGTTAGAGATGTCAAACATTTTCACAAGACAGAAGTGATGCACCAACAAAATAAAGTAATATAAAAAGATTTTCACTATTTTTTTAAATGGGGTTGTTCAAATGGAATCATTTCTTGCTTGTACGGAGTTATTAGGGTTTATACTGACCAATCTTCTTGCTGTGCATTTTTTAAAAAATTTCAATTACTTTCTGCTCAGATGTTGAGTTTTTAACTAGATTTCATCTCTGTTCAGTTGTGATTCTGAGTGATTCTAGTGTAATCCTTTGAGCCAAAAGCTACTGCTGCTAAGGCAATACTTATGATATACCCATAACCCCCATTTCAGATGCAGCTGCTTCTCTTTATTTATTCCTCCCTTGGCTGTTGGAGTTGTGGGGAAACACTCTGAGTCCCTTTAAATGAAGGCATGCTTACCATGTGTGGAACCATACATCAAACTCTTCAGCACACACTTATCAAAGGTGGTTTTACGCTTTATTACATGATATCTTATAAAAGCTATTCATTTCCCTAAGTTCATTCTGGCTACCTTGAAATTGAAATGTCTTCTCCATGGACAATCCAATGAGTTTGACGGTAAAGTAAAGGCAAAATATACTAGCTTAGCATTCATACATGTAAGACATTCTCACCCTGCATCCCTTATGTTTCTCAATGGCAATGATTGCTTTTTTGGATTATCCCCTGAATTTCAGTAACATAAGTTATACGGAATCTGATTTTGTGTGGAACTCTCACTTGTGGCTATATACAATAATTATTACTTACACTTATACCGTACTGAGTACACATGAGACACTATTTTAAGCACTTTACACATATTAATTTACTAAGTCCTTAGAACAAAAATAGATATTATTATCCCCATCTCAGATGAGGAAGCTGAGGCTCAGAGAAGTTAAGTAACTTGCTCAAAGCCATAAAGGCAGCGAACGGCAGAACCAAAAAACGAACAAGGCAATCTGGCTCCACTGTCCATTTTCTTAATCATTATGTTCTATTGCTTCTTATTAAATTAACGGATCTTATTAGCCATCGGCATCTCTTAGCTGCTGCAAGATTATTAACCCAGGGCCAATAAAAGACTCATGTGTAGCAAGGGAAAATAGAAATTGGCCCCGCTTGTAAGATGATCTCAAGGCATCAAGGATTAGTTTCCTTGAGGCAACAACTGTGTTTAATATTATTGGTGCCTGGCCCATGGCAGGAACTCAGTTAAAGGAGAATGAATCCGTTCAGTTACCAAGCATGCAGTAAGTGCCTGTTTTGTTTAAGGATTGTGCTAAGCCATTGTCAAGATAAGCCAAAGGATGTCTCTACCCTTGAGGAGTTTACATTCCAGTCAAAGAAGACCAACGATAAATAAAGAAAAAACCTCAATATAGACCACACCATGAACACTGATTGCATCTTCATTTTTCAATTAAATCATTGGTGTGGTCTTTCTAGAAGGACCCCTTTTTATGAATCAAGATACTTATTTTCTCACCTTACCCCTATTTCTAAATAGCTGTGCTTCATTTAAAAGTTTACTTTTACCCTTAAAGAGTCCACATCTCAGGTTCTCTTTTTCACCTAAAAATCATAGTCTTTCTCACCTTGCAGGGGTTATATGGGGATTGCAAAAATTATTAGGTATGAAGGTGCTTAGAAAACATAAATGTGGCTATAGAGGGCATAGCAGTAAAACCTATCATGAATAATAACTCTTCTCACTTTTTACACTCCCAAAATGATCTCTCACCACTTTTCTTCCCACTATCTGGGAAGATATGGTCCAGAAGAACAAGATCCTTTTGAGTTAATGCACCTCCTACAAAGCTTAATAATCCTGATAATCGGCAATGATGAGAATAGATGCTTTCCCAAGGTCGTTCAAAAGAAGTCTCTTAGAGACCGTTGATTTCATTTCATACTGTCACTTAGAGTCTCATTAGTATGTCCCTTTATCCATCAACTTCCTTGATATTCCATGACAACAGAATAATTTACAGCAACCCTTTGTCTGACTCACAATGAATTCAAATTCACTGGAGGCATTTCATTTAGTGCTCTTGTCAAAACACTTCTGGAAACAGAACTGTCTCCACCTGACCCCAAAATCTTTCATATGCCACTACTTTACAAATGACACTTTAATCCTCTTAACTTTTGCAAAGCATCTGCAGATTCTTCGATTTATTTGTTCAACTCCATGAAGGCTTACTATGTGCAGGGCACAGATCTGGGGGTGGGGGAAACAAGGAAGACAGTATGGTCCTGCCTAACACGCACCTAACCAGAACAAGCTGAGGCAGAGGTGCTGAGGAGGGACTGACAGTAATTCTCAAAGTGTGATCCCCACACTTTGTGGATCATAGGCAGCTTAAAATTATATCATTTAATTCATTTAATTAAAGAATGGATGTTGGGCAATCAAGCTGGAAAGTAGACATCACTTTCTCTATGACAAAAAGATAGCAGGTGTCTTACATTGGGGAAAATTGTTCATACAAAGTCCTTTTACCAACACTACCTGAGCTTCACCTTGTATCAGGAGCTGAAGTGGGTATTGCGGCATACTCAAAAAATTTATAGTCTAATTCAATGCAATACAACAGATTTAGACATAAAATGCTATGGGAGCCCAGGGAATGGTCATCTAAGCTGCCTGAAAATGTTAGGCTGGTCAGAAAAGTTGTCCCAAGGGAGTGAAAACTGAGCTTGGGAAAGAGGCAGCTATAGGAACAACGGTTTAATCTTATCCTCTATTTCAACTCTTCTAAAATTATTTTGTCTTCATTCTGGGCTTATTTACGAGACTGAAGACCAAAGGAAAGAAGTCTTTGGAAGGGAGAGAGAACTAACTCCTGACTTCTAAATATTGAACACCGACACATTTTAAAACTATTTTCCACATCCTCTTACATTTTCACCTTTTTATCTTCCCCAAAATACTGTCTTTGAAGAGAATGACAGTCAGAAAAGGGATTAAATAGCACACTTTTTTCAGTCTACTGATACCCACGTCAGTAGAAGACTACAGGGTGCAATATAAATCAGCTGTTGGTTTGAGTTATGGGAAAGAGTTGGTGCTGTTTATATATCTTAGATATCAATAAAACGGTCAAAAGGAGATGATCAAAGTAAATATTACAGTGATAATATATTTGCCAGAGTCTAGTCTCCAACCTGCATGCTATCTGCTTGCCTTTTCACACAAACAAATAGAGAAAATCACAAGCAAAGCCTCTGAAGCTACAAAGTTTCTTATGAGGCTCCGTTCCCCAGCCAGCAATCCTACTCCAGCTCTCACAAAAGCAGCCCTGGGAAGATGCCCAGGGTGTAACAAGGGGAGCCAGGAGGAAAGGAGATATACGTTTAAGGTAGGCAACCACAGAACCCCTGCAAACACTGAGACAGAACCACTCAAGGGAGGGCAGTCTTGGCAAAAGAGAAACCCCCCCTTCAGGTGTCACAGAAACTTACACGGGGGCGAAAAAGAAAGATACAGACGGACGGGAAACAAACACATTTCTCTGATATGCTGGCCTCAACTCCTTCAGGCAAGTTTAACAGGGTAAAATTGTGGCTGAGAACTCAGGTCCGCTGACTATACAGTGACAAATACTGGGAAACTGTACAGGGCAGGGTGCTCACAAATTGTGATTGACCAGTAAGACTTTCCTGATTTTGGTCTATTTACATATCATCTTTATTACCAATTCTTTTTTAAACCAGGCTCATTCCTTATTGAATTGACTTAAGTATTGATATATTTAAAGAAAAACACTTCATATTTTCATACACTTGATTTCTATAAAGGAAAACCTGTATCACCTGGCATAAATGAAAGACAATTCTAAAACTAAAGGCAATGAAAGGAAAATGGTGTTCGGCGTCTACCTGCCCACAGAAGGCTCAGGCCCTGGTCATTAAAGAGAGGTTCGCCCTCCATCCCCTTTCACCAGCGACCTGCTGGTCAATGCATAGCAACTGCCTGAGACAGGAGGGTGGCCACTGTAGCATTTTATGATTTCTGTGGTGTAAATACTCCTACCATAGCCAATTTCAAGTTCCCAAGGTGACGGACATTACTGAACATAAATGGGAGGAGATGCAAGCAATCAGCTTTTGTGATGTCTACAAGGCAGCTTCAACACACCAGTGCCTTGAAGTAATCAGAAGCGCCGAAAGAAAACTGAAACGAACATTTTCCTTATTGTATGTTTCCATGTAATTTAATTCCATTCTAGTATCATACTCCCAATCCTGTTACTCTATCACCAATGGTATGTATGCCATTTTGGAAAATATAAGTCTTAGGTAACCCCCTTCTGTTTCACGGCCTGATTTCTCAGGTACAGTTGTATATGACGCTTGGTCTACTTTCTCTGTTATATTAAATTTGATCTATCTGTAAATAGTACATAACAAATAAAGATAAAAATGTTGTAGGAATAAGCATGTATTTTAACTTTGTGAATACAATATAAACACAAACTAAAAGGAAAAACTACGCTAATGTCTTTAATCTGAACTCTTCTTCTATGGAAAGGAAATGGGGCTCTGTTCTCTGAATTTATCAGAAATTTTCAAAATGTTGGCACGAGACAAAAGATATGTACATATTTTATTCTTGTTCAGTTTCCCCACTTATATTGTGCATCCTCTTTAGACTTCTTTGTACCCTTCCAGCTACTTTTCCTATTGTTTATAGACAGAAAGTAAATTTTAAGAGAGTTTTATTTTGATGAATCCTGATGGCATTTTCAGGCAGCAGAGATACAGGCACCAAACGACACAGCTGAGAATAATGAAGCTCTTACATTAAATCAAAAGGCTCGTGATTTCATGTCAACAATGCAGATTCAGCAACTAAGACCCTGAAAGCATCTATATAGAATTCAAATGACTAAAAGCAGAGATGGAAAACGTCCTGAATTTCTTCAGAATGCCACATCAAATCAAATAAGATGAAAATTACCAAATTTTTAAGAATGTGATGTTCTTTTACAGGATAAAGATTCAATGCTATCCAGAAATGAGATGTGAACATTCAGAATACAGGAGGGTATAACTTTGTCCTGTCACTTCCATTTTATGAATTTATGTAGAGATTAAATTATTATAGCCTGCTTCAGCTCCCAACCAGTTCCTCAGAAATAGAGGAGAAATTTAAGGGTTATTTATGGGGGCATTTACATCGACAGAGAGAAGGCATAATTTGTCAGGGGAGACTCTTTTACTTTCTTATTCTACGTAACGCTCAACTGAGCTGACATTTTAGCAAGTTCAAAGGCTTAGCTGTTTAAAGAAAGGTTCTGCATTTCAAAAAAATGAGGAAGGAGATTGTGAATAATGCTATTTGGGTCTTCTCCCTCATCCTCATCTTCCCTGACCACAGACGTTGTCTGCTGCTGATAACCACAAAAACCTCCTCTCAGGCTGAAATCCATGGGGCCCAGGCTTCCCCCGTCTCTCCACAATAGATAATAAGCTATCCGCTGAGACTTGATAATATTACCCATTAAATATGTCTTCCATTTCTTGTATCCTCTCTATTTTCTAGTAACATTCCTTTAGTCAGACCTTCATCATTTCTTGCCTAAACTACTTCACTCCAGTTTTAGCCACTACAAACTCCCACAGTGATAGCTCTGAATGCCAAGTCTGACTGTGTTATTCTCCTGCAGAGAGGACCTCCACATCAGCATGATTTCCAACTGCCTAGAGATGACATTCAAGGCCACGGTGAACTGGTCTCTGCCTACCTCTCCAGCATCATCTCTTGCCATTCCTCCCTTGAACTTTATCCTGCAACAGGGCTGGTTTTCCTGCCTCTGTGTCCTTGTTCATATTACTCCCTTGTCTGTGAGGCTCTTTCCCTCCCCTTCGACCCCAATTAGTAATAAAAATAAGAATAGTTTATACCGATACTATACTTACTACACTCCAGGTACTGTTCTAAACATTTCATTTAATACTCAATCAACACTGACAGGCATGAACTATTTTAAACACAACATTAAAATCACATATTTATTGTATACATATAGCTGATTCACTTTGCTGTACAGTAGAAACTAACACAATATTGTAAAGCAACTATACTCCAGTAAAAATGAAAAAAAAAAAAAAAAAAAGAAGTCTGTCCAAACTGAAAAAAAACCCCACTATTTTAAACACTGAGGTTAAGTAACTTGCCTGTGGTCATGCAGCTAGTAAGTTTTAGATTCTGGGCTTCAATACTAGTGCTCTACCACTCTGCAATATTCTGTCTTTACCGTAGTTAAGTCCAATCCAGCTCTTCAGACTCAGTCACCATCTCCAGCAAGGTTCCCCCTTTTCTACTCTCCAGATGGGAGTGTATGTTCCGCCTCTTTGCTCATGTAAGTCTTTCTATAAATTCATTTGCCACATTGTATTATCATTAATCATTAATGTGTCTCTCTACCCTTTGAGATTATCAGTGACCACGGCTGATTTATTTTTATATCCCAATGTCTGTCCCTCAATAAACGTAAGTTGAACATAAATGTAAATAAATATTTTACATTACAGAAAAATATCAGAGGATTATAAGGCACTTCAGGACATGACATTTACATGTAGTTCTCTCTTCCACTATTTTCTATACAAATATGACCCGTATTGCATACATCCAGAGCTCAAGCAAATATCTACTGAGGGAATAACAAGGTCCATGATGGGATTTTAATGAAAACTACAGTCTTTGCAGTAAATAGTGAGGCTATTCTAAAATAAAGAAATACAGTAACAAATTAAATCAAGATAGACCGGAGCCTCTGGGTTAGATATATCTGGTGTACAAATTAAATATCTGGAGGATTTATTAGCTGACCTATGTAAATGGGCAAATTCAAAAGTTCTGTTTCAAATATAAATAGGTAAGCCTGCAGAAAACTGTGATTTAATAACTGCAGTTTAGAAAACAATTCTATTATAAATGAAGTATTTTCTGCCACTTTAAAATAGAGTTGTTTGTATCTAACGAGGCTGTTGACTTTTGTATATTAATTTTGCTCCCAGGCAGCATTCTGAGTCCCAGCTGACTCTCTTGCATCGTTCCATTATGTCAGATCTTTTGCAAATAATGATAACATTATCTGGTTCTTCCCAATTTTTAATGCCACATTTATATTTTTGACAGAGGACATTCTTGTCTTCTTCCTAGCTTCAGTGGAGAGTTATAATATTTTTCCAATAGGCCAAATATAGGCGTTGGGGGAATACATACTTGCATATGCATATATTAATTTTCTATTTTTTGATTTAAGTGTCCAAAGCATTGACTTTCATTCCACCTGTTTACAATATAAACATTTGAGGTTACATATACTTTTTCTGAGCACTCTTTTAGTTGTATCTCATACGTTCCCTTATATAGTGTTTTCTTTGTCATTATTTTTTATATATCCTGACTTCTTTATTTTGATTTCTTTGCTGATCTAAATTAAGAAACATGCTCTCCTGATCTCTCTCTCTCTCCGTCTATCAATACCCATCTACCTATGTTACCTATTTTTTCTCTCCCTCTTGCTCTCTCTCATTTATTTTACCAGGTGGTCAGCCATTATTTTGAATTTTGATCTTCATTTCTAGTTTAACTGCATTGGGGTTAGACATAGTTGTCTATAATAGGTCTATATTTAGAATTTCTTCTTTTAATAAATATTTAATTGGCACAGGGTCTAGATACTGTTCCATTTAAATTATATCGACTTCACCAATTTGCCACTTAGTCACTTACCTTTTGTACACCTGATCTTTCATGGCCTGAGATAGATAAATTACTCCCTCCTATAACCAAAGTGTTTTGTCTAGTTTTTCATTGTTTACTGTATTTTTTATGAACCACATTAACTGAAATTTTGTTTCCCTTGTGCATTATTAGCTTCTTAGGGCTGCTGCAACAAAGTATCGTAAACTCGGTCATTTAGAACAAAATTAATTTACTGTCTTTCAGTATGGGAGGCTAGAAGTCCAAAATTAAGGTGTCCACAAGGCCATGTTCTCTCTGAAGACTCTAGGGGAGGATCCTTCCCTGCTTCTTCCTAACTTCTGGCAGGTGCCAGCAATCTCTGGTGTTGCTTGGCTTGTGGTGGGATAATGTCAATCTCTTCCTCCATCTTCACACATCCATCTCGCTCCATGTGTGTCTTTGTCCAAGAATCTCTCATATAAGAACACCGGTGACTGCATCAGAGCCCACCCTAATCCAGTACGACCTCATCTTAATTTGATTACATCTGCAAGACCTGATTTCCAAATAAGGTCACACATTCACATGGAGAGAGTTAGGACGTGAATGTATCTGGGCACAATTCAACTCACAACACCTTCTCTATCACAATCAAGCCTTTTTGCCCTGATTTATCTTTGCCTATATTAAGAGCACAAACCTTATTTTTCATATGTGTAAGCTCACTATGGTGTTACAATCCTTTTACTTTTAATCTTTCTGATTTAGATTTATCACATATATACAGCACTATTTGGCTTTTGCTTTGTAATAGAGACTGAGACTCTTTTCTTTCAGTAAGTGTATGCCATTTATATTAAAAATATAGGATTTATATTCATTCCAGCATCACATGTTATGTTTCCTCTTTTACTGCTTTATTTTTTCTAAGTTCTGTATAATTCTTTGCTTCATTGTGTGTGGCTTGGGTAGCTCACTATGCTTTGGAAACTTTCTATCCTGTTTTGGGACATATTAGTGTTTTATTTTATACCTACAACATAATTTATGTTTAATCTTCTATTTTGTAGACACTAGGGACAACTATGGTTTAATAAATCTCCAATTCCTTTTCTCCAACACCAGCTTAGTATATACTGCTGTAAGTATTATTTCTTCTAATGCTTACTTTACACCTTAAACTATACTCAATCCCAATTGTTTGAGTTATCAGATATAAATGAGACTTTTAGACTTCTGATTATAAAAGATGAAATAACTGATATTCTTACACAAATATCTAATTTCCCTCTCAACTTTCATTAGTTATATTTTTTCTTTGTTGTCATTTATTCACATTATAGACTGAAAATGTGATTCCAAGAGTTGTTTCTTCCTTAGTTTTCAAGTTAAATGAATCTTAGGCTCACTTCTCTCCCCCTGTTACAGTGTCTCTATTCAACTAGTGTTCAACTGAGGTTTATCTTTTAAAAGTTTCTTCAAGGTACATATATAGGAAATATATTCTTGTAATGCTTGCATGATCAAAAGTACCTGCTGTTGCCTTTCTAGTTCAACAATCTGTCTAGGTGTAACATTTTGCTCACACTTTATTTCCTGGAGGGTTGTGAATTTATCACTCTACTGCTTTCTAATGGTATATATTGTGATCCTTAAGGCCAGCCTGATATCTCTACCTTATAAGTTATTTGACCTTTTTGCTGGAATGCCCAAAGAATTATATTCTTATCTTTAAAATTCATAACTTTACTACGTTGTGTTTCAGTTTTAACTATACCTTACTGATTTTTGTTGAGGCATGATATGGTTTCAATTCTTCTTTTGTTTCAAAAATGGATTCTTGAATGATATTCTAGAAGATGTTTTCAGTTCCAACCTTAGTAGGAGGGTTTTTTTATTCAAGGATACGAAATGTATTGATATATTGGCACTGCTTTGTTTTCAGTATCTATCCTTTTTTCCTATAACCCTATTTAATATATTATCAGTTTCCAGTCTGTGTGTTCACTGTCTTGGCTTCCATAATCTTCACTGTGTTTTAAACTGTCCCTAAGGCGTTTTGTTGGCTTGGTTGTGTTCCTTCCTAAGCTCTGCCAACTCGGTTATCATCTGTCTCTGTTGGAACGTGATTATAATTTCTTACCTGAAATCATATCCCTGTATCAAATTTTTTAAAGGGCTTTTCACACTTCGGAGATATCACAGGTTCGGTTCTAGACCAAAGCAATAAAGCAAATATCTCAATAAAGCTAGCCACACAAATTTTTTTGGTTCTCCGGTGCATATAAAGGTTATGCTTACACTATACTGTAATCTATTAAGTGTGCAACAGCATTATGTCTAAAAAAACAATGTATGTACCTTAATTAAAAAACACTTTATTGCGAACCATCCTCTGAGCCTCCAGCAAGTTGTCATCTTTTTGCTGGGTGGAGGGTCTTGCCTCCATGTGGATGGCTGCTGACTGATCAGGGTGGTGGATGCTGAAGCCTGGGGTGGCCGTGGCTATGTCTTAAAATAAGACAACGATTAAGTATGCCACATCAATTACCGCTTCCTTTCATGAATGATCTCTCTGTAGCATGCAGTGCTATTTGATAGCATTTTACCCACAGTAGAACTTTTTTCAAAATCAATCCTTTTAAACCCTGTCATTGCTTTATCACTAAGTCGATGTAATATTCTAAATCCTTTATTGTCATTTCAACAGTCTTCACAGCATCTTCACTAGGAGTAGATTCCATCGCAAAAAACCACTCTCTTTGCTCATTCATAAGAAGCAACTTCTCATGAGATTGCAGCAATTCAGTCACATCTGCAGCTTCCACCTCTAATTATAGTTCTCTTGCTATTTCCACCACATCTGTAGTTTCTTCCTCCACTGAAGTCTTGAACACTTCAAAGTCATCCATGGGTTCGAATCAACTCCTTCGCTGATATTTTGACCTCTTCCTATGAATCACAAATACTCTTAATGAATCACAAATACTCTTAATACTCTTCCCATGAATCACAAATACTCTTAATAGAATGGCGAATCTTTTCCAGGAAGTTTTCAATTGACTTCGTCCATATTCATCAGAGGAATCACTATCTACGGCAGTTAGAGCCTTACAAAAAGTATTTCTTAAATAATAAGTCTTGAAAGTCAAAATTACTCCTTGATCCACAGGCTACAGAATAGACATCACCTTAGGAGGAATGAAAACAACGTGAATCTTGTTGTACATCTCCATCAGAGCTCTAGGGTGGCCAGGTGCATTGTTAATAAGCAGCAATATTTTGAAAGGAATCTTTCTTTCTGCGCAGTAGGTCACAACACTGGGCTTAAAATATTCAGTAAAACCTGTTGTCAACAGATTTCCTGTCATCTATGCTTTGTTGTTCCATTTATAGAGCACAGGCAGAGTTTACTTAGCATAATTCTTAAGGGTCCTAGGACTTTCAAAATGGTAAATGAGAACTGACTTCAACTTAAAGTCTGCAGCTGCATTAGCCCCTAACAGGAGAATCAGCCAGTGCTTTGAAGCTTTGAAGCCAAGCACTGACTTCTCCTCTCTAACTGTGAAAGCCCTAGAAGGCATCTTCTTCCAAGATAAGGCTGTTTTGTCTTCGTTGAAAATCTGTTGTTTAGTGAAGACATCTTAATTAATTATCTTTGCCAGATTTTCTGGATAACTTGCTACAGCTTCTGTATCAACACGTGCTGCTTCACCTTGTACTCTTAAGTCACGGAGACAGTTTTCTTTCCTTCAACCTCATGAACCAACCTCGGATAGCTTCAAATTTTTCTTCTGCAGCTTCCTCACCTCTCTCAACCTTCATGGAATTAAAGAGAGTTAGGGTCTTTCTCTGGATTAGGTTTTAGCTTAAGGGAATGTTGTGGCTGGTTTGATCTCCTATCCAGACCACTAAAACTTTCTACAAATCAGCAATAAGGCTGTTTCACTGTCTTATCTTTTGTGTCACTGGAGTAGCACTTTTAATTTCCTTCAAGAACTTTTCCTTTGCATTCACACTTGACCGTTTGGCACAATATGTCTAGATTTGACCTATCTCAGCTGTCAACGTGCTTTCCTCCCTGAGGCTAATCATTTCTAGCTTTTGATTTAAGGTGAGAGGCATATCAGTCTTCACTTGAGCCCTCAGAGGCTATTGTAGGGTTATTAACTGGCCTAATTTCAATATAGTTGTGTCTCAGGGAATAGAGAGGCCTGAGGAGAGGGAGAGAGATGGAGAATGGCCGGTCAGTGGATCAGTCAGAACACACAAAACATTAATTGATTAAGTTTGCCTTCTTATACAGGTGGGTTTGTGGTGCCCCAAAGCAATAGTAACGTCAAAGGTCACTGATCACAGATCACCATAACAAATATAATAATGAAAAAGTTTGAAATATTGTAAGAATTACCAAAATGTTCACAGAAACACGAAGTAAGCAAATGCTATCGGAAAAAAATGGCAACAATAGACTTGTTCGATGCAGGGTTACCACAAAACTTCAATGTGTAAAAAATGCAATATCAGGGGCTTCCCTGGTGGCACAGTGGTTGAGAATCTGCCTGCCAATGCAGGGGACACGGGTTCGAGCCCTGGTCTGGGAAGATCCCACATGCCGAAGAGCAGCTAGGCCCGTGAGCCACAATTGCTGAGCCTGCGCTTCTGGAGCCTGTGCTCTGTAACATGAGAGGCCGCGATGGTGAGAGGCCCGCGCACTGCGATGAAGAGTGGCCCCCACTTGCCACAGCTGGAGAGGGCCCTCGCACAGTAAACGAAGACCCAACACAGCCATAAATAAATAAATAAATAATTCCCATTAAAAAAAAAAAATTGTTTAAAAAAAAAAATTGTTAAAAATGCAATATCTGCAAAGTGCAATCAAACTGGTGTCCCTGTATTTGAATCCGTAGCAATATACTTAGTCACAGTACCCATCCTCCCCGTTATAACACTCTTCTCATGTGTGTTCTCTGTTTGCCTTTTGCTTTTCAGGCTCCATTCCCCACCCCTCCTCCCCAACCAACATATCTTTACATAGACATGTTGGTTCTTTTGTAATATTGTTCACTTTGAATTAGGTAAGTCATTCCTAGGCCAGGACTATTTTCAGGACTTTATAATAGAGAGAGGCCAGAGCTGCAACGGCTCTGGTTCAGAGTGGAGATTATCATGACAAGAGAGAGAAAGAGCGCGAGTGCCAGAGCGAGAGAGAGACAGAGACAGAGAGAGAGACGGGGGTAGCTTAGCCTTTACGCCCCACTATCTTTCTCCTAGACCTTACCTCACATACAGAAGACTCCCAGCAAAAATGACATGTGTTACCTAATTCAACTCCCCCTACCTTCCACTCCCTGCAGTTCTATGCTATCAAGTTTATAAATCAGGAAGCTTTGTAAACTGTGCATCTTGATCTTTTGTTACAAAATATTGCTATTTTGGCCCCTTGGTATACACTGGATATGGGGGCTTCTGCTGCATTCTGCTGCAACAGGGCTTCCCTTTAGTGCCCTCCCACCACCCACTCCCCCTCCCCCGCCCCCAATCAGATCCTTTCTTCCCATGGCACTCCTTCCTAATCATTTTCGGTTTTTTGTGATTTGAGGTGTTCAGGTATCTGCTACTTTGTGTTTCAGTCTCTTTCGGTTTCTGAGTTTTTTCACATAGAAAAGGGTGGAGGTATCTTCATTTGCCACTGTATACATATCTTATTGATGTCCTGTGTCCAATGTTCAACACATTTATTGAGAGCCTACTCGAAGCCAGGCACTGCTTTAACCACTGGTAGCAGAGCAGTAGGAAAAAACAAACAAAAACACAAATACACCTCACCCATTTCCCTGCCCTCATGAACTAAGAATGACTAACATAAATAACAAATAATTTAAATACATGACAACCTCTGTCCTCCATATATTTGACTTGACATAAATAAAATATAATTTCAGTAAAGAAAAATTCACAAAAACACCCATACCAAGACTAGTCTACCCAAAATACCCTAATGGCCTCCAAATTAATATCCCTGACTCAACTGCCAACCACAATTCATCCTTAAAACAGCCAGAAGTATAACACAACTCATTTCTCTGTTTAAAAGTAAACGTCAAATAATTTTGAAAATTATGTTATTTCTTCCTGAGGGAAAAGTTATAAAATAGAAAGTGAGTACAAAATAAATAATGCTTTTAGAAAAAGAAATATTCAATCATCCTGTTTTTAAATAGTTACAATATGTATCTTCTAGATTGTTAATACCAGATAATATGCACTTTATTGATTTGTCATCTATAAAAGCTCCAGGATACAAAAACTCAATTTAGATTCCCCTATGATGATTTCACAAGGGTTTGCCTCTTACTATTTTTTTTTTTTTCCTGCCAGTTAGAAGGCTGGCTGGAATTCAGCTCACTGTGCCCCCTGGCTACCTCCAGAAATTTTCTTGTACTTCCCGGCACTACCTGGAGTCTCGCGGGGGTCAACCCTGACCTGAGCACCTGAGATGAGGGTACATGTCCTCAGATATTTAACCTTTCTAATCTCCCCTTCCTTTCTTCCCGTCAAAGAACATAAGGTGATTTTTGTTTGTTTTTGTTTTTGAGAGCAGTATAGCAGTGGCGACTCTTGAAATTCAATCCCTTTTAATTAAACCGAAAAAAGGGGGGAGAGTGATTTCTGATAGAAAATGATGTCCTTTGAAAGTATGCCCCGGAGAGTAGAAGATGATGGAGAATTTTTCTCCCTTCAGCGATGAGAACCTGAAAACTGTATATAAATTGACCTGGGATAATTTAAATCTTCTGTTGATTTTCATTATCATCATACAAGGCTAATAGTAACTGGTATGAAATTTATTAGATTTTTATTTTAGCACTTTTTATTTTTGTTTTTAATTAACATTATTCTTGAGTGCTTACACTGTGCCTAAGTGTGGTGCTACATGCCACAGAAGCATTGTTTCATCCACCCTCACAATTGAAATAATTAGCCTCATTTTAGAGATAAAAAGTCAAGGCTTAGAGGGAACACATAAATTCTTCGAAGTTGTACAGTTACAGTTAACTCATGGCAGAATTGGAATTCAAATCCAGGTCTGTCAAATACCCAA
This sequence comes from Eschrichtius robustus, assembly GCF_028021215.1. Classification (NCBI taxonomy): domain Eukaryota; kingdom Metazoa; phylum Chordata; class Mammalia; order Artiodactyla; family Eschrichtiidae; genus Eschrichtius; species Eschrichtius robustus. The sequence goes on from NC_090835.1 coordinate 9,939,675, forward strand.
CCCAATTCTCCCAGCTGTTACACTGTACCACCTCTGTTCTAGTTCCAGAGGTTCTCATTCTGGACACTTGGAAGAAATGTGAATACCTGGGCCCATTTCCAGGATTTCTGACACAGTAGGCTGGGATGAAGCCCAGGAATCTGTACCCTCCAGGCTCTCTTCTGTGCCAAGTTTCAAAACCACTACTTTAGGAAATCTCTTCAGTAAAATAAAAATTATAATTAAAGTTTTGTATTGTTTCTACTAAGTTTATTTTTCAAGTAAAAGATTTTCTTCAAAATATAAAACAAGTCCCTTTTACTTCAAGATGGCGGAAGAGTAAGACGTAGAGATCACCTTCCTCCCCACAAACACATCAGAAATACATCTACATGTGGAGCAACTCCTACAGAACACCTACTGAACGCTGACAGAAGACCTCAGACCTCCGAAAAGGCAAGAAACTCCCCACGTACCTGGGGAGGGCAAAAGAAAAAAGAAAAACAGAGACAAAATAATAGGGACGGGACCTGCACCTCTGGGAGGGAGCTGTGAAGGAGGAAAGGTTTCCACACACTAGGAAGGCCCTTCAGTAGCGGAGACAGGGGATGGGAGTGGGGGGTGGGTGGGAAGCATCAGAGCCACAGAGGAGAGCGCAGCAACAGGGGTGCGGAGGGCAAAGCGGAGAGATTCCCGCACAGAGGATCGGTGCCGACCAGCGCTCACCAGCCCGAGAGGCTTGTCTGCTCCCCCGCCGGGGCGGGCGGGGGCTGGGAGCTGAGGCTCGGGCTTCTGAGGTCGGATCCCAGGGAGAGGACTGGGGTTGGCAGTGTGAACACAGCCTGAAGGGGGCTAGTCCTCCACAGCTAGCTAGGAGGGAGTCCGGGAAAAAGTCTGGAGCTGCCGAAGGGGCAAGAGACCATTGTTTCAGGGTGCGTGAGGAGAGGGAATTCAGAGCACCGCCTAAATGAGCTCTAAGGACGGGCACGAACCAAGGGTATCAGCGCGGACCCCAGAGACGGGCATGAGACGCTAAGGCTGCTGCTGCCGCCACCAAGAAGCCTGTGTGCAAGCACAGGTCACTATCCACACCGCCCCTCCCGGGAGCCTGTGCAGCCCGCCCGGCCACGGTCCCGTGATCCAGGGACAACTTCCCCGGGAGAACGCACAGCACGCCTCAGGCTGGTGCAACGTCACGCCGGCCTCTGCTGCTGCAGGCTCGCCCCGCATCCGTATCCTTCCCTCCCCCCCGCCTGAGTGAGCCAGAGCCCCCGAAGCAGCTGCTCCTTTAACTCCGTCCTATCTGAGCATGGAACAAACGCCCTCAGGCGACCTACACGCAGAGGCGGGTCCAAATCCAAAGCTGAACCCCAGGAGCTGTGTGAACAAAGAAGAGAAGGGAAATCTCTCCCAGCAGCCTCACGAGCAGAAGATTAAATCTCCACAATCAACTTGATGTACCCTGCATCTGTGGAATACCTGAAGAGACAATGAATCATCCCAAAATTGAGGCCGTGGACTTTGGGAGCAACGATATATATATATTTTTCCTTTTTCTCTTTTTTTGAGTGTGTATGGGTATGCTTCTTTGTGTGATTTTGTCTGTATAGCTTTGCTTTTACCATTTGTCCTAGGGTTCTGTCTGTACTTTTTTTTTTTTTTCTCTTAGTATAGTTTTTAGGACTTGTTATCATTGGTGGGTTTGTTTTCTGGTTTGGTTGCTCTGTTCTTTCTTCCTTCCTTTTTTTTTCTATTTTTTATTACTTTTGAATCTCTTATTTTTAATATTTTTTATTTTAATAACTTTCTTCTATTTTATTTCCTCCCTCCCTCCCTCCCCCCCCCTTCTTTCTTTTTCCCTTTTCTTCTGAGCTGTGTGGCTCACAGGGTCTTGGTGCTCCAGCCGGGTGTCAGGCCCGTGCCTCAGAGGTGGGAGAGCTGAGTTCAGGAAATTGGTCCTCGAGAGACCTCCCTGCTCCACGTAATATCAAATGGCGAAAGCACTCTCAGAGATCACCATCTCAACGCCAAGACCCAGCTCCACTCAACGACCAGCAAGCTACAGTGCTGGACATCCTATGCCAAACAACTAGCAAGACAGGAACACAACCCCACCCATTAGTAGAGAGGCTGACTACAATCATAATAAGGTCACAGACAACCCAAAGCACACCACCGAACGTGGTCCTGCCGACCAGAAAGACGAGATCCAGCCTCATCCACCATAAAACAGGCACTAGTCCCCTCAACCAGCAAGGCTATACAACCCCCTGAACCAAGCTTAGCCACTGGGGACAGACACCAAAAACAATGGGAACTACGAACCTGCAGCCTGTGAAAAGGAGACCCCAAACACAGTACGTTAAGCAAAATAAGAAGACAAAGAAACACACAGCAGATGATGGAGCAAGGTAAAAACCCACCAGACCAAACAAATAAAGAGGAAATAGGCAGTCTACCTGAAAAAGAATTCAGAATAATGATAGTAAAGATGATCCAAAATCTTGGAAATAGAATGGAGAAAATACAAGAAACATTTAATAAGGACCTAGAAGAACTAAAGAGCAAACAAACAATGATGAACAACACAATAAATGAAAATAAAATACTCTAGAAGGAATCAGTAGCAGAATAACTGAGGAAGAAGAATGGATAAGGGACCTGGAAGATAAAATGGTGGAAATAACTACTGCAGAGCAAAATAAAGAAAAAAGAATGAAAAGAATTGAGGACAGTCTCAGAGACCTCTGGGACAACATTAAACACACCAACATTCGACTTATAGGGGTCCCAGAAGAAGAAGAGAAAAAGAAAGGGACGGAGAAAATATTTGAACAAATTATAGTTGAAAATTTCCCTAATATGGGAAAGGAAATAGTCAATCAAGTCCAGGAAGCACAGAGAGTCCAAAACAGGATAAATCCAAGGAGAAACACGCCAGGACACATATTAATCAAACTATCAAAAATTAAATGCAAAGAAAAAATATTAAAAGCAGCAAGGGAAAAACAACAAATAACATACAAGGGAATCCCCATGAGGTTAACAGCTGATCTTTCAGCAGAAACTCTGCAAGCCAGAAGGGCGTGGCAAGACATAATTAAAGTGATGAAAGGGAAAAACCTACAACCAAGATGACTCTACCCAGCAAGGATCTCATTCAGATTTGATGGAGAAATTAAAACCTTTACAGACAAGCAAAAGCTGAGAGAGTTCAGCACCACCAAACCAGCTTTACAACAAATGCTAAAGGAACTTCTCTAGGCAAGAAACACAAGAGAAGGAAAAGACCTACAACAACAAACCGAAAACATTTAAGAAAATGGGAATAGGAACATACATATCGATAATTACCTTAAATGTAAATGGATTAAATGCTCCCAACTAAAGACACAGACTGGCTGAATGGATACAAAAACAAGACCCGTATATAGGCTGTCTACAAGAGACCCACTTCAGACCTAGGGACACATACAGACTGAAAGTGAGGTGATGGAAAAAGATATTCCATGCAAATGGAAATCAAAAGAAAGCTGGGTAGCAATTCTCATATCAGACAAAATAGACTTTAAAATAAAGACTACTACAAGAGACAAAGAAGGACACTACATAATGATCAAGGGATTGATTCAAGAAGAAGATATAACAATTGTAAATATTTATGCACCCAACATAGGATCACCTCAATACATAAGGCAAATACTAACAGCCATAAAAGGGGAAATCGACAGTAACACAATCATAGTAGGGGACTTTAACACCCCACTTTCACCAATGGACAGATCATCCAAAATGAAAATAAATGAGGAAACACAAGCTTTAAATGATACATTAAACAAGATGGACTTAATTGATATTTATAGGACATTCCACCCCAAAACAACAGAATATACATTTTTCTCAAGTACTCATGGAACATTCTCCAGGATAGATCATATCTTGGGTCACAAATCAAGCCTTAGTAAATTTAAGAAAATTGAAATCGTATCAAATATCTTTTCCGACCACAAAGCTATGAGACTAGATATCAATTACAGGAAAAGATCTGTAAAAAATACAAACACATGGAGGCTACACAATACACTACTTAATAACGAAGTGATCACTGAAGATATCAAAGGGGAAATCAAAAAATACCTAGAAACAAATGACAATGGAGACACGATGACCCAAAACCTATGGGATGCAGCAAAAGCAGTTCTAAGAGGGGAGTTTATAGCAATACAAGCCTACCTCAAGAAACAGGAAACATCTCGAATAAACAACCTAAACTTGCACCTAAAGCAATTAGAGAAAGAAGAACAAAAAAACCCCAAAGTTAGCAGAAGGAAAGAAATTATAAAGATCAGATCAGAAATAAATGAAAAAGAAATGAAGGAAACAATAGCAAAGATCAATAAAACTAAAAGCTGGTTCTTTGAGAAGGTAAACAAAATTGATAAACCATTAGCCAGACTCATCAAGAAAAAAAGGGAGAAGACTCCAATCAATAGTTAGAAATGAAAAAGGAGAAGTAACAACTGACACTGCAGAAATACAAAGGATCATGAGAGATTACTACAAGCAACTGTATGCCAATAAAATGGACAACCTGGAAGAAATGGACAAATTCTTAGAAATGCACAATGTGCCGAGACTGAACCAGGAAGAAATAGAAAATATGAACAGACCAATCACAAGCACTGAAATTGAAACTGTGATTAAAAATCTTCCAACAAACAAAAGCTCAGGACCGATGGCTTCACAGGTGAATTCTATCAAACATTTAGAGAAGAGCTAACACCTATCCTTCTCAAACTTCCAAAATATTGCAGAGGGAGGAACACTCCCCAACTCATTCTACAAGGCCACCATCACCCTGATACCAAAACCAGACAAAGATGTCACAAAGAAAGAAAACTACAGGCCAATATCACTGATGAACATAGATGCAAAACTCCTCAACAAAATACTAGCAAACAGAATCCAACAGCACATTAAAAGGATCATACCCCATGATCAAGTGGGGTTTATTCCAGGAATGCAAGGATTCTTCAATATACACAAATCAATCAATGTGATACACCATATTAACAAACTGAAGGAGAAAAACCATATGATCATCTCAATAGATGCAGAGAAAGCTTTCGACAAAATTCCACACCCATTTATGATAAAAGCCCTGCAGAAAGCAGGCATAGAGGGAACTTTCCTCAACATAATAAAGGCCATATATGACAAACCCACAGCCAACATCGTCCTCAATGTTGAAAAACTGAAACCATTTCCTCTAAGATCAGGAACAAGACAAGGTTGCTCACTCTCACCACTATTATTCAACATAGTTTTGGAAGTCCTAGCCACGGCATTCACAGAAGAAACAGAAATAAAAGGAATCCAAATCGGAAAAGAAGAAGTAAAGCTGTCACTGTTTGCAGATGACATGATACTATACATAGAGAATCCTAAAGATGCTACCAGAAAACTACTAGAGCTAATCAATGAATTTGGTAAAGCAGCAGGATACAAAATTAATGCACAGAAATCTCTTGCATTCCTATACACTAATGGTGAAAAATCTGAAAGTGAAATTAAGAAAACACTCTCATTTACCATTGCAACAAAAAGAATAAAATATCTAGGAATAAACCTACCTAAGGAGACAAAAGACCTGTATGCAGAAAATTGTAAGACACTGATGAAAGAAATTAAAGATGATACAAATAGATGGAGAGATATACCATGTTCCTGGATTGGAAGAATCAACATTGTGAAAATGACTCTACTACCCAAAGCAATCTACAGATTCAGTGCAATCCCTATCAAACTACCACTGGCATTTTTCACAGAACTAGAACAAAAAATTTCACAATTTGTATGGAAACACAGAAGACCCTGAATAGCCAAAGCAATCTTGAGAACGAAAAATGGAGCTGGAGGAATCAGGCTCCCTGACTTCAGACTATACTACAAAGCTACAGTAATCAAGACAGTCTGGTACTGGCACAAAAACAGAAACATAGATCAATGGAAAAGGACAGAAAGCCCAGAGCTAAACCCACACACATATGGTCACCTTATCTTTGATAAAGGAGGCAAGCATATACAGTGGAGAAAAGACAGCCTCTTCAATAAGTGGTGCTGGGAAAACTGGACAGGTACATGTAAAAGTATGAAATTAGAACACTCCCTAACACCATACACAAAAATAAACTCAAAATGGATTAAAGACCTAAATGTAAGGCCAGACACTATCAAAATCTTAGAGCAAGACATAGGCAGAACACTCTTTGACATAAATCACAGCAAGATCCTTTTTGACCCGGCTCCTAGAGAAATGGAAATAAAAACAAAAATAAACAAATAAGACCTAATGAAACTTATAAGCTTTTGCACAGCAAAGGAAACCATAAACAAGACCAAAGGACAACCCTCAGAATGGGAGAAAATATTTGCAAATGAAGCAACTGACAAAGGATTAATCTCCAAAATTTACAAGTAGTTCATGCAGCTCAATATCAAAAAACAAACAACCCAATCCAAAAATGGGCAGAAGACCTAAATAGACATTTCTCCAAAGAAGATATACAGATGGCCGACAAACACATGAAAGAATGCTCAACATCATTAATCATTAGAGAAATGCAAATCAAAACTACAATGAGATATCATCTCACACCAGTCAGAATGGCCATCATCAAAAAATCTACAAACAATAAATGCTGGAGAGGGTGTGGAGAAAAGGGAACACTCTTGCACTGTTGGTGGGAATGTAAATTGATACAGCCACTATGGAGAAGAGTATGGAGGTTCCTTAAAAAACTAAAAATAGAACTACCATACGACCCAGCAATCCCACTACTGGGCATATACCCTGAGAAAACCATAATTCAAAAAGAGTCACGTACCAAAATGTTCATTGCAGCTCTATTTACAATAGCCAGGACATGGAAGCAACCTAAGTGTCCATCATCGGATGAACGGATAAAGAAGATGTGGCACATATATATAATGGAATATTACTCAGCCATAAAAAGAAACGAAATGGATTTATTTGTAGTGAGGTGGATGGAGTTAGGGTCTGTCATACAGAATGAAATAAGTCAGAAAGAGGAAAACAAATACTGTATGCTAACACATATATATGGAATCTAAAAAAAAAAAAAAAGGTCAGGAAAACCTATGGGCAAGACGGGAATGAAGACACAGACCTACTAGATAATGGACTTGAGGATATGGGGAGGGGGAAAGGTAAGATGTGACAAAGTGAGAGAGTGGCATGGACATATATACACTACCAAACGTAAAACAGATAGCTAGTGGGAAGCAACTGCATAGCACAGGGAGATCAGCTCTGTGCTTTGTGACCACCTAGAGGGGTGGGATAGGGAGGGTTGGAGGGAGGGAGATGCAAGAGGGAAGAGATATGGGAACATATGTATATTTATAACTGATTCACTTTGTTATAAAGCAGAAACTAACACACCATTGTAAAGCAATTATACTCCAATAAAGATGTTAAATAAAAAAAAAAAGAATAAAATAGAGAGTTAAAGTTTGGATGATGACTCTACTGGACCACATCACCCAGCTGAAATAGTCAAGCTCTCCAAATCTAGTTGGTGCACTGAGTCTGGGTGCCAAAAAAAAAAAAAAAAAAAAAAAAAGCCCAAGCCAAAACAACTTAAGTAGTAAATTATATACTAATACTCATCAAAATATTAACATTATATTCAGGGTATACAGAGAAACATTTTAAAAACTAAAAAATATAATAGTATATCTAAAGTCTGCATATGCTAATCATTTCCTGATCAATTACATAATCCCATAATCTGTGTAAAATTAAAATAAAACCTCTTATTTGTCAATATATAACTTCAAAATAGAATATCACTAAAATTAAAATTTGAACAATTCAAACAATAAGGAAATAAATTTCATATATTACTAATACCATTGAAACAGAAATTCCTGCCTACAAGTTGTCAATGTGATAGAAAACTTTAAATTCTAGTAACTTTTATAGTGTACACTATTGTCCTCTCTGGACTGTTATCACCAAATTCAAAGTGCAAAATGAATGACCACCAGCTACCCACATTTTGTTTGCCTTTAATGTGTTTGTTAAATTGGCATCATAACTGTAGACAGTTTTATTTTTCGTATTTTACTTGTTGTTTTATGTTGTATTTTTTAACCTGACTTTGTACACCTTTCCCCACATAATTTCTTATCATCAAACTCGTCGTTAATTTTTAAGGACTGTGGAGCTTATTATGGAAAATCCGTACCTTACCAGTTTTCTGTTATTGGATATTTTGATTGTTTCCCATGTTTTTGGTACTATAAAAAGACCACAAGGAACTTCTTAATACTTCGTTAAGTGTCTCTGATTCCTTTAGGTTTTAAATTCCTAGAAATGGAATTCTGAAGTCATAGGAGAAAAAGTTTGTTGTAAACATGACTATTTCACCTTCTAATGTACCTATTTTTAAATTCTGCCATTGTTTTAAAGCAGGTGACTCTTATGGCTCCACATGCTAGCTAAAAAGCAGTGTCTTCATTGGAAATTATTTCCACAAGGGCCTTAAAAATAGAGCTACAAATATATCTATTAAATTTATAAATAGTCTCATTTCAGCAGCTCCTAAACTTTGGAAAAGCCATGCTCTGTCTGCAAAGAGTTCAGAGGCGAATGAGGACGCTTGTCCTACAAAAAAAAAAAAAAACCCTGCTAGGAATTAATTCAAATAATAATGGAATCTATATGGTATTTAAGGAACATGAAACAGGTAACATAATAACATTGTTTCCTTTTGTGTCTGCAATTTTTTTTTTTTTTTACAAAAAAATTCTTGCTTTTAGGATGTAAATATGACATTGCAATTCATTGTTCAAGTAACCGTTTACCCGGTGTCAGTAAGCTGGGCCCACTTTCAAAAGGAGATTAATGATAAACTTCAATTTGAAGCAAGTCAAAGCTACATATATATTATGGAGCTCATTTCAAAAAATGACACAAAATTAAAATGAAATAGCCTCTAAAATTTGAGAACCCTTGGGTACAGTAAATCTTAGTTATAAGAGAAAATGAAACATCCTATGATAAGATCAGGTCTGATAAGATATAATAAAAACATGAAGCATGATACATAATGTCAGAAGGATCAATATAAAATGTGACATGAATGCACAAATTGCATAGTCCTAGTCACCCAAAGTGCTTGGAAGCGACAGGGGAATTAAATCGCAAGTAAAGCTAAATATTAAATGAGGTTGAATGAGCAATACATCATTCCTAAATCTACCTAGGTATTCCTAAAATGTGTGTCACTTTTTCCCTGGAAATAACTAAGATCTAAGCCACGGTTAAATAAAAAATAAAGTGTGAACATGGTCATCATGCAATTTAAACACTGGTATTGTGTATATGTGAGGGGAAGGAGATGAGAAAATATGGTGTCTGGTAGCCGTAAACCACAGTTAAGAGAACCACAGATATTTATTCTTGTAAAACACAGTCTGATTTACTGACTTACTCTTAATACCTAACCTTGAAATTATTATGGCAAAACCTGGAGGAACTGGAATTGCCAAAAACCTACTGACATTGAACCACAGAGCAGCGTGACATTCATCCCACACATACCTCTCACTTACATTATTCTTTAACGAGCAAGAAGGTACATTTAAAAAATTTTTGAAACATTCTCTTTGTAGTACAAAGTGACTTGGAAAGAGGAATAGCCTCAAAGCTTGTCATGGCTGGAATTCAACTCTATCTTTGCTGCTTGGTAGCTCCTAAGCTGAAACCATTCCCAGACTCCTGTGAGCCTCAGTTTCCTCATCTGTCAAATGGAGATGAGTCTTATGAATGTTAACTAAGTGAAAACATGGAATGTTGCAAGCACAATATCCGTTACTGGGTAATTTTCAAAGCCTGTTCATTTCTTTTTTTCCTGCCACTCTTTAACTTCTAGTGGCTGCAGAAATATGAATTGATCTTAATTGAACTGTTCCTGCCTCTAATGTGTGGTTAAAATCAGTCTCTGAGATGAAATACAAAAGGGAGAAGGAGATGGCTAGAGATATGATTAATGGTACAGGCTTTTAAATGTTGCTTTTCAGGCTTCTTTTGAAATCCAATGAAGAGGTAGAAGAGGTAATACTGTACCCTCTTCTATAAACAAAACCTGAGGCTCTGGGTGACAATGACTTTGAGATCAGTGTTCTCCTTCTCATGCTAATACTGCATCTTACATGTTCTACATGAATAATGAGAATGATGTTTACAAATTCTGTAATTTTTCCTACACTTTTTATAGCACCTGGCTTTCACCTTATTTCCAGTTTTTTCAAGGTATTTGTCTGCCTGATAGAATTTACTATAGAAGAAATGCCAAAAGGAGATACTTCTGACCTTCACAATTCAGTAGGACAATGGCCTTGAAAACCAGGCTATTGTCCTCATAAAAGATTTGCTAAATTACTTTCTTCTTTTTCAGTCACTTCCTGTGACTGACCTAGTTGGACTCACTGCAAGAAGCCACCATTGTGTAGAGATCGAAGCCTCCAAGTTGTACAATTCCAAGAGGGACCATCCTCATATCATTCAATGGTTTTTTTCTGGAGGATGCCATTACATGAAATTCAATCTGAATAATGTACAAGGACATATTTCTGTCCCCCATTAAAGTCAGTTGGAGTCAAGAAGATGAAAAGTAAAAGGAAAACAATTTTCGCTGCCCACTTAGGTAGTGCAATGGAGAGGTCAGGGAAGAGGAAGGCATGAAGGGAACAGATGCTGTGGATGTCCCAGCTAGGGAAGTGCATTCCGTACTTCAGGAAACCATGGAGGCCAGGGATTCTTGCCTTTACCTACTTATTAAATCTGGAGGATTAATAGGCTGCTCCCACTTCCATGTGGAAATCGGGCATGTGAAAGCTGAGGGCTGCAGACGGTTAGTTTCCTGGGTTCCCTGCCCTTGGGTCTACTGTGGAGAAGGCATAGCCAAAGCAGCCGAACATTTGGCTGGGACACTGGACAAAGGAGATCATCTCAGGGGCCCTGCTCCCAGAGCTACAGGCTAAATGGGATTCACAGTCAGACAGTCAGAGGGTGGACAGCACCAGCAAGAGCTCAAGTGATGCTGAGGTAGCCAGAAAGCATCACATGGCCCTGTCTGCACCCAGAGAAAAGATGCTGACTACAGCCCTGAATGCCAGTAGGGCTGACAGCTCCACGAGGACAAGGGGCACTGCTCTGCAGGCCAGAGTAAGGGAAGAATGGCAAGAGGAAGCAGAAGCACGCCTTCCCCTCGTACCCAAACACCGTCTTTAAGAAAGAATCAGGGATGTTTCGGGTAGAGCAGTCTTTGAGGAAGAGTAGGGAATTATACTCAAATACTCTAAGTAATTTGAAAATGTCTTAGATTACGTATTGGATATATTTTTATTAATAATCTGAAGATCGAGTTGTAGGAGGCAAATACAAATAGTTAGAGACAATATAGGAACGTTGCAGTTTTCCTTCCTATACCTAAGTTGAGTAAGAATTATATGAGAAATGCTACTACCTATAAGGTGTGCACAGTTTACATTTTCACATCTCCTAGAGTTTATAAAACATCTCCAAATAAGTTCTGATTTTAGAATCAGATTATAAAGATAGAAAACATGTGGATTTTGCCAAGAGGTCTGGGACTTCATAAGGCAAAAGAAGCAGGAAGGAAAGGTAAAGGTTCAAGGTTAGTTATAATAATCTTGAAATGGCAGCATAATGGCGGAGATCTTGCCTTACTACGTATGGAAGCACATCAGGAAGCTGAGGCAATTACATCAGTATAGCACCGAAGTGGGAATGCATCATCAGGGAACCAGAGTAGGACCCTGGAATGAATACACACACACACACATATATATACATGTCTATACATATATATGTGTATATATACACACACACATACATACACATACATACATATGTATATATATTACTACAATTATATATACAATTTTCCCCAGACATATATATACTTGAGTAGAAAATATATAATTCAAAATCAAAACGCAGAGGATGGACCTATTCAGTAGAATGAATATCTACAATAGGTTACCATTTGGTGTGGAAAAAAACAGTAGATGCCTACCTTGCAAAATGCTAGAAGAAAAAATATATATATATAAAATTTGAATGAATAAAGTGTACCTATTCAAGAATGAAACAAAAACCAGAAGTGATAAATACAATTAAATAATATTAACATTTAATTTAATTAAAAACTAGAATTTTAAAGTAAAGAAAAAAAACTATATGGCAAATAACACCATAAATGACTTTAAAATAATATACAGATTGGCAAATTTTTTCAAATATTAAAAACTGATGTACTCAGTGATAGAAACTATTAGTTGGAATACATACTAGTGCAACCTGTTGCAGGGCAATTTGCTGATAACAATCAACATCTTAACTGTCGATGCATAAGTTTCCCCCATCCACTTACACCAAGACAATATTTTGAGAAAGAAGCAGGGATTTTAGTGAGGGAGGTATTTGTGAGAAACTAGGGATCTGCATTCAAGAAATGCCAATTTTGTTCATTGCAGCTCTATTTACAATAGCCAGGACATGGAAGCAACCTAAGTGTCCATCATCGGATGAATGGATAAAGAAGATGTGGCACATATATACAATGGAATATTACTCAGCCATAAAAAGAAATGAAATGGAGGTATTTGTAATGAGGTGGATGGAGTTAGAGTCTGTCATACAGAGTGAAGTAAGTCAGAAAGAGAAAAACAAATACAGTATGCTAACACATATATATGGAATCTAAGGGAAAAAAAAAAAAAAAGGTCATGAAGAACCTCGTGGCAAGATGGGAATAAAGACACAGACCTACTAAAGAATGGACTTGAGGATAGGGGGAGGGGGAGGGGTGAGATGTGACAGGGTGAGAGAGTGTCATGGACATATATACACTACCAAATGTAAAATAGATAGCTAGTGGGAAGCAGCTGCATAGCACAGGGAGATCAGCTCAGTGCTTTGTGACCACCTAGAGGGGTGGGATAGGGAGGGTGGGAGGGAGGGAGATGCAAGAGGAAAGAGATATGGGAACATATGTATATGTATAACTGATTCACTTTGTTATAAAGCAGAAACTAACACACCATTGTAAAGCAATTATACTTCAATAAAGATGTTTAAAAAAAAAAAAAAGAAATGCCAATTTTTTCTAAATGCACTGGATTACATACTGATTTAAATATTTCTTACTAATAAGCAAGTTCATTAGCTTTTTATCATCTGGACAAAACATTCCTACCTACGCGTATAGAGATGCACAAGGACAAGAAGTGAAGGACTGTTTCATAGGAAGAATAGCTTTCAACTATTATTGACAAAAATTGAGGTAGATCTCCATCCTCAAATGTTGACAGAGTTCAGTAACATGTTCCTGTATCAAAGGAAGCAAGTTGTAGAATTGTATATGTGATATAAACAAGTTTCATAAAAAGTGAGAATACAAATCCCATTATATACACATACCTATATACACACACATATGTGTGTGTGTTGTATATGGACGTAAAATTTGGATAATCTTCACCAAGCTTTTAACAAGGAAGTAAAAATAGACAGGGGAAATTTCCGTTTTAATCCTGACTTCTTTCCTTTCATTGTTTTCTTTCATCTTTCTTTTCTTCCTTCCTTCCTTCCTCCCTCCCTTTATTTTTTTTTCTTTTTGAAATTTAAAACATGAAAGGGGTTGCTATTTATTTTAAAATATATTAAATAACTAAACCATCTTTGTACAACAAAGCAGGGTATAATTCTGTATGTTGATTAGAATCAAAATTTAATGTAAGAAAAATTAGTAAACACACTCAAAGATTTATTCTCAGTTTGAGGTGGAAATGGGGGAAGTTTGGGGGGAAAATTTGTCAAGATATGAATAGCAGCTAAAATGAAATATTTAATTTACTTCATTTTATTTGTAACTCAACAATTATTGTGACTATTTTAATATCCAAAATAAATTTATTAAAATTTATTAAAAGTCATCTACCTATATTTAAATATGTCTCTTTTTACCTATTACTTTGGCAATTCTGAATTGAGAGCGAAGATTATGTTTCAGCAAGCAGAAAAGAAGATATCTGTCTTAGGTTGGGTTCCCTAGAAGCAGACTCTGAGATTGGGATGTGATTTGGGTGAAAGTGATTTATTTATTAGAGAAGTGCTCCCAAGGGAGATTAGTAAGGGACTGCAGAAGGCAAGCAGAGCAGGAAAGACAGGGAAGGATGGAATTTTAGGTGATGTCTCTCTCCCATGTCTATTCCTGCAGGGGTCACAGGAACATAAATTAAACTCAGTTATCTAACTCCAGGCAAAGTGCTTGGGCATTTAGTTATTCATGGACTAAGGGCCACTGCTGGAGAAAGGGCTGGAAAGGTGGGAAGTTAGCTCCCAGGAACTCTGCAGCATGTGGGTAAAGGCATTTCAGGCGCCTGAGGACAGCCGTCCTAAGAGAAGTGCAGGTACAACCTACAAGCAAAGCAAACCCAAGTCAAGAGAGGAATGCAGCCAAAGAGAAATAGGGATCCAAGGAGATCTGGACAGAACGCCCATAGTACTCATTTCAAAAGGGATTTTATTTTATTTACAAATACTGATTCATTCAAAATATTGAGTTGAACAAAGGTCTTTTCCTGTTCTCACGCTATAGGGGAAAAAAAAATCAAAAATTTCAATTGAACAAAGCTGCAGAAGCAGCAATTCTAGTTCAGAGAGGTTTCTAAGAATTCCAGTTTAACAGCTCCAATTTAGTCAGACCAAAGTTTAAAGTTCTTAATATTTTATGGACCTAGACCTTCCAGTTCTAAGATCAAAACAGCAATTCAGCTCCTGTTTCTACTTTTCTTCAGGATCTATTTCTTTTTTTCTTTTCTTCCCCCAAATTTCAGCATTCTTTTCTACACTCTGGGAAACTTAGCAGAGAAAGAGTATACTTTTGTTTTAGAAAACTCTGAATATTTCACAGAGATAATCCCAGTTATTTATTCTTTACTTATTCTACTGCATCCCTGGACACTAGGGAAAATGAGTCCTTTCACGTTGATCTTATACAAAATTTAAGCTATAAGGCAAAGGAAACAACACAAAACAAGATACACCCAAAGTTGGAGATTAAGTACTCAAAGCCCCTATGAATTAGTTGTGGTGTCACATAAACATGGCTTCTCTTTCCCCATAGAATCCTGGTATTCTTACACATTTCTCCTTTGGAGCCTTGGGCAAGTCTCTTAAGCTCTCTTAACTTCAGTTCCCCTATTGGTTTCCTGGTAGGGCACTAGCATTCAGGCATTCAGGAAATACATGTTTGATATACGAGTAGAAGAAGAATATGTCAACCTTATTTTGACCTCTGTACCTTAGTGCAGGTGGCTCTATATATCTAAAATATATTCATCTTTTTTTCCTATCCGCCTGTATTAGTTTTCTACTGGTACCTAACAAATTTTCACAAATGTAGTGGCTTAAAGCAACACACATCTATTATTTCACAGTTTCCATGGGTCAGAGGTCTAGGCAAGGTTTAGCTGAATCCTCTGCTCAGGATCTCACCAGGCTACAATCAAGGTCCCAGCTGGGCTGCACCCCTCTCTGGCGCCGAGGCTCCTTTTCCAAGTTCACGTGTTTGTTGGCAGAATTCAGTTCCAGCCAACAGTGGCACTGAGGTCTCTGTCTTCTTGCTGTCTATTGGCTGGATGCTGCTCTCAGCTCCTAGAGGCCACTCACAGTCAGTCCCCTGCCATGTGGCCCCCTTACAGGTCCTCTCTCAACATAGCAGCTCACTTCTTCAGAGCCAGCAAGACACGGCACTCATCCCACAATCGCATATTTCACTCCAGTCTGCTCTGCTCGAAACCGTGTGTGTGTGTGTGTGTGTATAATATACATATATATAACCATAGACCCATAGATATGTGGCATATATGTATGTGTCATATATTATACATGTATGACATACACATATATATGTATATATGATTGGAAAGACATCCTATTGCTTTTCCTATATTCGATGGGTTAGAAGGAAGTAAGCCACAGGTTCTGTCCACACTCAAGGGAAAAGATCACACAAGAGGAGGTTACCTTCATTCATTGGGGGTCACTATATGGAGCATTTGCCAAACTATATTCATCCCATTGACTTCAAAGTCAAACTCAAGTTGCAACCTTCTCCTTTGATCCCCAAGCACCAGAGTCTAAATAAGACAGAACTAATAAGCGTTTATTTATGGTGATATTTTTCATTTCTCATGTCCTATCTCTCTCTCTCTCTCTCTTTCACACACACACACACACACACACACAAACAGGCACCACATCATATCACATGTTTAGGGCTAAATGCTTAATGGGTATTGCTTGAGATTCCCCTAACCTGGAATCTTGGAGATATCTGCAATCTTTATACGTCCTTTGGTCATACTATCCAAACATCAGCAAATGATGCTAAATTTTTTGCACACTTACAGTCCTCACGTCTTCCCCACTCATGAGTCTTCACTCTATTTCAAACCTCAAACACATCATGTCTGAGAAAAGCTTCTTGGTTGTGCTTCACGCTTTCAGTCTCTGCTAAGTACGTGAAACCCCCCCCACCCACGTTACTCCCTGGCAATATTACCACACAGTGATCTCACGTGATCCTCATGGCACAGGCCAGGTGTTTTCTTTACAGAAAACATTTGAAAGCACTTAAACATGTCATATTTTGACCAGCAGATGTATAAAGACCAAAAATAATTTATATGTTTTGTTTAGGTAACAAATAAATTAAAATAACATTGGCCAAATGTCAAACAAAACAGATAAAATGCCACGTTTATATTAAATAAGACAAGTTTTATGATAAAATAAGTACATAAAACTTTGTTTTTAGGACATAAATACAAGATTAGTTTGAAGCTGCTTTGTTTTTAATTTTTCTCAAAATTAATATGTGTAAGAACACGCTTATTTTTGTAGATCAGTGTGTGGAACAGAAAACTGCTGAACAGCCGGGTGTTACAATCATCTGTGATCTAAATGGGTAAACGGTTCTACTCAGTGTGCTGGCTTTCAAGGCTGTCTCTTGAGTCTCACACAACTCAAGTCAGTCCTTGATGTTAAGGAAGCTCACCCTAAATACTGATGTTACAAAGTACTGTGCTTAGAATGACTGAAAATTAAATTCAAAAAGGGAAAAAAAATCACAACAGAACCAGTGATGGCCAAGACCTATACAACTGGACACAGTGAACAGAGCCTGTTGTTTTCTTCCGTCTGTGTCACGGGCATGAGGCTTAAGCTGTAGTTTTTAAACATGCAAGAAATCTACATGTTGCTAACTTCACAGATTTGAAAAACATGGAGCTATTTATTCCTCTATTTACTGAATAACATTGGGCTATCTTGGTGCCTTGCTGAATTTTGGGAAGTCAAGCAGGGCAATTTAATATTCTGATGATCCCCGAACATCCACTTTGGTGACTAAATTTTATTTAAAGCTAAAAAAGATAAAGAGGTAAATTTGTTAACAAATTAGTATGTCTTGCCCAAGGAGCAATACAGGAATAGAATAATTGATTTTCACTCTTCCATGGTTTAAACAATATTTCCTTTATAAGCATTCATTATTGAGTACTTCAAACTACTGATGATTGCAGGGTGTTTTAGCATATGACTGTAGCAGCATTTCTTTCCCATGGTTAAAAAAAATCATCTTCCAGACATGCTACAAAACAGCAGCTAAATCATTCTGCACAGTTGAAAATGTTCCTTAATAATCAGGAAATATCTATGTGCAGGTCAAAACTGTGTTATCTAATGACATATCCTAATATCTCTTTATGTGTTCATTCTATTTTGTTTACTGTACCATGAGCAATACTGACACTATACTTTTGTGACTTAAAAGGCCCATTTTTAGACCAATGTTTGCTTTAGTTAAATATACCAGTGTTTTAAAGGAAGTGCCCGAAATTCTCTTTAGATGTTTCCTCTGACTGGACCATTTACTCAGTGCCTGATTCAATTTATCTTCTAGGTTCTAATATCCAAGCCTCATCAAGAATCAGCAATCATTCTCTTCAACAGAACTGCTGCAATAAATAAACTACTAAAATGCCAAACGAACAGAAGTCATGGCATCCATGGGTACTATTACCAAGGCACAGATGTCACCGTGCTTGCTCCAGCCACACAGATTTTCCGGGAAACTGCTCTGCCCATCCTCCTCACATTTTGGAGCCATGTCGTGTACCTCGTGATGCCGCCCACTCCCTGGCCTCAGCTTCAGAGCTGAGGTGAGCAGTCAACAAAAGACGAGCTGTCTACAGAGCAGCTGGCATCTAAAAGGCATGAGGTAGGCTGACCTGATCACCTCCTCAAGAATCTGAACTAAGAAACACAAAGAAATGGGAACAATGAATAGTAAGAGAAAGGCATAAAGGAAGAGGAGAAAACAGAAAATACCCCTGGCAAAAGAAAAAAGAAAAACTCTGAGGAAGCCATGATACCTAGGTAGTATGTCAAGAAAATAGAGAAACAACACAGAAAGGATCCATGTGTGTTCCGAGAAAAAAAGGAAGAGAATAGCCAGTTCACAGATTTGCCAGTTTCTGAAGCTTCCCATCTATGGGTACCCTCACAATAATTATTTTTCCTCCTTTGAAATTTCTTGGATGTCTGTTTTATATAACAACAACAACAACAAAAAGTTACTTTGATACTAAGGTCATGGTGTGATATTAAACTGCAACATAATCAGTACAACAGGGACAATGGTCAACCTGAACGGCTGCTGAATGTAAACTCCACTGCTCGAACATCCGGTGGCCTGGCTGAAACAGCCACCCTGATAATACCACGTAATACGTGCATCTCTAAGTCAGAGTTGATAACATTAAACAAACCAGCCTGTGCTCACCTTTGCCTTTGCAATCCGTGTAAAAACGATCATAAAGTTCAAAAGTACCAACAGGACTCCAACCTAGGCCTCTTTGATTTTAAAGCGGTATTAATTCTAACTGGAGATGAGATTATAAAAATAAGACTCGCTGACATTTATTGAGTGCTTAATAGACATCTAACACTTCATTTAGTCTTTACAACAATTATTATTATAATAATGATCTATTATGGGTACCATCGTAGTGTTGAAGAAACCAAGAGTTTGAACAACTGGCTCATGGTCATTGTGGAGTCAAGTTTTAGTGACAGTCTAACTCTTCAGCTACCATTTTTAACCCTGACACTACACTGCCCACCACTATGAGATAACACTGATAATGTCACCTCCAAAAAGTCTGACACAAAGCAGGGAGTTGTGACAATTACACATCACTGCAGTAGCCACACAGCACTCTCAGGGAAGGCCCTGTTCACATTATTTGACTGCTCTTCTGGGATCAAGGATGAATAGTAAACGCCAAGTGCATTGTGAAGCTAACTTGGAGTTGCTACTTGAGGGCTGAGGCCTATGGTTTGAGGGACATAATGTTAAGACATAATGTGACAAGACGGCTCAGCTGCCCCTGCACAGTCTCAGAAACTGAGAGTCATTAGCAACCATAAATCACCTAGAACACCTGAATCATGAGTCTAGAGAGGGCAGCAAGTGCAGAGCACAGAGTAAAGAGGCTGTTCAAGGAGAGCCAGCAATCAACAAAATGCTGGGCTTCATGGGCTTCTCCACAACAAAAATTGCATTTTTTCAGTAAGTTGTTTCTGCAGGTTTATGAATTAATGCACAGAGCTTCACAGAGTTAAGACAAAGACAGTTAGGAGATAAATATCCATGATATATCAGATACTTTCTTCAGGGCTTACCCATAATAGGAATTTACTCAGATAAATATATAACGACACTCCTGTGTATAATATTATTCTTAAAGCTCAATAAGGAAAAGGTCAGAATTTTATTTTCCTTCCATTTTAACATCCCATGGGCACTGAACCTATTCTGTTCGACAAGAATCAGATAAGCTCCTACTATCTATGCAGCAGCAATAAGCTAAGTGCCCAGGAAAATGCAGAAGTAGTAACAGACAGCATGCCTGCCTCGAGAAGCTTATATCGACCCACTGCTACTACTCACAGCTGCTCTTAGGAAAGCATCGCCAACAGAGTCCACTCTTTTATTCACTCTTGCAACAGTCTGTGAGTGTCTCCTTTGTACCACAAGCAATGCTAGAGCTTAAAGCAAAACTACAGTTAAAGAAAAAAGAACTGATGGGTCAGTGAAATATATGGAAGTGCCAATGAAATATCGAGAAAGTCTAAAATGAGATCCCCACTTTCCTAGGCTGACAAAAATTAGAGTTTTTCCAGATTTAAGGGAATCCCATCAGGGGCCCTTTAGAAATAAGGGGATTCTCTGTTTCATATAAGTATCATGGTCTACTGTGGGAGATGGTATGGCTAGTCTCTATGCCAGTTATCTTTGGAGCCATGACCCTCCTACTGGGTTAATATATTTAGACTGATTAGGTTCCATGAGGATAGAAAAAACAACTGCCACAGTCTTCCACAGTTAATGACCAAAATATCATTGAAGCTTGGCGTACGTTAAAAGTGGTGAGAAACTAGTAGTCTGCCAGTGACTGCATTAATTTGGTTTACAGTATCCATTTGGTCTGATTATGTTTGCTTATAAAATAATATTCTAGTTCTTCACAATGGTATAGAAATAGTCCCATTAGTTTTGTTCATTCTGGTTAATTTTACTATATTTCTCCTTATACTGTTCTAATCAAGTATATCTCCCTTTATCCCATTGAATTTTCAGCAATGATAGACTAAACTCTTGCATTCTCCTGGAACTGCATTCTCGTTCTTGTTCCCTAATTACAGTTCTTCTCCATCCTTCCTTCAAGCTGAAATCCCACTTTCTTAAAAAAGGGTTTTCCAAGCCACTCTAGGTTATATCAATCTCATGGTGTCTTGTTGGGTTGTTTGTTTGTATAAAGCATTTTTAGATTGCCCATATAAAGCTATACGTAGTAGCTGTTTTGAACTAAATGTTTGTGTCTCCTTCAAAATTCATATGTTGAAATCCTATCCCGAATTGGCCCTCACAGTTAGGAGGCGGAGCTTTCAGGAGTTCATTAGGTCTTAAGAGTAGAGTCCCCATGAATGGGATTAGTGATCTAAAAAGGAGAGATCTGAGAGCTTGCTTCCTCTCTCCGCTCTACACCATGTGAGGATACGAGGAGAAGACCACCATCTGCAACCCAGGAGATAGGCCTTCACCAAACACCGGATCTGCTGACACTTTCATCTTGGACATGCAAGAATACAGAACAGTGAGAAATAAATGTTTTTTGTTTCAGTCACCCAGTCTATGGTATTTTTGTTACAGAAGCCTGGATTAAGACAGTAGCACACTTTTTTTAATGTGTATGTCCTCATGCCACACTTAACTGACTTACAAGTTAAAAGAAAGCACTAAAGCTCAGACTTCTTTTCTTACACTCTTTGTGCTCATGTACACACACACAAAAAATGGACAAAATTCGGTCACCAATGCTACTGTATAAACTCTTCATGATCTGGAGGAACAATATTAAATTACTCTATCAGCCTTCTCTTCTTTAGGTTGAAAATACAAATTATGATGATATTTCTACCTAGTTCTTTCTTTCCAAGAATAATCTAAGTTATAGCTCTCTTACCAATTAGTAGGCAGTAGATCCTGAGGCTCTTAAAGATATTTTAGGGGAAAAATGTCTTAGCAATGGAATATGCCATCGGAATAGCAATTATAACAGCGCCTGAGGAAGAATGGGAAGAACTTTCAAGGTAGACAATTTTTGCAAAATTAAACTCACATCTGTTTTTACTTTGGCCTGGAGATAAATATTCTCTACTAATTTAACTTTTGAAAGAACTCATTAGATTATATAGGCAAAGCACCAGATGAGGAGAAATGAATGAATGTTGCAGTAAGTTCTTCCATTTACTCTTTATAGGATCTAATCAGGACCCTTTATAACAATTACAAAATGTGAGAGCTGCAGTACACAATCTCTATGATTCTCTTCTCTTCCGAAAGTTAATGACAAAGTAGTTGCAACCATTAAATCTCATATATCTGTTTATGTGGGAAAAAACAACTGAAAAATCATATTAGTTCATATTGACCTCCTTTTGCAATTGTTTTTTACTGTGATAAGAACACTTAACATGCAATCTACCCTCTTGACAGTTTTTTAAGTGCACAAGTAGTGTTCACTACAGGCATAATGTGCTACAGTAGATCTCTAGAATTCATTTTGCATAACTGAAAACATACACCCTCTGAAGAGCAACTCCCCATATCTCTCTCTCCCCAACCCAATAACCACCAATCCACTCTGTTTCTTTGAATTTGCCTATTTTAGATACCTAATGTAAGTGGAATCATGCTCTATTTTTCCTTCTGTGACTGGCTTATTTTACTTAGCATAATGTCCTCCTAGTTCATCCATGTTGCTGCATACAGTAGAATTTACTTTTTTTAAGGCTGAATAATACTCCACTGCATGCATGTATCTAATTTTCTTTATCTGTTCATCTGTCAATGAACAATGTAAGTTATTTATATATCTTGACTATTGTGAATAATGCTACAACAAACATGGGAATGCCAATATCACTTTAAGATCCTGATATCAGTTCTTTTGGATCTATAACCAGAAGTGTGATTACCTAATCATATGGTAATTCTATGTTTAATTCTTTGAGGAATCACCATATTCTTTTCCATAGTGGCTGCACCATTTTACATTCCCAAGAACAGTGTACAAGCATTCCAGTTTCTCCACAACCTTGCCAGTACTATCATTTATTTTATACACTTTTGATTAGCAAAATCCTTAACTAGCATTTAAAATCTTAAAGGAAAAATTTCTACCATTTAACTTCTTTTGGGCCACCTTCCCTTTTAATACATATGTGTAATAAACGAAGAGAGTTTAGTTGACTTGGTTTTTTTCAAAATACTTCTTCCAGCAACAATCTCTATAATTTCGCCCACAGTCTAGAGCCTAGAGCTGTGGCTCTTAAGCCCATTCTAAATCCAGAACAAGTTCCATACTCTGGGAAAAAAATACTGAATTAATATCTTGGATGTTCAATATTAATATGGTCTTACAGTGATGTTGAATGGATCTTGCCTTCTAACATGGAATCCAAACACTTTTTCATTAAAGAGAATTGTAGCAGTTAGCTATTAATGCATAATAAACCATCTTCATATTTAGTGATTTAGTGGTCATTTAACATATGAAAAAGCACCATTAAGCATATGATTAAGAATTAAGCATACGGGGCTTCCCTGGTGGCGCAGTGGTTAAGAATCTGCCTGTCAATGCAGGGGACAGTGGTTTGAGCCCTGGTCCGGGAAGATCCCACATGCCATGGAGCAACTATGCCCGTGTGCCACAACTACTGAGCCTGCGCTCTAGAGCCCGCAAGCCACAACTACTGAGCCCACGTGCCACATCTATTGAAGCCCACGCGCCTAGAGCCCGTGCTCCGCAACAAGAGAAGCCACCGCAATGAGAAGCCCATGCACCGCAAGGAAGAGTAGCCCCCGTTCACCGCAACTAGAGAAAGCCCACGCGCAGCAACGAAGACCCAACACAGCCAAAAGTAAAAATAAATAAAATAAATTTATAAAAAAAAAAAAGAATTAAGCTTATGATTCTGCAAGTTGGCACTTAGGAACAGGTGGTTCTTCTGGTCTTGGTTGGATTTACTGATGCATATGAGATGGCTTACAGGTCAGCTGAGGCCTGAGGCCTGCCTGGTCCAGGACAGCTTCAGCAGGCAGAGCTTCCCTTTCTCTACGTGGTCTCTCGCCCTCCAGCAAGCTGCAATGGACTTGTTCACCTGGCAGCTTGCAGGGATCCAAGAGAGCAAGAGGAAGAAGGCAAGGTCTTCTGATACTTTGGCTTAGAATAGGCCCACTGCCACTTAGCCATATTCTATTGGCCAAAGCAGGTCTCAAGCCACAAAGCCAGCCCAGGTGTAAGAGATGGGGAAATGGATTCCTTGATGGGAGAAATGAAGATTCACAATGCAGACAGCATAGATAGAGGGAAACAGAAACAACTGTGGCCATTTTTATAATCAATCTCCTACATGGCAATTTTTCTCGCTTTATTTCATGCCTAAAATCCTATCTTGACACTATGTTCTGAGAGACTAGCTCTCCTGCAAAGTTGTTATGGCTCAGTCTAAATACAAAAGTCTAACCTCCAAACCCAGTCTCCATAGTTTGCTTCTTACCACTTACGCCAGAACTTTCTGATGTCAGCTTTTCACCTGATAATTTCCCGTTGCTGCATTCTCCTCTAACTGCGCTCCACATACCTACCTGGTCTCTAAGAACTACGTTCAATGATGTTCTCTAACTCAGTAGTTTCAGTTATTTTCTCAGTTTCAGTCATGTCTTGTATTGCCCTTTTTATCACGGATGAGCCTCTGTTCTGGCACTAGCAAAACCATTGGCACAGTAAATAATTGTAAAATGGCATTGACATGAAGAATGCAGGGAAGTGGTAGGCAGAGGGGTTAAGTGGAATATAAAAGCAACAAAGAGTGATGACAGAGTAAATTCCAGTAGAATCTGCACTATTAAGTCCCCGAGATGGAAAGAAATCATGAGATAGGTATGCTGACGTCACTACTGCCAACCACTATTTCTACAATAAAATGTGAGGGGGGAAAGAACCTTGTAGTTTGATTCCTTTAGAAACCCCCAAGTCAAGACTGAGATGACATGATGCAGAGTGACCTGGAAGAAAGAATCAAATTAGCCTTTGTAAGTGTCAAGCCAATGACGATGCTTAATGGAGTCTTTCTTTGGTCAAAGCCCCAAAGAATAGCTGTTATCAAAAATTGGACATTTCATTTTTAAATCGTATAGCAGCTGTCAATTCCAATATGGAAAGGTAGAGGACTGGGAGCTGTGAAAAGCAGCTATTTTATATTTACGGACGGCTCAGGAGTCTAAACAATTCAGGTCTAATTATGTTTTCATCATGCACTCACTTTATCAGAAACTTGTGACCTGAAATATGCTTGCTTAATGGTTTTATCATGGTGAACCAGGGAGTGGTTTTCAGCTGGACTAGAGAATCATTGATGTGAACTCCAGGGATGCAAGTGGATTTTATGTCATTTATTATCCAAAGAAGAAAACAGATTTATGGCCAACAATTTAAAGAGGGAATTTGCTAAAGGGAGGAGCTGCAGTGTTTCTTTTTGGACAGTGATGACTGGGTGACTTGGTAACAATCCAGGGTCAAAAACAGAAAAGCGAAACTACTAAATGAAGACCCAGTCAGGATCAAGATAGTCAAGATGATGTAGCTAGGCTAGAGTCAGAAAGATAGAGGTCAAGTGGTAAAATGGGGAAGACAGAAACCGGGAGGAGAGGCCAGAGGAAACACATGCTTCGTAGACCCCCTAGCAGAGACACAAGCACTGCTCAGTCTCAAACACTTCACGGTCACTAAGAGTCAGGGCCAACACTTTGCCTGCCCTTAACTCTTGAACACTAACAGTAGGGACACTGGTTAATTTGTGGA
Organism: Eschrichtius robustus; assembly: GCF_028021215.1. Lineage (NCBI taxonomy): Eukaryota > Metazoa > Chordata > Mammalia > Artiodactyla > Eschrichtiidae > Eschrichtius > Eschrichtius robustus. The sequence goes on from NC_090835.1 coordinate 9,965,271, forward strand.
ATTACAGACCATGCTGATGATCTGTATTAGCCACCTAAACACCGACTATTAAAGGCAAAAATATATTTAAATCAAGAACAAATGAGATTCCAAATAAAGATATGATGTATACAAATGTTTAGAGCTTATTCATTTATTTACCTTAAACACCATTGATTATAATATGATGCAATTTTTGGTTAACAGCTTTTCTAAACCATTCATAGTTTTTCATATAAATTATTTAATTTGTTTTTCATTTAATAATAAAAAATTATTTAAGAAAGCCCCAAGATTTGAAGAGAAATGAGACTTCCTCCATCTCCTGTTCTTACAAACATACACATGTACCAGTATGACAGCAGCATGCCCCATTCTCTTTCCATTGTATATACATATGAGAATTTCTAGCTCAGGATTTTTTCTGTCTAGAACATCCGTTATTTCAGAAAGAACGTTAATGAACAAAATTCCTCGAGCCGAACCCATTCCCAACTCAGTGACAATAAACTGACTCTTGGAAAAAAAAATAAAAGTTTTCAGCAGGCCATGGAAGAATTCAATGACATTAAAAAAAAAATCCTTAACACAGTTTAAATTGCTAGTGGTCCAATCCATTTGTGTATGTGTACTGCATGATTATAATCACTTTCCAGAATCTTAATTTATTTCACTGTTTGATTAAAACACTGTGTGATGCTGATAACCTTCAAAAAATGGTGTTCTGGTCTTTTATGGAATAATTGGTGTCAGTATGTGATTAAAATATGCATAAGCAGAGAGGAGAATGGCTGGAGGGGAAAAGGTTCTGAATATGCTTTCATTTGAAGTATTTCTCATCATCATCTGTAAATTAATATATACCTTTCTTGCTCTGTTCTCTGAAACTGAGTAACACATCCACTGGAAAGGGAATATCTTGATTTCTTTGTTGGCTAAGTATTGAGTTCATGATTGAGAAGAATTTATTTTCAGAACTATAATGTTCAGGTTAAAGCTTTTCAGACACAGTAAGAAAAGCATGATATTCCTAGCTTTTATAAATTTATTTACTTTTATCAAAATGACTTAAGAGTTTGTGTGTTTATGCATAAGAACTGGAAGGGAATGTATGAAACTAGAAATAATCCATGTGTTAGAATAGTGAAATTAATGAGAAGCCTTTCCTCTCTTTTATCAAATCATTTTAAAAGTTGTTGGAACACTGATTTCATATGAAAAATAAATTTTATTTGCAATATTACCCCCAAATCTAAAAATGTTCATTCTATATAAGACAGTTGTCTTAAAACTGCAACTAACATATATTTAAAGAAAGTGAGGAGCTCAGTTTTATATTGCTAAAATTAAATGTGTGGGCTACGTGTAATGAGAAAGTATGCAGAATTAAGTGGTTTCTGTACAGTTTAAGCACATTTAACAACAAATCAGATTTCCAGCAATTTCCATGCAACAAATTCCCAAACACTGAAATAAAAATTGATTGAGAGCCAAAAGCCTTGCTCCGAACTCCTATGTTAAAGCCAAATTCTCTCAGAGTCTACTGACTCCTCAGTAGCTTATTATGCTCAGTAAACCTTCTTATCCAGTTGTCCCACCCATGGCAGATTAGGAGCAGAGAATAGAAGGATTTGGGGAAAGGACGTGAGGTGGGAAGAATGGTGAAAAATGCAAGAAAAGCAATACCTGACAGTTTGACAGACAGGTCAAGATAGAATGGGCTGTGCGTTAAATCATCACCATAAAAATGGCAACTGCAATACAGGTTTCGCAGTTACTATATGTTTCTCATGTTTCTTTTATTCGGTATACTTTTATACTATAAACGAGGCACGGAGTGATCTGCATGGATTATTTTATTCTAGTCCTCACAACAAACCTGTGTGGTATGTATTATAATTATTTCCACTTTATATAAGAGGACTATTAGGCTCAGAGTAGGTAAATAACATGCCCAAGGTCTCAGGGTTAGCAAGATACAGAGCTAGAATGTGAATCCAGACATTCTGACCTGAGAGCCTGCCCTCAACATATTAATGGTATGAATGTGATTAATACCTTCTCTGCAAGAAAGTATGCAGATGTCTTTACAAAATTATCTGAATTGAAAAAAAAGTAATGTGTAAGGGCATAAGGTTCATTTAGCTAGAAAACCCACACATATGGGTACACTTATTCTAATCAGTGAAGCAGTGCTGTTTCTCTCCACTTGCTCACTAATTTTTACTTCTAAGTTAAAACTCAACTCATGTTGAATTAAATGAGATGTTCAACAAAATGTACTTAACAGTACCCAGTATTTTTCTTTCCAAACATTTTCAATTCTTTAAAAAATTTCCAGAAACAGGATTACAGTTCTCTCAAGGGTTTTTTAATAAAGTCTAAGTAGATGTTCTGGTATTAGCTTGTAAAGTGCTGAGTCAAAGACTAAGGGTAATTTAGTCTTGAGAACTTTCAAAAGAGTTATACAGTTAAGTCACCCCAGGGCCATATCCTATCTGCTAGTTCTATCTTATAACTTTTAAAGGAAATACAGTGGCATTTTCCCTCCTCAGCCATATTCAGAATCTGGTCATAATAAAAGCATGGCTGGCTGTGTTTGCACAGTTGAAAGTGTCTCAAGTATTAAAGCTTTCTGAAGTGTACCCACCAGACAGGCCAAAGCTCTTTGGCATTGCTATGTTTGTTAAAAGATAAACCAAAGGGACTATTGAATGTAAGGAGTTGAATTATCTCATTGGAGGTGATTAGCTTCAAACTTCACTGTGTTGAATAGGTAATATTTCTAAGGTGCCATTTGCCCAGAGTTTTCTGCGATATATTCTGACAACTTTGCAACCAATTGCCTTACATCTGGTCTGAGTATCTTTAGAAGACTGGTGGTTAAAAAACAAACAAACAAACAAACAAGTGAACCAAAACCAAAAAAACCCAAAAACTTTCCTTTATAGATAAGAACATAACCTTAGCTCAGCACTCTTTGCTAATTCGTAGGCACTGCTTGGAAGACTTTAGGCCATGTTTTACTGGTGGAATCAGCGTGGTCAGAGACACAGGAGCCACACACACAGGTGCGTCTGATTTCAATTGGCTCCAACCTCTAATTGAAACAGGTATCCACAGCCAAAGAAACATAATAGAACCTGCCCTGAAAAGGAATGTAAACTTACATGATCTGATACCTGAGAAGAGAGATGGACATAAATAACAGAATTTAGTGTAAGCCACTGAACATTTTTGAGCTCAAACTGAGCGCATCTAGCTCATCTGGTTATCAAAAAGACAAATCCTCACGAAGTTTGGATTTGCTGCCATCACTGACACTCATGCTAAGATCAAGGTTAAACATCACTACATGCATACTCTAGACGGAACTGGGCATCAGAATCATGTGTGTGCCCTTGACCCTTTTGGGCCTCAAATACCTCATCTGCAAATTGGGGGAACTGGACTAGTTTGGTGGCTTAAATTTTTTTTCTTAGCACTAGAAGTTTTTTTTGTGTTTTTTTGTTTTTGTCTGTTTGCGTGGTTTGTTTGGTTGGTTTTTTTTAAGGAGTACTATGTGGAAACATCAGGAAAAAAACAATTGGTTACATAGGAATGACTCTGAAGCAAAGTGGAGTTATGGAACTCATGCCACCTAAACACCAAGGAAGCCTCCCAAGAAATATGTGGCACAGAGGAAAGCCACGAGACTGAATAATCTCAAAGGTTTATGATTCTGTACCTTTAACTGCTGCTCTGATTTCAAAACCAAACTTGTGCAAAGCAAAAACAAAGTTTGCCACATGCAATTTGGATAGTAAAACAGCAGTCATTTCAATTGCCACTTTTGAGGCACCATAATTCTGGGATTGAATTATCCTTCTAGACTATAATCTCAATTAATAATATTTATGTCTTTTTTTAAGAGAACGCATGACTTTTGTTTTGTTAATTGAAATTGGAACATACTACTAAATTTAGAAACATTATCTGAGTTTTCTCAAAGAAATCAGGCTTAGATTCTCAGAAACTTGGACTCAAAAAAAACTTGGATCTCAAAAACTTGGATTAAACTTGGATCACTTGTGGGAAGAACCTCTAGGGAAGATTTCAGAACTCTGGACTGAAAAGGCAAATTTTAGGACATGCTGGAAAGGAAAAGTTGTGCCATGGGACTAATTCAATGGACTTCAATCCTCATCTAAGGCTCCTTAGAATCATGTGACGCTCTTTTAAAACATACTTGTGCTCAAGCTCCACCCCAGACAAATTAAATCTGAGTCTCCAGAGGCGTCCCAAGATAGAGGTATTTTACTTTGTTGTTTTTTACATAACTTCTAACTTGAGAATAGTTGCACATTTACAAAAGGTTTTAAAGGTAATTTTGAGACTCTCCATATATTCTACACCCAATTTTCCCTATTATTATCACCTATTAGTAATATGATACATTTGTTACAATTAGTATATAAAAATGATAAATGATTATTAACTAAAGCCCATGCCTGATTTAGATTTTCTTAGTTTTTACCTAATGTCCTTTTTCTGGTCCAGGATCCCATCCAGGACACCACACTACATTTAGCCATCTTGTCCTTAGGCTCCTCTCGGCTGTGACAGTTTCTCACACTCTCCTTTTTAGTGATGACTTTGACAGTTTTGAAGAGTACTGGTCAGGTATTTTGGAGAATGTCCCTCAATTCAGATTTGTCTGATTTTTTTTTTTTTCATGTTTGAATGGAGGTTATGGACTTTGGGGAGGAAGACCACAGAGGTAAAGTGCCATTCTCATCACATCACATCAAGAGGACATGCCATGAACACGTCCCTGATGTTGATATTGATCTTAATCATTCGACTGAGGTTTATCGGGTTTCTCCACTGTAAAGTTACAATTCCTTTGTCCGTTGATACCACACTACTTGGAAAGAAGTCGCTATGTGCAGCCCACGCTTACGTGAAAGGGAGTTATGTTCCACCGCCTTGAGGGAGGAATAGCTTCATAAATTATTGACACTTCTTCTACACAGGAGATTTGCCTTTTCTTTCCCATATATTTATTTATGTATTCAATTATTTATTTCTGTTAGTATGGACTCGTGGATATTTACTTTATACTTTGGGTTATACTCCAGTACTGTGTAACTTATTTTGCTGCTCAAGTTATTACAAGATTGGCTACTGAGAGCTCTTTTATTTGGCCCCTGTGTCCCCTGTACATACCCTATCATTTTGTCTTTTTGAGCTCCAGGCTTATCTTGCATATTCCCTGCCCAAGCCTTAGAATCAACCATTTCTCCAAGAAGCCCTGTTTCCTTTTACTGGGGAATGGTATTAGAAACCAACATCCAGGAACTTGGTGTGCCCGTGGCTTCCAAGACGCTGTTGCTTCTAGGCCCTCTCAGAGGACAGAGCTAGAAAATAAACGTGTGTATTACCAACCCGTAAAAATCCATGTATGTATACTGAACTAAATGTGAGTTCATATTGATGTCTCCACCTCTAGTTTATTACCCCATGGATCATTCTAGCCTTCTCTCCCCTTCCTTAACTATTATACAAGCCACCCTCCCCCACCAGCAGTGGGAAACTTGGCTGCAACCACTCACCACCTGCTTACTTAATTGTTCACTTCCAGTATACATGGATAGTGCTTTCGGAATTGTTAACCTGCGCCTCTGTAGAAAATAACTTTACCTACTGGAGTGCAGTGCTTATGTCAAGTTCCCATTGCCTTTAGTCTTTAATCTCTGTTCAAATCCAGAGCTACTAGAGCGGCACCTTTTTCCTCCACCTCCTTCAGTGTGGTTATACATTTGTAATACAGTTAGATTCTTTGTTTACAGTCTGCATTCCATCTTGAGAGACTCTGATTTAATTGATTTTTTAAGTTTGTATACCTTAAATTTCAGTGTTTGAGCTGTAAACTTATGTGGGTTTTGACAAATGCATAGTGTCAAGTATCCACCACTAAAATATCATACAGAATATTTTCGCAAACCTAAAAAAGTAACGTGTGTGTGTGTGTGTTTTAAGCTCATCAGTGTGCATCCAAAACTAAGAACCCCTAGACTTTTTCTGTCAAGGTCAGGTTCTGGTGTATCCAAGGTCTTAGTTTCAGTGTTTTTGCATTTAGAATCTAGAAGACTGGTGTGCTTCTTACTGAGCGCCCTTGCTGAGTTAATCTCTCTGTTCAAGCAGTGGATCCCACACTGAACATTTTAATACCTGCCTCAGAGTTGTCGAAGGACTTAAATGTATTGGCAGTAAAGCGCATTTACAAAATTGGAAAGGAGTAGGTATTTAGTAAATGTTTGCCATTATTATATTGTTTCCATTATTGCTACTTTTATTCAGGAGTTACTCCAATCTAGCTTGTCACTGTTGTCCCCATAGCTTATTACCATGCCTTTCAAAGAAGGAGACAGGGAGACAGGGAGGGAGAGAGAGAGGGAGAGGGAGAGGGAGAGGGAGAGGGAGAGGGAGAGGGAGAGAGAAAGAGGGAGAGAGGGAGAGAGGGAGAGAGGGAGAGAGGGAGAGAGGGAGAGAGGGAGGGAGAGAGGGAGGGAGAGAGGGAGGGAGAGAGGGAGGGAGAGGGGGAGAGAGGGAGAGAGGGAGAGAGGGAGAGAGGGGGAGAGGGGGAGAGGGAGAGAGGGAGAGGGGGGGAGAGGGGGAGAGAGAGAGAGAAGTCATCTCTCTTAGCTTTCTAATTCTTAAGCATTCTAGGTTATGCATTAACTAGGTTGCTGTCCCACAGAATCACTTGGGGTTATGTAAAACTTCTGAGGCCCAGTCTGCGCCACAGTTATTAAATTAGAATCTCTGACGGTATAGGACAGAAAAACTGGCTTCAGTGCTGTTTAATGATTCCCAGGTGATTTCAACATGTAATCAAGTTGGAGAACCATTCAGCAGAGTGGGAGAGTTCCTCTTACTCCAACTCCAGATTTCTCTGACTCAAGTTTGAGGGAAAAAACCCACAAAACTTCAGAATATGACCAGAAAAAGCAGCTTGGCTGAATATGCACATGAGACACAGAAAAAGGAATATTATAGCTGTGATGAGTAACTTTCCCTGACTTCAAGCTGGTTTCCAAATCCAGTTCTCAGTACTGCGTTTCATTCGATTTGCTGAACACAGTTAATGTGAGGGCCACTTCAGTACCTGTCTCCATCAGGTCTTCTGGATCAAATGTCCTTTTCTCTATCTGTTCATTGTTTCCTATTCCGGATGGTAACTATTTATGTATTTATGCCTCAACAATTACTGTTATAGCGTTCCATTTGATTCTGATCATTTCTCCTGCCTGGGGGACAAACAAATATATATTTTCTCTTTCCCTCTCTCTCTTTCCCTCTCTCTCTTTCCCTTTCCTCTCCTCTCCCCTCCGCTCCCCTTCTCTTCTCTCCTTCTCTCTCTCTCTCCCACCCCTTCCTTCTTTCCCTCTCCCTTCCCTCCCTCCTTCCTTCTTTCCTTCCTTTCCTTCTTTCTTCATTCACCTCAGCACTTCCCAAACTACTTTGAAATAACTTATTTTAATGTAAGATGTTAAGAGATTTTGAAAATCAACACTGCCTTGGTCAAATAGCTTTTAGAAAATACCATGTCCTCTCTCCAACACCTGCAGAACATGTTAGCTTATTAAAAGCAATGTAATGTTCCCCAATGATATAAATCTATTTATATTAAATTGTCCATACACATTTGCTAAGGAACATTTTGGGCAGGAATGGGAGAGGATGTACACTTCTTATAAAAAGCTCTTGCCCATGATACAAAGTAGGAAATCACATTAAAAAAATACAATAAATATTGTATACATTTCTCCTCCCCCAAATGGTGCAGTTCAGTGTCCCTTATTTTTTACACTCGAAAACCTATTCCAATCTACTTCATAGGTTTTAGAATCACTTTGTAATTAGACAATTTTAAATGTTCATACTCAAAATTTAGTAAACATCTACCATGTTTAGGCATTTGTATATATGCCATCTCATCAATTTCTTTACATTAACCCTGTAAGAAATTATCCTCATATAAGGAGAGGGGAAAATAGGCTCAGAAAAATTAAAATATGAGTCTGAACCAGGGTTCTCAGCCATGACACTATTGATATTTGGGGTCAGGTAAGTCTGTGCTATGGTGGGCTGACTTGTATGTTGTAGTATGTTCAGCAGCACCCCAGGCCTCAACACACTACATGCTGGTAGCAGCTCTATTCCCCAAGCTGTGGAAACCAAAATGTCTCCATACATTGCCAAATGTCCCCTGTGGGAAAAAAAATGCCCCATTAGTTGAGAACCAACGGTCTAACGCCACACAGCAAATAAAATGCCGAAGTCAGCACCTCCAGTTTTCTGTCTAGACACTTAGCTGCTTCTCAAAGATAAGGCCTTTATGGTTCAAGACCTATGATGTGTCTTTAATTGCTAAGCCCTTTCTAAAAAGCCATCATCTTTGTTACACGATGCATCATCTTTTATTGGTGAAACCAGCTAGTATCGATGAGTTCTGCACTCATGTATACCTTGGCTGGGGCCATGGGAACACCCAAGAGCCACTGGCTCTTGCCTTGCAAATGTGTGACACTGATATAAACTGGAATATCCAAATGAATCCCTAAAACAAGTAAAACAGATGGTAGGTCTGTAATTTCACCTCTGGATATACAGCACAACATTATTATTAGAGCTCCAAAGTGTAATAATCTCCGAGTGTATGTGCCATTTTCCAAACTGGCATCAAGTTTCTTTACCATTATTAAATCTTTCAAGCACAATGATGATGATTAGATTTTATCTGTCTGGCATTTTGTTTTTGTCTTCTAAATGTTAGCTAGATTTCTGTTTCATAGATTCTTCTTTCTCTCAATTATGGGATTTCTCTTGGTTCTGAAATCTCACTACAAGTCAATTTCCCTAATTTCCGCATCACCTACATCATCTTCATCTTTCTTTTTAAAGTTCCCATTTTGTTGTTGTTGTTGAGAGAGAGTCCCCATATTCATTTTTTTCCGATTCATAGGTACTTGTCCCATCAATAAATTACCTCTTTCCTGCCCCTGAGGAAGCTGAATACCCAACTACCACCTACTAATCAAGTAATAACACATCTGTAATTAGATACATAGTAGATAGATAGATAGATAGATGGACACATAGATAATTCCTTCTTAAGATAATCATTTAAAATTTTTTTTCCAGGTAGTTTTCCTAGATAAAAGTCTTAACTGAGTAGGAATATCCTGTTGAGTCTAATTTAATCAAGAAAAAAAAAAAACCCTCAAAATTGGAAAAGGCATCAATAGTAAACCCAGCTAGACAGAAGAAGGTTATCTTTTATCAAATATTATTTGAGGGAGTTAGAAAGCGGGCTGTTCCTCACTTCTCCCTACTCCATAACTTCTTTAAAAACCTCTCTCTATTGCCACTACTTATCTTCTTAAAGATTGAGTCCTTGCTTCTACTAAGCATTGAGATCTCAGAAGTTCATGGCCAGAATGAAAATACATCTCTTGGGGACCATATTTTTCCAATTGTATTTTATTTTACTGAAATATAGTTGATTTACAATATTAGGTTCAGATGTACAACACAGTTATTCAATATTTTTAGAGATTATACTCCCTTTAATGTTATTACAAAAAATGGCTATATTCTCTGTGCTGTAAACATATCCTTGTTGCTTATCTATTTTATACACAGTAGTTTGTATCTCTGAATTCCATACCCCTATTTTACCCCCCTCCCTTCCCTCTCCCCAGTATTATCCACTAGTTTGTTTTCTATATCTATGAGTCTGCTTCTGTTTCATTATATACATTTGTTTTATTTTTAGATTCCACATATAAGCAATAACATATAGATTCTGTCTTTCTCCATTTGACCTATTTCACTAAGCATTAATACTCTCTAGGTCCATCCACCTGCTGCAAATGGCAGAATTTCATTCTCATTTTATGGCTGAGTAATATTCCTTTGTGTATATACATATACCATATCTTTTTTATGCATTCATCTGTTGATGGACAGTTGGGTTGATTCCATATCTTAGCTATTGTAAATAATGCTGCTATGAACGTGGGGTACATAAATCTTTTCAAATTAGTGTTTTCATTTTCTTTGTATACATAACCAGCAGTGGAACTGCTCAGTCATATGGTAGTCCTATTTTTAGTGTTTTGAGAACCTCCACACTTTCTTTCATAGTAGCTTCACCATTTAAAGTCCCATCAACAGTTTACAAGGTTAAATGCCCATAACAAGGGAGACTATGTTCTAGAATTACAGAATCATACAACTGAACCAAACATAAATCTGAAAATTTGTCTCACTTAGCTTCTTAACCAAGGCCAAAATCTATCGCATACCACTCTCTTTATCCCCCTCTCCTGCTTCATTTTTCTCCAAAGCACTCATACCATTTGTTATACCATCTATTTTACTTACTTGCTTATTTTCCTTCTATGCTATTATATGTAAATACAAGGGCAGCAATTTTTCCATTTTGTTCACACATACCTCCAGTTACCCAGAAGATTCCCTGATACATAACAGACTCTCAATAAATAGTACTGAGTAAATGAGTTCCATACAAAAGAGCTGACAGCTGCAGATACCAGTTGAACATCTCTTGAGAATGAGCTCACTGTCTCAAAAGGCATGGCACTCTATTGATGATCTGTTTAAAAAAAATAAGGCTCCTTTGTACTACCTCAAGGTGTAGGTGAGAAGTAATATGCCCAAGTCAAGAGGAAATGCAACTATAGCTCTGTCTACATGTGCTAACTAACTAATCAGTGAATGCTTTCTTTCATCATGGCATACATTTCTCACTGTCCCCATTTTACTGAGCAGAAGCTTCAGTCAGTCACTCAGGAATCTAAATACCTACAATATGAAGAGTCAAAGCATGAGTTCTCTAAGAGCAAGAGCTGGAAGGTATGTTCACCACAAGTTTCAATGACTAAAACTCAAAATAAACATTGAAAACATAACTGGATGGGCAAACTCTGCACTTCCCCACTGTTAGGGATAAACCTTGACATCTCACTAGCTTAATAAAATTAACATTTATTTCTTGTCACACATATTTAGTTGTGTAATAGATGGTCTCCTTCCATCTTGTAGCTCAGAGATGTCCCTGTAAAATAACCAGGTTGATAAAAAGAGATATCCTTTGGCTTCTTCCCCTGCATTCATATTTCCTACTTCCTCCAGCACTGTGAATTTCCATGTGTAGAGAGGCCATCTAGTTTGGCTGGTATTGGTGTACTGCCAAATGAAGGAGTGGACTCTGAATGACTAAAGTATATCAGTGCATTCCATTTGCTTGTGATAAAAACCATAAAGAACCTGAGAATGAAGCAAATATTGTAAAGAAAGAGTGGAGTAAGAGAAAGTGATGCAGTCCTTAAAGAGGTTTTTTGAACCACTAGATCAAGCCTTACCTGAAGCTTGAATTATATTTGGATTTTTACAGAGACCATTAATTCCCTTTTTGCTTAAGCGAGTTTGAATCATGCTTTTCTGTTGCTTGGAGCAGAAAGAATCCTGACACAGATGATCTAAATGATAAAACTTCCAAAGTCCTTTTCAACTCTAAAGTTCTGAGCCTCTGTTTATTTGTCTTCTGATTCAGGATTACTCAGAATTAAAAACAAAATAAATTCAAAAGTGCTGCCAAAGACACAGCAAGAGTACTCCAGAGAGATATGGCTGAGGTGAGGAAACCTTGGCAGAAAGCCTCTCCGAAGGCACATTCATCTGAGGGGAACTGATTTATGTTAGGCTGATGTCTGCAGTATTTTACAACTGTAATGGCCAATAAATAAAAAGAAACTGATTCTGTCAACTTATCACCTCTCTTATCATGAGTGGAAGAAATGGAAGTGCCTGATCTTCTAAAAATTATATACAGGTCAACTGGGGCTCCCATTCTGCCTTCTCTAAGGAGGAAAGTAATTCTGCATTTTCAAAATAGGATATAGCATCATGTTAACATCACTTAGAGTCAGTGATGCCCAGGATTTTTAATTAGCTTAAAAGTACATTTCAATTGTACAATACAATGATGTTCACATTTTAGGCATGCAACTGGGGGGTAGGAGGCACTTGTCTTTTTGTGTGCTTGGGTGCTAATGACACCATAGCACAAAACTTCCTACAACACTATTACAGGCGAAACTGTATAATAACTGGAGGTATCTCTTTTCCTCATTTTATACGCAGATTTTTAGAGTTTTTTTACTGAGCCAATTTCTCTTCAAACCTCATCACTAGCTCACTGCTGCATTCAATTTGTATTTTTTTCAATTAAATAAAATTGGATTCTGCTTACTAAATTATTTACTTTAGGTTAAAAAGAAACATCTGAGAACCCTGAAGGAGGAACACATTGGGATAGTGTAGTGCTTGACCACCAAAGGTAGTGCTTAAAAATAACAAATTCTGGGATGAATTGGGAGATTGGGATTGACATATATACATTAATATGTGTAAAACAGATAACTAATAAGAACCTGCTGTATAAAAAAAATTTTTTTTAATAACAAATTCTGAAGCCCGTTTTCAAATACTGATTCTACTGCTTATGAGCTGTATGACCAATGACAAGTTATTTCACCCCTCTGTACCACATTTCCTTTATTTATAAAACAGATATGATAATAATAATGTTACAAAGAGGATAAAGTGTGTTAACACAGATAAATACTTAAGAGCACTGCCTTGTAGAGCTATTGCTCTTTTGGCTTCTAATACCACGTTTCCATGTCTGGTAGATTTTTATAAATTTATTTCAGTTAAATAAAATACAATTACTGTTGGAAAAATGTGAAGTGGACAATCATACAGTGGCATGTGGAAATGAAAAAATGTCAAGTGCTATCTTGTTCAAAAAGAAAATAACAGAAAGAATACAGGGGAAGCAGAATCTGGAGAGCAAATATTAAAGGATGACATGAAACTGATGAAAAAATATATTTTATGATTCAGAATGTAAAACACATTCCAAGCATGAAAAACAAGAAGTAATTCAAATCTAGGTTCATTACAGAGAAACTTCAGAATATTTCATGGATCTTAAAAAAAGAATCAGAAAAAGTGGAGTTGAACTTCAAAGACAAGAAAAGTAAACTCACCTCAGACTGCATCATATCTCTACCCCAGACACTTTGTAAATCTGCAACACCCACTGGATGGTACCAGTAGCAATGAAAACAAAGATACCGATTCAGAAAACAGTTTAGAGGTAAAATATCAGGATTTGGTGGTTCATTACCTGGGGAGAGTGAAGAAAGAAGAAGGGACCAAAGATGACTGTAGAGTTTTTTGATCCAGCAAACTCAGGAGGCTGTTCTTCAAGACAAGATGAGAGACAGTGTGTGGTCAGAAGGATCATGAGTTCTCACATGAACTCAGGAGTTTAAGGACATCTATGAAAACCCCAAGCTAAGGTGTCCTATGAGAAGTAGAAAGTCGAGCCTGAAGCTAAGTTGAGAAGTCAAAACTTTAGACAAGACTTCGTAGTTATCAAAACAGAGTTGGTAAAGTAAAGCTGTGAGATGAATAAAGTCACCAAGAACAGCCAGTGGAAATGAAGGGTACCAAGAAAAAAACCTTGGGAAAAGCCTACAAACAAATCATGGGACACACAGAGAAAGCTGCAACTAAAGAATTAGAAAACTAGGCAAACCCAATGTCATATAAATCTGGAGAATGAGGAGTTTAGAAAAGTGTATGGTTACATATCAGTTAGACTATAAGAAAGTGGAAATTTAACTTTAAATTAATTTAATCATAAGAAACTTTATAGAATTTGCAGATAGCTCAGTTCTGTAATTGATTATTTAAATAGCTTAAAAATGGCAAAGATGCAAGTTTTGCAAAATTTCTTCTCTGCCATCTATAGCATGTGAGAGTGCCTTTCAGATGCCCCAGTTCCAGATGTAACATGGATTCACAATGATTCCCAGTAGGAAAAGAGGCATGTTTCATTTATGTCCTTTTAGATTCACAGAAAATCTTCCCTAGACACAATCCTCCCAGCTGTCCACCTTCAATCTGTTTCACTGCTCACTGGTCACAGCATAGTGAAATGATTTTTCCCAAACCAGTCACTGGTAAGGAGAACAGATATCACCTATGGTTAACTGAAACTGGTAAAGATCCATCATCTTTCCTGGTCACATGGTCTTGCAGGACTGAATCAAACTGAGATTCTGCCAAAAAGTTAAGTTGGGAGCAAGGAAATGTTTTAGGTAGGAACCAAGAGGGTCCCCTAAAATGGTCAGTAGTATTAAATAATACACAGCAGTAAATAAGTTGGAAATAACAAGAGGTCATTTGACTAATTCTTTAGACAGATGCTGTTTAGATTCCTTTTATATTCCAGGCACCTTTGTATGGGATACAAAGATGAGAACAGCGCAGCCCCAGCCATTCAGGCGTCTATGGTTCTGACAGAGAAGCGCGCAGAAAACAGCTGGGACTGAAGGTCATACGGTAGAAATACAACCTACTTACTTTACCAAGAGTATCACACCACAACAAATTTCCACAGAAGTGAATTTGCTCAAAGACAGTATAAAACTCTAGTTGAGTATATTATCTTACCCAGAAAGCCAAACTTTTATGTAACTATCTTTCTGGTCCTAAAATATTTAGGGTTTGGATTATACACATTTGATTTGGATGAAGGTAAAATCAGATGGGAATTTCTCTTTGATTAAATTATTTTCTAGGTATAGTATTTGAGACAGTGGAATTAAATTTGAGAATCTATACCTGTAATTTCTGCAAAGTTTATTTTAGTTAAAAAAATAGCTCATCTTAATGATACTGAGTCTAATCTTACAGTAAAGCAGGGTAAGTAATACATTTGCTGGAAGCAGGTTTACAGGAGAGGAAAAGGAAAGAATGTTAACAGCCATGCGTTATGCAAAGTTTCTCAACTTATCTGAATTGATAAGTATAGACCATTATGATACTAAAATTGAAAAAAAGAATCAAAATTCACAACCTGGGATATTCTGTTGTTGATGTTTTCTGTAGACTCACAGGATCCTCATTGTTTTGGCCATTAGACTAACAAACACTTTATTGACAATTAATTTTTAATCTCCTCCTATTAATTTAAAAAAAATTATCCCTATTACCTTAAACTATCTAGAGATGGTTTGAGAGTAAATTCTCTGTTTTCTCCTTAAAGTTTAATGTTCTTTTTACATCTTTGCTACATTTTAACAATTCCCAATACATTAGCACAGTCACTCAAATTTGTCAACATTTATAAATGTGCCAAAGATAAACTATTAGGCAAGTGAGAGACAACGTGGTGTTCTTTTGGAAAAAAATCAAATAAGAAAATCCTGACCTCAATATCCATAATTGTTTTTCCTTGTTTTGTTGGATGAGCACACAGAAGACTAGCTGAAGTCTCTGAGTGGAGATTTCATCCAGATACCTCTCTACGAGTCCAATAAGGAAATTATAGATCACTGTGGACATGGAACCACAACCAACATATCAAAGGGGAAAGAGAGCTAAAAGTCAGGTGTGTGGAAATGGAAAAAAGTCACTTTTACCTTTTAAGTCAGATTGGTTAGTGTTAATCAGAATAAAGTCCTAAGTATGGTCATGAGCTAGTTACTTTAAATGAGATATGTTGGCAGCTGTCCTGCCACTATCCAACACCAAAATTCATGAATATATAATAACTGGGCTAAAATACATGATAGGTGGATATTATTTATAACTAAATTTAAAAAAAGAAATTCCGAAGCCCTGTGCTGGGAATTCATTAATTCAGGAAATAAATATTTATTATGGGACTTGCTTACATTCATTTTAATACCGCTGAATTCTATACAATGATTCCCAGTAGTGAAGTGAGGTTGAAGGGCAACACTATGTAAACAATTCAGGCTCCTCCATTATTACCTCTGTAGAAAGAACTGGTCATATGAGCTTAGGTGTAATTAGCAATGTGCAGAGGGAATAAGGTCAGTGGGCTTGTATATCCCTTCATTGCTGAGAGCCTACCATGTGAAAGGCACTATGCAAATAAAATATCCATGCGAAAGGCACTAACAAAGCAGAGAAAAATAGGCATCCAAATAACGTTCATAAGGTAAACAATAATACTGCCTAAGAGAGGTAGGCGGTAGATTACATTATTGGTCCCCAAACTTCACGTGTTTCTGAATTCACAGCCTTGCCATGGCCTCATCTTGGGGCCGTATGACTTTGGGCTCTTGATTTTGTACTTGGCCTGTGACCAATACGCCAAAGATATGTGAGCAGTAATGATAATACGACAATTCTGAGCAGAGGCTTTAGGAGGTCTTTTACGGTTCTACGTGTCTTCTTGTGCCTCATTTAGAACCACACTTAGATGGCAACCCAGTCATCGTCATGAGAAATACATGCAATAGTTATATAGTGCCAGAAGCAGGAAGACCAGGGCCACATGTGCTGACCTGTAGATGTGCAGTAAGAAGAAAAATGCTGTCTAGACTGGCTGAAGCCCAAGCAACCCACAGACATACGAGCAATAATAAATGATTATTATCCTAATTAACTGTGTTGGGGAAATCTGTTATATAGTGTTATTTTCACAAAATCTAACCAATACAACGCACCAAAAAAATTACATAATTTAAAAACCAGTTACGTCAACCTAAGGAGAGGATTATAGGTGCCTTTGCTTTTAAGGATGGGCAAATAAGAACTTAGCCATTTGAAATAGGTGAAGTTGGGTGTTTCATGTTTGAAGAGAAGTGTGTGAGAAAACACATGGGAAACAGACTATGCCTTTGCAGACACAGAAAGCAATCTGGGAATAACATGCCTCAGCATAATTCTCTGGCCTGCAGATGCTGTAGTGGCTTCCTTGTTCAAGTTCATGAAATGAAGCTGGAAGAGGAGAGAACTGAGAAGGATCTGGGATAATCCCCATACCCCCTTTCCTCCTGTCATGATGATCTAGAATGGTGACTTTCCCATTCAGTCATTTCAGTGGGATCTGTCTTATATCCTGGCTGGCTGGAAAAGGAGAAATGAGTAGTTCCAAGATTAAGTTGTAGGTCTGTAATAGTGAGAAAAATCAGACATTTAATGTGGAGATATGGTATTAATGGTAATTATATCATATTAAAATGGTACTAAGATGGTGACAAAATTCAATTTATAAAATATTTTGTAGAGACTATGAAGTTAGATATGATTCACCAGCCCATCGGTTTGAAAGGATGAATATCTTTTACTGTTTCATAATACATGTTGCTAAGCACTCACAAGATTCTCCAAAGAATTTATATATAATTATGCCATTAAGGTAAATATGATGATAATGGTAACATTAAATTTGGGGAAACTAACACTGACTGTTTTTATAAATAATTTTCAGTTAACTTACATTGGATTTATTTTCATTTTCATTAGTTTAATTTTATTGACAAAATGCCTGCATGAAGTTAACTGGCTTTAAGTTCTATGAATGTCACAATATCACTAACATGCCATTTTTTTGTGTGTGATGTAGCACCTTTAACGAGAATGCTGTTCAAACAAGGCCTCAGATACTCCTGTGTATAGACTACACACTGAAAGTAAATTAGGCAATTTAGAAAGTGTTTTCTGCCCTCTTAGGTTGCTCTCGAATTTGGAAGTTTGAGGAAGCAGTCTTGTTTATTTGTGACCAGGTGTAAAAAAATGGGCAGATAATTTCAAATGTGTTTTTGGCCACTACTGTCAATTTTCTTCTTCTTTCTCTATGGCTCCCCCAGTAGGCAATAAATACTTGATACAACTGTAGTATAAATATTTTAGATTCCCATCAACCCAACCATCAAATACAGAGGAAAAGTGCATTTTAGCTTTTCTTCTCCAGATTCATTGTTCAGATTGCCCTTTCCCTGTGAACTGCTTTGCCCAGTGTTACATGGGCAGAAAAGGTAGTGTGTCAGTTTCAAACCTTGGCTATGGGAAGTATTCTACAGAGGTCTTTTATTACTAAATTTACTTAGTAATTGCCTATTTTTCATTTTCATGCCATTTGTATATATCTTCTTTGGATAGTTATACGTATGCTAAGGAACACTGTGTCTCCCCTTAGACACACTTTTCCTTCTGCCACAAAATTTCATGATGACATTCAGTGATATAAGGCCACACATATGCATTACACCAAGCATGGGAGAGGCCAGAGGCTGGGGACTTTCCTGGGTCATAGAGAACACTGAGAAAAGGTGAAAGGAGAGGACCCAACTCAATGGCTCTCTTTGATTGCTTTCATATTTCTTGCCATTGGCACAGCTATATGGCAACTCAAATTACAATTAGCATTTGAACCTTCCTTAAAATCTCCATCTCTGTATTTGCAGTCAGAGGCTGTGCTGCACTGCTAACAATTATCATTTTCAAAGAAGACTCAGTGTTAAAGCAACAACAGCACAGAGGAAAGAAGAATCTTTGATGGAATAACCTTATTTTCCTTTCTGTATAATTTTTCAGGAAGGAAGCAGATACCAGTATGTACTCCACTGAATGGAGCGAGCCCCTGCGCAGCTCTCAGACTTAAGTATTTGGCATCCCCAGGGAGGAAAGAATGGTCTATTAGGACTCATAATCACAGTAATTTAGACGTCTAAATAATGTCACCTTATTTTGTAACCAAAGATGGTGAAGGAGAACATAACTACAGCAAATGCCAGCAGGTATTTCAGCGGCAAATCTTGTACCGCAAAGGAGGTGAAATAATGCAGTTTCATCTCACTAAGAAAATATGTGATTTCAGCATGCATTTTACCAACATGCAACCATTTTTCTTACTTCAGGAACATTCCACATCCCACACCTGAAACAGATACCACTGCTGCACACAATGAAAAATAATTTATCCTCTTGAAAAACCTGCGGTTTCAGAAGTAAAAAAAAAAAAAAAAAAAAGAGGAGAAAATGTGAAGAAAGCTGGTTTCAAGGGGCTTGTCCAAGACAGATCTGTGAATATACAGCAATATTTCTATTTATTCCCCAAATCCCTCCCAATCATCAACCTTCCCTAAAATAATTCATTTTTTTTTGTTACTCTGAATGAAATTCCACCAAAAATAGATTAATCTGGGTTAATAAATAGTTTCTTTAAAAAACACTTCTGGCAGTTTGTCAGGCATTTATTCACATATTCATGACGCTTACCATAAATGCTTATTTAGAATTTTGACACTTCCATCTGCTAGATAGGACAAGAGGTAACTCAATCAGATTATTTTTCTTCCCTCCACTGCATGAAGAAAATAACTGTTTGGTTTTGTCATTGTTTGCTTTTTTAATGCCCATGGATAATATAAAGACAGGGACTGTATTACTTATCTATGGCTGCATAACAAATTGCCCCCAAAACATAGTAACTTAGAGCAACACCATGTATTAGCTTATAGTTTGGGTAGGTCAGAGATCTCAATGTGGTTTAGCTGAGTATTTTGGCTCATCATCTCTTGCAAGGCCGCAATCAAGGAGCTGGCTATGGCTACTGGTTCATCCTAAGGCTCAACTGGGAAAGGATCTCCTTTCAAGCTCCCTTACATGATGTTTGGCAGGATTCAGCTCCCTGTGGATTTTTGGACTGGCAGCTTAGGGTGCTCACTGGCTGGCTGGAGCTGCTCTCAGTTCCATGCCTTGTGCCTTCTCCACAGAGCAGCTCATATCACAGCAGCTTGATTTATCAGAGCAAGCCGGTGAGAAGATTCAGAGAGAGCACACCCAAGATTTAAGTCAATAGTTTTTTTATAACCTAACATTTGAAGTGGCATCCCATTATTTTTCCATATTCTATTCAATAAAAGCAAGTCACTAACTCTGGCATACATTCTAGGGCAGGGGATTATAAAAAGGCAAATAATTTGATATTATTTACAAAAATACCAGGGGGCAGGATCATTGGCAGCCATTTAAAAGGTCTTCTACTACAGAGAAAGATATATTTTGGAGGATGAGGGGACAGACAAAAATGAGTGGTTAAGGAGTCTTGGTGGAGAATTTAGGAAAATGCACGGAACTAAGCATGAACATACCATAACCACATTCCCAGAAATAATTTGTTACAACTGCTTTTTGAAGGGGATACTCTTATTATTTCCAGTTTCTAATGGAAAAACCTGGAACTGCCCAGGATTTCACAGCCCTTGAGTGATGCGAGAATATTAACTGAGACATTTGAACCCCAGAATATACATTTTATCACTGTACTATACTAGAAGGAAGAAGGTTGGAAGTGTCATAAAAGGAAGCTGTACAACTGCCAATAATAAATAATTGTTTTTTAAAAAAGTTTAGATATTATCATAAGTCTTATCAGACAAGAGGAGAATTTATTTTTTCCTCTCCTTCATCTTTCTATTTTGTTTTCATGCTTCAAAACAACTCAAATTGGCATTGCTCATATGAGGGATCACATTCATAATAGTTTTAACTGAAAGTTTTACTCTGATAATTGTAGATTTACATGAAATTGTGAGAAATAATACAGAAGACTAATAAGAATACATGCACTTCAGCCAGTATATTAATTTCCTATTGCTGCTATAACAAATGCCCACATAACTAATGGCTTAAAGCAACACAAATTTATTACTTATTCATTCTGAAGGTCAGAAGTCCAAAATGGGTTTCACTGAGCTAAAATCAAAGTGACAGCACTGCTGTGACATGACTGCTTTCTGGAGGCGCTAGGGAGCTCTGTTTCCTTGTTTTTTCTAGCTTCTAGAGGCTGCCTGCATTCCTTGGCTTGTGGTCACCAGTCAGCAGTTGCATCACTCCAACTTCTGCTTCCATCATCACATCCCTTCTCTGACTTTCTATCTCCCTCTTTCCCTTATAAGGATCCTTGTGATTATACTGGATCCACCCAAACAATCCAGCATAATCTCCCCATCTCAAGATCCTTAACTTGAGCACACATGCAAAGTCCCTTTTATCATGCAAGGGAATATATTCAGAGGTCCCAGGGATTAGGACATGCATATTTTAGGGAGCCATTTTTCAGCCTACCGCATCTGGTTTCCCTCATTGATAACATTTCACAAAACTATAGTACATTATGACAACTAGATTATTGACATAGGTACAATTCACCAATCTTACTCAGATTTCCCCAGTCTTACTCATACTAATGTGTGTATTTAAGTCTATACAATTTTATCATTTATGTAGGTCTGTGTATCCACCACCACAGTCAAGACATGGAATAGTTCCTTCACCATGGGGATCCCTAGTGTTGCTCATTTATAACCAGGAGGAGGGTCTCTCCTGACCCCCTCTCCCTCTCATTTTTAACTCCTGGGAACCACTAAAATTTGTACCCATTTAAAAAATGTTGTCATTTCAAAAATGTTATATAAATATAATCATACAGTATATGATCTTGTAACCTTGTGGGATTAGCCTCCTTCTATTCATAATTCCCTAGAGAATCATGTAAGTTATTCGTATCAACACCCCTTTCCTTTTTATTGCAAAGTAGTTGTTTATGGAATGTATGTGCCACAGATTTTTGTAACCACTCACTTGCTGAAGGACATCTGGACTGTTTTCAGTTTGAGGGTTATTATAAATTAAGCCGCTATGAATACTTGTGTACAGGCTTTTGTGTGAACGTAAATTTTTATTTCTCTGGGATAAATGCCAGGCATACAATTAATGGATCTTATAGTTATATGTTTAGTTTTATAAGAAACTGACAAACTTTCTCAGAATGGCTGTACCACTTCTCATTCTCACCAGCAATATATGAATGATCCAGTTTCTCTGAGTTCTTGTCAGCATTTGTTGTATATTTTTTGTATCAGCCATTCTGCTAGGTGTATAGTGATATTTCACTGTGGTTTTAATTTGCATTTCCCTGATGGCTAATGATGTTGAACATCTTCTCATGCTCTTACTTGCCATCTGTATGCCCTCTCTAGTGAAATGCCTCATGACATTTTTTTTTTTATTTGAACTGTTTTGTTGTTGTTGTCTTGCTGTATTTTAATGTTGAGTTTTTGATAGTTCTTTATATATTCTAGATGCTAGTCCGGTGTTAGATATCCGTTTTGCAAATATTTTTTCCTGTCTTTTCATGTAGCATGTCTTTTCATCCTCTTCATATGAACTTTCAAAGAGCAAATGCTTTCAATTTTAATAAGGTCTAATTTATAAATTTTTTCTTTGATTGGTTGTGATTTTGTTGCCAAGTCTATGAACGCTTTGCATAGATCTAAATCCTAAATATTTTCTCCTATTCAGGTTTTTTTTTATACTTTGTTTTACCTTTAAGTACACCATCCATTTTTTTTTTGGTAACTTTTGTTTAAGGGGTAACACTCAGGTTGAGTTTTATTATTTTGTCTATAAATGTCCAATTACGCTAACACCATTTCAAAGGCTATCCATCCTTCATTGATCTGTCAAAAATCACTTGGGCATATTTGTGTGGGACTATTTTTGGATTCTCTATTCTGTTCTATTGATACATCCATCAATCCCTCTGCCAATACTACACTGTCTTGAATACTGTAGTTATATAATAGCACTAAATACCAAGTAGAGTGATTCTTCCCACTTTCTTCTTCTTTTTTAAGAATGTCTTAGCCATTCTAGGACCTGTACCTTTCCATATACATTTTAGAACAAGCTTGTCCATTCCTATTAAAAAAAAGTGTTGGAATTTCATTAAGCCTATAGATAAACTTTGGGATAACTGACATTTTTACTATGTTGAGTCTTCCCATTCTTGAATAGAGAATGTCTCTCCATTTGTTTAGGTCTTCTTTGATTCCTTTTAGCAACATTTTGTAATAATCAGAATACAGAACCTGCACATGTTTTGAGATACACCTAAGCATTTCCTTATTCTTGGGGTGAATGTAGATAGTATTGTATTTTTTATTTCAATTTCCTCATGTTCATTGTTTATATATAGAAATATGATTGATTTTTATGTGTTCATCTTGTATCCTAAAACCTTGCTGAACTTACTTACTAATTCTAGGAGGTTTTTTGGGGGGTTTTTTGCAGGTTATATTCTACGTAGACAATAACATCATCTGGAAACAGGGGCATTTTTTATCTCCTGTTTTGATCTGTATGCCTTACTGCAGTGGCTAGAACCTCCAGCACTATACTGAATAAGAGTGGTGAGAAAGGAAATCTTTACCTTGTTCCCAGTCTTAAGGGAAGCACATTCAGTCTTTCACCATGAAGTATAATGTTAGTGTAGGTGTTTTACAGCTGCTCTTAATCAAGTTGAGATAATTCCCCTCTATTCCTAACTTTCTGGGAGTCTTTTAACATGAATGGATGTTGAATTTTGTCAAATGCTTTTACTGTGTCAACTAATAGGATTGTATGATTTTTCTTCTTCAGTGTGTTGACATGGTGGATTATATTGATTGTGCTTCTTCTTTTCCATTTTTATTATTCTTCCTCTTCCTCTGCTTCTGCTTATTTATGTCTGTTTTATGTTTTTCTTTTTTCAAAAATTTTTTATTCAAGTACAGTTGATGTACAATATTATATAAGTTACAGGTGTACAATATAGTGATTCACAATGTTTAAAGGTTATATTCCATGTATAGCTATTGTAAAATACTGGCTACATTCCCCAGGTTGTACAATATATCCTTGTAGCTTGTGTTACATAATAGTTTGTACTTCGTAATTCCCTACCCCTATATTGCCCCTCCCCGCTTCCTTCTCCCCACTGGTAACCACTAGTTTGTTCTATCTGTAAGTCTGCTTCTTTTTTGTTATATTCACTAGTTTATTGTATTTTTTAGATCCCAAATATAAGTGATATCATATAGTATTTGTCTTTCACTGTCTGACTTATTTCACTTAGTCTAATACCCTCCAAGTCCACCCATGTTGCTGCAAATGGCAAAATTTCATTCTTTTCTACAGTTGAGTAGTATTCCACTGTAGATATATACACCACATCTTTTTTAACCATTCATCTGTTGATTGACACTTACGATGATTCCATATCTTGGCAATTGTAAATAATGATGCTGTGAACGCTGGGGTGCATATAACTTTTTAAATTAGTGTTTCAGTATTTTTTGGATACATACCAGCAGTGGAACTGCTGGGTCATATGGTGGTTCTATTTTTAGTTTTTTTGAGAAACCTCCATACTCTTTTCCACAGTGGCTGCATCAATTTACATTCCCACCAACGGTGTACGAGGGTTCCCTTTTCTCCACATCCTTGGCAACATTTGTTATTTGTGGTCTTTTTGATGACAGCCATTCTGACAGGTATGAGGTGATATCTCATCATGGTTTTGATTTGCATTCCCCTGATGATTAGTGAGGTCGAGCATCTTTTCCTGTGCCTGTTGGCCATCCGCATTTGGAAAAATGTCTGTTCAGTTCTTCTGCCCATTTTTTAACTGGGTTATTTGTTTGTTTGTTGTTTTACTTGGGTGAATAATACTGATTTGTCCTCATGTTTACTGACTCCTCTGTTTTCTCCATTCCATTTTTATTTCTGATATTGTATTTTTCCTTTGTATAATCTACTTCTGTTTCTTTTAAAAATAACTTTTATGTTTTTGGTGAGATTTTCTATTTTTTTCATTTGTTTCCAGAGAATTTGCAATTGGTTGTTGAGGATTTTCATGACTCTGCTTTAAATCCTCATCAGATAATTTCAACATCTGATTCATTTCAGTTTGATGTCTGTCAGTTGATTGTCTTTTCTCATTCAAATTGTCATTTTCTTAGTTCCTGGTATGATGGGTGATTTTCACTTGTACCCTGGACATATTTCCTATTGTGCAGCAGAGTCCAGACCCTATTTAAGCCTTTCATTTGAGCAGGTAACCCCCCTGTTTAGATATAACATGCTGCTCCTAGTGTGCTTTGTGGGCTGGGTTCCTTAATATTCTAATTTTCAGATCTTTTGTGGTATTATTTTAGTCTGATGCCCCTGGGGCTCCCACTGGCTCTTGCTGGTATTTCCTAAGGAGGAATCTAAGAGATTTACTCAGGTGGGACAACCAGGTGTCCCCTGGTGAAGGAAAAGTTAGCAAAGAGAAGGAATTCCCCAGCCAGATGCCCACTGGTGGTTGGAGCCTTCAATCAGTGCTCCTCCATCTACAGCTGCCCCAGTATCTCTGCTATGGGTGGAAGAGGTGAGTTTCAATCCCAAAGTGAAAAGGAGACCTTGTGAGTTTGACACCTTGCATGGCTGAGTCCCTCCTGCCACTTCTGTATAACTGCACTGGCATCTCCCGGTGCAGGTAGGAAGTCTTGGGCATGCAGGGGGCATCCCTGTTGGGAGTTCCCTGTGTTAGGATCACCATGGCTTGGGGGATCTGGAGAGAACTTCCTAGACCAGGTGATGGGATGTGCCCCACACTTTCTCTGGTGTCACTGGGAGAAAGTGACAAGGAGGCTTCTCCAATCAGCCTGTTTATTGTGGTCTATCTTGCAAATGCCATCAACAGCTTCAGCATCTCTCTGCGGAGGAGGGAGCTTCAGGTCTGGGGGGAAGGAGAGTGTTCTATGGGTTGCTTATTGTTAGTGGATCTCCAAAGAGATCCTCTTGCCAGTTCGGCCAGTTCTGTTGTCCATGGGGCTCTGGTTCAGTCTGTGCGAGGAATGTGTCGACTTGTGCTGCCATCTGTTGCTAGGCTGGGGGTCAGAAATTGCTGAACCCAGGTTCCCTTCTTCTGTTGAATGGGGGTTATAAGACACTCTGTGGCTGTGTTTATCCTTTATTCCTGAGGTTCCTAATCAGCTTCCCTTCTTACAGCGTTTCAGAAATCTCCTTTGGTTGCCTCTTACACTGTTTCCACCATTTATAACTGTATTTAGTTGTACTTAAAATTTTTAATTCAGGGGAGAAGCAGGAAGAAATAGGTCTATGCCATCTTCTCCTGACCTTAATAAATTCATAATAACATTTTTCAAAAACACTTTCCAGTCTGAAAATTGTTCTGAGTGTTTAAAATTGAGTGTCAGTAAACATGACATGTAAGCTGGGTAGGGAAAACCACATAGAATCAGCTTTTCTCCCTCACCTCCATCAAATTTTAGGGTTGGCAAGACAAACAGAATTCATATAATTAAATCCACAATGAAGAATCTTAAAATTCTTTACAAAAAGCAGCTAACTTTGTTACCATGTGATTCTGTACATATTTTATTCTCCTACATGACTGAGGCAAAAATTCCGACAAAAGAAGAGATCGCATGAATTTGTGGAACAAGTTAATGTGCTACATAAAATACACCACAATTAATTAGTATATCGCTGGCAATTCTAACTGACTCTAAAAGATGGCCACATGTAAGCAACCCAGCAAACTTCATTTGAAAGCACTACTGAAAGAGCTGCATAGAAAAGGTTTTTAAGAAAAATAGTATGGAGGTTCCTGAAAAAACTACAAATAGAACTACCATACGACCCAGCAATCCCAATACTGGGCATATACCCTGAGAAAACCATAGGTCAAAAAGAGTCATGTACCAAAATGTTCATTGCAGCTCTGTTTACAATAGCCAGGACATGGAAGCAACCTAAATGTCCATCGACAGATGAATGGATAAAGAAGATGTGGCACATATATACAATGGAATATTACTCAGCCATAAAAAGAAATGAAATGGAGGTATTTGTAATGAGGTGGATGGAGTTAGAGTCTGTCATACAGAGTGAAGTAAGTCAGAAAGAGAAAAACAAATACAGTATGCTAACACATATATACGGAATCTAAGGAAAAAAAAAAAAAAAAAAAAAGGCCATGAAGAACCTAGTGGCAAGACGGGAATAAAGACACAGACCTACTAGAGAATGGACTTGAGGATATGGGGAGGGGGTGGGGTGAGATGTGACAGGGTAAGAGAGTGTCATGGACATATATACACTACCAAATGTAAAATAGATAACTAGTGGGAAGCAGCCGCATAGCACAGGGAGATCAGCTCGGTGCTTTGTGACCACCTAGAGGGGTGGGATGGGGAGGGTGGGAAGGAGGGAGATGCAAGAGGGAAGAGAAATGGGAACATATTGTATATGTATAACTGATTCACTTTGTTATAAAGCAGAAGCTAACACACCATTGTAAGGCAATTATACTTCAATAAAGATGTTTTAAAAAAAAAAAAAAAAAAAAAAAGAAAAATATATGTGTGTGTGTGTGAGTGTGTGTGTGTTTACAAATAGAGGTATGACACCTAATGGCAAATGTAAAGGCGTTACATGCATCTGTTGATTTTAACTGATGGATGTTTTGACCTTCCTGCTCAAGATGAAACGAAGAATTTCTTCCCTGATTGCAATGTTATCTGCAGCAGTGCAAGCAAAGGGTGATTCAAAGGAGGTTTTTAGAGCCCTCAGGGAGTCTCAGGCTTCAGAAGTGGCATCCATGACCCTTACAAACTTGCACCACACAAACAAGCAAATATTCAGGTCAGAAGCTGAACATTTCATAGAATGCATCCGATTAGGCTGTTAGGTTGAATAATGGGGTCTTGACTCACTCTGTCCTGAGTTAGCAGGCCTAGGCATCTTCTGAGCTCAAGCTCACCAGCTAAATCTAGTTCTTCATTTTTTTAATGAATTATCTCAGGCTGACTTTGTGACTTGTAACTCAGAATTACAATCTGATACATATGGTTTTGGGAGGCCTTTAAAAATTTAATTTAGCTATATGCTTATTGTTAACAACTTTCACTTGGTTGGGAATCAAAACAGAGGATAGATCCACATTGATAAAAACATGATGAGTATTTCCTCTATAACTGTGTCAAAGCAGTGGCCCACGAGGAAGCAAGATAGAGTGGAGTACATCCCAATGTTTTTAGGAGGGAGGGATTAAAAACTCAATATTGACTACATTATGAAAAATTGACATAGATCAAATCCCATTACATCTAAACCTTTAGGGCAACTGGAATGTTTGCTGTGATCAAAGTCTGTCATGAAAACACAGCTGGATATCACGTTCCCAGATGGAGAGAAGCTAAGATATTATCACCCTCTCTGGTGAATCTACCAACATAAAAGATTCATTTTACAGTATAAGGAAGAGAAGGGTTTTATACATAAGCATGCCTTCTTTATCTCCCTTCCCTTCTCCAAGCTCCTGAATCATTTTAGACAGGCCCACTGCTCTTTGCTTTGGGTGATGGTAAATCTACTACTTCTTTCCCAGATAGGTTCTTGGAATTTCAGATGTGAGAGGAAAGAGGAACAGGGAGGTGAGAAGCAATTATTAACTTACTGAAACACAACATGTATTGTTAAATACTATACTTAACAGTATTATACTATAAATATTATTATACAATAAATACTATATTTAACGGTTTTTTTCCTTCAGCAACTTTTACATTGACACTAGAAACATTTACAAAAAAGAGAGAAAGAGAAAGAGAGTGAGAGAAAGGAGTAAAGAAAAAATAAAAGAGAAAGCATTTGTAGAGGTTATTAAGTCAAATGATATAAGTACTTTATGGTCATTTGTATAAAGTACTTTTATGGCAGCTTTATTTAGTTCTCATCCTAATTATATATTTAAAAGAAGGATTGCAACTACTGAAGATATAAATTCATTTATATACTCTTAAAAATCAGTTAATCAAAATGTCTTGATTTATATATATATAATTTAATACACAAAGTGTTCTGAAATATCTTCCCAATTAAGATGACAGATTTTAAATAAATATTTTATTCAATGTTATTTTGCATTAAACCTAATGTTGCAAGAAGTTGTGCCTACAGTACTGTCAGATTAACTTGGATTTTTCTCAAACATTATAATTATCACATTCTCTTTCTTCCCTCCCTTCAGTGGCTTCCTGGGATGTTCAGATAAAACAAAAATGACAAACAAACAAACAAACAAACAATTTAACCTGCCCTTCAAGGTTTCACATGTTTTTTTATTTCCTTTCTTGCTCTGTTGCTTCCCTTTATCTCTGTCTCTCTCTGTCTCTGTCTCTGTCTCTCTCTGTCTCTGTCTCCAGATATACATTTAAGTCCTTCCCATGTGGTAGGCACTATTCTAAGTCCTGGTGCCACTACATGGGACAGGACAGTCAGGCCCTCTGCACTCAGGGAATACCTGTAATGAGGAAGGATGTTTAATAGAATGAGCAATGCTAAGCTTAAGCCAACAAACCCCAAATACAGGAGTTAAGAGCGTGATTTCGGAGCTGAGTTTTAATCTTGGCTTCACACCCAATCAATCACTAACTCTTGATAAGTTACTTAATCTCCCTGAGGCTACATACTTTTCAACAACAGACAAGAAATAATAATAATGTGATGAAGAAGAATGACAATGGCTGATTTATAGTTTCACTGAGAAGACTAATTGAGATAATACTTTTAACTATACAACTGGATATTGTAAGAACTCAACAAATGTTAGTTGCTATCATTACCATTACTCTTACTGTTGTTGTTAAGGGTTGGGCTACATAATATACATGTGCTTAAGGAGTTCAGCTATTTGAGAACTACCAACCATCTTCCTGTGACTTGTGACAATTAATCGTTTTTAATAACCAAAAATTATTCCCCTGGAATCAAACTGACTTGGAATAGGTAACCAGGATACCTGAAAATGGCCAATAGAATGATTTTCCTCCCAGTGCTCTTCCAAATTAAGGGGATAGAGTGATGTTCTTATAAGCCAATATGTGACCTCATGTACGTGTACAATCTGCTGAGACAAGGGAGAAAGCAATGCCCAGGCTGGCAGCCCACTGCTCCCCCAGAGCCAGGTGGCAGTCACACAGCACATGCTGCCCAGCCCCTGGTTGGCTGCTTGTCTTATCTGCTTCTTTTCAACCTGACAGGGGTCGATAAACCATTGCAGAGAACAAAATGGATGTGCAGAATAAAAATGGTGATGAAGAAATTGAGACTCTTGAATCGTACTTCATTCTGGTGAATAAAGGACAGGCCATTCATTCTAGGATATGAATTTATTTTAAGCTCTAATTATTATTATTGAGACTCATGCAAGAGGGGATATATGAAGCAGGGATTGTAACTTGGTTAACTGTGAGGGTGTCAATGACCCAGGGAACAAGAATAGGGGGAAATAAAGACGGCTTGTGAAATGAGTCACTTCTAGATCTTATGTTGGTATTTCCACACAATTTTTTGTCCAGATACTTTTATGCTCATTACTGAAATTACAATGAAAGATAAATGAAGGGTGCCCACACAAAGAGATTCAGGATCACCAGGGTTATTACTTAAAGAAAGTGATTTATATTTCATTGTAGGAATATAATGATTCCATCAAAGCAAAAAGAAAAAGAAAAGGGAAAAAAATGTAGGTCATAGAGGAAATGACTTAGTTTGAGGAACATGCCCTGTAATACAAACAGTCCTATACCAGGAATTAGGGATCCTGGTGGAAGTTCCAATACATTTCTAACTGGCAATGCAACCCTAGGCCACTTACAAAAGAAAACCTCTGACGCCCAATGCCCTCGTGTATCCAGTGCAGGAAACCTTTAAAACCTACCTCGTATTTCTCAAATGGAGTTGTGTGGATTAAAGGAGAACCAGATGTGGTTCTCCTCGCAAGCTGTAACTACAAGCAGCCATGAAGGCATCCATAATTCATTTAACTAAATCCTACAGATGTTTTTGTTTGGATTTATGCTTTTACCAGAGTATTGTTTTACTTTTTAAGCTATAGGTCCTGACTCTCACTGGACTTGTGACTGCTATGATTTTGTATTGACAGAGTCACCACTTCTTCCATCCCCTTCCTCATCTGTTCTCTTCTCTGGATGGAATTCGTCGGAAACATACTGAACTCTAAACCTTTCTACTCTTAATGTGCAAAATATGAACTGGGAATGGGCAGCATTGGTATCAAGGGGGAGTTTGTTAGGTATGCAGACTCTTGGGCTCCCCTCCAACTCCAATGAATCAGACAATGAATCTTTCATTTTGACAATATTTCTGAGTGATCCCTTTGCACATTACATATGAGGAGCACTGACCTAATGCCATCTAATGGGTTTCAATCATCGTTTGTTCCATACCTCGGTTGCCGAGATGAGGGTAGAGATCCCAAACAAAGAGCGCAAGATACTAAAGCTGAAATGGCCCTCTCTGGTGATTTAATCCAGACACCTCATCTTACAGGGAAGGAAAAAGCCTAAGGTCATAGTCTTCCGGAGCCAGTGCAGAACTCATGATCAGGGAGTCACGGGTGCTTTTCAACAATATCATTTTAGTAAAAATTTACTTTGCGATTGAGCTTTTCCGTTTTCTTCCTCCAGCCACAGAAAAGTTAATCAGTGGTTCCCAGGGACACCCTTGGTCTTCAGAGTCTCAGGCTCCTGTCTGCGTGTACTTATTTATAGTAGAAAACAAACATAAACCACTCACTGGAGACCAAGGCCATCTGGGTAGCCCTAGGGGTGGATTGGCTAATTCTGAACACTTTGCCTCTGGCTCCTCATTTATCCACTAGGAGATGATTCATCTTTTGACGGTCTCAGCTGAAAAATCTCTGAGAAGTGCAAAGCATTACTGTGCCCTGCAAGTGAAAACTACACCATTCTCTGAACTCTCCCCATATCTGGAACTGAAACTAAAATTAGCAGCTGCCATTTCTATGCCATACATAACCCCTTGGCTTATTCCCAGGGACACAGCCAAGGCTGCTCTGCAGACTATCCACTCCAAGCACGTGGTTCTCTGCGGAAGTAACAGTACATAGTAGACAGAGCAACAGGTTGGGGGTTAGAATTTCTGGGTTTCAGCCCCACTTCCTCCTCTTACGAGTTGTGTGCACTTAGGCTGCTACTGCACCCCTCTGGGCTTCTGTTTTCCCACTTTACATGGCCTTACTACTATTTATGTCACTGGATTTTTTTCCTACATCCTTGCTGTTGACACTGTCTTTTCCATGTGCCTTTGGCCTCAGTGTAGTGACCACCTTCCTACTTTCCCAGTTTCCATACCTTTTTCCCCCTCCTAAGACCACTAATTCTCTATCCTGGTGCCCACAAGGCCCCAGGGAAATGACTCTACTCTCAGCTCCTCCAAGAGAGTGTGTGACTTAGTCAAGTCCATGAGCACATGCAGTGCTCTCTGGCCATAACGACTGAGTTTGGTAGCTGGCATGTGAACGAATGTGCTAGCCCGACAGAGTGAATCTCAGGGCTGTCCCGGAAACACTACAATCCAGAAGTTCTCCTCCTCTTCACTGTGCCGAGACAACATGATGTGTAGAATTGCTACGGACATCAGAGGAGCCAGCTTGAGCACAATGCTGACCCACTGAGGCAGCAAAGACAAAAGAACTGTTGAGCTGGAGCCCTAATGACACAATAAACTTCTGGATCAAGCCACACTTAAAGCAGCCTTATCTTTGTACATTTCAATTATCTGACCTAATTCTCTTCAATGTTTAAACTAGTTTGAGTCTGGTTTTCTATTTCAGGAAATTCAATCATACTGACGTAAACATTTTGGTCTCAACAAAACTTCCAAGCAGTCAAGTTTTTCTTACGTTACTTATAATTTGCCCCACTCCAAAAGACTTAAGCAAGTGATATCTGAACAGGATTCTTTGAACAATGAGGTAAAATATATATCAATGTTTTGTAAATTGCAAAGTACTACAAAAAATCTAAAATACTATATTTCACAAAGCAGTGAGTCATAAGTAAACTATTTGATCTGTGATTTTTATCTTATCTGGGGTCAAGAAGCCAAGGAAATCTGTGAACCTTATCCCCCAAAATACTGAGTATACCCATACATGCAAATCTCACGGAGCTCATACACAAACTACACAGGACATTTATGATCTCTCCAGAATTATCTCTTGGGAATGGTCCTTAATTTGTGGACCGTGGGCCTGTGGGTTACCAAAGAGATTGAGAACTACATATTATCTTAAATGCCAATGAATATTAAGAATTCCTGTATTGAATATATCTTATTAGGAAACTCCCACATCTATGCTATATTAGAATTCAGTCAGAACTCGATTTCATAATAATTAAAGCCATAATGAGAGATGTTCTGCTGAAGTCAATTGTTTCATGCTTTCCTTCTGAATTCCATCTACATCCATCTTTAAACTATTTTGTAACGTTAAGGATATCAATAAAGGAAATGACCCAGATACCAGTCAGATCATTTTTCTCACACTGGGAAAAACCTTCGCTTTTGGCTCCACAAAATCAATTCGATGGTTATACAGTTCAATACGTGAAGATAAAAGCAACTCCAGAGATGTCTATGGCCCTTTCTTAGAATCAAACCAGAGAAAGGAGAGGGCGGCAGGAAGGTAAGAGAAAAGGAATCAGGGACAGGTGCAGTCTGGGGAGGAGTATCCCCATCCTTCCCCACCTCAAACACTATAAACCTTGAGACACAAAAATTCTCGGCACAAAAGAAGAACAATGAATTTATGATCCAACCTTGTGTAAAGAGCTGGGGTTTGGGTGTCAGGAAAATCTTGATCTGAATTCCAATTCTGCTATCTTCTTGCCGTGTGACATGGAGAATTTACCTAACTGATTTCTAATCATTGCCTGTGCTGTTATTCTTGCCCTCACTCCACAGTCTACTCTCAGAACCCTCCCCCTCATCCATGCCTCCCCGGCCACGCCCAAACGCACAAGTTCTTCCCTCATGGACTCTGCCTGTAACAGTCGTCCCCAGACAAACGCAGGGCTAACCCCACACCTTCTTCAAGTGTTTGCTTACTGCTCATACGCTTGCCACTGAGGTCTCCCCCGACCACCGTACTTAATACTGCAACATGGTCCCGCCCCACTCTCTTACCTGGGCTGCTCTAAGTTTTCTTTTTCTTTCCTTAGCACATATCACCTTTACACACCACATGATATTAATATATATGTAAATATTATGTTTACTGTGCCTCTCCCCACTATATTATAAACTCTACAGAATTAAGAGAGCTTCATCTGTTTAGTTCTCTGGTGTATCCCCATCAACTAGAAGATCAACTGGCACATAATAGGAACTCAATAAATATTTGATTTAAATAATCAAACAAATTAATCTCTGTGACTTTTTTAGACCTGGAAATTGTACGAAAAATGTATTCTCATAAAGTTTTCTATGCACTAAAATATTATTTTATTTGCCTAACAATGTTTACCAAATAGTTGGTTAGTGAATGTTATTTTCCTCTCTATTCTCCCTAAGCATCTTACTGGAAATTTAACAGGCTGATACAGGCTGATTATGTTTTAGAGGCTAGGTTCTTTATTCTCTGCCATCTTTGGTATTTGGGCAACCAAAATCCCATGTGATCAGGTGAACAGCATGTGTTAGATCTTGGAGACAAAGTCAGCATATGATTATTTCAAGGAACAGTCATGCTGGAATATGAATATAAATGCAGATCTAAAATGAGGGGACCAAGTGAAAAATGAAAAATTAAAATGAAATGGATACAAGTGCTATTTGACCAGTGTTTAAGCTGAACCCCTAATTCATGTTACCCCATGAGCCAGGAAGATGACAGATGAGCAACCAAGATCAAGGAAACAGTTGTTAGAACCCAACATGGGAGCTACTTGGGTCTAGGTTTTCACTTGAGGAAATTCCATTTCTGGAGGCGTATGGATTCTCATGGCTTCTAGGAGGAGTACTGAAGGTTTGTCTACCTTTTCCTCCAACCATTTTCTTATTTCTATGCAAGGATGGAACCGGACCAGAGGAAAGACACACAATCCCTGATAATTAGGAGTTCTAACATAGACTGTCCAAATTTCTGGAAACGTTTTGAGTCAAGGGCAAAGGGCATGCTACTTATAAAACACCTACCAATTTAGTTTATTTTGGGGGGAAGGAGGATATCCAGGTGAGAAAAGAGGTGGACACAAGTCACTTTACGAAAGAGAAGAATATAATGTACAGGACTGTTTCAGGCAGACAGAAGAGGGAAGAGAGAAGCACGTGGGTGGTAGGAAGAAGCATGGAGTAAAAGGAAGTGACGCATGTGGCTACAGGTATTCCCTGACCACAACTATTTTTTCTAGTTCGTCTTTTTTTATTGGCTTGTTTGTTTTCACTTTGTTTATGCTGATTTTTTGTCAACTAAAGGTTCTTTTCTTCCAAGTGTAATGTCATCTTTTTTCTTATTGTTTTTCATTTTGAGTCAAAATTAGACAGTTTTTCCTTCTCCAAGATTAAAGCAGAATTTACTCATTTTTCCTAATACTAGTATTATTTTATATTTTACAATTAAATCAATACTAATAATTATTTCTTTCAAAATAATAAAAACTTACCATGTACTAAGACCAGTACATGAACTAACCCACTTAGTCCTTGCTATAATACTGAGATGGGGATTTTATCTATGTATGTATAAAAGGGGGAATTGAGGGTCAGAGAAGTTGCAAGGTCATACAGCTAATAAGCTGCAGTGTGACACAGCCAGGAGTTCAGCCCACCCCTGATTCTGGAATATTTAAATACCACTAGAAGGTTGGTTTACTGAAAGACACACAGTCGGAAGAATAAATTTATGGGGGTGAGGTAGTGGTGCCTGAAAAAAGCAATAGATCGTGCTATTTTACGAAAAAAGAGAGATACAGTAAGACAAATTACGTTCTACAGAATATTATATTGCTTGGTTTTGGATATTTTCTCCCACCAATGCAACGATTTATGAAAGTGATTTTTCTTTTTATTTCAGTGAATCTAACAATTTGCTGAACAATTAGGATTTGTCATTTCTACTATTATCTTCCACTAATATCATTCCCATCTGTACATTCTGATAAGTACTACCTGTGTTTATTTTACAGAGGAAAGTGATCTTATGCATAACAAAACCTCAAAACTAATTAAAGAGTGTCTGAAGGCATATCTCAAAATACAGGCTTAGACACTATGCTCAGAATTTTAGTGTGATAAAACATACATAATGCAAGAGCAAAAGAGTTAGGAGAAAGTTCAGCAAAAATTATTTGAACTTCCATTAAGAGAGTGTTCCAGCTGCCTCTCTCCTCCATCACACCATTAAGCACCCCATTATCATTAGCTCTCTTTGTCAGTTTTAACAGTTTTCTTTTCATCTAAACACCACTTTATTCTCTGACTCAACAAATGCAATTTTGACCTCATTAACGTGGTTGGTGTTAACCTTCGAATAACAAGTTAAAACCTCCTTTCATGTGCACCGTGAGCTTGACTCTCATTTAAATCAGGTAGCTGAGTTTCTTTGTCATGGTCATAGGCTGTTCCTTCAAACAGGTCAGCGAGCATGCCTTGGGGACCCAGAATCTCAGTAAAGTCACCAGTCACCGAAATGAATAAATGGGTATGCAGTCCCATTCAATAACAGAAAATACAAAGAAGTAAATGATCTTTTCTGTAATGCAAAGAGCTCCTGCTTAGAAAATAGAAGACCTAGGTTCTAATTACAGATATTAATTTACAATTGGATATGGACAGATCACTTAATCATTTGTTTTTCAGCAGAAAAACAAAGGTATTAAACTGAAGGGTCATAAGTCCTCTCCAGTTAAAAGACACCAGCAGACATCTGGTGCCTGTGCAGATACTCTTTTCAGACAAGTGCACTCATCCTCCAGCTGACCTGCAAGTTATGTTCAAATTTGTAACCTTCTCTGGAAAACTGTCCTTGGCCAAGTAGGCGAGATGC
Source organism: Eschrichtius robustus (assembly GCF_028021215.1). Lineage (NCBI taxonomy): Eukaryota > Metazoa > Chordata > Mammalia > Artiodactyla > Eschrichtiidae > Eschrichtius > Eschrichtius robustus. Next base: position 10,001,926 of record NC_090835.1, read on the forward strand.
CTCTTGTCAGGTTGAACAAGCCTCCCGCCTCCAGGTGGGACAACTCCAGTACAAGCTATGTTCCAGAATATCCCCTCACCCCTAGACTAAAGCAAGACTGTATGTAAGACCACATCAGGTCTCATCTATTTCTTCCCTATCCTGCTTTCCTCACTCTTAAGTGGTTCCGAAAAAGCACACTCTCCATAATCATAGTGCGCCCAAATCCCTGACTCAGGCGCTCCCTCTAAGGAACTCAAATGACAAAGGATTTTCTATTCTGCTGATGATTTGCTGAAATGAACATTTTCAAGGAAGCACTTAATAAATTAGTTACCTCATATGTAAGTTTAGAGGTTAATAAGACATTTCAGGCAGTGTCAGCTTAGACAGGAACTACTATTCATGGTAAGTCAAGGATAGATTTCCTAAAGAAAAGATATTTGAGCTGCCTGGAAAAGTGAATTCTAAGGGAAAAGGCATCCCAGGCAGAGAGAACAGCACTGGCAAAGGATGAGAGGTATCGCAGATGCATACTTGCTCCAGGAATGCAGGCATAGATGAGAGATGAATTTTTAAAGTACAGCCTTGTGGTAGGAGGGGAGGAAGGGGCCAAGTCATTATGGAAATATTATATTACATTATTAAAATATGAAAATTACATTACAGCTAATATTTCTTAAGACTTTACTCTGTGCCAAGTTCTTGCTCAGTTATTTTCAACCTACCAATATATTTCATCCATTCAGACACCACAACAGACATATATACTGGGTAGTGTTAAGTTTCATTTCACAAGTGAGGAAACTAAGGCACAGAGAGGTTAACACAGATAGCAGGTAGGAACGGGCAGACCCTGGATAAAAATCTTGTCGTTTCAAAGACTTCCTCGTAAACCTCTGAAAAGTGATGGCCTCCCATAACCATTTACAACCTTTATGCCCCAGTAATGAATTTGGAAGATGAGGAGGAAGGATTGAAGGATATTAAGCAGCACAGTGGTATGATTTTATACAAGTTTGATAAAATTCATCCTCGTAGCATGTTTTATTAGAAAGTTCCATCAAACCAAATGGAAGAATTAATGAAACTAAGGAGATTAGGAAACTACTGAGCATTTTAGCCTTAGAGATAATTCAGTGAACATTAGTTGGCTTAGGCTGCTGTCACAAAATACCATAACTGGGTGGCTTAAACAACAGACATTTATTCTTCATAGTAGTGAAGGCAGGAAATTCAACATCAATAGGCTGCAGGATGTGGTTCCTGCTGAGAACCTTCTTCCTGTCTTGAAGAGGGCTGCCTTTTCAATGTACATTCACATGGAGGAGAGAGAGAGACTCTCTTCTTAAAAGGACGCTCATCTCTCATGACAAACCCAAATCATGACCTCAACTAAACCTAAGTTACCTCCCAAGGCCCCACCTCCAAATATTATTGCACTGGGCGCTATGGCTTCAACGTGTGAACTGTGGGGGGACAAGAACATTTAGTCCATAGCAGATCCTGAAACAAGTGGCTGTGGGAATACAGAGGAGAGGAAAGATTTGAGGATACCTGTGGGTTTTTTCCTTCGGGTAGAAGTTTAAAATAATAGCCATGTGAATTTTATTGTTAGAAGGTCATCAGGTTTAGCAAATAAAGATACAAAATTCCCAGTCATATCTGAACTTCAGATAAGCGAAGAATAATTTTTAGTGACTGTCCCATGCAATATTTGGAAAATATTTATACTAAAAAAATCACTTGTTTATCTGAAATTCAAATATACCGGAGTGTACTACTGAACTTTATCTGGCAGTCTTAGTCCTGGGCCATATGTGGTTTTAGGATTTGGGCAGCGACACCTGCACAAATATCTGCGTAAGAGCGGAATAAGTTCTCCCTCTACTACCATGCAGGAAATGTAATAGAAACTGTCTTCTCTATGTTCTCAATATTCCAACATCTGCCAGGTTTTCAGAGGGAAAATGAAAACCTACCTGTAAAATAACGATGTTTTGATTTCTCCAGTTTAGTAAAATATTTAGTCCTGTTGTTCACTAAATGGCATTAATGAGAAATAGGTCTCAGGATTGTTTCCCTTGAGGTGCAGTTAGCAATGAAAAGCATATGGCATTTTACAGCTGGAAGGGATCAAACCATAGTCTTGTGCAATGACCTTCTTTTCTGATGAAGAACTGGAGACCCCAAGCAGTTAGGGGACTTATCAAAGGTCACACAGTGAGCAGCACTGATCTGTCACACCCACTGTGCTAAGTCAAATATAAGCACTTTATCATTTAATCCTCACCACAATATGAGAGGTAGTGATATTATCACAATTTTAAGGCTAAAGTGAATTTAACTCATTTTGCTTGAGGAAGCAGGGCAGAAAACAGCAGAGCTGAGATTTGAAATGAAAACTGAATCATGAGTCTACTGTCTCTTAATCTTTACAAAATCAATCTCTCTCCCTCTCCCTCCATACCCCTCTCCCTCCCTCCCCCTCTTCCCCTCCTCTCCAAACTCCCCACCTTACACACACACACACACACACACACACACACACACACAGAAAACACATTCACCACGCTACCTTCTCCTACTGGTCAAAACATAGTTCTACTGCATAGTGTACCTCCAAAGGGGTTAAAAGTATTGTGCATTTCTTGACACAAATTCAGTGCTAAGACAAAAATAAACAACGTGAGCTGCACTAGGAGTATCATACCCACACAGTTATATCAGACTTCAATACCAAAGCATAATGATAAGATTACCCTGTGACTTCTCCACTGGGACACCTGTATTCTGTAATGTTTTTCCTCATCCAGACTTCTATCTCATTAGCGTAATTTTCCATAGAGTATGTGAATTGTAATATTGCCTGCATTTTTATTTTTTTTATTTATTTTTTTAAGGGAACTTTATTATTTTTACTTATTTATTTATGGCTGTGTTGGGTCTTTGTTGCTGAGTGGGCTTCCTCTAGTTGTGGCGAGCGGGGCCTACTCTTCATTGTGCTTCGTGGGCTTCTCACTGCGGTGGCTTCTCTTGTTGCAAAGCACGGGCTCTAGGTGTGCGGGCTTCAGAAGTTGTGGCACGTGGGCTCAGTAGTTGTGGCTTGCGGGCTCTAGAGCGCAGGCTCAGTAGCTGTGGTGCACGGGCTTAGTTGCTCCGCGGCATGTGGGATCTTCCCAGGCCAGGGCTCAAACCCGTGTCCCCTGCATTGGCAGGAGGATTCCTAACCACTGTGCCACCAGGGAAGCCCACCTATATTTTTAATAGACTTTTATTTTTTAGAGCAGTTTTAGGTTCATTCCAAAAGTGAGCAGAGAGTACAGAAATTTCCCATATACCACTCTGCCACTCCCACAGCCTTGTTCAATATCCCTTACCAGAGTGATACATTTGTTACCATTGAGGAACCTACGCTGATACATTATTTTCACCACAAAGTCCACAGTTTACATTAGGGTTCACTCTTAGTGTTGTACATTCTATAGGTTTTGACAAATGTATAATGACACATATTCATCATTATAGCTATTGTCTGAATTTCAATTCCATTTCTGAGTTAGCAATTAAAAATCTGACTAAAATTTGTTTTAGAAAATAGAGTATCTTTACAGAGTATCAGAAATCTTGGGCCACAATAGAGTTAATGAAATGTTTGAGTAGGAATTCATAAAAGTTTGTAAAGCAATCAATCCTAGCCAGCAGCTATATAGCTTTGACAACCTCTGCAAGATTTCCAAATACTATTTCAAAATTTGCTTCAGGAAATGTATACAATGTTACAATAATAAGTAAAGATACTTAAACATATAAATAATGAATTCTTTTGGGAGTCCAGAGTGAATCTAAATTGTTTCTATGTTAAATATTGACTTGTTTTACTAAATATTATCTTGTTCACTACAGATGTGTGAACATTAATATATCAGGGAAAAGACTGAATTTTATATTTACTACAAATGGAAGGATGACCTTTTCATTATGCTTCCTTCTGAAAAATAAAACACTTCAACTAAGGAGGTTAATTTGTAGCAAAATGATCTTCATTAATCTAAAACCTCTTAAGGCTAGATCACTCACGCAGAGCATTCTAGCATGCTCACATCGGTCAGCTCACTTTCAATATGTGAACATAGCAAAAGAGACAACTTTCTTGGTACTGGATTTAAAAAAACAGTTTTGAATTTTCTCAGATATTCATAAGGAGTTATAGTTTCTCAAGCTCCTTTCTTCCCCTAAAACATCAAAAAAAAAAAAAAAAATTGTATTGACTTAATACCCAGTGCCTGAAATATCTGGAGTGCTCAAGAACTCTAAATGAACCTACGTCATGCTTTAATGTGTGTGACTCAAGATTCTTTGAATAAACTAAAGTGATATAATTATAGAATGCGAGTGCTAGTAGAATCAGTGGTATTCACTATCAGTCCAATTATTAACAAATAGCTGTACTCAAGCCGTTGAAAAGTCCTATTGATTGTACCACCAGAGAATATCTCAACTCTCTCCATTTTTCCCCAGCACCACTCCAACTTCTCCTGTCCAAACCTACCATTCCCCACCTGCCTTCGAGGGTCTCCACTCCGCCTAGTTTAGAGTCCACCTCCCCTCCCGCAGGATCACTCCTTCAATATCTGCTGCTAGTGCGAGCTTTCTAAAATACATTTGGATCAAGTCTCTACCTTAAATGGCTTCCCATTACCCTTAGAATAAAGTCAAAAATCACTCACTGCCCTACAAGCCCCGACAGAGTCAGTGAGCCCCTGCTTAGTTAACCGCAATCACCATACTACACCAGCTCCTCGCTCACGGGACTTCACCCACACTGGCCTTCTCTCTGATCCTTTCACTCATCACGAGCTTTTCAGTCCCAAGGCATGCCTTCCTTCTTCCTTTCCTTTACCACTTGGTTACTTTCTACTCATCCTTCAAGTCTCACCCTAAATATCTCCTTCCCAGGGTATCCTCTTCTGACCCCTTAACAGGAAATTTAGGTAACCATGCTGTAAAAGTTCTCTCCTGAACTCTTCCTTTAAAGTACTTGCTGTAATTTTCTCCAAACAATTATTATCCTGAGTATTTGTGTAAAATGTTTCTTCCTCCACTAAGCTCTCTGAAACCACATGTGCATTTTTCATCACTGATTCCTCTAACTATCATGTGGTATTCAAGCTTGGCAGAGAATTAAAATAGAGATCTAAAAAACGCTGATGCCTACGCCATGCCTCAGATCAATTAAATCAGAAACCCTGGGGGCTGGCCTGGCTAGCATTTTCTTTAAAGCTCCTTAATATTTTATTTTTAAAACTCTCAGAGTGATTCAAATGGAATTCAAGTTTAAGAACATGTGAATTCACACAATATTTGGCATAAAATAGATACTCAAGAAACACTTGTTCTACTAAAGCAAGACTAGATTAGGAATATGAGATAACCAGAGACAAGGGGCTCACAAGGAAGCAAAGCAAGTAACCAAATTTAAATGCAACAGAAAATTTTTGAAGAACCATCTATGCATAAGGTTAAGCTTTGGTCTAAAGGGTGGAGATAAAAATAATAATTAAGCATTACCCCTATCCTCTAAGAAGACACAGCTAAGTGTAGTTATTCTCTAGTTATACTCGAATATAACAAATTTGTTACAAAGGAAAGAGTCATCTCCCAAGAGAAAAGAGAAATCTTTTGTTGGATTGGGAAGCCGGAAAATTACAGAGGTATGAGAACTGGGGTCACCTGCATCCACACAGCTTAACTCACATGATTGTGAACTGAGGACACCTCTGTCAACAGAGTTAACCATTTGTTCCTGGCACATTGCCCAGAAATGTTAAGATAGTAGAACAATAGATATCTTCCCTGTTTGCGTTAGTAAATTCCTGCAAACCTATATATCTGAACAAACAGTTTGCTCATCTTGGCAAAAATGTCTCCTACTGGGACTTTAGATTCCTCATGTGGGCAAACAGCTCATTTGTCAAACTCACTTCAAGACTCTCATCATGCTATGATCACCACTGGTGAACTATTATATTATGAACTTTGCCCTATCCTAATTAGTTTCCCACCTTGAAATACCTGCCTTAAGCTAAGTGAGCCTAGAGATCAAAACCCTCTAAATCCTCTGCTGACCTCCCCATTTTGAAGCCCTACTAAGATTTTTTCAGTGAATCCTAAGAACAAGAAATCCTTTCGAAAAATCCTTTAACATAGATCAGATTTCAAAATCTGTATCCTTGGTGGAAACCGGCCTTGTTGATAATAAAACTGTTTCTCTATATGTCTGCAACACAGACAAATAATAAGACGATGCTTATGGTCAGGGTTTGTATTTCACTTCCAAGCCAGGGCTTTAGTGCATGTATATAAAAATTCAACAAGATGGGTATCATGACATATGAAAGGTGACTAACTGAAACCAAGAGAAGAGATCTCATCCCCAATTCGAAGACCCTTCTGCCCTACAGAAAGTAGAGCGGTCCATTTTAGAGAGTGTCTCAAAGCACGCCTAACCTTTCTACTTGAGAATGCTTAGGCCATACAGAATGCTACTGTCTGTATTTCTTTTTAAAAGCACTTTTTTGGTAAAGATTACTTAAATTAAAAAAATCATAACAATAAAAATACAAAAAAGTAGAAAAAACAAAATCCCTCTACTTAAAAAAAATTACTAATATTGTTTACATCATTTCAGATCTTGCTTATGCAAATAAGGAAATAAATCTATTTACATATTGCATGTATTTACAGATAGACGGGTGGTGAATGAATGGATGGGTGGTGGATAGATAAGGAGAGAGAGATAAAGAGATAGATTGATAAAAATAGGGTCGTTCCACAATGACTTGGAAAGTTTCTGAGTAAATTTTGTTTTGCTTGATTTTGAAGAAGGTATTGAAGAGAGGATCAAGTAGTTACTGATCATAAGTACTCGTCACCGTAAGAAACAAACTTTCTTAAAGTATCCCTCTAAATTAGCAAAAATGTGATTTAAAACAGCAAGAAATCATCTCCTTATTTTTACTAATGCTATGTGATTTATTATTGGAAGATATCTGTTCATCCAGCAATTGGGCAAGAATGGTGAGGGCTGAAGATCAAACATGGTATTGCTTATCTGTGTCTCAAGTGCATGCTTTGTCTCCTGGCACACAGTAGGGGCTGAGAGAATTCTTAGAATGAATCAATGAGCATCTGGAAAGAGAAGAGATGCGACTATTGTAAGCTGTATGTTGTTTTGTTGAATTAATTTTTTACACTTAATTTGACCTCTAGGGGTGACTTACTTTAGGGGGTCCACTGTTCTAAGTACTTACCAACAAAATATGGTAGGAAGAAAAAAATTTGAAATTTAGGATTTTTTATCTTCTTTCTGCTATTTTATACATGTGACCTTGGGTCAATCAACTTAACTCATTAAGTGGTAATTCCCTCAACTTCAGAACTGAGGGCTACTGGGAAGACTGAATTCTATTACAGACCCTAGAACAAGTTCTGGAATATAAACTAATCTCAGTAACTATTATTTTAAAAGAGTGCTATGGATAATCTGAACAAGTATCTATCTTTATAACATAATTGATGAAATACCTTACAATAAAGTTCTATTATATCTGAAAGTGTAGGCTTCTCAACAGGCTCTTTGAATTATGAATTGAGTGAGCATCATGAATAATTCCAAACAAAACAGATTCATTTCTTTCTCCACACTGGGGATCAAGAAATGTGTGTTAAAACAGGTGAAACTTTGGGATCCTAAAACTATTAAGTATGTTTTAGAGTTGCTTAACACAAGGAATTCAGTATGTGAACATTATGTGGAACATTTATAGACAAATTCCCTCTTGCTACACTGGTATTTTGCAAATAAATTGGCAAATGTCAGCAACTTGTATGTTAGAAATGTCTTCTTTTTTTTTAGAATAACAAATAGTTTGGTTATGAACTTACATTCCCCCCATTCTGTGAAAACTTGGTATATTTAGTTTAAACATGAGTTACAGTTTGAAAAGTATCTTAAAAATCTAGGCAAAGCTTATATTTTCTGATCTTAGAAGCTAAAGATGTGAAAACACTGCCAGGTATATGAATGTAAGTAGAAGACGTCATAAGATTTCCCTCTGGAAGAATGGTTCTATTTTGCCCCCACTGGCAACTCGTATAAAGACACGTACAAAATAATCTCTATCCTCCATCCCCCCACCTCCTGAAAAGTCCAGAGTCCAATGCTAGTTGTGGTAAGACTGGAGAGGACTAAAGAGTACACTGGGCTGGGGAGAGAAGGAAGAGGAACTGGCATTCACTACAGAGCTAGGATGTACCAAGGTTTGATTCTTTACCTTCACAGTCTCCCAAAATCTTCACCACAGTACTGTGGATTTCTCCAAAATGCAGACAGGAAAGAGAGCTATAAAAAAATTAATAACCTTCACAGAGACAAAAGGCAAGTTGTTCATGGACCTGAATGAGCACTCAAGTCTTTCGACTCCTAACCCAGTTCACTTCTTACTATTCTGCTCTGACTCTATAATAGGAAACAATACTCATAAAATGTCCATGGCTGGGGCTTCCCTGGTGGCTCAGTGGTTGAGAATCTGCCTACTAATGCAGGGGACACGGGTTCGAGCCCTGGTCTGGGAAGAACCCACATGCCGCGGAGCAGCTGGGCCCGCGAGCCACAACTACTGAGCCTGCGCGTCTGGAGCCTGCGCTCCGCAACAAGAGAGGCCGCGACAGTAAGAGGCCCGTGCACCACGATGAAGAGTGGCCCCCACTCGCCACAACTGGAGAAAGCCCTTGCACAGAGACGAAGACCCAACACAGCCAAAAATAAATAAATAAATAAATAAAAATTTAAAAAAAAAAGTCCATGGCTACCTATCATAATAAAAAATTAAGAAAATAACCAACTAAATGTATTTTATCCCAGTTAATAATTTATGGAATCACAATCTGATTTCTGGCCTGGCTGATTATAAAGCTCATTCTACATTACTTATGTATCCTTCCTTTTGGATTGTAAATATATAAGCCCCATTAAACTAAGGAATGTATTCCTGTGTTCATTTTCAAACTCTGGTGCCTGGCACTATGCTTGTCATGGAATTATTATTTTTCAGGCAAATGCATATTAAATAAATATAAACCACTGAGGACATGGCATCATTGGGTCCCAACTGGAAATGGGTTAATGTGGTTGATGTAATGTTGCATGAAGTAATTTTTACCTCAATTGATTGACCTGTCTCTCTCTCTCTCCCTCTCTCCCTCTGCCTCTTTCTCTCTCTCTCTCTCTCTCTTTCTTTCTCTCCCACTGCTTACCTGACCACAGGCCCAAACTGGTTCATAATCTGGAGGGAAGGAGTGATGCTTAGGCTCCCCTGAGATCCCAACCCAAGTGAAACAACAAATAACAGGGAGAGGGTGCCCCATTTTCAAAATAGGACTTTCATTACTTGTAGAGCTGGATTTAAGAATGTACCTTGGAGCATGGACAAAATTGGGTTTGTTACTTTTTCTTTACCCTCAAATCCAGAATCCTGGGATTCCTTTCTGGAAGTAGATCTGAAGGCCTGGAAGACTTTGAGCTGCCTCTGTTAGCAGGAAAGGACATGAGGCTGAATCAAGTCTACCTTTAGGTACTTTGGTACCATGGAGAGGGAGCGGGAGGAGGAAGAGAGTGAGGACCTCAACTTTGACTGTAGAGAGACCACTGAATCATTCTCACTGGTATTACTCATTCCTCTTCCAACAGTAAAAAAACATGTGAGGAGCAGGAGCCACAAGGGGATCAGAGGCCTTCTCTCCAATGGGGAAGAGTAAAAATCCTGTGCCTTCCATAGGCATGTGCAGAGGGAGGTGCTAAGCTAACCACTGCCCATAATGATATGAGACGAGAAACACTGGAAATGAATGAATGGGGAAAGAGAATAGCAGAGACAGCATGTGACTTATTTTGAGTGCCTTTTAAAGCTGGCACATCTACATATGTTTCCCAGCTGTATCGTTCAGCTATTTTTTGCCTCTTTTGTCATGTGAGCTAACAGCAAGACGGCATGTCAGAGCTCAGAGCAATCCCAGCACCACTGGTTGGGAAATTTAACTAGGTGTCCTCAAACCCTGCTGTTAACTAAGATGTCTGTGATGCAGTAGGCTTGAAAGACAAATAAAGCAACCCCTTTAATTTACACTAAGTAGGGTGCATAGATTTTCAAGGGCAGCAATTTGGGCCTGTGGGCAGGCAGGTACCCCCAGAGAATGACAGAGATAAAACAACAGCAGCTGGAAAAGGCAGCCTAGAAAATGTCTCCCAAAATAGCATAAAACCTTGGAAACAGCAGTCTCAGGGGAGTCTAAACCTAAGATAGGATTCAAGGTGAATCAGAAGTGGGTATTCAAATAACAATCTATTTAGAAGATTAGCACAGAATTAGTTGACAAGAGAAAAAAATTATGGATTACATAGGTATTATTTAGAAGATATTCCCATAATGAGTTATCTACTTTATTATTCAATTATATTTATGTTGTGCTACTTTAATAGACTTATTTTATGCCTAACAGAAACTCAATACATGGTTGATGAGTAAATCTCCAATCAGAATTCATCCCTCCTTTACCTCTATGCCTAAGGAACAGAGTCTGAATCTGTTGTAACAATATTCCCTGTGTGGAAGTCTGGAAAGAAAGTAGAAAGATTTTTGACAAGGACAGTGATTGAAGAAAGAAACAGATTTGAGACATTCCAGAGGAAGATGCAAGGACCACAATGACTTAGGGGGAGGTGAAATTTTGGGGGGATTTTGGGTGGGTGCAATGAGGAAGGAGGAAAGCTCCAGAATGATGGCCAGGTTTGGCTTGAATAAATGGCTAAACTATCAGTTCTCGCAAAAGAGGGTTACCTGATTTATAATGTTTGACACATCCCTTATCACACAAAAGTGCTCGATTGCTAGTTCACTGTTTTGAATAGTATGTTTTCATTAGTGCCAATAATGAAAACATAATTAAAAGCATGTTTGCAGTGAGAGGCAATAAGTTCATTTTTGCACATGACAAATTTAAGTTCTTATGGGACCACTAAGCAAAGAGGTCCCATTGCTTGTTGGATATGTACGAGTGGAGCAGATGGGAAATAGGGTCTAGATTTGTAGATGTGGTGCTGATGAGGTTATTTAAAGCAACACAGTAAAAAGAGAAGATGTAACCTGAGAAGAGAAGAAGTCAGACATTGGAATATCAACATTTAGTGAACTGATAGGTAACTATGATGGAGAGAGGGGTGGAATAGCCAAAGATGTAGGAGAAAGCCCAGGGCAATCTGGTTTCACAGAATTCAAGGTGGGAAAAAAATCATGTAGAAGAGAGTACTCAACTGTGCATTTCACTGGATATAAATTTTATATCAATTGAAAAAAAAGCCACTTAGCCTCAGACATCCTTTACTAATTTGCTTTGGCCTAGATTGTTTTGCTTCTAAAGATTCACTGCCTCTGTTGGTGTGTTGAAACAGCAGCCTCCAGTGGTTATGGTCGTGGAGAACTAGGATTTATGGACTAGATACCGTTTTTTCACATAGTACATGCTCAACAAAAGTGAGTTGAACTAAATTAATTGTTCTTCAGTCACAAAGAAACAAATGCTTTGCGTGACGCTCTCTTAGGGCAAAGAACATTGGCTTAAAGTGAAGATCCTGGGATTATGCTGGTAAAACAGTCAAGATTGTTTGCTTGAAATACTGATCCATGGTCCTATCGTTGTTTGCTGGCTGCTGTGGCAATCTGAAGCTCACAAGATCAGCATCTCTGCTCCCCCTTCCCCTCAATTTTTGGTTGTTATGGTAGGGACGGCAGGCCAATAGTTATGCTTAGGTCTGAGTTTATGATCAATTATTTCTTTCTTCATAGTATGCTTTCTTAAAAAGCCAAAAAGTGCATTTTTACCCTAACAAGCCTTTTAAAAGTTGCTCATAGTGTGCCACTGACAACAATAGTCCTAAATTTCAATTTCAACCCCACCTCTCAGACTTGCTTTATCTTTTTTAGATCTTCTTTTCTTCTCATCCGACGAGAACATGTTTTTCCAGACCTCAAGAATCTTGAGAACTCCACTGAGTCTACAACACCAGGCACTGGGGTCTTGCAGAGGCGCACAGTTACTAAACAGTTGCTGACCATTCCTTATAGCTCTCTATCACTTTCTTGTTTCCACTCGTCCGACTTCGGAGCTCTCTTGAAAGCCCATCTTCCTTAAGCTACATTAAGCCCCTCTCAATTACACCCAACATTTTTCAATGGCTCCCTGCTTCCTTAATCTCTACTTTCCATCTATTCCCCTGGTACAATTTAGCTTCTCTAAATTCTTCACTTATGTTTTGCATTGACATGCCTTATGTCCAGTCATTTCAGTGAAAGGAAATATCCTAAAAGGGAAGGATTCACCAATAAGAATGAGGACCATTGATGGATTATATTTTTGCGTGTGTCTTTGAAATTCCAAATTCATTTTCATTTTCAGCACGGGGTTATATCATATGATGAAGTGAAATATCAATATGTTTAAAAATATAATTTTGTATTTGTGACTAAATCTAATTTATTGAAGCTATATTTCTACATATATATACACACACATACACACACACACACAAATGGCTATGTTCACAGTTCCCTAAATCTACCATATTTTAGAAATGTAAACATTTTTATATTGGTAGCTACATTACCCCACTGTTTTACTTATTTTACTTAAAAAAAAAAAATTTGCCTTCTTGTTAAAGGAAAGCTAAGTAAGGAAAAAAAAGTTACTTTAAAACTATAAAAAGATATATCAGAAGAAAAAAAAAGTATGAGAGGCATCTAGGAATTTCAGAGTTTTCTCATGGGCATGGTGAAGTGAACATTAGAATCGAGTTAGAGTTCTACCACATACTATTCCCATGTTTCTGGAAAAGTCATGGAGTCTATATTCATGATCCATAGGGATGCTGCCAGAACCAACAAGATAACCTACCTAAAATTGCTTTGCGTGCTGTTGTGTTCTCCCAGAATTGTAGTGAATGGGAATTATTTGGTTGGGTGGAAACAAGTATATAAAGCAAGCTCCAGAAGAATTTTGTTTTATTTGTTTTTCTGATCAGGTTTGATACTTTGATCAGATGCATTATATAACCTCCAAATGCTCTTGTTCACTGTAGAATATAACTAAGTACTTTTATTCAAAACCAAATCATGTTACCCATCTGACTATAATAACTCACACACTGGGTTGGCCAAAAGTTCCTTCGGGTTTTTCCGTGGATGTTATGAAAAACCCAAAGGAACTTTCTGGCCAACCCAATATTTTGAATTCAAAAATCTTTGGATTAGAATGTTTACGTGCCAATAACTCTAGCCATTGGTGTTGACATATAAAATGAAGGTAAATGCAGCATCTTTCTTACACATTTCACTTACTGCTTAGCAAATGGCCAACACAAGGAGTATAATATGTATACTAAATTTGATGGCATAAATCAACGGATAAATGAATGACCGAATGAACGACATACAGAAGCTACGGCACGTTGAGGCAATGAATGCACTGAGTGACTGACCCGAGTCATGAGGTTGTGAAGTTGCTGGGAAGCCCACCTCACACTTCACATCTGGCAAAACATCACTCATTTTTGAAGCCCCAACAATGAAAAAAAACTTCCAGCTACCCAGCTTCTGAACCTCAGGCAGGACTGCTCACTCAGAACTGTGTCTACCCTCCTTAAGATCACCTGCCATGCTGCATGACAACTGGCACTGGCATTTGGCCTGTTAGACCACAGACCCCTGGAGGAGGAGCTGTGCATTTCTGAACACACAGAGCCTGGGACCGTGCCTGACACACACAGAAGGTCTTAATAAGAAAGTAAAGAGCTAGTTGAATAAAAGAGTACTTTACATTTCACTTGAATTCCTTACTGAATAAAGACATTAATAATTTACTCTTCAGGGAAAAAAAGAAGACGAAAAACCCATCAATTAAGTAATAAGCTCAGTAGAGCTGGGAAGGAAAAAGAGTAAAACAGGCAGTCACAGCACAGCTGAAAAGCAGACTCGACCATTTATTTTTCTTCTGCACTTAAAACATTTGAGAATGCCATTCTCAGAAAATTACTATAAACATTCTCATTTATATAACAGGAGAAGCCAGTGCGTGTTTTCTTTCTGTAATTAACGGTTATCCAAGAAATCCCATTCAGTGCACTCCCCCCACCCATTTCCTTCCTAAAACCACAAAGATTCTCAATTACCATTTAGTAGGTTTCCTTGTATATGGGCACTAGATGATGAGAAAGTAAGTTCTACCCCTTCCTCCTTCGAGCATAAATAAAATGAGAGCAGGGGTTTCTCATTTACTTTGCTCTCTGCTCCTTCCTCAGCACTTCGAACTGTACCTGGCACAGAGCAGATACTCAATAACTAACTGTTGCTTGAATGACTGACTACATATTTGATAATAAAGTCATATGTTCTCTCAGCTGAAAAATCTTTGTTTTCCATTCTTAGTATTTGCTTTTTTTTGGCAGGATATCTAAATGTAACCAAAGAAAACTAATAGAAAAAATTTTAAAGATACCTATTAACTTTTTATACATATTCTTCATTCATTCTCTTTACTCCAATTTAAATCTGAAAATTCATATTAAGCAGCCAGAAGTGTCCTAACTAAACTCAAGAAAATGGAGGCAATGTCTTCAGATTTACTGATTTTAAAATCAATGTGTGAGTTGACTAAATTTGTTTATAGCATTTTTTGTTGAGCAGAAAGTTTTAAGCATATTTCTTAATGCTTTCATTGTGCAACTTAACTGTTTTCCACTGTAAACATATAAAAATGTAAATATGCAGTGAACCCATAAATGATGAGTCCTCTTAGTTCACTCAGCCTTCCCACAGACGTGCATTCCTCTAGCGCTAATCTTTGAATTATATTCAAAGCAATGTTGATCAATACAGAAGTCCTGAACTTAACTACTTGGCTACTGCAGAGTTTACAGAGGTGAATTCTGGGTGAAATTTCTAAATTATGCCTTGTTACCATTGGCGATATTAAGTATAGGGCAATTTACCCTGTGTTGCCATACATTTCACAAAGCTGCTAAGTTAAACACATTGCAAAAATAACTGCAGTGGCAATTTTAAAATTTCTAAACATTTAGAATATTTCAAATAGACTAAAAGTTACCTACGGGAAAAAGTAATGTATATTCATATATTCACCACATCACAGATTCACTCTGCCAAATTTGCCTCAAAACTTTTTTTTTTAATGGACTAGATCTTCACAGATATAGCTAAAGCTTTCTGTGAACTGCTGCTCAATCTCCCATGTCCTCCCCCACCATCCCTTTCCCAGGCACTCCCTCTAATGACTTTTGTGATTATCATTACTGTCCATATTATTCTTTTACAAAATACTCCTCCCTAAACAATATTTGCAATATTTTCCCTGTTACTTTAAACTTTACATAAACTGTATTTACAATATGCTCAACATAGAATAACACCTAATAAATGCTGTTAGTCTTTCGTCTTTTTGCCATGGCACATGCTTTTTTTTTTCTCTTGACACTGCATTTGAGATTTACTATGTTGAGACATGTAATTATGATTAATTCCCTTTAGCTGTGTCACTGGGCTCTAATCAAACCACTCCTGTCTGAAAGCATCTTTTTCTTTCTTTCCCCCAGCAGCTCCTGGGAGCCAGGCACCAGCTCAGGAATGCCCCTCCCCCAAGACTACTTACTCCCTTTGACCGGCTTATTGGTTTTTTAAAACACTGTGTTGGTATAGAGTGATTTTTTTCTTGTAATTTAAATAGGCCTAGCATTATTGTTTCCATTTAATGGACATGAGGTAATTTAGAGGTTTTAAAGTGATTTTATGTATAGACCATGTAAACTGAATAAATAAATACATGAAAGAACAAGTAAAGACCTTGTAATAAACATTATGTACTGTATTTAATTTTTTAAGGCAAATGAGTCCATAATTAAGTCTGTATATGTTTCCCTGCTCCTATACTAGGGAGTTTTTCTAAAATCACAGCTAGTAACAGAACTGCTAGGTTAAAAATGGGTACAATTTTACTTACTAGATACTGCACAATTGTTCTGCAAATTAGGTTTATCAAGCTGTGCAAAAGACAATAGGGTTTAAACATTTCCCTTTCTAAACACCCTTACCAACATTTGGTATTGTAAGAACTTAAAATATTTACCAATTTCCTAGATCTCGTTATTTCTCATATATTTCACCCATTTCTAGTGAAGTTGAACATCTTATCAATTCTTTATCCATCAGTCCAGTATGGTCTCTTCTAGAAATTGCCTGCTTCGATCCTCGCTTGTCCATTTTCCTATTAGTTACCGTCCTGCTAATTTATAGAAATTCTCTATAAATATGAAATATTGATCCTACATTGTTTACCTGTGTTGCAAACATCTACTCCTAGTTTGTGACTTGGCTGTTTATAGTGATTTTTATTGAACAGGATATTTTTATGTGGATCAATATGTCAACTATTTTATTCAAGGTTTGAATTTTACATTTCATTAAAGAAATTCATTCTTATTTTAAGTTTATAAGAAATCATCTTACATTTTATTTTTTTAATTTTAATATTTTATTTACATAATTAGGTATTTAACCTAAATGCAATTGATTTTTTTTATATTTGAATGGTATAGATTTTTTTTTTCTATATGGATAACATAGTGCTTCCAGGTTATTTATTTACCAGTGCATTTTTTTCTTCAGTGATCTGTAATGCCATCCCTATTATGTATCACATTTACATTCACATGCAGGCAACAGCATTCTTTCCCTGGTTTAAAAAATCTAGATCAAAAAGACAGTAAGTTGTTTTAGTCAGCTCAGGCTGCCACAACAAAATGCCATAGGCCAGGTGTCTTAAACAACAGACATTTATTTCTCACAGTTCTGAAGGCTGGGAAGTCCAAGATCAAAGTGCCAGCAGATTCAGTGTCTGGTGAGAACTGATTCCTGGCTGCAGAGGGCCTCCTTACAGCTTGTGCGTACATAGCCTTTCCTCCATGTGTGCTTGGGGGGAGGGAGTTGACTCTCCTGTCTCTTCTTCTTATGAGGACACTAATCTTATCATGAGGGCATCACCCTCATGACCTCACCTAAACCTAACTAGATCCCAAAGGCCCTCCAACCATCACACTGGGGGTTAGGGTTTCAATATATGCATTTGGAGGGGGCACACAACACACTGAGTCCATAACACAGGTGCTCAATAAATGTTCTTTGATGCATCAAAAAGTAATTTAAACTGATTCTCTGCAGCAGCCTATTACTGAAACATCTTTTAAACCATCTTTTCCCTCTATGAATATAGAACTAACCCTAGCTATAGAGGAGCCACATCATTTGGGTATTTAGCTTATTAATATTCTAATTGTACACATCTGGGGAGATAAAGAGAGAAGGAGAGGAACAAGAATTTAAGTAGCCTGAGTGAGTCTGCCTGCCCTTCCATGCACTAAATATAACCAGGAGGGTAGTGAACAGGGAGACACAAATTAACTGTGTCTACAAGGGGTGTCAGTCCCTGGGAACCTCTCTCAGAGTAATCAGCTTGCAGTGTGTGCAGTGTGGTTCTAGTTTAAAGATATGCATTTTTCATATACGTATTTTACTTCATAGAATTGTACACAGATCTATTTACGCTGCACTTTATGTCAAACTTAATGGATTTCTAAAGGCATTATTTTTACTATACATGGTTTTCGCCCTAAGTGCTGACTAAACCCTAACTGCTGAGTCAGACACTACTCCACTGTAATCAGTGTGTCAATAGAACATCAAAATACTCTTCTTTAAACAAGAGGTCAGAAAAAAAGAAGCTGTTAGTCTTCACTCACAGGTGAACCAAGAGGTGCAGGGATAAGAGTGATTTCTGACATAAAGCCAGCATGAAATAGAAAACTAGTGAGGATCTGCTGTATAGCAAGGGGAACTCTACTTGGTGCTCTGTGGTGACCTGGATGGGAGGGAAATCCAAAAGGGAGGGGAATATGTGTACACATATGGTGGGTTCACTTCACTGTGCCGCAGGAGCTAGCACAACATTGTAAAGCAACTATACCCCTGATTAAAAAACAAAAATAAAAACAAAAACACCCAGCATGTCTTAGTTTGCAAGGTAAACGCAGGTGTACCAGGACCCTGACAACCTGGAAACAGAGCCCCTGTCCACCAGCAACAACTGGGCAACAACAACTTGGCCCTTTCCTCCTGGATGAAGAAATGAGTTTGCTGACACTGTGTTTGTTTCAGGACCCAGAAAGTGCCAAATACTATGAAGTCACAGAAATGAACATGACACGTTATGGTGTAAGCTCTTCTCAAAAGATGGCAGACACATTGAATATAAAAGGGTTTGGCTGAAAGCTAGGCTATTTATCAAGCCCTTTGCCACCTACAGAAGAGAGAGAGAAAAAAAAAAAAGGGTTTGGCTGTACCAAGAAGTGAGTTTCTCAAAGCTACAGAGAGAATGACTTTGCAGGGACAGTGGCTGAGGAGGTGATTCCTTTAGGAACACTGTTGACAAACAAAGCTTTGCTGACAGTGGCTGCACCTGCCAATTCTCTGTGTGGCTAACTCACTTCTGATAACCTTTTGTATCAGCTTGTTATGTCAGGAACTTAATCCAGCCCAGCAGTGGTTTTGTGGTGCTGTCCAGACAACCTATTCTCACCTGAAATGCTTCAGTGGTTTTATCTATCCAATGGCAAGTAAAATTAGAATAATTTTCCCAACAATTTATTATACCATAATAATAGTTTACCTGAGGAACTGGGAGCAGAATTCATCCCCCATTCTTTAAAGCATGATTCCTTTCTGAATCAATCACAGGATATTAGCTCTCATAGGTATCTCAGAGATTACCAAGTCCCATAATTTGGATAAGAATCTGAAAAGTAGAGGCACTGAGTAGTCCACAGTCACAATGCTAAGAGGAAGAGCTGGTCTTAAACACAGCTTTCCTAAATCTTTGCATCCTCAATCTTTGCTCAGCATTTGCATCCACAAAGCCAAATGCCAATAAACTAATCAGGATCCTATCAATGCAGCTATTTTCTTGCTTAAACAATTTACTACTTTAAGAGACAAGAGACCTAAAACTTTGTGCTCCTAAGAGCTTAAATGGAATGACACAAGAAAAAATCTGTATAACTGGACTTATCTGTAATGTTGTTTTTTTAAAGTTTTTTTAAAGTTAAAAAAAAAAAAAAAAGAAAGAAAATGGCCGTAATTATTCTCCACTGACTGGGTTTACCCGGGGTTGGTTATTATTTCAGAGAGTATCAGGTTTTAGAGGGACACTCAGGTCTCAACGACATGGAAGACAGGTGCACAATTTTTTCTGAAGCTCATCAAATTAATAATGACAATAATAATAAGATTAATAATATGATAGCTAGCTTTTATTGAGTTTGTGGGGGTTTTTTTGTTTTGTTTTTTTGGTTTTTTTGGCCACACCACACAGCATGCGGGATCTTAGTTCCCAGACCAGGGATTGAACCTGTGCCCCTTGCAGTAGAAGCACAGAATCCTAACCACTGGACTGCCAGGGAATTCCCTATTGAGTTCTTATTAGTATCTAAGTTCTATCTATCATTTAATCCTCACAATAAACTATATGGTAGATATTATTTACCTATGAGAAAACTGAGGCATAGAGGAATTTTAAACCTTATGGAGGAAGGAACTGAATCTAGGAATGCCTCCTTAAAAATCACAACCTTAATCATTCCTTACTGAGATGATCCTCTTACAAAGATAGGGAGATGGACTTCAGAACTCTCATCGTCTTTTCTGGATTTAGAATTTTAATTCACAAAAGGTGAATCTGCTACCTGGTTTGCTGGTACCCTCAAAGAGTTAATGATCCTTCCAAGGTAGAAATTCCCTGGAAGGGAGTAATTCACAGCCTGGGGAAATGCAGACCAATATGTATAAGATGGTAAGCAAATGAGTTCTTTCTATTGCAGTGTCGTGGCTGACACATTACATAGCATCCTCTCTGCATCCTGTGGACAGCAGCATCTATACAGTGTACTCAAAATAAATAAGGCTTTGAGTGTATGGGAAAGATAATCATACATCAATTTACACAGAGACATGAATCGCCTACGTACGTGACAGTGACTGCTCAAGTTCTCAAAGAAAACATTCGTTGTTCTTCTTTCCCGAAGAGCATCTTGCTTATCTACTAACTTCATATTTCCAAATACAGCTGTTTCCCTCTCAGATGTCAGAAATGCCACCACACACACTGGATCCCCTTGAAGGGATCAAGAGAGTCAATTTCTCAAAAGTGCCTCATGAGCACAAGAAGAAGGTCCAAGTAGTGTATGAAGGGGGATGACACAGTTTCCATTCTCTTGAAAGATGGCTACCCTCAACTGTAATGGACTGTCAGAGAGTTGCTGGTGAAGAGGGACTGACACACTGCTGCGGCAAGGCACACAGGTGCAGAGTTTTGGAGTATCTACAGGAGAGCCTTCCATCCCTCAGAGCCAACAGTATGGCAGTGATTCCAAACATACAGGCAAAGCTCCACCCTCAAGGCCGTATTACACGTACTTGGCTAAAAATGGAAACTTTCCTACTGTCCAAAAATGGGAACGCTGTTAAACATATATGGTGCATTCAGGAATACTATGTAGGCACCAAATACCACACTTAAAAAGCGCAAACAGTAAAAGATAACAATAAATATTAGATTCTACACCTTTTATAAGTTTTGTAGTTTTAATTCTCATTCTCTCCTTTTTTTTCTCTCCCTTACTTTCCTTTCCTTTTCTTCCCCATGAATTCAAACAAAAAACTACATTGGAGGGGCTTCCCTGGTGGCACAGTGGTTGAGAATCTGCCTGCCAATGCAGGGGACACGGGTTCGAGCCCTGGTCTGGGAAGATCCCACATGCCGCAGAGCTACTAGGCCCGTGAGCCACAACTACTGAGCCTGCGCGTCTGGAGCCTGTGCTCCTTAACAAGAGAGGCCGCGATAGTGAGAGGCCCGCGCACCGCGATGAAGAGTGGCCCCCACTTGCCGCAACTAGAGAAAGCCCTCGTACAGAAACGAAGACCCAACACTGCCAAAAATAAATTAATTAATTAATTAAAAAAATTAAAAAAAAACTACATTGGAGAAAGTCTGGTAGGGAATATACCAAAACGGTGAAAGGAGTTCTCTGTGAACTGGTCATCATTATTTCACTTTAAAGAGGGGAAATGTAAGGATCAAAGCGGTCCAATGTCTTTGACGCCGGTATACAGTACTGGTAAATTTGGGTGATATAATACCATGCTGCTTCACACCTACCCACTGAATTTAACACCCCCCACCCATTCCTCAGTTGTGAAATGATGACCTTTCTGATCTCTTCAAATGCTCGTGTAAAGGGGTCCAGACGCATATGACTGTGAGACTTGCATGTCCTTACCATAAAAAGTTCACCAAGTTAAACGTATTATAATTCCATAAGTCATATTATTAGAATTAAAATTATCAGGTCTTTAATATGTGTATATTATGAGAACAAGTTCTAATTGAAATGAATTATTTTAAATTAATGAGCAGACCTGAAAATCCATCTTCATTCAGTCATTCATTCACTCATTTGCCATATATTTATTGAGCACCTTTGGTGTCCCAGGTCTTGTGCCTGACTCCAGGAATACAAAAATTAATAACATAGGCCCTACTTTCAAGAAGATCAATGTCAAGTGAAACATGACATACACACACACTAAAGTTGCACACACATTCTATGGTAATTATAATGGTAGGGATATTCCCAGGTATGAGTTAGAGAGGCATGAAGAAAAGTAACAGCCTGTGAAGGATTCCTGAAGAAAAGAAGGGAATGCCTTAGTCAAATTATATAGTATTAATAGAGATATCTAGGGGGACACGGATAAGAAAGAACATTCCAAAGAGCTGGAAAACACTGAGTTCAAAGTAAAGAGAGCCAAAGGATGAATTTCTCCAGCTGGAGCAGATGACAGCAAAACTTGTTCACCCGCTATAGTTCAGAGGCCAACCACTACAGGGAATTGACAAGATAATCAAATTAATGCTTATATTCATCTTTACCATGTATTTTCCATAGCTGCTAGAGCTCTCCAATGGTTATATAAAAGATGCCTTTAGTGGGCCAAGCCATGCCCCCCCCGCTCCCCGCCAAGTACAACAAACCAATTTGTGTAAGACATGCTGAAGCCTTGAATTAGGGAAGTGGTGGCAGGGATAGAGAAGGAAGAACAAATTCAGAAATTAATTAGATTAATCTATATGATCAAGGTATGGACCATCCCAATATATACACAACTGCAGGATTTGCATAATATTTCTGGGAGTCAAATAATTTAAAGCTCATCCTAAGTGTCTACGAATACTCAATTAAGGATCCTTCATCTATAATAAGTAAAACTGTGATGAATACCCGTGGAAATTACTTTTCACTTCAAATTATCAAACTACCATTGCTGTTAAACACCTACAATGAAGACTGGCCTACTTCTCAAACTGATTCAGTGAAATTTTATTTTAGATATGGTTTATTAGTAAATAAAAGCATACTGCTTTATTTTTTATTTAAAAAGATATCATTTTGGAGATAAATCCCTCGACTGTGGCTTTCTGTGCAAATATTTTCTCCCATTCTGTGGGTTGTCTTTTCCTTTTGTTTACGGTTTCCTTTGCTCTACAAAAGCATTTAAGTTTAATTAGGTCCCATTTGTTTATTTTTGTTTTTATTTTCACTACTCTAGGAGGTGGATCTAGAAAGATATTGCTGCGATTTATGCCAAAGCGTTTCTGCTTATGTTTTCCTCTAAGAGTTTTATAGTATCAGGCCTCACATTTAGGTCTTTAATCCATTTTGAGTTTATTTTTGTGTATGGTGTTAGGGTGTGTTCTAATTTTATTCTTTTACATGTAGCTGTCCAGTTTTCCCAGCACCACTTATTGAAGAGACTGTCTTTTCTCCCTTGCATGTCCTTGCCTCCTTTGTCATAGATTAGGTGACCATAGGTGCATGGGTTTAGGTCTGGACTTTCCATCCTGTTCCATTGATCTATATTTCTGTTTGTGTTCCAGTATCACCCCACAGCAGTCAGAATGGCCATCATCAAAAAGCCTACAAACAATAAATGCTGGAGAGGCTATGGAGAAAAGGGAACCCTCTTACACTATTGGTGGCAATGTAAATTGGTACAGCCACTATGGAGAACAATATGGAGGTTTCCGAAAAAAGTAAAAACAGAACTACCATATGATCCAGCAATCCCATTCCTGGGCATATATCAAGAGAGAACCATAATTCAAAAAGATACATGCACCCCCAATGTCCATTGCAGCACTATTTACAATAGCCAAGACACTGAAGCAACCTAAAAGTCCATCGACAGAGGAATGGATAAAGAAGATGTGGTACACATATACAATGGAATATTACTCAGCCATAAAGAAGAACAAAATAATGCTATTTGCTGCAACATGGACGGACTTAGAATTTATCATACTAAGTGAAATAAGTCAGACAGAGAAAGACAAATATCATACCATATCACTTATATGTGGAATCTAAAAAAAAGATACAAATGAACTTATTTAAAAAACAGAGACAGACTCACAGACTTCGAAAACAAACTTATGGTTACCAAAGGGGAAATGTGGGGTGGTAGGGACAGGTAAGATGAGAGTTTGGGATTAACATAAACATACTACTATGTATAAAACAGATGATCAACAAGGACCTAGTTTATAGCACAGAACTCTAGTCAATATTCTGTAATAACCTATATGGGAAAAGAATCTGAAAAGGAACGGATATATGTATATGTATAACTGAATCACTTGGCTGTACACCTGAAACTAACACAACTTTGTAAATTAACTATACTCCAACATAAAATAAAAATTAAATTAAAAAAAGACATCATTGATTATGTCATCCTCACAAGATACAATATATAGTGGCTTGTCATTCCTAATATACAAAACAAAACACGTAACTGATACATGAAAAACCTAAATGAATTTGAACTAGGCTATCTATTCAGTGGTATATCTTTAATACCTAGTTAATTGAGGACTTGCTATATAACACTTGTGTATCTGATTCAGTAGAGACATTTTAAATTTTGAATCATGTGTATATTTCAACTCTATGAAACACATTTGTTTTTCATATCACATAAAATATATCTATACATTTTATTACAACAAATTTTGAAAGTGGCTTCAAAGTCAAATTGACCAAATCTTGTATTCATAAATAACGAGGTCATATAATTCAAAGAAAGAAAAAATAATGATATGGGTGAAGATTTGTAGAAAAGAGAACTCTCACAAACTATTGGTGGGAATGTGAATTGGTGTAGCCACTATGGAAAACAGTATGCAGGTTTCCCAAAAAATTAACAATAGAACTACCATATTTCTGGGTACTTATATGAAGAAATGAAATCCCTACCTTGAAAATGCACCCCCATGTTCACTGTAGCATTATTTACAGTAGCCAAGACATGGGAACAACCCAAGTGTCCATCGATGAATGAATGGATAAAGAAAATTTGATATGCATATACAACAGAATATTATCCAGTCATAAAAAAATAGCAAATACTGCCATTTGCCACAACATGGATGGAACGTGAGGGCATTATGCTAAGTGAAACAAGTCAGACAGAGACAAATACTGTATGATTTCACTTACATGTGGAATTCAAAAAAAAAAAAAAAGTTGAACTCATACACACAGAGAACAGATTGATAGTTGCCAGATATCATAATGGGGAGGGGGCAATGGGTGAAGGGGGTCTAAAGGTACAAAATTCCAATTATTAAGATTGAGTTCAGGGATGTAAAGGACAGTATGGTAACTACTGCTAACAATACTATATTGTATATTAGAAAGTTGCTCAGAGAGTAGATCTTAAAAGCTCTCATCAGAAGAAAACTACTTTGTAACAATGTGTGGTGACGGATGTTAACTAAACTTAGTGGTAATCATTTTGCAATATATACATATATCAAATCATTATGTTACACACCTAAAAATAATACAATGTTATATGTCATTTAAATCTCCATTAAAAAAAAAATCAGACAAACCCCAATTGAGGGATATCCTGTAGAATGCCTGACCAATATTCCTCGAATTGTCAAGGTCATCAAAGACAAGGAAAGTCTGAGAACCCTGTCACAGCCAAGAGGAGCCTAAGGGGTCATGAAAACTAAATGTAATGTGGTGTCCTGGGTGGAATCCTGGGACAGAAAAAGGACATGAGGTAAAAAATAAAGAAATATGGATTAAGTATGCACTTTAGATAATATTAATGTCTCAGTGTTGGTTCATTTATTGTGACAAATGTGTTATACTAACGAGATGTTAATAATAAGGCAAACTGGGCATGGACTATATAGGAACTACTCATAGTACCTTTGTAACATTTCTGTAAGCCTAAAACTATTCTAAATTTTTTAAAATTTTATTTTTAAAAATGCACATGCCTTTTGACTCAGAAATTCCACCTCTAGGAATTTTATTCTAAGGAAAAATTGGAAATTGGCACAAAGATGTTAAACACAGATAAATTCATTTTTGCAGAATTATGGAAAGAGGGGTCAGACGACTAGGTAAAAAGCCAGAAACCTGCAACAGGAGTTAGAAAACTAAATCATGGTACATCTATGGGATGGAATAACTTGCAGCTTTTTAAATTGCGGAAGAATATTTTTAATGACATGCAAAGTCCCTGATGTCGGATTACATTTCTGCATGACTATTATACTTTGAAGAAAAGGTTACTCTAAAAAAATTAATAATATGGCTGGCCATTCTCACTTAGTGTGTGGTTTTATCGTTTAGATGTGTGGTTCAGATTTTCAGAATATGGAATGCTACTAAAAACTAACAGTCAAAGAATTAAACTGTAGAATATGATAACTTTAATTTTTTATTATTTGGCCTTTGTCTACACTCCCCTCAGCTCCATACACATCTCTAAACTATGGCTAAGGAAGTGAGAATTAATATAATTAACAAAGGAGGCCAACATTATGAGCATCATGAAGGAAGAAAATAAAAGAGAAAAACTGATAATTAAAAAATTGTCTAGGAGGATTAACCAAGATGGCGGAGTAGAAGGACGTGCTCTCACTCCCTCTTGCGAGAGGACCAGAATCACAACTGGCTGCTGGAAAATCATTGACAGGAAGACCCTGGACTTCACCAAGGAGGATACCCCACGTCCAAGGACAGAGGAGAAGCCACAGTGAGACGGTAGGAGGGGCGCAATCAGAGTAAAATCAAATCCCATAACTGCTGGGTGGGTGACTCACAGACTGGAGAACACTTATACCACAGAAGTCCACCCACTGGAGTGAAGGTTCTGAGCCCCACGTCAGGCTTCCCAACCTGGGGGTCCGGCAACGGGAGGAGGAATTCCTAGAGAATCAGACTTTGAAGCCTAGTGGGAATTGATTGCAGGACTTCGACAGGACTGGGGGAAACAGAGACCCCACTCTTGGAGGGCACACACAAAGTAGTGTGCGCATCGGGACCCAGGGGAAGGAGCAGTGACCCTGGGGGAGACTGAACCAGACCTACCTGCTGGTGTTGGGGGGGTCACCTGCAGAGGCGGGGGGTGGCTCTGTTTCACCGTGGGGACAAGGACACTGGCAGCGGAGGTTCTGGGAAGTATTCGTTGGCGTGAGCCCTCCCAGAGTCTGCCATTAACCCCACCAAAGAGCCCAGGTAGGCTCCAGTGTTGGGTTGCCTCAGGCAAAACAACCAACAGGGAGGGAACCCAGCCCCACCCATCAACAGTCAAGTGGATTAAAGTTTTACTGAGCTCTGACCACCACAGCAACAGTCAGCGGTACCCACCACCAGAGCCTCCCATCAAGCCTCTTAGATAGCCTCAACCACCAGAGGGCAGACAGCAGAAGCAAGAAAAACTACAATCCTGCAGCCTGTAGACCAAAAACCACAGTTACAGAAAGATAGACAAGATGAAAAGGCAGAGGGCTATGTACCAGATGAAGGAACAAGAAAAAACCCCAGAAAAACAACTAAATGAAGTGGAGATAGGCAACCTTCCAGAAAAAGAATTCAGAATAATGACAGTGAAGATGATCCAGGACCTCAGGGAAAAAAATGGAGGCAAAGATCGAGAAGATGCAAGACATGTTTAACAATGACCTAAAAGAATTAAAGAACAAACAAACAGAGATGAACGATACAATAACTGAAATGAAAACTACACTAGAAGGAATCAATAGCAGAATAACTGAGGCAGAAGAACGGATAAGTGACCTGGAAGACAGAATGGTGGAATTCACTGCTGCGGAACAGACTAAAGAAAAAAGAATGAAAAGAAATGAAGAGAGCCTAAGAGACCTCTGGGACAACATTAAACGAAACAACATTCGCATTATAGGGGTCCCAGAAGGAGAAGAGAGAGAGAAAGGACCAGAGAAAATATTTGAAGAGATTATAGTCGAAAACTTCCCTAACATGGGAAAGGAAATAGCCACCCAAGTCCAGGAAGCGCAGAGAGTCCCATACAGGATAAACCCAAGGAGAAACATGCCGAGACACATAGTAATCAAAGTGGCAAAAATTAAAGACAAAGAAAAATTATTGAAAGCTGCAAGGGAAAAACAACAAATAACATACAAGGGAACTCCCATAAGGTTAACAGCTGATTTCTCAGCAGAAACTCTACAAGCCAGAAGGGAGTGGCATGATATACTTAAAGTGATGAAAGGGAAGAACCTACAACCAAGATTACTCTACCTGGCAAGGATCTCATTTAGATTTGATGGAGAAATCAAAAGCTTTACAGACAAGCAAAAGCTAAGAGAATTCAGCACCACCAAACCAGCTCTACAACAAATGCTAAAGGAACTTCTCTAAGTGGGAAACACAAGAGAAGAAAAGGACCTACAAAAACAAACCCAAAACAATTAAGAAAATGGTCATAGGAACATACATATCGATAATTACCTTAAACGTGAATGGATTAAATGCCCCAACCAAAAGACACAGACTGACTGAATGGATACAAAAACAAGACCCATATATATGCTGTCTACAAGAGACCCACTTTAGACCTAGGGACACATACAAACTGAAAGTGAGGGGGTGGAAAAAGATATTCCATGCACATGGAAATCAAAAGAAAGCTGGAGTAGCTATACTCATATCAGATAAAATAGACTTTAAAATAAAGAATGTTACAAGAGACAAGGAAGGACACTACATAATGATCAAGGGATCAATCCAAGAAGAAGATATAACCATTATAAATATATATGCACCCAACATAGGAGCACCTCAATACATAAGGCAACTGCTAACAGCTATAAAAGAGGAAATCGACAGTAACACAATCATAGTGGGGGACTTGAACACCTCACTTACACCAATGGACAGATCATCCAAAATGAAAATAAATAAGGAAACACAAGCTTTAAATGACACAATAGACCAGATAGATTTAATTGATATATATAGGACATTCCATCCAAAAACAGCAGATTACACGTTCTTCTCAAGTGCGCACGGAACATTCTCCAGGATAGATCACATCTTGGGTCACAAATCAAGCCTCAGTAAATTTAAGAAAATTGAAATCATATCAAGCATCTTTTCTGACCACAATGCTATGAGATTAGAAATGAATTATAGGGAAAAAAACGTAAAAAAGACAAACACATGGAGGGTAAACAATACGTTACTAAATAATCAAGAGATCACTGAAGAAATCAAAGAGGAAATAAAAAAATACCTAGAGACAAATGACAATGAAAACACGACGACCCAAAACCTATGGGATGGAGCAAAAGCAGTTCTAAGAGGGAAGTTTATAGCTATACAAGCCTACCTAAAGAAACAAGAAAAATCTCAAGTAAACAATCTAAACTTACACCTAAAGAAACTAGAGAAAGAAGAACAAACAAAACCCAAAGTTAGCAGAAGGAAAGAAATCATAAAGATCAGAGCAGAAATAAATGAAATAGAAACAAAGAAAACAATAGCAAAGAACAGTAAAACTAAAAGTTGGTTCTTTGAGAAGATAAACAAAATTGATAAGCCATTAGCCAGACTCATCAAGAAAAAGAGAGGACTCAAATCAATAAAATCAGAAATGAAAAAGGAGAAGTTACAACAGACACCACAGAAATACAAAGCATCCTAAGAGACTACTACAAGCAACTCTATGCCAATAACATGGACAACCTGGAAGAAATGGACAAATTCTTAGAAAGGTATAACCTTCCAAGACTGAACCAGGAATAAACAGAAAATATGAACAGACCAATCACAAGTAATGAAATTGAAACTGTGATTAAAAATCTTCCAACAAACAGAAGTCCAGGACCAGATGGCTTCACAGGTGAATTCTATCAAACATTTAGAGAAGAGCTAACACCTATCCTTCTCAAACTCTTCCAAAAAATTGCAGAGGAAGGAACACTCCCAAACTCATTCTATGAGGCCACCATCACCCTGATACCAAAACCAGACAAAGATACTACAAAAAAAGAAAATTACAGACCAATATCACTGATGAATATAGATGCAAAAATCCTCAACAAAATATTAGCAAACAGAATCCAACAACACATTAAAAGGATCATACACCACGATCAAGTGGGATTTATCCCAGGGATGCAAGGATTCTTCAATATACGCAAATCAATCAATGTGATACACCATATTAACAAATTGAAGAATAAAAACCATATGATCATCTCAATAGATGCAGGAAAGGCTTTTGACAAAACTCAACACCCATTTCTGATAAAAACTCTCCAGAAAGTGGGCATAGAGGGAACCTACCTCAACATAATAAAGGCCATATATGACAAACCCACAGCAAACGTCATTCTCAATGGTGAAAAACTGAAAGCATTTCCTCTAAGATCAGGAACGAGACAAGGATGTCCACTCTCACCACTATTATTCAACATAGTTCTGGAAGTCCTAGCCACGGCAATCAGAGAAGAAAAAGAAATAAAAGGAATACAAATTGGAAAAGAAGAAGTAAAACTGTCACTGTTTGCGGATGACATGATACCATACATAGAGAATCCTAAAACTGCCACCAGAAAACTGCTAGAGCTAATTAATGAATATAGTAAGGTTGCAGGATACAAAATTAATGCACAGAAATCTCTTGCATTCCTATACACTAATGATGAAAAATCTGAAAGAGAAATTATGGAAACACTCCCATTTACCATTGCAACAAAAAGAATAAAATACCTAGGAATAAACCTACCTAGGGAGACAAAAGACCTGTATGCAGAAAACTATAAGACACTGATGAAAGAAATTAAAGATGATACCAACAGATGGAGAGATATACCATGTTCTTGGACTGGAAGAATCAACATTGTGAAATGACTCTACTACCCAAAGCAACCTACAGATTCAATGCAATCCCTATCAAATTACCAATGGCATTTTTTACGGAGCTAGAACAAATCATCTTAAAATTTGTATGGAGACACAAAAGACCCCGAATAGCCAAAGCAGTCTTGAGGGAAAAAAATGGAGCTGGAGGAATCAGACTCCCTGACTTCAGACTATACTACAAAGCTACAGTAATCAAGACAATATGGTACTGGCACAAAAACAGAAACATAGATCAATGGAACAAGATAGAAAGCCCAGAGATTAACCCACGCACCTATGGTCGACTAATCTATGACAAAGGAGGCAAAGATATACAATGGAGAAAAGACAGCCTCTTCAATAAGTGGTGCTGGGAAAACTGGACAGCTACATGTAAAAGAATGAAATTAGAATACTCCCTAACACCATACACAAAAATAAACTCAAAATGGATTAGAGACCTAAATATAAGACTGGACACTATAAAACTCTTAGAGGAAAACATAGGAAGAACACTCTTTGACATAAATCACAGCAAGATCTTTTTTGACCCACCTCCTAGAGTAATGGAAATAAAAACAAAAATAAACAAATGGGACCTAATGAAACTTCAAAGCTTTTGCACAGCAAAGGAAACCATAAACAAGACGAAAAGACAACCCTCAGAATGGGAGAAAATATTTGCAAACGAATCAACGGACAAAGGATGAATCTCCAAAATATATAAACAGCTCATTCAGCTCAATATCAAAGAAACAAGCACCCCAATCCAAAAATGGGCAGAAGACCTAAATAGACATTTCTCCAAAGAAGACATACAGACGGCCACGAAGCACATGAAAAGATGCTCAACATCACTAATTATTAGAGAAATGCAAATCAAAACTACAATGAGGTATCACCTCACTCCTGTTAGAATGGGCATCATCAGAAAATCTACAAACAACAAATGCTGGAGAGGGTGTGGAGAAAAGGGAACCCTCTTGCACTGTTGGTGGGAATGTAAGTTGATACAGCCACTATGGAGAACAATATGGAGGTTCCTTAAAAAACTAAAAATAGAATTACCATATGACCCAGCAATCCCACTACTGGGCATATACCCAGAGAAAACCGTAATTCAAAAAGACACATGCACCCGAATGTTCATTGCAACACTATTTACAATAGCCAGGTCATGGAAGCAACCTAAATGCCCATCAACAGACGAATGGATAAAGAAGTCGTGGTACATATATACAATGGAATATTACTCAGCCATAAAAAGGAACGAAATTGAGTCATTTGTTGAGAAGTGGATGGATCTAGAGGCTGTCATACAGAGTGAAGTTAGTCAGAAAGAGAAAAACAAATATCGTATATTAACGCATGTATGTGGAACCTAGAAAAATGGTACAGATGAGCCGGTTTGCAGGGCAGAAGTTGAGACACAGATGTAGAGAATGGACCTATGGACACCAAGGGGGGAAAACTGCGGTGGGGTGGGGATGGTGGTGTGCTGAATTGGGCGATTGGGATTGACATGTATACACTGATGTGTATAAAATTGATGCCTAATAAGAACCTGCAGTATAAACAAACAAACAAACAAAACAACTAATAGTAAACTTTCATTGGGTTATTTGTATGGAAATATGTTAATATAAATGTTTCAGACATTACATGAAATTTCTAAAAATCTTATATTTGTATTTGTACGAAATATGTTAATATAAATGTTTCAGACATTAAATGAAATTTCTAAAAATCTTATATGTTCTGGTATAATGTTATAAGTAATAATCCTAGTTATTACTTTAAAATGTATATCTCAGAAATAACTAATTTTCTTGTCAACTGCATTATTATGAACTTTCATCAAATCTTTAACTGTGGTCATTTTTAAGTCTTCTGTCATTTACAGACAGTTCTGGGTGTACTCTGAGGCTTTTGCAAATATGTTCCTATAAAAGGGTTTCATCTTCAAGAAATTCATGGAAAAGACTCTGACAAGTACAGGTTTCTGGTAACTGACTGTACTGCTGAACTGAATGAATAAGCATTTTCAGAACTCTAATGAAAAACTGATGAACTCATGAAAGTGCTAAAAAAAGATCAAGATGAAAAAAAAAATTAATTACATGGGACTGAGTGAACTGATGAGGATGAGTATAATTTTTGTGACTTTCTGTCTGAATTAAACAAAAAAAAATACCACAAGGTCTCAGAGGCAAAGAATATACAAATCAATTTTCACTGCAAAGTAAAGGAGCTGTTACAGTGGAGGATTACTGGACCGAATGTCAATATTATGACATAGTATGAGTGTGTTTCATGTTTGGTAATTGCAATCATTGTTGCTTTTGTTGTGGTCATCCACGTACAATGCTTGGTGTCAGTCTATTTATCTCTTGTAAAAATAAAATACAGTGTGTGTGTGTGAAAAAAAAAATTGTCTAAATATTTCTTGAATAAACCAAAATTTACTCAGTGAAACTTTAAATTTAATCACATAAAAAAAACAGAAAGAACCTAAAAATCTACTCTTTCAAAAACATTAATTACTCAATAAATATAATTATAGCAAAGGATATTCTGTTTCTTGACTTTAGTTAGGGTCCATGTATGGGTTCACTTTGAGATGATTTATTGAGCTATAGGCGCTTTTCTTCATGTTAACTTCATATGTTTTATGTTAACTTCAACGAAAACATTTAAAATCTAAGTATTGAGAAGTAAATATGGTTGCAAATGCTTTGTATGGTGTGGATCCCACGTGAAGAAGAAAACTTTGAAGAAATTCATATCTAGCTAAGACAAGAAGAACTGAAATTCAAAGACTGAACCCTTAAAGTACAATAACAAAAGAAAAACTTGTCTGAATGGGTATATGGCAAATAACATCTATTTAGAGAACTTAACAGAAATGACTTTACTGTAATTAATGCAACTGCCAGTCCCTTCCAAGATAACACTCTCTGATGGTGGAAATGTCCAAATCTCCATTGTCCAATGCAGTAGCCACTAGCCACATGTAGCTGTTGAGCACCTGAAGTGTGGCTGGTGTGACTAAGAAACTGAGTTTTCAAATCAATTTACGTTAATTGAATTTTAATAGTCATATTTTGCTTGTGGCTACAGCATAGCTAAGAGTAAGCAATGTGAAACCAACTATTTAGCTTTAATTTTCAAGTTAATAAAATTGTATGTACTGGAAAAAATAAAATGAAACCCCAGTCTTCGGTCTCTATGTCGCCTAGTCTGAAGTGCCTCGTTACTGCTGATAAGACCTGCGTGGCTCACCATTTACTCCCTAAGAGAAGAAAACTGACACTGCTTATAAGTTCAAAATGACACTGCCAGCGAGCTTTATTTTCTAATGGAACAACTGTTTTCTATTTAAATGGGTTTCTCAAAAGGTCTCATGATTTGCTGTCATGAAAATATATGTTTTGTCACCATCTTTCTCTCTCTCTTTTTTTTTTAAGTCAATAATAGGCTACAACTACTAGAAAATTATTTACTTTTTCTTGAAAATATTGAGACAATAATCACAGTGTCCCTGTTTATGGCTCTATGAAGCTAGAAATTTGGTTATAAATGTCCAGCTTTCCAATCATGCACTGTATCATTTTCACTCTAGAATGGACCATTTCTCTACAACCCTGGAAACTTACATAAGCTGCTTCCTCTCCCTACATTTCTCCTACATTTGGACAATTTCAAGTCGGCCTTCAGAATGCAGAGTTCAAGTTCTCCAAATGCCTTCCACAGTATTCACCATTTGATTTTGTCTCTCCACTATGACGTGCTCTACGTTATGTAGTAGTACTGAATATTATGAAAAGGGATTGTGATGCCTATTTAATTTTCTGTCTTCACAAACTATAGGCATGTGAGGCCAGGGGTTGTATCTTATTTGCTGTACACATATATAGTTTATTAATATTTGCTGGGTAAAATGAATGAAATAAATCAAATATTACTAAATTAACTACATCACTAGAGGGGTGAAAAACAAAGGACATATGTTAATTGTATTTAAATTCATTTGATTACACACATGAGCAACAACACACTCTTCCCTAGTGCCCATGGCATATGAAACAAGAGAGGGTAATAGGCTGCAAGCCTAAGGAAAGAATGTAGGAGCTGAAAATGAGAGATTTAACAAAAGAGAAACATTTTGTATGTTTGCATATATAAAAGCCTTCAGATACAACAGGGATCTGCCAATTTTTTTTTCTTAAATGGCCAGACAGTAAATAGTAAATATTTTACGCTTTGCATGGCATAGGTCGCCATCACAGATTCTTTTTTGGGGGGTAACAACCTTGTAAAAATGTAAAAACAATTCTTAGCCTACAGGTTATAGAAAAATAAACTGCAGCCTTCATTTGGCTGACAGATCATAGTTTGACTACTCCTGACATAGAGGATTAGCACTACTAATGTGAACACTTAAATGATTTGTTATTCTTTGCCTCAAAGAAGAAAATTGGCACATATGGATGATAAATGTTACGTTAGTATGAATCTGAGTCTTCACATCCCATGTTTAAAAAGGAAAGACAAAGAAAGAAAAATAGTCATGGTAATTTAATCAGAACAATGTTGACCCAGTTACAGATGTGTTTGCAGATGGCAATCTGTACAAATGGTCTGATTAGTAAGGCCTGACATTTGATAACACCAGGAACCCACATTCCACAGGATGTTGAAAATATCTAAAAATGCAAGTTGCAGAAAAGGGCTCCCCTCCCCATAGGCTCATGGAGCTTCACTGAACTAGATGAATCCTTCTTTGGAAAGTCTTATCACCATTGCTGGTTATGAAAGATATTGTATCCCATATCTACATTTTGTTTTTCTTTTGATTTTACTTAATCAGAGAAGTAAATATTTTAAAAGGGAGGCAATGTACCTTTTCCTTGTTCTGCCTCTAGAATTAGTGTATTATTCTCCAAATGATGCCAATTATTAGATTTTAAAAAGTGAACACAGTGTTATACTTAATAAATGAATAAAAAGAGAATTCTCTCTCTTCTTATAACTGAGCAGGACCTTATGGGGCCTTCCCAGGACAAACGTCTCCACCACCCCCACCCCGGCCACATGTCCTCCGCCTGCCTCTTGTTTGTAGAAAATCTTTATTCCCCCAGGCCGCAACTGAGTCACAAAAGGCTGGCTCAAGAACCAATGACTGAAAGAATGTGAACACGTAGTAACAAAAAATAGTAGTCGGACCAGAAATGGTAACAATTTACAGTCACAGAATCTTTAGTTCCTCCCTGAAGGACATAGATAAGAGCATCTGACACACACTCCTGAGTTGTTTTGCATATACTAAAACTCCC
Organism: Eschrichtius robustus; assembly: GCF_028021215.1. Taxonomy (NCBI): domain Eukaryota; kingdom Metazoa; phylum Chordata; class Mammalia; order Artiodactyla; family Eschrichtiidae; genus Eschrichtius; species Eschrichtius robustus. The sequence continues at coordinate 10,037,725 of NC_090835.1, forward strand.
ACTAGACAGAAGAAGCTAACTGCATGATGACTATAAGCACGTAGGCCCCAGACCAGCTGGGGCCTGAGGACTGATGATGTTAATCCCTTGACACCGTCCTGTTAACTCACCATCAACCAATCAGAGAATTATGCAGGAGCTTACCAGGCACCCTGCAACTATCTCCCTCATCTTGCCTTTAAAAACCCTTCCCTGAAATCCACGGGAGAGTTCAGGTCCTTACTTGGCCTTGCAATTAAAGGCTGCACTTTCCTTCACCAGAGCTTGGCTTTACTGTGTGTGGGCAAGTGGACCCAAAGGTCTAGTTTGGTAACACTCTTTCTGGCTTATTGAGTGAATTCTCCATTTACATCTTCTTTGTAGCTGCGTCTTACAGGCTTAAGAACAACAACTCACTACAAAGCACTGAAACAGAATGTACCTATTATCTCAATACCATCAGACATGGTTAGTACTTACATATTCAAGTACAGAACAGACAGTCTCCTAGAGAACTGTAGTTTTTCAAGAAACACTGTAAAATGGTTCTAAAATAACCCCTTAATTGAGGGAGAGAAATGTCTAGGAAAAAAAAATAGTGTTACCCACAGAATAAAAAAACAAACTGGCTAAACAGAAATCAATCTTTTTTTTTCCTTTTAGATTGCAAAAATTGCTAAAGTGGTTAAGGTAGCACACGATTTTTCTTTGTGAAGAATTTTGTCCAGTCTGACAAGTAAATAAATGTGTAACTCTCTCTCTCCTTTTATTGCTGCTGAAACAAGAAATGGAAAATAACTGCAGCACATTTATGACATATTAGTTTCTTTCTCTACATGAAACACACAATGACAACACTTTATAGATGAACCGTACCTTTGACTGAACACAGAATGGTGGACTGGCTTCAGTTTTCTGGAAATGGATAATCTGTCACAGTTTCTGCCCCTGGAAAAAATGACAACCCAAAGGAAAACTACTGGAAAGCCTTTTTTTCTAACAGTGATAAAATATGAAACTGGTATTTTTGGTGCACATAAAATATTTTCAAATATTTTTTAAAAATTCCTAAGGAATGCTATCATCATCAAAGAATGCTTGAAGAATTTCATGTTTCAACACATACCACTTCTCATACTTCAAACCATATTATTTACCAAAACATCATTTTGAGATTGCTTCATGGTTATCATACTCTTGTCTGATCATCGATTCCTTATTATTACTTACTATTACCATTACTATTACTTTTGAAATAAATATGTATTATTAATGAAAATCTGCTTTATATATGGTATATATGTAAACTTAATTTTCCTCTCATACCTTGTAACCTGTAATATGCCAGATCAGTTAAAAGAGCATTTAAATGTTAAATGCTCCTATCACAGGCGTATAAAGTAGAAGAGGTAAATTTTCCCCAATCTCAGAAGAAAAGCACGATCAACTGATGTCCTTTTATGGAATTATAGCAACAAATTCCAGCCAAAAAATTTTAGATCGGTTATTTAAAATATATTTTTCAAAAAAATACAGAAAAAAGAATTTGTTTCACAGCATTGTTAAACAGTTTCATAAATCCAAATTTGAAAATAATGCCAAAAATCATACTGATTTTTTCTTCTTTAAATAATAGTGAAGTTCCATTGAAACTGTTTTTTAAAGATTAAAAAAAAATACTTTTAAAAATGCATGATTTTACTTTCAATACCAGTTTAACTAGTCAAGAAAATTTCGGTGAATTTTGGTATGAGAGTCTTTCTACTTCCCCTGCTCCAAAAAATTAGTAAAATAACAGGTTACAAGATCTGAAAAGTCTGGGTTTAATAAGCCAAGGTTTCTAGATTTAATTTACTCTGAAAAATAATTGTGCCTACAATACATTGGGTTTTTCCAAAAACTTCTGGAGTTGCCATTTGGGAAATTATTAGAGGAATATAATTTTTCTCAATCCAGTTGAAATTTAAAGACTAGGTATATATAATTTTGATAATTATTCTTTGCTTTTTCTTGGTCTCTATCTCATATGCTAACACAAGCTGATTAAAAATATACCAATCTTAAAGGAAAATTTGATACTCTACAATTTCTTCAATACTCTTTGTATACAACTCGTCAAATTTTCTCTTTGCTAAAATTAACCCTGGGCCACGTCATTGCCATGAAGATTAAAATTACTTTAAAATATATTCATTAGGTATTTTCTATATTTAGGATACATAGTCAAAATCATTATTTTTCATATTTATAAGTCATCCTTAAGTATATATTGGGTCTAGTTATAAATCTAAATGATTAATCTCCAAAATATACAAACAGCTCATGGAGATCAATATCCAAAAACAAACAACCCAATTACAAAATGGGTGGAAGACCTAAATAGACATTTCACCAAAGAAGACATACAGATGGCCAAGAGGCACATGAAAAGATGCTCAATATCACTAATTATTAGAGAAATGCAAATCAAAACCACAATGAGATATCACCTCACACCAGTCAGAATGGCCATCATCAAAATATCTAGAAACAATAAATGCTGGAAAGGGTGTGGTGCAAAGGGAACCCTCCTACACTGTTGGTGGGAATGTAAATTGTTACAACCACTATGGAGTTTCCTTAAAAACCTAAAAATAGAACTACCATATCACCCAGCAATCCCACTATTGGGCATATACCCTGAGAAAACCATAATTCAAAAAGAGACATGTACCACAATGTTCATTGCAGCACTATTTAAAATAGCCAGGACATGGAAGCAACCTAAATGTCCACTGACAAATGAATGGATAAAGAAGATGTGGCACATATATACAGTGGAATATTACTCAGCCATAAAAATAAATGAAATTGAGTTATTTGTAGTGAGGTGGATAGACCTAGAGTCTGTCATACAGAGTGAAGTAAGTCAGAAAGAGAAAAACAAACATCGTATGCTAACACATATATACGGAATCTAAAAAAAAAAAAAAATGGTACTGATGAACCTAGTGGCTGGGCATATATATGGAATCAAAAAAAAATATATATGGTACTGATGAACCTAGTGGCTGGGCAGGAATAAAAATGTAGACATAGATAATGGAATTGAGGACATGGGGAGGGGGAAGGGTAAGCTGGGATGAAGTGAGAGAGTGTCATGGACATATATACACTACCAAATGTAAAACAGATAGCTAGTGGGAAGCAGCCACATAGCACAGGGAGATTAGCTCCGAGCTTTGTGACCACCTAGAGGGGTGGGATAGGGAGGGTGGGAGGGAGGCTCAAGGTGGGGGGATGTGGGGATATATGTATGCGTATGGGTGATTCACTTTGTTGTACAACAGAAACTAACATAGCGTTGTAAAGCAATTATACTCCAAATAAGATGTAGTATAAAAATAAATAGGGGACCAGGTCTGAGGAGCAGGGGCAGGAGCTGCGAGACCAGGGTGGTGCAAAAGGAAGTGGAGTTTCTGAGTTATCATTAAAGTGAAGAAACGTCATTATTTATTTGAACCTTCTTCTTGTCATAATCTTTGGAAAGATAGGTGTTTCAAGTAAGGGATCAGGACTCCCTCCTGCGAGAACACCAGAATCACAACTAACTGCTGAACAATCATTGACAGGAACACACTGGAACTAACCAAAAAGGATACGCCACAACCAAAGACAAAGGAGAAGCCACAGTGAGATGGTAGGAGGGGTGCAATCACAATAAAATCAAATCCCTTAACTGCTGGGTGGGTGACTCACAAACTGGAGAACACTTATACCACAGAAGTCCACCCACTGGAGTGAAGGTTCTGAGTCCCATGTCAGGCTTCCCAACTGGGGGGTCTGGCAATGGGAGGAGGAATTCCTAGAGAATCAGACTTGGAAGGCTAGCGGGATTTGATTGCAGAACTTCAACAGGACTGGGGGTAACAGAGACTCCACTCTTGGAGGGCACACACAAAGTAATGTGTGCATCGGGACACAGGGGAAGGAGCAGTGACCCCATAGGAGACTGAACCAGACCTACCTGCTAGTGTTGGGGGGTCTGCTGCAGAGGCAGGGGGTGGCTGTGGCTCAACGTGAGGACAAGGACATTGGTAGCAGAAGTTCTGGGAAGTACTCATGGCGTGAGCCCTTCCAGAGTCCGCCATTAGCCCCACCAAAGAGCCCAGGTAGGCTCCAGTGTTGCGTCGCCTCAGGCCAAACAACCAACAGGGAGGGAACCCAGCCCCACCCATCAGCAGACAAGAGGATTAAAGTTTTACTGAGCTCTATCCACCACAACAACAGCCACCTCTACCCACCACCAGTCCCTTCCATCAGGAAACTAGCACAAGCCTCTTAGATAGCCTCATCCACCAGAGGGCACACAGCAGAAGCAAGAAGAACTACAGTCCTGCAGCCTGTGGAACAAAAAACACATATACAGAAAGATAGACAAGATGAAAAGGCAGAGGGCTATGTACCAGATGAAGGAAAAAGATAAAACCCCAGAAAAAGAACTAAATGAAGTGGAGATAGGCAACCTTCCAGAAAAAGAATTCAGAATAATGACAGTGAAGATGATCCAGGACCTCAGGGAAAAAAATGGAGGCAAAGATCGAGAAGATGCAAGACATGTTTAACAATGACCTAAAAGAATTAAAGAACAAACAAACAGAGATGAACGATACAATAACTGAAATGAAAATTACACTAGAAGGAATCAATAGCAGAATAACTGACGCAGAAGAATGGATAAGTGACCTGGAACACAGAATGATGGAATTCACTGCGGCAGAACAGAATAAAGAAAGAAGAATGAAAAGAAATGATGACAGCCTAAGAGACCTCTGGGACAACATTAAACACAACAACACTCGCATTATAGGGGTCCCAGAAGGAGAAGAGAGACAGACAAGACCCGAGAAAATATTTGAAGAGATTAGTCAAAAACTTCCCTAACATGGGAAGGGAAATAGTCACCCAAGTCCAGGAAGCGCAGAGAGTCCCATACAGGATAAACCCAAGGAGAAACACGCTGAGGCACACAGCAATCAAATTGGCAAAAATTAAAGACAAAGAAAAATTATTGAAAGCAGCAAGGGAAAAACGACAAATAACATACAAGGGAACTCCCATAAGGTTAACAGCTGATTTCTCAGCAGAAACTCTACAAGCCAGAAGGGAGTGGCATAATATACTTAAAGTGATGAAAGGGAAGAACCTACAACCAAGATTACGCTAGCTGGCAACGATCTCATTCAGATTGGATGGAGAAATCAAAAGCTTTACAGACAAGCAAAACCTAAGAGAATTCAGCATCACCAAACCAGCTCTACAACAAATGCTAAAGGAACTTCTCTAAGTGGGAAACACAAGAGAAGAAAAGGACCCACAAAAACAAACCCAAAACAATTAAGAAAATGGTCATAGGAACATACATATCGATAATTACCTTAAACGTGAATGGGTTAAATGCTCCAACCAAAAGACACAGGCTCACTGAATGGATACAAAAACAAGACCCATATATATGCTGTCTACAAGAGACCCACTTCAGACCTAGGGACACATACAGACTGAAAGTGAGGGGATGGAAAAGATATTCCATGCACATGGAAATCAAAAGAAAGCCGGAGTAGCTATACTCATATCAGATAAAATAGACTTTAAAATAAAGAATGTTACAAGAGACAAGGAAGGACACTACATAATGATCAAGGGATCAATCCAAAAAGAAGATATAACCATTATAAATATATATGCACCCAACATAGGAGCACTGCAATACATAAGGCAACTGCTAACAGCTATATAAGAGGACATCGACAGTAACACAATAGTGGGGGACTTTAACACCTCACTTACACCAATGGACAGATCATCCAAAATGAAAATAAATAAGGAAACACAAGCTTTAAATGACACAATAGACCAGATAGATTTAATTGATATTTATAGGACATTCCATCCAAAAAAAGCAGATTACACGTTCTTCTCAAGTGTGCACGGAACATACTCCAGGATAGACCACATCTTGGGTCACAAATCAAGCCTCAGTAAATTTAAGAAAATTGAAATCATATCAAGCATCTTTTCTGACCACAACGCTATGAGATTAGAAATGAATTACAGGGAAAAAAACGTAAAAAACACAAACACATGGAGGCTAAACAATACGTTATTAAATAACCAAGAGATCACTGAAGAAATCAAAGAGGATATCAAAAACTACCTAGACACAAATGACAATGAAAACATGATGATCCAAAACCTATCGGATGCAGCAAAAGCACTTCTAAAAGGGAAGTTTATAGTGATACAAGCTTACCTCAAGAAACAAGAAAAATCTCAAATAAACAATCTAACCTTACACCTAAAGGAACTAGAGAAAGAAGAACAAACAAAATCCAAAGTTAGCAGAAGGAAAGAAATCATAAAGATCATAGCAGAAATAAATGAAATAGAAACAAAGAAAACAATAGCAAAGATCAATAAAATTAAAGCTGGTTCTCTGAGAAGATAAACAAAATTGATAAACCATTAGCCAGACTCATCAAGAGGGAGAGGACTCAAATCAATAAAATCAGAAATGAAAAAGGAGAAGTTACAACAGACACCGCAGAAATACAAAGCATCCTAAGAGACTACTACAAGCAACTCTATGCCAATAACATGGACAACCTGGAAGAAATGGACAAATTCTTAGAAAGGTATAACCTTCCAAAACTGAACCAGGAAGTAATAGAAAATATGAACAGACCAATCACAAGTAACAAAACTGAAACTGTGATTAAAAATCTTCCAAAAAAGAGAAGTCCAGGACCAGATGGCTTCACAGGTGAATTCTATCAAACATTTAGAGAAGAGCTAACACCCATCCTTCTCAAACTCTTCCAAAAAATTGTGGAGGAAGGAACACTCCCAAACTCATTCTATGAGGCCACCATCACCCTGATACCAAAACCAGACAAAGATATTACAAAAAAAGAAAATTACACACCAATATAACTGATGAATATAGATGCAAAAACCCTCAACAAAATACTAGCAAACAGAATCCAACAACACATTAAAAGGATCATACACCATGATCAAGTGGGGTTTATCCCAGGGATGCAAGGATTCTTCAATATACGCAAATCAATCAATGTGATACACCATGTTAACACATCGAAGAATAAAAACCATATGATCATCTCAATAGATGCAGAAAAAGCTTTTGACAAAATTCAACACCCATTTATGATAAAAACTCTCCAGAAAGTGGGCATAGAGGGAACCTACCTCAACATAATAAAGGCCATATATGACAAATCCACAGCAAACATCATTCTCAATGGTGAAACACTGAAAGCATTTCCTCTAAGATCAGGAACAATACAAGGATGTCCACTTTCACCACTAGTGTTCAACATAGTTTTGGAAGTCCTAGCCATGCCAATCAGAGAAGAAAAAGAAATAAAAGGAATACCAATTGGAAAAGAAGAAGTATAACTGTCACTTTTTACAGATGACATGATACTATACATAGAGAATCCTAAAGATGCCACCAGAAAACTACTAGAGCTAATCAATGAATTTGGTAAAGTTGCAGGATACAAAATTAATGCACAGAAATCTCTTGCATTCCTATACACTAATGATGAAAAATCTGAAAGAGAAATTATGGAAACACTCCCACTTACCATTGCAACAAAAAGAATAAAATACCTAGGAATAAACCTACCTAGGGAGACAAAAGACCTGTATGCAGAAAACTATAAGACACTGATGAAAGAAATTAAAGATGATACCAACAGATGGAGAGATATACCATGTTCTTGGATTGGAAGAATCAATATTGTGAAAATGACTATACTACCCAAAGCAATCTACAGATTCAATGCAATCCCTATCAAATTACCAATGGCATTTTTTACAGAACTAGAACAAATCATCTTAAAATTTGTATGGAGACACAAAAGACCCCGAATAGCCAAAGCAGTCCTGAGGGAAAAAATCGGAGCTGCAGGAATCAGACTCCCTGACTTCAGACTATACTACAAAGCTACAGTAATCAAGACAATATGGTACTGGCACAAAAACAAAAACATAGATCAATGGAACAAGATAGAAAGCCCAGAGATAAACTCACGCACCTATGGTCAACTAATCTATGACAAAGGAGGCAAGGATATACAATGGAGAAAAGACAGCCTCTTCAATAAGTGGTGCTGGGAAAACTGGACAGCTACATGTAAAAGAATGAAATTAGAACATTCCCTAACACCATACACAAAAATAAACTCAAAATGGATTAGAGACCTAAATGTAAGACCACACATTATAAAACTCTTAGAGGAAAACATAGGAAGAACACTCTTTGACATAAATCACAGCAAGATCTTTTTTGATCCACCTCCTAGAGTAATGGAAATAAACAAACTACATTTAAAAATGGGACCTAATGAAACTTCAAAGCTTTTGCACAGCAAAGGAAACCATAAACAAGACGAAAAGACAACCCTCAGAATGGGAGAAAATATTTGCAAACAAATCAACAGACAAAGGATGAATCTCCAAAATACATAAACAGCTCATGCACCTCAATATTAAAAAACCAAACAACCCAATCCAAAAATGGGCAGAAGACCTAAATAGACATTCCTCCAAAGAAGACATATAGATGGCCAAGAAGCACATGAAAAGCTGCTCAACATCACTAATTATTAGAGAAATGCAAATCAAAACTACAATGAGGTATCACCTCACACCAGTTAGAATGGGCATCATCAGAAAATCTACATACAACAAATGCTGGAGAAGGTGTGGAGAAAAGGGAACCCTCTTGCACTGTTGCTGGGAATGTAAATTGATACAGCCACTATGGAGAACAGTATGGAGGGTCCTTATAAAACTAAAAATAGAAATACCATATGACCCAGCAATCCCACTACTGGGCATATAGCCAGAGAAAACCATCATTCAAAAAGACACATGCACCCCAATGTTCACTGCAGCACTATTTACAATAGCCAGGTCATGGAAGCAACCTTAATGTCCATCGACAGACGAATGGATAAAGAAGTCGTGGTACATATATACAATGGAATATTACTCAGCCATAAAAAGGAACGTAATTGGGTCATTTGTTGAGACGTGGACGATCTAGAGACTGTTATACAGAGTGAAGTAAGTCAGAAAGAGAAAAACAAATATCGTATATTAACGCATATCTAACCACTTATGCTTTAAATAATGCCAAGGGGAAAAAAATTGCTTAAAAATATTCATTTAGAGCAGCAGTAATTGACCTATGGCCATTTGCTGGGTACCAGGGAAGCTGGTATTTAGCCTTTCCAAGAATGTAATAGATAACTAATATCACAAACCAGACATCTATTCTATTCTGACAGTAGCACCAAGGATTTTATTCTGCAGAAATCTTGGACCAGCTTCCCTCCAAGTTTTCAGTCTCAAAATTTTAGGCTGGATAAGCTACCTCTCTCCCAGAGAAGTCACTGGCTCTGAGACCGCCACAGAAACAAAGCATACTTTTCTCTACTCGTCTATTTGCCATCCAGACTGTCCTGAAACTTGAGATCATTGCTGGGAACAAGTGAGAAAAGGGTGAAAAAACTTCTTATTCCTCCCTCTTCCCAAATCCATCAAACATAAAATCTTTGTTATACTGCTTTAGTAAACTTATGTCACCCCTATTTGTGGAATGGGTTAAAAATAAATATGGTAGAGATTACTGAAATAAAATCATAAACTAAACATCAATCTTTAATCTTCAATTATGAGAAAGTTTCCATATAATACTCATTATGAGCTTGAGACTCTCTGGACACTCCAAGAAATGAGTTAATTTTTCCTTATGGGAAGTAAAGAGGATTGACCAAACATGACTTTTTCCTTTTAAGGAAGAAGCACATGATTTGAAATGTGTGTACCTTTCCAGAAGGTAGATCTTATGTACTGTCTCAAAGGAAAAGAACATGTACATTTTGAAGAATTCCTTTGAAAAACATCTCTTTGATTAGAAGTGATGTTTGCTTCTTTTAAAAATATTTCTTATACAGAATAAAGAGAAATCTACCTCTTAGGGTACCAAATGTGGTAAGAGAGTTGTGATTCTCTATCACCATGGGTCCTTGAGAAATGTTAGGGATAGGGTCAATCACTTTCCTTTTGACCTTGGAATTGTACGCTATAAGCCATACAAAGACTCCCCAGTAAGGCAAAGACACCTCTATGAGATCTACCCTCAGCCATCAACAATGTAGGTTCTGGAGGTAAAATGGTTAATACTACAAGGGATCTCTCCTTCAAGAAGAGAGCTTATAGAAGTATGAAAATATCCATTTATTGCTTGCTGCTTTATTAGAAGGAACTATAAGGTCAATTCAAAATGTAGTCTAACATAAGGAGGGGGGAGGCAGCCCCAAGTTTCCAGAAACCAAATACTTTCTCTTTCACAAATGAGGAAACGTAAATGAGAGGCCTCACCAAGATAGCTCCCACGTTCCCCCAAGTCTAGTGTATAATCTCTCAATGAGACATGAAATATTTTGCCTTAAACTGTTAAAAATATACCAAAAATGGAAAAAAGTAAGTTCACCTAAGATTTTTGAAGTACGCATTTTACAGATGGTAACCTAAGGAAGATGCATAGTTTTCCACGCAATACGTCTTTCTTTTCCACACATGACTGCTAAACAAACAACTGAACCTGAGACTGATATAACAGAAATAAAGGCTCAAGTCCCAGGAAGACTACAGTCACCCTCTACTGCATGCTAGTAAAAACACATCTTCAGGGCTTCCCTGGTGGCGCAGTGGTTGAGAATCTGCCTGCCAATGCAGGGGACACGGGTTCGAGCCCTGGTCTGGGAAGATCCCACATGCCACGGAGCAACTGGGCCCGTGAGCCACAATTACTGAGCCTGCGCGTCTGGAGCCTGTGCTCCGCAACAAGAGAGGCCGCGATGGTGAGAGGCCCGCGCACCGCAATGAAGAGTGGTCCCCACTTGCCGCAACTAGAGAAAGCCCTCGCACAGAAACGAAGACTCAACACAGTCATAAATAAATAAATAAATAAATAAAAGAACGTGAATTTCTTTAAAAAAAAAAAAAACACATCTTCAATAAAATGTGAATTCTAGAAGTAAGTTTGTTACAAACCGAACTGTCCATTCTTACCCCAGCACCAAGACCTTCCCCCTCACCACAAGTCTTTCCTATTTCAGGACAACAGTGTCCACCCAGCTACTGAAATCCCCAAACTAGAAAGCATCTAATTATTCTTTTTCAATAACCATCTATCCCAACTCAAAGAATAAGTTTTGTGTAACATTTGAGTTTTTATTATCATAACGTCAGAACAAAATTGGTGATCATCAACCCATCTCACAGTCTACCTATATATGTCGTTCTCATAGATGCCATAAACATATTAGCTATATCAATAAATAAATCTATGCTTCTTTCTTTGTGAAGTTTTCAATTTGTCAACCAAAACTCTGTTTTCATCTATAATTCCTCTAAAATAGTCACATTCAAAAAATGATTTATAAGAAATTAAAACATTTGTTAAAGTTTGCCAGGCTTGGCATAATATTTTTTAAAAGGTATTACAAAATAAACGTTAGATGAATTTATTTTTTGTAAATTAATTGTGTCATTTAATCTTCATGATTTATATCTTCAATGTTAATAATAACTTATACAAATGATACCCTAAAATCAATTAATGTTATATGAGTAGAAAAAGTGCTTGCACAGATACAGCTCTGGAAATAATATTATATCATTACCTTTTTTGACTTATGAATCACAATTTTCTAAATATTTAAACTGCACCTTTGCCAAAGATGCAATGTTTATTTTTCCTTGTCAGTGAAGTACGTTTTCTTCTTCCTTGACAAGACAAAAAATGAACCACTCCAACTTATGAGTCATGAGCTAATCATTTTTAAAAGATAGTTTTAGAATATAACTTCAAGTAAGTTTCCTCTAAAAAATAATGAATTACAATCTCTCAGAACCTTAGTCACTAAAGTATACACTTCTGAGAATAGAGGCGAGGTATGAACTTGCTTGGAAACACTCAGTGATATCTTTCATTACTGACAAACTAATTCTGTTGTACACAAAGTGTCTAAAATTTTACTAAATGGCTTGTGGAAGCTCAAAGACTGATCATTAGAAAGTCTCCCTTCCACTAGGATGATGTAATGTTGTTGGTGCTGAGGTATAAAATGAATCATTTGACATTTGAATTCATAATTGTACTGGCAAAATTGATTCTGGGTATTTCACATGAGAGTCCAGAATTTTTCTGGGAAATTGGCATCATATGAAATGAAATGTGTTAATGTCACATTATTAAATACAGAATTGGGGAGCACAACTTTACAGCAGTTTGTGTGAAAAGGCATGGGCGCTCATCTGACCAGGAGAGCGATATGAGCCATTGGTGAGAAGTGTGTTAAAAGATAATTTTTAGGAAAAAGTAAAGCTATGATTCTCATACAGATATAAAAAGGAACGCACATTAAAGATTTTACTTTACTTATAAGAGATGAGGGAATCAGGCAGATGTTCTAACTGAATGAAGGAAAAAGGAACAAAAATTTATATGGAGTAAAGGAATGTTGGAATTAATTGCAAATGTGGACAAAACCAGTTTTCCACAGAAAAAAGGTACTCAAAATCACTACTGCACAGAGAAGAATTTATATACCTATCAGTTACCTGCAACTTACAAAGAGTTGCAAAATAGCTCAGAGACAATAAACAGAGCTAGAATCTGATAACCAAGAAGGGAAATCTAAGACGGCTGCATTAAAAAAAAGTATGCGTGTGTGTGTGTGTGTGTGTGTGTGTGTATATATATATATATATATATATACACATATATATAAAGAGAGAGAGAGAGAGAGAAAGGATGCATACTTTTTCACTGAATACATTTTTTTCTACACATGACTGCTTAATAAACGACTACAACCTGAGGCTGATATAATAGAAATAAAGGCTCAAATTCAAGGGAAACTACTGTTACCCTGTACTGCATATAAGTGAGAACACAACTAAAACAAAATATAAATTCTAGACATAATTTTTTTTAAAAACACAACTACCCATATTTCCCCAGCCCCAGGACCTTTTCTCTCACCCTAAGTCTTTCCTACTTCAAGTGAGGACAGCACTGTCCACCCAGCTCCTCAAATCCCCAACTAGAAAGTGTCCAATTCTTCCCTTTCAATCACCATCCACCCCAACTCTAAGACAAGACAATGCATCATCAAGTCCTGGGACTTGAATAACTTATCCTGAATAGATCTATTTTTCATTTCTACTATTCCAACTCCAGTTCGAACATGATCATCTCTTTTGGTTTACTGGAAGCCTCTCACTAGTCCCCAGACTCTACTCTTGCTTCCCCACAATTCATTTTTCTTAAAACAGCCAGCGTATTCTTTTAAAAATGATATCAGATCAAGTCCCTCCACACTGAAAACCAAGAGATAGCATTAGGATTTAGAATAAAATCCAAATCCCTTTTATGGGGCATCCTAAGGCCCCAGAATATCTGTCCCTGCCTGTGTCCCTAACTTCAATTCTTCTCATTTGCCCCCTTATTCAACTGAGTCCTTATTTATCGGAATCCTCTTTATCCTTTGACCACACCAGCCTGGCTCCCATCTTTGCACTAACATTTTCCTTTATTTGGCTCTCTTTTGTCCCAGATTTTTGAATGCCTGGCTCCTTTTTTGTCTTTCAAAGGCCATTTCCTCAGGGATAAGTTCTTGCTATAAAACACTGTTTTTTATTTTATTTTTTTCATGGCAACTTACTGCTGAATAAAATTTTAAATTATTTAATTTCATGAATATCACCTATCTCCCTGCCCTAATAAGCAAATTACCTAATTTCAAGGACTGTACCTTTTTTGTTCATGACTGTACATAAACACACAATAAGATTCTAATACTGTTGGCCATCAGTCAATATTAGTTGAGTGAATTATACTTTTTTTCTTTCTTCAGGGAAGTGGATAAAGTACATTTTTCTGGAGGATGATGAAAGTTCTAGAATTTGTGATAGGTAAGTTCAGACTACTGAGGGAAGTCTGATTTAGAGAAAAGAGTAACTTAGAAGATCTGCAGGTATGTTAGCTTTAGGGCTAATGGGGAAAAGGAATTAGACTCATTTTCTTAGGTCTATCAGCATCTAATTCAAGACAGACTAGCAGGAGTTTACTTTTAAAGAAATCAGAATAAAGTCAATGCTAGGGAAATGCTGTAGGCTTTACAATGATAGCAGGAGAAGCTCCCCTACATAGCAGCGAGAGCTGGAATCAATGACTCCAGTTTAGCCTGAGTATACATCTGACAGAGAAACATCAGCTTTCTAATTTGTTATATGGAGATAACAGTCTTATATTCTTGTTTATATTCTATTTAGTTGTATAGATCCAAGGAGATTATTTATGAGGATATACTCTGAAAAATGAAATACTGTACTAACATGAAGCACCACTGTCATTAAACCCATCACTTAACCTCTAAATCTCCATTTCCCTATTTAAACTACCTCAAAATACCTCTCCCTCTGCTTTTTGAGTCAGAGGTAAATGGAAAACATTTTATTTTGCTGCTTATGGTAGCAATACAGGTTGCATTAGAAATGAATGGGATGGAAGGACTCTGTTGATTTTGTTTAACCCTGCAATGGGATCCACAAATGCACAGGGCATTCACAGAGTGGAAATTTATGCCTCCAACTAACAGTAATAAGGTAAGTTTACTTTAAAAATTATATTTGGGGAGTGTTCAATCACTGTGAAGCTATGCCCCCAACCAAAACGTCATCCAGTTCCCTAGAATCATCCACATGTCTTCTGAAAAGGTTTCCTCATTTGCCTCATCCTTCCGGCTTGACTGATGGCTCCCACCCAGCCTAATCACTATCACAAAGCATATGTTGGTTTAGGCAATAACAGACCTTCATAGATCATTTACTGGATTCTCCCTTGCCATATATCTTTATTCTTCTTTGTTTCTAGCAATAATAATACCGGGCATTGTATAAAAACTAGCTACCATTGACTGAATGATTGCCAGGTTTTCAAGCACTGAGCTAAAAGCCCAACGTGCATTAACAATGATAGTAACATTTGAGACAGACACTGTTACAAGTGCTTTGCAGGCATTATTAGTAATCATTTCTTTCTCAAAAAACCCTGTGAAGCAGATACAATCTTCCCAAATTTACAAAAGAGAAAATTGAGGCACGATAATATTCCAGAACAAAACAGCATTCACAGAACTGGTTAAGTGGTTAAGTTGCGGTGAAGCTGTGACGGAAGCTCTTAAACGTCTTGCCACAGTGCTGGAAAGCAGTTATTGTCTTCAATAGAAAGATACTGAGATTAATTCTCAAAATTCTGAAGTGACTGGCCCTATTTGCACAGTAAAGACTATGTGATAGACCAAGGACTCTGTCAAAGTAACCAGATTAGGTCCAAGATGCAATCACTCATGCTAAGCCCCACATCAGCAAACCAAAATTTACCTAAGTTTCCCTACTGGGCTCTCCAAGAAAAGGAAGCCCCAGGTCAACCAACCAATCATGCTTGCCTGCTTACCTAACCCTTATCCAGCTCTAAGACTTCCCCTTGTTCCATATAAGGAAAGGAACTCTCCTTTAACCCATTACCAAATGCCCAGTACATCTTCCTTGACCCTGCTCACTTTGGTCTATAAAAAACTCTCACCTTGTACTGCTCTTCAGAGCTCCTTTCTACCTGCTAGATTAAACAGTACCCAAGTCATGAATCACTGAATAAAAGTCAACTAGATCAGTAAGTTATCTGTGGAAAATTTTATTTTAACAACTCCACGGCGATCCTTTCCAAATCCATGATCTCAGCTCTTCCACGTACCTCATGAGCTTTATATTGTGAGAGAACACTGTGACCTCAGTTTCCTCAGAAAAGTGACTCCTCTCTGCCTAATCACATCATAAGGGAAACCAGGGCTAGAATCAGTAAATGTTTCCCAACAAATAGTACTAAACAGTGAAGTGTTTTAATCCCAGCACATCATTCATTCTAATCACTATATTCTCAGGGGCAAGTACTCAGCAAGCTGTGTGGGAATGACACGCACTGTTTCCATTAAAGTCATAACAGGATCTGTGTGCGACACTCCTTCTCACTCCCTCGAAAACAGCCCCCTTGCTCCTCTACTAGTGAATATTAGCATCTACAATGTGTCCTGCTTTGCCTCTGCATTCCTGGTCTGAAACTCTTTTCCGGAAAAAAGGCTTACAAAGAGTTCCTGGAAGTAAGAATTATGGACCCCCAGGGTACCTAAGGACTAGGAAACTCACAAATTAATCCAATATGTAATTAGTTTTTTCCTTTTTCTCAGAGATAATAAAAATTAAGTGTTCTCACAAATATAGTAACTGAATATCCAAAACAATATTATTGAATCATATTGGCTTAAAATATACATGATAGAAGACTCACTTGATTTTCGTCATCAATTAAAAGTTATTAAGTATTAAGGAAATTTTATTTTTTTATTCTAAACATGTTTTATGATTCCTACCTAATCACATCTCCTTCTAAAAAAATTATCTACCTTTTTTAGAGACAAGAGCTAACATGTCCATGTTTTATTTTATAATCACAGCTGATTCCTTGTGAGTCACAGTTGTTCGGGTTGGACTAAGGAACTTGAACCCTTGGACTGGCAGAAGTCTGTGCTTTGTGGAGCCTAGTTCAAAAATAGGCTTCACCATTCATATCTTTCCCTGGGAATCTGGAAGGGTGTAACTGAGAGATTAGATAGTTACAAAAGGTAATAAAATAGTTTTTGAATATAAAGGCAATAATTAATCTCAAACCCTTTACTTCTCATATGGCAGAATTTTTCAACTTTGGCACTACTGATATTTGGGGCTAGAAAATTTTTTTTTAATTTTTACTTTATATTGGAGTATAGTTGATTAACAATGTTGTGTTAGTTTCAGGTGTACAGCAAAGTGACTCAGTTATACATATACATGTATCTATTCTTTATCAAATTTTTTTTTCCCTTTTAAGTTATTACAGAGTATTGAGCAGGGTTCCTGGTGCTATACAGTAGCTCCTTGTTGGTTATCTATTTTAAATATAGCAGTGTTATTATTGTTATTTTTAATGCGGGTTGTTACCTGGTGCATTGAATGATGTTTAGCAGCATCCTTGAACTCTACTGACTAGAAGCCAGTAGAATCTCCTTCTTCAGTCCTGACAATCACAAATGTTTTCTGACATTGTCAAATGTCCCCTATCAAAATCACTTCCAGTTGAGAGTCACTGCCCTATGGATCTTGAACCAGTAGATCAATATACATAGAAATTAAAAGGGAAAGTTTAATAGCTATCATTCTGGTAAAGCCAGAATACAGCTTGGAATTAAAAATCAAGATTTCTTTCAGGACTTTCCTGGTGGTCCAGCACTTAAGACTATGCACTTCCACTGAGGGTTCAATCCCTGGTTGGGGAACTAAGATCCCCCATGCCGTGCCATGCGGCCAAAAAAAAAAAAAAAGGATTTCTTTCTTTCCCTCTGAACTGAAACTACTGAGAAACAGAAAGAACAAGAGAATGAGAATAAGAACGAGTGGTAAATTCTTGGCAGCCCAGATCCCAATTCCCTCAATCATATTAGTTACATATTCCCAAATGAAGGAGTTGCTCTGAGGAGAAAAGAGGAAAATGCTTTCCTTTTCCCAACAGAGGCAAGGCTTCCTATGTTATACATGAGATTAAAATACAAGTTAGAGAAAAAAATGTGTGCTGTAGAAAGGGGACAAAGATAATCTAGAAGAAGTAAACTATGCAAATAGGCAAGCTGGACAATGAAGATGTAGAAAATCAGAGTCAGCAGGTAAGTTCCAGAGGTTGGAATGGGGAATAGAGTAGATGGACACAGAGCGTCAAAGACTCAGAGAGGAAGCAAAATATTTCTCTCTAGGCCTAAGCTTCCAGTTCCAGTCAAAGTCCATATGTAATTATAACAACCATCTGTCCACTGAAATAATCTGACTGAATTCTTCCTCGTAACCAAATGGGCCAGATTCAAACATTGATACTGCTATCATTTGTATGAAAAGAAGAGTAACTAGTCAATAATGTCAATCCAAATCTGAACCCATGTCATTTTTTAAAATTCAATTTTAATAGCTAAAAGGCAGGCTTGATTTTTTCGTGGATTTTTAAAGCAGTTTTGAGAGAGAAAGAAAAAGAATACATGCCATTTTGCATCTTTCCTGGCATCCACCAAGACCTTAAACAGCTTAAGACTAGGAGATAACTTCCTTTCCTCTACTGATTTTTCCCTTTTAGTTAGGTGCACTTATAATAACTTCAGTTATCTTTCTCTATTATATTTTTGTGAAAACTGCTTTTCTCTGCCAGAGATTGTATCTATTTCCTACACCCTTAAAAGATTCTATTTTCTTCTACATTTTTCAGTTCCTCAGAGTGTCTTTTCTAAATTTTCTAAATTGTAGCACTGTAATCAAGGTTTCTAACTGTAAAAAAACAAAAACACAACAACAACAACCAGGCCTCAAGTTTCATATTTTTAGAACAATGACCAGGTATTACTATGAAAACCCAGTTTCAGTTTGTCACTGATAAGACAAACTAAACTAAGAGGACATTTTTCTTTACCCTCCCAAATGCGTTAAATGTACTATCCTCACCTCTATTTTTTTTCTTCCTTGCATTGCTTAATTCACCTTTTATGATGGCAAGCATCAGGCAAGTCTTAAAAAAAAACCAAACAAACAACTTCATCATTTGCTATCATACGCCTTAAACAATGAGTTATCTAAAGAAGTGAACATTCTAGTTATTTCAAATCATTACTGAAAATTAGAAGCAAATGAAGCTAGAATATAAGTCTCAGAATTTTAAAAACTTGAGAAACATTAAAGAAAACCCAGTTCATCTTCCACTGTAGATGGAACAAATAAGTCCCAGAAAACTTTGCTCAAGGCCAAACAATAAGTAGGTCTGAGAGTTGAACCTAGATCATTTTACTCTAAATATTGTTCACCACTCTCTGGCCCTACCATTATAATACACTGTCTCTATGTCCTTCTCTATTGAGTCATACATAGCCACCATGTAACTAAAAAGTATACTAAGGATTTAATTTTTCTATCAGGCAGGTTCACATTGAACCACCCTAGGCATCATGAGGGGAAAAATAGAAGCTAATATTTATTATCCACTCTGTGCCAGGCATTTGGCTAAGGAAACTATATGCAAGTATCCCATTTAATCACCAAGATGTTTGCAATCTATGAAGTAGGCACCAAGGCAGTCTTACTCAGGGTTCAGCTGTAGAGCATAGAATCTTTCCTAGATACCTGATGTTGAAAAAGCTTATAATTAGAGAGAAGGGAAGCAACAGACCCTAGACTGAGGTTCTGGCCACACCAGGCTGCCACAACAGCTACTGCCTCTGCAATGGTGAGGAAGTAGATTCTCAAATCAGGAAACGCCACTGTAGCTGGTGACTCCAGCAACTGAGCACCTCTGCCACCATCTGCACCAGAAAATTCCAAATCCACGTCCCAGTGAGAATGTGTGACTTGTAGAACTAAAATCACATCCAGAACCATAGCTGTAAAGGAGCCGGGGAACATCCTGAAGAGACTGGAAAGGGAAGAAGTATGGGAAGGCACACAAGAAAGCAGTTGGAGTGGATATTGCAAAAGTCAACATAAACAAATTTATAGAAAACTCCAAATGCCTTCTAAACAATTTCTGATCCTCAGGATTAAAATCCCAAAAAGTATAATAACACCACTTTTATAATAAAATAATGAAAATTAATTTGAAGACAGTATTAGATTGAAAGTCACTGTAGGAGAGAAAGGGTTCCCTAAAAGAAAATTGTAATCTAGAAAAAAAAAAAGAAGAAAGTGTTTCTTTTCTGAGTTAATGTCATGTTAATATAAGTCTAACTTCTAGAAGTAACTTGTAATTACAATCATTTATTTTATTTATTATTTTCTGCTTTTACTAAAATGAATTTAGTACATAGTTAGGTTTTGGAGAGCTGCCATCCACGCTAAAATGAACAGTAATGAAACTTGCTATTAGTGCTTTTAAGAGCATGCTAATGTTACTCATTAAACACTGGATGGATTGTTTCTCAGCCCATGTTCCATGGTGGCTGCATTTGATTATGTATATGTTGGCCGGAATGCTGGCAAATGACACGGACTGTCCTCCCAGAATACTCATGGAAATGAAATGTGTGCATCCTGAGGCGAGCTGGGTGAGAAAAGTCCGGCACTTAATGAAATCAACAAAGAGCCTGTTTGTCAAGGGTGATTTTAAGTGTGTGTAAATGATCCTCGCCTCCATAAGCATGATGAGGTGATTTTACCATCAGTGATTTTAGGTGATTAAACACCACTAGTCTGCTGCTCCCGTTAAGGGAGATTATTCTTACTCTCATCCTTGCAACAAAGCTAAGGTTTATGCTTCATTAGGGAGTCTGTGGTGACTAGATGATGTGTCATTATCTGTCCTACCATCCACCACTCGGTTTAGAATTTTTACTTCAAAATGACCACCATCCACTCTTTCAGATTACTTCTAGTTTACTATTTAATGTGTGTTTGTTCTGCACTATTCTCGATGGAGCTCATACTGTTTATGTTTCCAGAGTTTTTTAAGACTCATCCTTGAATGAAGATTAGGAAAAAGTCATTCGCATTTCCTCCAAAGAACAGCTATTGGATGAGTAATGGATCCTGGAGCTCAGATTATTAAATATTCAACTGTCCTTCTGGATCATCAGGAGGTGCATACCCCAGTTTGACAGGGACAAAGTTAGCCTATAAAAGGACCCAATTTCTCTGGTTAAGGCCTGTGAATCTCATTTTATAGGGTATGCAAGAATGATCAATGATTTTATGTTCATTTAATCAAATTATATTCAGCCTCAAAAGCCTATTGGGCTGGTAGGAAATTCTGATCTCTGCCATTGATGGGTGTATCACCTTCAGGCTTCACCCATAATTTAGGACATTCTAGAGAAAGAGCTTCATCTTGCAGTCTTCTGTGGCCACAGCGGAAATCCTCATTATGCAAGTCTATAATCTAAAAGCTATTTGATTTTACGCCATGTATGTACCTGGGGATGTACGCTGAGATGAGGAGCCTCTAGAAGCCCACCTTCAAACTGCTTCCCATTCCTTACAAAATCCTGTCACCATCAATGTGCATCCTCCAAAATTCCAATCCTAAACATAGGTACTTAGTATCATCTTTTCAGGATGCTCAACCTTTAAAGATCAAAACCCAGGAGAGGAATATATCTTCCAGGAAATTTCTGCAAGTTAGCACTGAAATACAAGCCTGCCCTGAGACAAAAGAGCATAAAAGGTGCTAAGATACTTTTGTGAAATGTGGCTGGGGAGGATTCAGACGAGGAGAAAAAAATTAAGAAGAATTATTTCCATAAATCATTCTGAGTACTTACTGTGTGCCAGGTACTGTTTTAAGTACTGTATTTGAATGATTTTTTACTAAGCTCTCAAGATAAGTTCCCAGTGAGGATTAAATGAAACACCACTAATACGTGCCAAGCAACTATTTTAAGCACATTCTAAATATCACTACCTCATATAATCACATAACAACTCTATCAGGTAGGAACTACTGTTATGACCAAATGAAGAACTAAGGCATAGAAAGATCAAGTAAGGTGCTGAAAAGGGGTCAGTGGACCTGTATGGAAGAACTTTTTTTAAACGGGACATTGGCCTTAAGCACTTAGAAAATAGAAAAAGATAAAGGCACTTTATTTTTTTTTCTAAGATAAGCATTTTAAAGTTATTCCAAACAGGGCTACATGAATGGCCAGAGTGGACAGCTTCTCTGTGACAAAAGATACATAATCATAGATCAAAAAACAATTACCACTTTCAGTGTGTAAGATATTTTAACAGCTATTTTGTTCTAACAGTTATTAAAGTGAATACAGAACTGACTTATCATATCAGTGGTTTCACGTTTCATACTTAATTACACAGTTACCCTTATAAAACACTAAAGAAAATATGGGGGAGTCAAGATGGCAGACTAGGAGGGCGTGGAATTCACATCTTGGCACAATCAGGGCACCTACCAGGCACTGGTGGGGGACCACGGACGCCTAAGGGGATGGGAGGAGCCCCCAGCAACCGAGTAGGACATGGGGCGTGGGGGAGAGTGAGGGGGGAGGAGAAGTGGAGGTGGGACTGGACTGGCGCCCCTGAGGGGCAGCTGCGGGAGAGGAAGGGATCCCACACCTGGAGGGGGAAACTGGGGGACCATTGGGAGGGCAGAGGATCAAAAGGCAGGGTGGCTAGGCTTCCCCTCCCCTCTTGGGCCCCAGGAGCCTGATGAGATCCCGGACCTGATCCTCTGCCCACCTAGGCCCCCTCCAGCTGCGTGGGTCCTGAGGGAGTGGGAGGGAGGAAAGGGGGAACAAAAGTAAAGGCCGGACCTCCGGGACCTGCACCCCTGAGGGGCAGCTGGTGGGGGGAGGAGTTCCTACACTCAGTGGGACCCACCCACGGTTAGGCGTCCAGCGGTGACTAGGGAGACCCTGGGGGAGACCATGGGGGAGGGCGCGGAGGAACAGAAAGGAACACGGCCAGCGCTTTCCCTGTCCACTTAGGCACTGGGGAGCCTGTTGGGCTCCCAGGCCTAATCCTCTGCCCTGGGAGCCTCCCTCCTACCAGGTGGAGTCCAAGCCCCGCCCCTAGACCCCCACCCAGGGCCTCACCTCTACACTCGGAGACCCTCTCTAAGACCCCATCCAACCACCCTGGGCCTAAACCCCACCCACACACCCTCACCCATGGCCCTACCTCCAAACTCCCGAACTCGACACTCCGGAGAACCCCTTTGGATGTGCTGCCTCTCCCATTCTGTGTAGGTCCTAGGCAGAGGTCCCGCCCCACACTTGAATGTTGGCCACCCTAGGCCCCACCCCCAAGGCCTTTTCTGGCTGTGTGGGTCCTGAGCCTAGGCCCCGAGCCACAGTGAAACGTCACCACCCTGCCTAGGCTCCACCCAACCCTAAACCCCACCCCTGCCTAAGTTCCACCCCCCACCTAAATTCTGCCCCCAATAGCCAAGGCCTTTTTTTTTTTTCCTTTTCTCTTCTTTTAGGTTGGGGTGCTGTTTTACCTTCTTCTTGTTAATTCATTAATATAATTATTTTTTCTAATAAATCTTTTATTTTTCTAATTTTCTTTTATTCTCTATACTTTGTTATTGTTCTGCTCCTTTTGGGTTCTTCCCCCCCTACTTTTTTTTCCTTTTTCTGGTGTGGTTTTGTTTTCCCTTGTTGCAGTTGCAGTTGTTTCAATTATATTTTTATTTTTCCTAATACATTTTTTATTGTTCTAATTTTATTTTTATTCTTTGATATTGTACTGCTGCTTTTATTCTTTTTTTTTCTTTTTTCTTAATCACACCATGCGGCTTGCGGGTTCTTGGTTCCAGGCTGGAGGTCAGGCCCGAGCTCCTGTGGTGGGAGCACCAAATCCAAACTGCTAGACTAACAAAGAACCTCAGATGCCAGAAATATTAATTGAGGTGAGGCCTCCTGGAGGTCCTCATCTCGGCACCAAGACCCGGCTCTACCCAACTTCCTGCAAACTCCATTGCAGGAAACCTCAGGACAAACAGCAAGTAAGACAGGAATATAGCCCCTCCCATCAAAAAACAAAATGAAACAACAAAAAATATGTTACAGACGAAGGAGCAAGGTAAAAACCTACAAGACCAAATAAATGAAGACAAAATATGCAACCTACCTGAAAAGGAATTCAGAGTAATGATAGTAAAGATGATCTAAAATCTCAGAAACAGAATGGAGAAAAAAACAGGAAATATTTAACAAGGATCTAAAGGAACTAAAGAGCAAACAGTGATGAACAATACAATAACTGATATTAAAAATACTATAGAAGGAATCAATAGCAGAATAACTGAGGCAGAAGAACGGATAAATGAGCTGGAAGATAAAATGGTGAAAATAACCGCCAGGGAGCAGAATACAGAAAAAAAAAATGAAAAAAATTGAGAACAGTCTCAGAGACCTCTGGGACAACATTAAATGCACCAACATTCGAATTATAGTGGCCCCAGAAGAAGAAGAGAAAAAGAAAAGGTCTGAGAAAATATTTGAAGAGATTATAGTTGAAAACTTCCCTAACAAGGGAAAGGGAATAGTCAATCAAGTCCAGGAAGTGCAGAGAGTCCCATACAGGATAAATCCAAAGAGAAACACACCAAGACACATATTAATCAAACTATCAAAAATTAAATACAAAGAAAATTATTAAAAGCAGCAATGGAAAAGCAACAAATAACACACAAGGGAATCCCCATAAGGTTAACAGCTGATCTTTCAGCAGAAACTCTGCAAGCCAGAAGGGAATGGCAGGACATATTTAAAGTGATGAAAGGGAAAAACCTACAACCAAGATGACTCTACCCAGCAAGGGTCTCATTCAGATTCAAAGAAGAAATGAAAATCTTTACAGACAAGCAAAAGCTACGAGAATTCAGCACCAGCAAAGCAGCTTTACAACAGATGCTAAAGGAACTTCTCTAAGCGGGAGACACAAGAGAAGAAAAACACCCACAAAAACAAACCCAAATGAATTAAGAAAATCGTAATACCAACATACATATCGATAATCACCTTGAATGTAAATGGATTAAATGCCCCAAACAAAAGACACACACTGGCTGAATGGATACAAAAACAAGATCCTTATATATGCTGTCTACAAGAAACCCATGTCAGACCTAGGGACACATACAGACTGAAAGTGAGGGGATGGAAAAAGATATTCCATGCAAATGAAAATCACAAGAAAGATGGAATAGCAATACTCATATAAGATAAAATAAACTTTGAAATAAAGACTGTTACAAGACATAAGGAAGGACACTATATAATGATCAAAGGATCAATCCAAGAAGAGAACATAACAATTATAAATACTTATTTACTCAACATAGGAGCACCTCAATACATAAGGCAAATGCTAACAGCCAAAAAACGGGGAAAATAGAGTAACACAATAATAGTGGAGTACTTTAACACCCCACTTACACCAACAAACAGATCATCCAGACAGAAAATAAATAAGGAAACACAAGCTTTTAAATGACACAATAGACCAGAGAGACTTAACTGATATTTTTAGGACATTCCACCCGAAAGCAGAAGAATACACTTTCTTCTTGATTGCACATGGACTGTTCTCCAGAATAGATCGCACCTTGGGTCACAAATCAAGTCTTGGAAAATTCAGGAAAACTGAAATCATACCAAGCATCTTTTCCAATCACAACACTATGAGATTAGAAATCAATTACAGGAAAAAAAAAACAGTAAAAACCACAAATACATGGAAGCTAAACAACCAAGAGATCATTAAAGAAATCAAAGAACAAATTAAAAAAAATCTTAAAACAAATGACAATGAAAACACGATGGTCCAAAACCTATGGGACACAGAAAAAGCAGCTCTAAGAGGGATGTTCATAGCAATTCAAGCTCGCCTCAAGAAACAAGAAAAATCTCAAATAAACAATCTAACCTTAAACCTAAAGCAACGAGAAAAAGAAGAACAAAGAAAACCCAAAGTTAGTAGAAGGAAAGAAATCATAAAGATCAGAGCAGAGATAAATGAAATACAAATGACAAAAACAATAGCAAAGATCAATAAAATTAAAAGTTGGTTCTTTGAGAAGATAAACAAAATTGATAATCCCTTAGCCAGACTCATCAAGAAAAAAAGGGAGAGGACTCAAATCAATAAAACTAGAAATGAAAAAGGAGAGATTACAACCGACACTGCAGAAATACAAAAGATCAAAAGAGACTACTACAAGCGACTATATGCCTATAAAATGGACAACCTGGAAGAAATGGACAAATTCTTGGAAAAGTACAACCTTCCAAGATGAACCAGGAAAAATTAGAAAATATAAACAGACCAATCATAGGTAATGAAATTGAAACTATAATTTAAAATCTTCCACAAACAAAAGCCCAGGACCAGATGGCTTCACAGGCAAATTCTAACAAACATTTAGAGAACAGTTAACACCTATCCTTCTCAAAGTCTTCCAGAAAATTGTGGATGGAGGAATACTACCAAACTCATTCCACAAGGTCAGCATCACCCTGATACCAAAACCAGATAAAGATACCACAAAAAAAAAAGAAAATTATAGACCAATATGACCGATGAAAACAAATGCAAAAATCCTCAACAAAATACTAGCAAACAGAATCCAAAAACACATTAAAAGGATCGTACACCGTGATCAAGTGGGACTTATCCCAGGGATGCAAGGATTCTTCAATATATGCAAAAGAATCAATGTGATACACCATATCAACAAATTAAAGAATAAAAACCATATGATCATCTCAACAGATGCAGAAAAATCTTCTGACAAAATTCAACACCCATTCATGATAAAACCTCTCCAGAAAGTGGGCATAGAAAGAACCTACCTCAGCATAACAAAAGCCATATATGACAAACACACAGCAAACATCTTTCTCAGTGGTGAAAAACTGAAAGCATTTCCTCTAAGATCAGGAACAAGACAAGGATGTCCTCTCTCACCACTATTATTCAACATAGTATTGGAAGTCCTAGTCACAGCAGAGAAGAGAAAGAAATAAAAGGAATACAAATTGGAAAAGAAGTAAAACTGTCACCCTTTGCTGATGACATGATACTATACATAGAAAGTCCTAAAGATGCCACCTGAAAACTACTATAACTAATAAATGAATTTGGTAAAGTTGCAGGATACAAAATTAATGCACAGAAATCTCTCGAATTCCTATACACTAACAATAAAAGATCGGAAAGAGAAATTAAGGAAACAATCCCATTTACCATTGCAACAAAAAGAATAAAATACCTAGGAACAAACCTACCTAAGGAAGCAAAAGACCTGTACTCAGAAAACTATAACACACTGATGAAAAAAATCAAAGATAACATAAACAGAGGGAGAGATATACCAAGCTCCTGGACTGGAAGAATCAATCTTGTGAAAATGACTATACTATCCAAAGCAATCTACAGATTCAATGCAATCCTTATCAAATTACCAATGGCATTTTTCACAGAACTAGAACAAGAAATTTTACAATTTGTATGGAAACACAAAACCCCCAAATAGCCAAAGCAATCGTAAGAAAGAAAAACGGAGCTGGAGGAATCAGGCTCCTGACTTCAGATTATACTACAAAGCTACAGTAATCAACACAGTATGGTACTGGCACAGAAACAGAAATATTCATCAATGGAACAGGATAGAAAGACTAGAGATAAACCCACGCAAAGAGAGGAGCTTCAAGATGGAAGAAGAGTAAGATGCGGAGATCAACTTCCTCCCCACAAATACATCAGAAATACATCTACATGTGGAACAACTCCTACAGAACACCTACTGAACGCTGGCAGAAGACTTCAGACCTCCCAAAAGGCAAGAAACTCCCCACGTACCTGGGTAGGGCAAAAAAAAAAAGAAAAAACAGAGACAAAAGAATAGGGATGGGACCTGCACCAGTGGGAGGGAGCTGTGAAGGAGGAAAGGTTTCCACACACTAGGAAGCCCCTTCGTGGGCGGAGACTGCAGGGGGGAGGAGAGCACAGGAAAAGGGGTGTGGAGGGAAAACCGGAGAGATTCCCACACAGAGTATCGGTGCTGACCAGCACTCACCAGCCCGAGAGGCTTGTCTGCTCACCCGCCGGGACGGGTTGGGGCTGGGAACTGAGGCTGAGGCTTCGGTTGGATTCCAGGGAGAGGACTGGGGTTGGCTGCGTGAACACAACCTGAAGGGGGCTAGTGCACCACAGCTAGCCGGGAGGGAGTCTGGGGAAAAGTCTGGAGCTGCCGAAGAGACAAAAGACTTTTTCTTGCCTCTTTGTTTCCTGGTGCGCGAGGAGAGGGGATTAGAAGCACCGCTTAAAGGAGCTCCAGAGACGGGCACGAGCCGTGGCTATCAGCGCGGACCCCAGAGACGGGCATGAGACGCTAAGGCTGCTGCTGCCGCCACCAAGAAGCCTGTGTGCAAGCACAGGTCACTATCCACACTGCCCCTCCCGGGAGCCTGTGCAGCCCGCCACTGCCAGGGTCGCGTGATCCAGGGACAACTTCCCTGGGAGAACGCACAGCGTGCCTCAGGCTGGTGCAACGTCACGCTGGCCTCTGATGCTGCAGGCTCGCCCCGCATCCGTACCCCTCCATCCCCCCAGCCTGAGTGACCCAGAGCACCCAAATCAGCTGCTCCTTTAACCCCATCCTGTCTGAGCGAAAAACAGACGCCATCAGGCGACTTACACGCAGAGGCGGGTCCAAATCCAAAGCTGAACCCCTGGAGCTGTGCGAACAAAGAAGAGAAAGGGAAATTTCTCCCAGCAGCCTCAGAAGCAGCGGATTAAATCTCCACAATCAACTTGATGTACCTGCATCTGTGGAATACCTGAATAGACAACGAATCATCCCAAATTGAGGAGGTGGCCTTTGGGAGCAACGATATATATATATTTTTTTCCTTTTATCTCTTTTTTTGTGAGTGTGTATGTGTATGTTTCTGTGTGTGATTTTGTCTATATAACTTTGCTTTTACCATTTGACCTAGGGTTCTTTCTGTCGATTTTTTTTTTAACCTAAAAAAATGTTTTTTCTTAATAATTATTTTTTATTTTTTATATTAATTATTTTATTTTACTTTATTTTATTTTATCTTCTTTCTCTCTCTCTCTCTCTCTCTCTCTCCCCCTCCCTCCCTCCCTCTCTCTCTCTCTCTCTTTCTTTCTTTCTTCTCCCTTTTATTCTGAGCCGTGTGGAAGACAGGCTCTTGGTGCTCCAGCCAGGCATCCGGGCTGTGCCTCTGAGGTGGGAGAGCCAACTTCAGGACACTGGTCCACAAGAGACCTCCCAGCTCCATGTAATATCAAATGGTGAAAATCTCCCAGAGATCTCCAACTCAACGCCAAGACCCAGCTCCACTCAACTCCCAGCAAGTTACAGTGCAGGACACCCTATGCCAAACAACTAGCAAGACAGGAACACAACCCCATCCATTAGCAGAGAGGTTGCCTAAAATCATAATAAGGCCACAGACACCCCAAAACACACGGCCAGATGAGGACCTGCCCACCAGAAAGACAAGATCTAGCCTCATCCACCAGAACACAGGCACTACTCATTATGCAGGACACTGTATAATGATCAAGGGATCAATCCAAGTAGAAGATATAACAATTGTAAATATTTATGCACCCAACATAGGAGCACCTCAATACATAAAGCAAATACTAACAGCCATAAAAGGGGAAATCAACAGTAACACAATCATAGTAGGGGACTTTAACACCCCACTTTCACCAATGGACAGATCATCCAAAATGAAAAGAAATAAAGAAACACAAGCTTTAAATGATACATTAAACAAGATGGACTTAATTGATACTTATAGGACATTCCATCCAAAAACAACAGAATGCACATTCTTCTCAAGTGCTCATGGAACATTCTCCAGGATAGATCATATCTTGGGTCACAAATCAAGCCTTGGTAAATTTAAGAAAATTCAAATCGTATTAAGTATCTTTTCCGACCACAACGCTATGAGACTAGATATCAATTACAGGATAAAATCTGTAAGAAATACAAACACATGGAGGCTAAACAACACACTACTCAATAACCAAGAGATCACTGAAGAAATCAAAGAGGAAATGAAAAATTACCTAGAAACAAATGACAATGAAAACACAACGACCCAAAACCTATGGGATGCAGGAAAAGCAGTTCTAAGAGGGAAGTTTATAGCAATACAAACCTACCTTAAGAAATAAGAAACATCTCAAATAAACAACCTACATGTAAATGAATGAAATTAGAACACTCCCTAACACCGTACACCAAAATAAACTCAAAATGGATTAAAGACCTAAATGTAAGGCCAGACACCATCAAACTCTTGGAGGAAAACATAGGCAGAACACTCTATGACATAAATCACAGCAAGATCCTTTTTGACCCACCTCCTAGAGAAATGGAAATAAAACCAAAAATAAACAAATGGGACCTAGTGAAACTTAAAAGCTTTTGCACAGCAAAGGAAACCATAAACAAGACGAAAAGACAACCCTCAGAATGGGAGAAAATATTTGCAAATGAAGCAACTGACAAAGGATTAATCTCCAAAACATACAAACAACTCATGCAGCTCAGTATCAAAAAGACAAGCAACCCAATCCAAAAGTGGGCAGAAGACCTAAATAGACATTTCTCCAAAGAAGATATACAGATGGCCAACAGACACATGAAAGAATGCTCAACATCATTAATCATTAGAGAAATGCAAATCAAAACTACAATGAGCTATCATCTCACACCGGTCAGAATGGCCATCATCAAAAAATCTACAAACAATAAATGCTGGAGAGGGTGTGGAGAAAAGGGAGCCCTCTTGCACTGTTGGTGGGAATGTAAATTGATACAGCCACTACAGATAACAGTATGGAGGTTCCTTAAAAAACTAAAAGTAGAACTACCATACCACCCAGCAATCCCACTACTGGGCATATACCCTGAGAAAAACATAATTCAAAAAGAGTCATGTGGGCTTCCCTGGTGGTGCAGTGGTAGAGAATCCGCCTGCCAATGCAGGGGACACGGGTTCGAGCCCTGGTCTGGGAACATCCCACATGCCGCAGAGCAACTGGGCCCATGAGCCACAACTACTGAGCCTGCGCGTCTGGAGCCTGCGCTCCGCAACAAGAGAGGCCGCGATAGTGAGAGGCCCATGCACCACGATGAAGAGTGGCCCCTGCTCGCCGCAACTAGAGAAAGCCCTTGCACAGAAACGAAGACCCAACACAGCCAAAAATAAATAAATTAATTAATTAATTTATAAAAAAAATAAAAAGAGTCATGTACCAAAATGTTCATTGCAGCTCTATTTACAACAGTCAGGATATGGAAGCAACCTAAGTGTCCATAAAGAGATGAATGGATAAAGAAGATGTGGCACATATATACAATGGAATATTACTCAGCCATAAAAAGGAACGAAACTGAGTTATTTGTAGTGAGGTGGACGGACTCAGAGACTGTCATACAGAGTGAAGTAAGTCAGAAAGAGAAAAACAAATACCATATGCTAACACATATATATGGAATCTAAAAAAAAAAAAAAGAAAAAAGAAAAAAAAATGGTGGGAAGTACCTAGGGGAAGACGGGATTAAAGATGCAGACCTAGTAGAGAATGGACTTGAGGATATGGGGAGGGGGAAGGGTAAGCTAGGACAAAGTGAGAGAGTGGCATGGACACGTATACACTACCAAATGTAAAATAGATAGCTAGTGGGAAGCAGCCACGTAGCACAGGGAGATCAGCTCTGTGCTTTGTGACCACCTAGAGGGGTGGGATAGGGAGGGTGGGAGGGAGGGAGATGCAAGAGGGAAGAGATATGGGGACATATGTATATGTATAACTGATTCACTTTGTTATAAAGCAGAAACTAACACACCATTATAAAGCAATTATACTCCAATACAGATGTTTAAAAAAAAAAAAGATGTTAAAAAAAAACACACACACAAATGGTCACCTTATTTTTGACAAAGGAGGCAAGAATATACAATGGAGAAAAGACAGCCTTTTTAATAAGTGGTGCTGGGAAAACTGGACAGGTACATGTAAAAAATGAAATTAGAACACTCCCTAACACCATACACAAAAATAAACTCCAAATGGATTAAAGACCTAAATGTAAGGCCAGACACTATAAAACTCTTAGAGGAAAACATGGGCAGAACACTCTATGACATAAATCACAGCAAGATCCTTTTTGACGCACCTCCTAGAGCAAGGGAAATAAAAACAAAAATAGGGCTTCCCTGGTGGCGCAGTGGTTGAGAATCTGTCTGCCAATGCAGGGGACACGGGTTTGGGCCCTGGTCTGGGAAGATCCCACATGCCGCGGAGCAACTGGGCCCGTGAGCCACAACTACTGAGCCTGCGCGTCTGGAGCCTGTGCTCCGCAACGGGAGAGGCCACGATAGTGAGAGGTCTGCGCACCGCGATGAAGAGTGGCCCCCACTTGCTGCAACTAGAGAAAGCCCTCACACAGAAAAGAAGACCCAACACAGCCATAAATAAATAAATAAAATAAAATTAAAAAAAAAACAAAAAAAACCCAAAAATAAACAAATGGGACCTAATGAAACTTAAAAGCTTTTGCACAGCAAAGGAAACCCTAAACAAGACAAAAAGACAACCCTTAGAATGAGAGAACATATTTGCAAACAAAGCAACTAACAAAGGATTAATCTTCAAAATATACAAGCAGCCCATGCAGCTCAATATCAAAAACAAACAACCCAATCCAAAAACGGGCAGAAGACCTAAAAAGACATTTTCCACAGAAGACATACAGATGGGCAAGAGGCACATGAAAAGATGCTCAATATCAGTAATCATTAGAGAAATGCAAATCAAAACTACAATGAGGTATCACCTCACACTGGTCAGAATAGCCATTATCAAAATACTTAGAAACAATAAATGCTGGAAAAGGTGTGGTGCAACGGGGACCCTGTTGCGCTCTTGGTGGGAATGTAAATTGATACAGCCACTATGGAGAACAGTATGGAGGTTCCTTAAAAACTGAAAACAGAATTACCATGTGACCCAGCAATCCCACTACTGGGCATAAACCCTGAGAAAACCATAACTCAAAAAGAGATATGTACCACAATGTTCATTGCAGCACTATTTACAATAGCCAGGACATGGAAGCAACCTAAACGTCCATTTGACAGATGAATGGATAAAGAAGATGTGGTGCGTATATATACATGGAATATTACTCTGCCATAAAAAGGAACGAAATTGAGTTATTTGTAGTGAGGTGGATGGACCTAGAATCTGTCATGCAGAGTGAAGCAAGTCAGAAAGAGAAAAACAAATACTGTATGCTAACGCATATATATGGAATCTAAAAAAGCCGTACTGACGAACCTAGTGGCAGGGCAGGAATAAAGACACAGACATAGAGAACGGATTTGAGGACACGGGGGAGGGGGCAGGCGATGCTGGGATGAAGTGAAAGAGTAGCACTGACATAGATACACTACCAAACGTAAAATGGATGGCTAGTAGGAAGCAGCTGCATAGCACAGGGAGATCAGCTCGGTGCTTTGTGACCACCTACAGGGGTGGGATAGGGAGGGTGGGAGGGAGGCTCAAGAGGGAGGAGATATGGGGATATATGTATACATATAGCTGAGTCACTTTGTTATACAG
The DNA here is from genome assembly GCF_028021215.1 of Eschrichtius robustus. Taxonomy (NCBI): domain Eukaryota; kingdom Metazoa; phylum Chordata; class Mammalia; order Artiodactyla; family Eschrichtiidae; genus Eschrichtius; species Eschrichtius robustus. Next base: position 10,071,106 of record NC_090835.1, read on the forward strand.
CAGAAACTAACACAACATTGTAAAGCATTTACACTCCAATACACATGTGAAAAAAAAAAGAAAATATGGGGCAATCTAAATAAATTATGTAAATTACAGGTTGCACATGGATTTGGAAAAAACAATGGCAGTGGTAAACAATCCCTGTCGTTCAGACAATTCTGCTCTTGGTATCGGTAGGCAGGAGTGTTAGGTATGTGAAAACATGATGGAAGAACACATGCCAGCATGTAAAGGAGGCCAGGATTCACCCCTGTGAATGGAGCTGCTCAGAGACATTACTATACATTCACATGAGGCATTTTCAGGAAAAGGGAGATTGCTTTGGCCAAAACAGAGTTAGTAAACCAGAAGCAAACTGCAACTGACCCTAACAAAGTGAACAGTAATGGCGGAAATATCAGCAGAGGCTAAATTATGAGGAGCCTTGAATATTATCTTTAGACTTACTTGTATAGTTACAAAGCCTCATGGTATATGTCATTTTTTTCTTTCAACTTTGCATATAAGAGTGATACAAGCTCCTAATGAACATTTCAATCAGTAATTAAATGTATAAATTTTTAAAAATCTATTTACATTTACTACTAAGAGGTAACTGCTTTAATAAAATAGGGCATAGCCTTCCAAACTTTGTCTGTACATACACATGTACATATGTAAACACATAACTTATTTTCTCAACTAAATTGTATATCTACTCTAAAATCCCTCATAGCTTGCTTTCTTATTTGACAATCCATCTTGGGCATTTTTCTATGTTAAGCCAGGTATATTTATCTGTTTTAATAGTTACATAGTATTCTACTTTGCAGATATAGCATTATTGATTCAACTAAGCCCCTGTTGATTGGCATTTGAGTTCACTGATGACTTCGAACAGACAACAAAAATTTTTAAGAAAGGAAACTGTTTAAATATAACCATTAAAATATCTCACATACTAAGAGTGGTAATTGTTCTTTGATCTAGAATAAAACACTCTATTGCATAGATGAGCTGTCCACTCGGAACATCCATGCAGACTTGTATAGAATAACTTTAAAAATTTAAAGCAATGTGCCAGAAGATGATTTACAGAAGGAATCTTTAACTTTTTTCTAATCATAGATTTCCTCTAAAAATCAGATCAAAGTCTGATTGTAGTATTTTGCATTCAACTTCAGGGGCTGAACCTTTGAAATTTATAAGTGGAGAACATCATGTATTATAGAGAGCCAGGACTGCAGACAGTGAAAATAGCTGATTATTGCCAAGTGCTTAATTGTGGTAGCAACAATTAGAATAAGGGGGAAAAGACTGATGAGATATCAAGGAAAACTATCAATACACCTTGATAACTAGTTGCACAAGAAGAGTAAAGGGGAGTGTATACTCGAAAGTGGTTTCAAGGTTCTGATTTGGGGTGAAATAATGACGGTTTTAATTGTCACTTGACAACTTGGTCACATCAGAAAGACAGAAAGACAGAGAAAGGAAGGAAGGGTGGGAGAAAGGGAGGGAGCGAAGGAGGAAGAAGAAAGAAAGAAAGAGAGAGAGAGAGAAAGAAAGAAAGAAAGAAAGAAAGAAAGAAAGAAAGAAAGAAAGAAAGAAAGAAAGAAAGGAGGAAGGAAGGGAGGAAGGGAGGAAGCAAGGAAGGAAGGAAGGAAAGAAAGAAAAGAATAGAATAGCTCTAATGTCACTTGGTCAAGAAAAGTGGGAACGGTAGTTACATGATTAAGGCAAATTCATATTAAAAGAACCAGGACCCTACAAGAATCTGATACAAAGGGGTAATACTACTGCACTGAACGGAAAGACTTTCCTTCCAAGGAGACACTTTTATTTACTTATTTATTTTATTTAAAATATCAAGATGCAATAGAATCCTCTTCTAACAAGTACTGTGTGAACCATTAGGTTTCAGGGAAGTCAAACAAAGACAGTCCTACAAACAAAACCTGCATTCTTTGAAGGAAGTGTAAATTGAGACAAGCGGAAAAGAAACCATTTCATTGATCTAAGGGTATCAGTAATTCACAGGTAATGATCAAAAACTGGCCACCCTAGTTGATGTGTCAATCAAAGCTGTACCACACAGCACTCCATTGCTCTTCATCAGCATTTTTATACATTAAAATGCAACTTTTACTCTGTGCTTTCAATAATCAAATCTACGGATATGAGATCTGGTTGCAGTTTCTAAGAACAGAAACCCATGGTGGTTCTAAATTATTAAATGAAATTTTAAAATGCAAAATGTTCATTTTTCTTTGTCCAAAAAAGCCCTTACACACCGTGCTGAGAGCAAAATGGATGGTATTAAAGTTACAAACTCATGATTAAAACCTCAGAAGCAGATAGAATGGACCTGATTCTGGTTGTTATGAGGAGAATGTTAAGGAGGTGGGGCATGGAGGGCTTCAGAGTTCATGGCTCATCACCATGTGTTGGAAACAAGCAATCAACAGGACATATGACTCTGACAAAGATGGGGACATTTTGAGCCATTACTTTCACCCTCTCTCACAGATGAATGGGATAGGATCAAAGAAGTGTGGGTCTGTGTATTTCCCAATGACTTACAAATTCAATAAAAAAGAAAGACAATCCATTTATCCTTTTTATGGGTGCTAAAGTATGGATGTTCATAGATAGAATTGTAAGAAATAAAGCATCACATCTTTACTCGCTACTTTAATTGCATGCTTCTAATAGCACATTTGCTTGAATCAATGTTTAGACTGCTATTCCTTTTAGTAGTATTTCCCTCCCTCACTAGCAAGATTCACTATGGAAAAATACTAACTATTTCTCAAGTACTTGCTATATTATAGTATGAAAAGTCCCCAAAGGTGTTTTGGGGGTAGAAATTGGTTTAAACCCAGCATGTCTTATCCTATCCAATTGCTCTTCCTTACCTCCCACTAACTCATAAAGTCAGCAATGAGGTAGTAAGAGCTGCACCCAGAAAGCTTTCTCCCAAAACTGCCATTAGGCTACCTAGTAGAGCAGGTCACGTGGTGTATGTCCTCACATCTTTTGGAGACAACTATTAAAATACCCTCAGAACAAAAGAAATAGGCCTGTGTTTTGAGAGCAATCTGTTGTTTGAGATTAAAATAATCAATTTAATTACAGAACCCACCCAGTAAAGGCAATTTCAGTGTAACCAAACTTAAGTTTGGTGACCTTTTCCAGGTGTCTGAGGTACCACAGGGCACTTCTGATGGCGGGGGCAGGTCAATGTAATACTGTGATGCCAGGGAACTGTCCATAATACCGCCCTTTCTCCTGACACCATCTAAAGAGTCTGGGCATTTCCCTAATCACCCTCACTTTTGACACAAATTACAAGTTCACAGATCCCCAAGACCACTTGCAAGTTCGATAATTTTCTAGAAAAACTGACAAATATCACTGAAAGCTATTATACTCATGGCTATAGCCTATTACAATGAAAGAATACCAATTAAAATCAGACAAGGGAAAAACTGCAATTGGTAGAGTTTAGAAGGTCTCCAAACACAGATCATCCAGCTGTCCCTTCCTGGTGAAGTCATGGACAGTGTTAACTCCTCTCATCAATGACGTGTGCTAACAGACATGAAGAATTTGCATTCAGGAAAGCTCACGTAAGCTTTGGTTTCTAGAGTTTTAACTGGGGCTTAGTCACAGACCCAGGTGGCTGTCTCCTGGAGGAGTTGGTCGGGGTTATTCTATAAAGGACATTATTAAGAAACTGACAAAATTGAAAGATGCACTGTAGATTAAAGGATTATATTCATGTAAATTTATAAAGTTGATAACTGTACTATGATGTGAAAATGTAAGAGGATATCCCTATTCTTAGGAAACACACACTGACATATTTAGGGATAAAGGGTCAAACTATTATACATGTGTAACTTACCCTAAAATAGCTCAAAATATTATGTCCATATGTATATATGTATATATATAATTACTTACATATATATTATGTGTGTTTATATAGATACACCTATAAACATATATGTGTGTATATATGTGGTGTGTGTATATATGTGGTGTATATGTGTGTGTGTGTATATATATACACAAAGACATATATATGTTATAACATGTTATAATATATATGTTAGAGAGAGAAAGACGGAGAAAAAACAGGAGGAGAGAGAGAGGGAGATAAAGAACAGATGGCAAAGCAAACTGGCTAGAGTGTTAAGACAGGTAGAGCTGGGTAGTCTGTGTAAACAATGATTTTTCTTCACACTATTTTTATTATTGCAAATTTTGTAAATTTGAAACTATTTTGAAACAGTAAAAAATAGTGAAAAAACCCATCTAAAACTGAACAGAAAACACTGCTCCACTTCCAATCCTGTTTCAAGATGAGGCAACAAAACATTCTTGTATGAGTGAGGCTTTCAGTTGCAGGTAATGCCGAAAACTCAAAGGAGTTCACACACGAAATGGAAATAATAGAGAACAGGAGCAATGTCAGGCATTTCGAACCTATGGATTCCAACTATGTCACAGAACTCCATCTCTGTCTTTCTTAAATCCGTTTTCCTCTTTGTTATCTTCACCCTTTCAGATACTCGAAATCCTTGTGGTAATAAAGGTGTTCCCCACTGACTCTTAGATTCAAGTGATTCTTACAGCTAGTGATTGCAGCAAAAAGATTCAACATATTTCCTAATAATTCCAAAAAAAATGAAAATTAAAATGAATTCTCTAGGTTTTCAATGGTTTTGCTCGTATTAAACACCGAGGATTAAGCACCATGGATAGTGTGTGGTACTCTGATTGGCCAGGTCTGAGTCACATGACCACCTGTGAGCCATGCGGGGTGGGGGCTGTGGGTGTCAAGCATGCAGAAACCACCTGACTGAGAGATGGAAGAGTGGTTCCCAAAAGAAAATAAGGAGTTCTGTTACTATACAAGAATAGGCAAACAATAAAAAAAGAAAATCCCCATGACCACCATTCAATGAACTTTACTATCCTATCACACTTCATGTTCCCCTACCCCTTAACACCTTTCCTCACAGCAGCGTCTTTTGTTGAATCGGAGAAAGAGGCTTTGTATTACAAGGCTGCCCACAGCGAGCGCTCAGGGTCTACTTACACATTCAGTAAAGACCCACTCTGTGAACACAGTAGCCTCGGGGCTATAGGGGTTGGCACTGCAGGAGCTGAGGAGTAGGCCAGCCATTAACTCCACAGGCAGAAGCACTTGAACAGTTCTTCCCAGTGAAATTTATGACATTCACGAATCCACAAGCACTCTGAGATTTTTCCTCTAACATGGGCAATCTATAAAACCAAAGCTTCTGGATGAGACCTGCAGGTAGTTTATTTCAACTGAAAGTTGTATTCATTTTAACATGTATTAAATTTATCACACAATGAATGCATAATATATGAATATTTAATGAGCATTCAAAATATATTTAAACTATCAAATATTCATGAATAAATAGCCATATACCACCAGGAAAACAGAATACATTTGCCAAGAGAGTTGATATCCTTTATTTGGGGGACTGCACTATTCATTTCAATACTATAAGGATATAAACTGATTTAAACAAAAACAACTTTTTGAACTTAATGCTATCAATGAAAAAAAATGTTGCCTTCCATATCAGTAAACAAAGGATGTTGCAGCCTCAAGCCATTACATTACAGCAGCCTGAGGGTGAGCCCTGAGGGAACTCAGGATAGAAACAGGATACCTGCCATCTAGCAGTCAACTGCTACAGCCCCCCTGCTAAAGGTGCATCCTGAGGACACTCAGGATGAGAAAGCACAGGACTGGCCCCAGATAGCTGAGATGCATATCAAAAGAATAATTTCAATGAGCCCTGACTTTTGCATGTTCCCATACACAGAAAAGCACTAAATTCCTTAACTTGAGATACCTGGTTTTCTTTAATTAACAGTAATCTTTTCATACTCCAACTGCCTGGTCTTTGTTGCAAACTCCTATATCTCTTGGCTCCTCCTTGACCTCTTCTGAGCGGTCTCTCAGAGCCACCTGAGATGCTGTGTCCCCAGCTTAAGTCCTCAGTTTTGTCCACCAAATAAAACATAATTCTCAACTTTTAGGCTGTGCATTTTTTTTTCAGTTGACAATGTTAACATGACACTTTTGTCAGATAAAAAATGATTTAAAAACAATTCTTGCAGAGTCTATTATTTGCTGGCAGCAAAGCCAAAGACTTGGTTCTCAGCTAACTAGTAAAATAATTTTCCGAAGGAGAAACTAGTAAAATAGCTTTCTAAATGAAGAAGAACCAACTCTAACCTGCAGTGCAATAATGTGTTTCTTCTTTCCACAAGAGAGCACTTAAAATGAAATCTCTACCTAAATGCCAGTCATATGATAACAGTCACTGGCTTTATAAAAGTAATTGCCCAAATACAAGATAATATCTTAGGTCACTATCCATCCAGAACCAGGGAAACAAAATTATTCCCATCTCCACCTAAAATATTTTTTGTCTCAAACATTTCATATGAAAGTCCACAAAACAACAGGGTATAAGTGGTAAAAAGATAAATAAATAAAAATAAACAAAAAATCTGTGGTTAAAAAAAAAGGGAAGGCAAATTTTCCCACATCACAATTGGAGCCATGTTTATTTTTCCTCCGTCTATAACTACAAAATTAAAGTATATATTCCTGCTTTCCTTTTCTCCATTTTAGCTAAGCTCTGGGGCAGTAAACAGGAATATTTGTGGAACTGGGGAAGTATGGAAAAAATGATCAGTCTTTGATATTTTTCTAGCCAGTTCCCTTATCCCATACCCTGAAATTAATATTTCACCTGCTGCTCCGTTCTACATCTCTGCAAGACTTCAGAAAGATGCTCACCGATCACTTCTAGAATGGAGATACAGGTGAAAAGAGAAGGATAGAAAACGTCTGACAGCTGTGATTTGGTACAAATGGAATGGTGGCTCATCCAGAAGAGATTAAATAATTTCAATTCAATAAATACTTATTTTACTAGACCTACCACTTATATGCTATGTGCAAAGTCCCCTTGTAGCTAAACAATCCATTTGCTCACGCAAAGGATACCAAGCTACTCTATAACCTGGTTTAGTTATTTTATGGTTCGAGTCATCATCAAAAATTATTTTGATTACATAAATATATGTTTGTATCTTGCACACAAGCTATGCCCTGTAAATGCAGAATCTTGTCTGTTTTGTCCTCCCCTTTCCCCCTGGGTGCCTGTCACCTAGTGGGTGCTCAGTAAATATTTGTTGATTAAATGAAGATAAGGTGTTTAAGAATTAGGGTACACCAACAGCTTTAATAAGTCACCCCCACATCTCAGTGGCTTAACCCCAAAATAGATTTATTCCTGGGTCACATAGGAGTCCAAAGCAAGTCAGTGGGGATGGTAGATACCCCATCATCCTCAACATACAGCTGCTGATTTGTTTTTTTTTTTTTTTAGGAAATGACATCCAGCTGGCAGATGAGGGAGGCGGCTGGGGGTGGGCGGGGTGAGGGGAGAGAGAGAGAGAGAGAGAGAGAGTTAAAGGCACTCCCTCTGTTAAATTATCTAGGCAGAAGCAACACGTGTCACTTGTGATTTTTATATAGAAATACAGTAATTGAAGCTTGCATAAGGGTTTCTTAGAAATAAAATAACCCAAATAAAAAAAATTGTGTTTTGAAAGTGAAACTATATTATTTTTATGTGCTCATATATAAGGACTTTTTCAGGAAAGTTTTTGCTCCATTTAAAATAAATTTGATGGAAATTCTCACAGTTCAATGCCCCCCAAAACAATCATACTCTACCTTTTAATATGAGAAGGGTTCTATTTACTGAATATAATTATCCTCTATTAATACAACACTGTTAAATTGGTTATATTATAATCAGCATTTCTGACATAGAATTTTGTTTCTATTAACAACTTAAAATTACTTTGCATGATTATGGTAGTTTCATTTATTTATTTCATTACTGACATGAATTATAAGAAAGGCTCATGGTAAGTCCAATAAAATGTGAATCCTAAATTTCAGAACCTAAACTCCAATATGTTTCAACCATACTATGGTATTCTTAAAAGGTTTCATATTAAAAAAAGTAAGATAGATTTACAAAGTAATGTTTTAAAGTCCTATAATTTTTAGAGGACACTCACATGTTACTTCACATGATCCTTACCAAAAGCCTGAGTTAGGTAGCATATACAGGTGGAACTTTTTTTCCTGTGTCCATCTTAAAAATTAGGAAAATTTTGCTCAGAGAGAATAGATGATGTGCCCTATACTTCAGCATGCAACTGTGAGTTATCTATTATTGTTTGACAAAACATCCTAAAACTGAGTACCTGAAATAAAATATGTTTTGCTCCTGATTCTTAGGGTCGGTAATTTAGTCTGGGCTCAACTAGGTGATTCTTCGGAGCTTGGCTGGGATTATTCATACGTCTGCAGTCACCCATAGATAGGTCAGGAGGCATTGCAAAAAAATGCAGTCATGTGATGTGTACTCTTCTTTGCTGTTGCATACATCAGTAGTTCATTTTGCTTTACAGTTGCTGAGTATTCTATATATGGATAGGTTTATCCATTTGTCTACTGATTTACATTTGAGTCGTTTCCAATTTGTACAACTACCTGCATGAATGTATGCTTTCTTTTCTCATGGGTAAATATCTAGGAGTATAATGGCTGAATCATATAGTAGATATAATTTTAACTTTTTAAGAAATTGGCTGTTTCCAATACGGTTATATGATTTTATATTCCCACAAGCAATGTAAGAGAATTCTGTTTGCTCCATATCTTCCCAAACACTTAGTTTCGTTGATATTTTCAAAATTTTGGACATTCTAATAGGTTTACAGTGGCTCTTCAATGGGTTTTAATTTGCATTTTCCTAATGATGTTGAGAATCTTATTTGCTTATGTGCCATTCACATATTATCTCTGGTGAAGTGTCTATTCGTATCTCTCATCATTTTTAATTTTCTTGTTTGTCTTACAATACTGAAATTTAAGAGTCTTAATATAATCTAAATACAACTATTTTGTCGATATTTGCTTTTAAAATATACAAAATTATTTGTTTCTCCCGATCTGTGGCTTACCTTTTCATCTTTGTAGGAATGACTTTTGAATAACTAAAGTTTTTAATTCTGTTGAAGCTCAAACTGTTGATTTTTTCTATTGTCATACTCATTATTTACATCTTATTTTAAGAAATTTTTGCCAAACTCAAGGTGACTAAGATTTGCTCCTATGTTTTCTTCCAGAAATTTTCTGCTTTTAGCTCTTAAACATATCTACAATCCATTTGAGTTCACTATTGTTTATGGTGTGAAACTGTAAAACTACCCACATCAATAATTATATTTATTTAAGTAGTCTAAAAGCTCCACATAAAAGACAGAGAGAATCAGACTGAATAAAAGAATAAGAAAGAATTATATATTGTCTATAAGAAAGGAAACTTAAGTATAAAGACAGAGAGATATATTAAAAGTAAATAGATGGATAGAAGATATACCACATAACTAAGGGACTGTGTAAATACCAAACAAAATAGATTTCAGGAAAAAGGATACTACTAGAGACAGAAAAGAATATTCCATAATGATAGAAGCGTCAAATTATCAACAAGACATAACAATTCTAAATGTGTATAGACATACTAATAGGATTTTGAAACATATTATGCAAAACCCAACAAAATTAAAAGAAGCAACAGATAAATCTGAAAACACATTTTCAAATTTATATGAAAATTCAAAGAACCAAATATAGTCAAAAAAATTTAAAACAAAAGTACACATTTGGATCACTTAAACGACCTGAACTAAGACGTACTATAAAACTACAGTAGGGCTTCCCTGGTGGCGCAGTGGTTAAGAATCCGCCTGCCAATGCAGGGGACATGGGTTCAATCCGTGGCCCGGGAAGATCCCACATGCCGCGGAGCAACTAAGCCCATGCACCACAACTACTGAGCCTGCGCTCTACAGCCCGTGAGCCACAACTACTGAAGCCCGCATGCCTAGAGCCCGTGCTCCACAGCAAGAGAAGCCACAGCAATGAGAAGCCCGTGCACCGCAACCAAGAGTAGCCCCCGCTCAACACAACTAGAGAAAGCCCGTGTGCAGCAATGAAGACCCAACACAGCCATAAATAAATAAATAAACAAACAAACAAACGAACCCCAAAAACTATAGTCATCAAGACAGGGTGATATTGGCATAAGGATACACATAAACCTCAATGGAACAGAAAAGAGACCAGGTATATCCACACATATATTATGAAGGTACTTGACAGTGTCAGGGTAATTCAATGGAGACATGATAGTACTATTCACCAAATGGTACAACAACCAATGTCTGTATGGCAAAAAATGAATCCTGAAAGTAACCTCCAACCATACACAAAAGTTAACTCAAAGTGGATGTCAAAACAGTACTTCGTATTTGCAAACATTGTCATTAACCTATTAAATACAACATCATTCATCACTCCAGTGAAGATCATTCTGCTTCTTAGTGGCCAGGTAATTTGCTATCCCTCTAAGTTTGTGGGAAAATGTACTGTTAGGTCTGTCTTCCCAGAACAAAATCATATTTGTGAGGCGCTATGTCTATTCATTATGACAAAGTCGAAAAATGTTTCTTCTGAAAATGTGGGTACGTTAACCACAAAATCTTTTATTCATTTATATTCTACTGTCACTGGTGCCATCTATTTAAAATAACAGACTTTATTTTTTTTCAGTTGTCTATATATATTTTTTCAGATTTTTTTCCATGATAGGTTATTACAGGATATTGACTATAGTTCCCTGTGCTATACAGTAGGTCCTTGTTGCTTATCTATTTTATATATATTAGTTTGTATCTGTTAATCCCACATTCCTAATTTACCTCTCCCCCTGTCCCTTTCCCCTTTGGTACCCATAAGTTTGTTTATTACTTGTAGATATTTTGACAAAAGTCATTCTGACTGGTATGAGGTGATACCTCATTGTGGTTTTGATTTGCATTTCTCTAATAATTAGCAAGGCTGAGCATCTTTTCATGTGCCTGTAGGCCTTCTGTATTTTTTAAACTATTTTATATGTAAGGAAAAATTGTGCAGGTACTACAGAGATTTCCATATACTCCTCTCCCCTCTCAATTTTCCCTGTTATTAACATGTTGCATTAGTGAGACATATTTGTTACAATTAATGAACCAATACTGACATATAATTATTAACTAAGGTCAACAGATTCAGTTTCACTTTTTGTGTTTAGTTCTATGGGTTTCAACAAATAATATAATGTTATTTATCCACCACTACTGTATCATACAGAATAATTTTACTACTCTAAGATATTTTTACTGTCTCCACAGTTGTCTTTTATAAGATGTTGTTAACTGGAATTATACATCATGTAACATTTTCAGGCTAACTTATTTCACTTAGCAATATGCATTCAAGGACCCTCCTTGTCTTCTTGTTGTTTAATAACTTATTTCTTTTAGCACTGAATAATATTCCTTTGTACAGATACATCAGAGTTTGTTTATTCATTAACTTACTGAATGAAATCTTGGTTGTTGCCAGGTTTTGATGATTATGAATAAAGCTGTTATAAGCATTCATGTGCAGGATTTGGTGTGGTCATGTTTTCAACTTAATTAGATAAATATCTGGAATAACAATTGCTGGAACATACAGTTAAAACTATGTTTAGCTTTGTAAGAAGATGCAAAAGTGTCTTCCAAAGTGGCTGTACTGCTATACATTCCCAATAGCAATAAATGGGAGTTCTTGTTGGATGACATTCCCATCAGCATTTGGTCCTGACAATTTTTTAGATTTTAGCCATTCTAATATGTTTGTAGTGGTATCCCATTGTTGCTTAAGGTTTCAGTTCTCTAATGTCATATGATGTCGAACATCTTTTCATATGCATATTTGTCATGTGTGTATCTTCTTTGGGGGGGTGTCTGTTCAGACTTTTAGTCCATTTTTTAAGTTGGGTTATTTTCTTATTGTTGAGTTTTAAATGTTCTTTGTATATTTTTTTAACAAGTTCTTTACCAGATAAGTGTTTGGGAAATATTTTTTCCAGTCTGTGACTTGTCTTTTCATACTCTAATAGTGCATTTTGCAGAATAGAAGTTTTTAATTTTAATCAAGTCCAACTGATCAATTTTTTCTTTTATGGGTTGCATATTTGGTGTTGCATAGAAAAAAACATAACCAACCCAAGGCCATCTATGTTTTCTCCTATGGTATATTATAGAAGTTTTATAGCTCTGTGTTTTATGTTTATGTCTATGATCCATTTTCAGTTAATTCTTGGGAAATCTACAGTATCTGTGTCTAGATTTCTTTTTCGTATGGATGTCCAGTTGCTCCAACACTGTTTGTCAAAAAGACTCTTCCTTCTCCATTAAATTGCCTTTTCTCCTTTGTCAAAGATCAGTTAACCATGTTTGTATTGGTCTATTTTGGGGCTCTCTAGGCCACTAATCTATTTGTCTACTTTTTGCCAGTACCACATTGTCCTGTTCACTGTAGCCACAGAGTAAGTTTTGAAGTTAGATAGTGTCAGTCCTCCGACTTTGTCTTCTCTTTAATATTGTGTTAGCTACTCTGAGGATTTTTATTTCCATATAAACTTTAAAATGCTTGTCCGTATCTATAATAACTGCATGGGATTTTGATTGGGATTGAACTGAATTTATAGGTCAAGTTGGGAAGAACTGACACCTTGATAATATTGAATCTTTCTATCCATGAAAATGAAATATCTATTTAGATTCTTGATAGCTTTCATCAGAGTTTTATAGTTTTCCTCATATAGATCTTGTGCATATTTTGTTGCACTGATACCTCATACTTTGTCATGCTAACATAAATGGTATTGTGTTTCTAATATTCCAATTGTTTGTTGTTGGCATATAGAAAAGTGACTTTTGTATATTAACTTTGAATTCTGCCACCTTGCTTTGCTAAAATAAAATCACGTATTAGTTCAAAAAGTTTTTGTTTTGTTTTTTTTCCTTAGAACTTCCAGAACAATGTTGAATAAAAGTGGTGAGAGGGGGACATCCTTGCCTTGTTCCGGATTTTAGGATAAAGCAATATAGTTTCTCACAATAAGGTATATCAGTGGTAGGTTTTTGTCGGTGTTCTTTCTCAAATTGAGGAAGTTCTCCACTATTTCTAGTTTGTTGTTTTCATCACAAATGGGTGTTGGATTTTGTCAATTTTTTTAACGGATCACTCGATATGATTAGAGTTTTTCTTCAGCCTGCTGATGTGGTGAATTACATTCACTGATTTTTGAATGTTGAAGCAAGCTTGCATATCTGGAATAAATCCCATTTAGATGTGACGTGCGTTTGTTTTCATACATTGTTGGATTGATTTGTTAGTATTTGTTTGAAGATTTTACATATATTTTCCTGAGTGATACTGGTCTGCAGTTTTCATTTATTAGAGTATCTTTACCCAGTTATAATATTAGGGCAATGCTGGCCTCATAGAATGAGTTAGGATGTATTCACTCTACTTCTATGTTCTGAATTGGTACCATTTCTTCCTTATATGTTTGGTAGAACTCATTTATGAAACCATCTAAGTCTGGTGCCACTGGGTTCAACTATGCTCTTATTGCTTTTGTGCCTGCTGTACCTGTAAATTACTCATAGAGAGGTGCTGAGGTCTTCAAATATAAAGATGGATTTAGCTATATACCCTTCAATTCAATCAGTTTTGCTTCATGTATCTCGACACTGTTTTTAGGTGCATACACATTAAGAATTATCACGTCTTCTTGGAGAACTGACCCCTTTCTCATTGTTTAACTCTCCTCATTTTCCATGATAATTTTCTATGTTCTAAAGTATGCTTTGTCTGAGACCGATATAGCTACTCTAGCTTTCTTTTGATTCATGTTACTATTGCATATTTTTATCCATTCCATTACTTTTAATCTGTGCCTTTATATTAAAATGGGTTTATTGTATGTAATATATAGTTGAACCTTCTTTTATCCACTATGACAGTCTTTGTTTTTAATTGGTGGGAGACTATTCACAGTTAAAGTAATTATTGATATAGTAAGATTAACATCTATCATATTTATAACTGTTTTCTATTAATTGCACTCACCCCCTTTTATAATCTTCCCCTCTTTTCTGCCTTGTCTAGTTTTAACTAAACACTTTATATGAGTTCATTTTCTCTCCTCTCCTAGCATATCAGTTATATTTTTATTTATGCTTTTAGTTGTTTCCTTAGATTATGTGTAACAGGGAAGAACAAATCTGACTCCATATTGGATCTGTTCCTTTTACTTCAACCTTTGTATTATTTTGCTGTTGCTACAAGTTAAGAATGTTGCCTACAGCCTGAAATATACAGGATAGCCCATATTCAAGGCTTTGACCTTTAAAGTTATAACACTTTTCCATTCATATAGAGACAAAAAATTGCAGAACAGAGAATAACATTAATCTTGTTGGAGGTTTATAGGAACATTGTGACCAGACCTACATGACAGCTGCAGGAACAAAGGATTCTGGCACCAAGAGGTTTGCAGCAACCAACCATACCCCCTCTGCCTTTTAGAATAAAGGAACCCTGAATTCTAATTTGGGGAAGATGGTTCTTTGGGAAACTAGTCCACCATCTTCTCAGTCTGCTGGCTTTCCAAATAAAGTTGCTATTCCTTGCCCCAGCAACTCATCTCTCTCAATTTATTGGCCTCTTATGCCGTGAGTGGTACAAGCTTGGACTTGGTAACATATGCAATATACATTTGCAGTGAATCTAAGCCCACTTGAAAATAATATTACATCACTTCATGGGTACTACAGCTTCCTTGCAATAGGGTATTTCTACTCCTCCCTCCCATCCCTTATAACATTACTACCATTTATTTCCTTATCTATAAGTTATAATCACCTAATACACTGTTGCTATTATTACTTTGAACAATTAACTATTACATAAATCAAGAATATGAAAAATAAAACATTTTATTTTATACATATTTACTCCTTCTGTGACACTCCCTCGCTTTCTTTCATAAATCTGAGTTTCTCACTTATACCATTTTCCTTCTCTCTAAAGGACTTCTTTAAACATTTCTTGCAAGACAGATCTACTGGCAACAAAACCTCTCATTTTTATTTGTCTGAGAATATCTTTATTTCTTCTTAACTTTTGAAGGATAATTTCCCTGGAAATAGAATTCTACTTCAGTTCTTTTTGGTTTTTGTTTTTTCCTTTCAACACTTTAAATATTTCATTCCACTCTCCTCTTGTTTCCATGGTTTCTGACAAAAAGTTTCATATAATTCTTATCCTTCCCCCTTTTTTTATCAATATGATGATGTTTTGTGGGAGTTTTTTTGTCTTTTCCTTTTTTCTTCCCTTTTAATTCTTTCAAGATTCTCTTTGGCTTTTCCCATATGAATATGCTGTATACAGAATTTTATTCTTTAGTATTTAGATTCCTTGTGACTCTCCAGCTTCCTACATTGTGATTTGTTGTCTGTCATTAATTTTGGAAATTTCTTGGTCATTATTAGTTCAGGTATCTGTTCTGCTTCTTTCTCTTTTCCTTCTTATTTTAATGATGTATGTTACATCCTTTGCAACTGCCTAACAGTTCTTAGATATTCTGTTTCATTTTTCATTTTTTTTCTATTATCATTACAATTAGGAAGTTTCTACTGACACATCGTCAAGTTCACTGATTCTTTGCTCATCCATGTCAAGTCTACTGAAGAGCCCATTAAAATAATTCTTCATTATGTTACAATGTTTATGATTACTAATGTTTCTTTTGTTTCTTTCTTGGAGTTTCCATCTCTCTGCTTATATTGTCCATATGTTTTTCGTGTTACCTGCTTTTTCCATTATAGACCCTAACATATTAATCACAGTTACATTTAATTCACTATCTGATAATTCTACAAACTGTGTCATACCCGAATGTGATTCTGTTGTTTTCTTTCCTCTTCAGACTGTGGGTTTTTGGGTTTTGTTTTGTTTTTGTTGTTTTGTTTGGTATTTGTTTTGTTTTCTTTCATTTTTGATTTTTTAGCATGCCTTGTAATTTTTTATTGAAAGCCGTATATGATGTATTGGGTAAGAGGGATTGAGGTAACTGGTTTTTAAGTGTTATGTTTTATGTTAATATAAATAGGAATTGCCTGTGTTTTGCGTTAGCTGTAGCTACAAGAGATTTCAGTTATTCTCCCTTCTGTGTTTGGGTTTCCCTAAGAAATCCTTCTTAAATAGAGTTTGTGTCTTGCAGCTCTCTTAGTCGTAATTTACTGTTATTATACTAGAGCTCCAATAATGTTAGTAAAATGTTGGGGAAAGAAAGCACTGTTTAAACTATGAGTAAATCTCAGTTTGTTAGTGGGATTAATCCTGAGCTGCAATCTTCAGAAGTTTTTTTTTTTTTTTTTTAGAAAAAAGATAATAGTGGTAAAATATGCATAACATAAAACGTACCATTTTAGCCGCTGTTAAATATACAGTTCAGTGACTTTAAGAATACTCACATTGGGCTTCCTGGATGGCGCAGTGGTTAAGAATCTGCCTGCCAATGCGGGTCACACGGGTTCGAGCCCTGGTCTGGGAAGACCCCACATGCCACAGAGCAACTAAGCCCATGCGCCACAACTACTGAGCCTGCGCTCTACAGCCTGGGAGACACAACTGCTGAAGCCAGCATGCTTAGAGTCCTTACTCCGCAACAAGAGAAGCCACTGCAATGAGCAACCTGTGCACTACAATGAACAGTAGCCCCCGCTCGGCACAACTAGAGAAAGCCCATGTGCACAAAGACCCAACTCAGGCAATAAATTAATTAATTAATTAATTTTTTTAAAAAAAGAATATTCACATTGTTGTGCAACCATCACCACCATCCATCACCAAAAATGATTCACCTCCCCCAAATGAAACTCTATACCCATTAAACAATAACTACCCATTTCCTTTGCCCCCAGCTCCTGGAAATCACCATTCTACTTTATTTCTCTATGAATTTCACTACTCTATATATACTACTCATATAAGTGGAACCATACAGCTTTTGTCCTTTCGTGTTTTCCTTATTCCATTTAGCATAATGTTTTCAAAGTTTATCCAAGTTGTATCATGTGTTAGAATTTTATTCTTTTTAAGGTTAAATAATATTCCATTGTATGCATATAAACACTAAGTTTATCCATCTACCCAACTGATGGACACTTCAGATTGTTCCACCTTTTGGCTATTGTGAATAATGCTGCTATGAAAATGGGTGTACAAATATCTGTTCAGGTCCCTGCTTTTAATTATTTGAAATATATCCAGATATGTACCCAGATACGGAATTGCTGGATCATATGCTAAGTCTGTTTAATTTCTTGAGGAACCACCATACAGTTTTTCAAAGTAGCAGCACCATTTTATAATCCGACTAACAATACGAAAATTTTCCAAAGTTTCCAATTTCTCCATATTCTTGTCAAACTTGTAATTTTCTGCTTTTTGTTTGTTTTTAATAATAGCCATCTGAAAGACGGTGATGTTTCAATTTGCATTTCCCTACTTACTAGTTATGTTGAACATTTTCATGAGCTCAGTGGCCATTTCTATATCTTCTTTGGAGAAGTGGGATTAAATTAAAATGATTTAATTTGTTTATTTATTTTAACATCTTTATTGGAGTATACTTGCTTTACAATATTGTGTTAGTTTCTGCTGTACAACAAAGTGAATCAGCTATACGTATACATATATCCCTATATCCCCTCTCTCTTGCGCCTACCTCCCACCCTCCCTATTCCACCCCTCTAGGTGGTAACAAAGCACCGAACTGATCTACTTGTGCTATGCAACTGTTTCCCACTAGCTATCTATTTTACATTTGGTGGTGTATACATGTCAGTGTTACTCTCTCACTTTGTACCAGCTTACTTTCCCCCTCCCCATGTCCTCAAGTCCATTCTCCACATCTGCGTCTTTCTTCCTGTCCTGCCCCAGGTTAATCAGAACCATTATTTTTTTTTAGATTCCATATAAATGTGTTAGCATACGGTATTTGTTTTTCTCTTTCTGACTTACTTCACTCTGTATGACAGATTCTAGGTCCATCTACCTCACTACAAATAACTTGATTTCGTTTCTTTTTATGGCTGAGTAATATTCCGTTGTATATATGTGCCACACCTTCTTTATCCAGTCATCTGTTGATGGACATTTAGGTTGCTTCCATGTCTTGGCTGTTGTAAATACTGCAGCAGTGAACATTGTGTTACATGTCTCTTTTTGAATTATGGTTTTCTCAGGGTATATGCCCAATAGTGGGATTGCCGGGTCACACGGTAGTTCTATTTTCAGTTTTTTAAGGAACCTCCAGGCAGCTCTCCCTAGAGGCTGTATCAATATACATTGCCACCAACAGGACAAGAGGGTTCCCTTTCCTCCACACCCTCTCCAGGATTTACTGTTTGTAGATTTTTTGATGATGGCCATTCTGACCAGTGAGAGGTGATAACTCATTTTAGTTTTGATTTGCATTCCTCTAAAGGTTAGTGATGTTGAGCATCCTTTCATGTGTTTTTTGGCAATCTCTATGTCTTCTCTGGCGAAATGCCTATTTAGGTCTTCCACCCATTTTTGGATTGGGTTGTTTGTTTTTCTGATATTGAGCTACATGAGCTGCTTGTATAGTTTGGAGATTAATCCTCTGTCAGTTCCTTCGTTTGCAAATATATTCTCCCATTCTGAGGGTTGTCTTTACATCTTGTTTATGGTTTCCTTGGCTGTGCAAAAGCTTTTAAGATTCATTAGGTTCCATTTGTTTATTTTTGTTTTTATTTCCCTTGCTCTAGGAGGTGGGTCAAAAAGGATCTTGCTGTGATTTATGACATAGAGCGTCTGCCTATGTTTTCCTCTAAGGGTTTTATAGTGTCTGGCCTTACATTTAGGCCTTTAATCCATTTTGAGTTTATTCTTCTGTATGGTGTTAGGAGGTGTTCTAATTTCATTCTTTTACATGTAGCTGTCCACTTTTCCCAGCACCATTCATTGAAGAGGCTGTCTTTTCTCCACTGTATATTCTTGCCTCCTTTATCAAGGATAAGGTGACCATAGGTGTGTGGGTTTATCTCTGGGCTTTCTATTCTGTTCCATTGATCTATATTTCTGTTTTTTCTGCCAGTACCATACTGTCCTGATTACTGTAGCTTTGTAGTACAGTCTGAAGGCTGGGAGTCTGATTCCTCCTGCTCCATTTTTCTTTCTCATGATTGCTTTGGATATTCGGGATCTTTTGTGCTTCCATACAAATTGTGAAATTTTTTGTTCTAGTTCTGGGAAAATTGCCACTCGTAGTTTGATAGGGATTGCATTGAATCTGTAGATTGCTTTGGATAGTATAGTCATATTCACAATGTTGATTCTTCCAACACAAGAACATGCTATATCTCTCCATCTGTTTGTATGGTCTTTAATTTCTTTCATCAGTGTCTTACAGTTTTCTGCATACAGGTCTTTTATCTCCTTAGGTAGGTTTATTCCTAGGTATTTTACCCTTTTTGTTGCAATGGTAAATGAGAGTGTTTCCTTAACCTCTCTTTCAGATTTTTTGTCATTAGTGTATAAGAATGCAAGAGATTTCTGTGCATTAATTTTGTATCCTGCTACTTTACCAGATTCATTGATTAGCTCTAGTAGTTTTCTGGTAGCATCATTAGGATTCTCTGTGTATAGTATCATGTCATCAGCGAACACAGTGACAGTTTCACTTCTTTTCCGATTTGGATTGTTTTATTGTTTTATTTCTTTTTCTTCTCTGATTGCTGTGGCTAAAACTTCCAAAACTATGTTGAATATTAGTGATGAGAGTGGGCAACCTTCTCTTGTTCCTGATCTTAGAGGAAATGGTTTCAGTTTTTAACCATTAAGAACAATGTTGGCTGTGGCTTTGTCATATATGGCCTTTATTACGTTGAGGTAGGTTCCTTCTATGTGTACTTTCTGGAGAGTTGTTTATCATAAATGGGTGTTGAGTATTCTCAAAAGCTTTTTCTGCACCTATTGAGATTATCATATGGTTTTTATACTTCAGTTTGTTAATATGGCTTATCACATTGATAGATTTGCGTATATTGAAGAATGCTCGCATTCCTGGGATAAACCTCACTCGATCAAGGTGTATGATCCTTTTAATGTGCTGCTGGATTCTGTTTGCTAGTATTTAGTTGAGTATTTTTGCACCTATGTTCATCAGTGATATTGGTCTGTAGTTTTGTTTGTGACATCTTTGTCTGGTTTTGGTATCAGGGTGATGGTGGCCTGGTACAATTGAGTTTGGGAGTGTTCCTCCCTCTGCTATATTTTGGAAGAGTTTGAAAAGGATGGGTGTTACCTCTTCTCTAAATGTTTGATAGAATTCACGTGTGAAGCCATCTAGTCCTGGGCTTTTGTTTGTTGGAAGATTTTTATTCACAGTTTCAATTTCAGTGCTTGTGATTGACATGTTTATATTTTGTATTTCTTCCTGGCTCAGTCTCAGAAGGTTGTGCCTTTCTAAAAAAATTTGTCCATTTCTTCCAGGTTGTCCATTTTATTGGCATATAGTTGTTTGTAGTAATCTCTCATGATTCTTTGTATCTCTGCAGTGTCAGTTGTTGCTTCTCCTTTTTCATTCTAATTCTGTTGATTTGAGTCTTCTCCCTTTTTTTCTTGATGAGTCTAGGTAATGGTTTATCAATTTACTTTGTTTTCTCAAATAACCAGCTTTTAGTTTTATTGATCTTTGCTATTGTTTTCTTCATTTTTGTTTTCATTTATTTCTGATCTGATCTGTATGATTTCTTTCGTTCTGCTAACTTTGGGGATTTTGTTGTTCTTCATTCTCTAATTGCTTTAGGTGTAAGGTGAGGTTGTTTATTTGAGATGTTTCTTGTTTCTTGAGGTAGGATTGTATTGCTATAAACTTCCCTCTTAGAACTGCTTTTGCTGGATCCCATAGGTATTGGGTCGTTGTGTTTTCATTGTCATTTGTTTCCAGGTATTTTTTGGTTTCCTCTTTGATTTCTTCAGTGAGCTCTTGGTTATTTAGTAGCATATTGTTTAGCATCCATGTGTTTGTATTTTTTACAGTTTTTTTTTTTCCTGTAATTGATATCTAGTCTCATAGTGTTGTGGTCGGAAAAGATACTTGATACAATTTCAATTTTCTTAAATTTACCAAGGCTTGATTTGTGACCCAAGATATGACCTATCCTGGAGAATGTTCCACAAGCACTTGAGAAGAAAGTGTATTCTGTTGTTTTTGGATGGAAGGTCCTATAAATATCAATTAAGTCCAGCTGGTCTAATGTGTCATTTAAAGGTTGTGTTTCCTTATTTGTTTTCATTTTGGACGATCTGTCCGTTGGTGAAAGTGGGGTGTTAAAGTCTCCTACTCTTATTGTGTTACTGTAGATTTCCCCTTTTATGGCTGTTAGCATTTGCTTTATGTATTGAGGTGCTCCTACGTTGGGTGCATAAATATTTACAATTGTTGTATCTTCTTCTTGGATTGATCCCTTGATCATTAGGTAGTGTCCTTCTTTGTCTCTTGTAATAGTCTTTATTTTAAATTCTATTTTGTCTGTTATGACTACTGCTACTCCAGCTTTCTTCTGATTTTCATTTGCATAGAACATCTTTTCCTATCCCCTCACTTTCAGTCTGTATGTGTCCCTAAGTCTGATGTGGGTCTCCTGTAAACAGCATATATAAGGGTTTTGTTTTTGTGTCCATTCAGCCAGTCTGTGTCTTTTGGTTGGAGCATTCAATCCATTTACACCTAAAGTAATTATCGATATGTATGTACCTATTACCATTGTCTCAATTGATATGGGTTTGTTTTTATAGGTCTTTTCCTTCTCTTGTGTTTCCTGCCTAGAGAAGTTCCTTTAGCATTTGTTGTAAAGCTGCATTAGGTGGTGCTGAATTCTCTTAGCTTTTGCTTATCTTTAACGATTTTAACTTCTCCTTTGAATATGAATGAAATCCTTGCTGGGTAGAGTAATCTTGATTGTAGGTTTTTCCCTTTCATCACTTTATATCTGTCTTGCCACTCCCTTCTGGCTTGCAGAGTTTCTGCTGAAAGATCAGCTGTTAACCTTATGGGGATTCCCTTGAATGCTATTTGTTGCTTTCCTGTTGCTGCTTTTAATATTTTTTCTTTGCATGTAATTTTTGATAGTTTGATTAATATGTGTCTTAGCATGTTTCTCTTTGGGTTTATCCTGTATGGGACTCTTTTCGCTTCCTGGACTTGATTAACTATTTCCTTTCCCATATTAGGGAAGTTTTCAACTATAATCTCTTCAAATATTTTCTCAGTCCCTTTCTTTTTCTCTTCTTCTTCTGGGACCCCTATAATTCGAATGTTGGTGCGTTTAATGTTGTCCCAGAGGTCTCTGAGACTGTCCTCAATTCTTTTCATTCTTTTCTCTTTATTCTGCTCTGTGGTAGTTATTTCCACTATTTTATCTTCCATGTCACTTATCCGTTCTTCTGCCTCAGTTATTCTGCTATTGATTCCTTCTAGAGAATTTTTAATTTCATTTATTTCGTTGTTCATCATTCTTAGTTTGTTCTTTAGTTCTTCTAAGTCCATGTTAAACATTTCTTGTACTTTCTCCATTCTAGTTCCAAGATTTTGGATCATCTTTACTATCATTACTCTGAATTCATTTTCAGATAGACTGCCTATTTCCTCTTCATCTGTTTGGTCTAGTGAATTTTTACCTTGCTCCTTCATCTGCTGCATATTTCTCTGTCTTCTCATTTTGTTTAACTTGCTGCCTTTGTGGTCTCCTTTTCACAGGCTGCAGGTTCGCAGCTCCCATTGTTTTTGGTGTCTGCTCCTGGTGGGTGAAGTTGGTTCAGTGGCTTGTGTAGGCTTCCTGGTGGAGGGGACTGGTGCTTGTGTTGTCGTGTGTGGGGCTAGATATTGTCCTTCTGGTGTGCAGGGCCACGTCTGGTGGTGTGTTTTGGAGTGTTTGTGAACTCAGTATGACTTTAGGCAGCCTCTCTGTTAATGGGTGGGATTGTATTCCTGTCTTACTACCTGTTTGGCATGGGGCATCCAGCACTGTAGCTTGCTGGCCATTGGGTGGAGCTGGGTCTTACTGTTGAGATGGAGATGTCTGGGAGAGTTCCCACCAATTGATATTATGTGCAGCCGGGAGGTCTATGGTGGTCCAGTGTCTTGAACTTGGCTTTCCCACCTCGGAGGCTCAGGCCTGACACCTGGCCAGAGCACTAAGACCCTGCCAGCCACACGGCTCGGAATAAAAGGAAGAAAAAAAAGGAAAAAAAAATGAACAGATAGAACCCCAAAGCAAATGATAAAAGCAAACCTAAACAGACAAAATCACACAAAGAAATACACACATACACACTCACAAAAAGAGAGAAAAGGAAAAATATTAAAAAAATTTTTTAAATTTTTAAATAATAAAATTTAAAAAATAAAAAGTAAAAAACAGAAAAAAAGAAGACAGCAACCAAACCAATAAACAAATCCACCAATGATAACAAGCACTAAAAACTAAACTAAGATAAACATAAAAACTGGAAACAAATCAGACGCAAAACCAAACCCCTAGTCTACAGTTGCTCCCAAAGTCCACCACCTCAATTTTGGGAACATTCGTTGTCTATTCAGGTATTCCACAGATGCAGAGTTCATCAAGTTGATTGTGAGGATTTAATCTGCTGCTTCTGAGGCTGCACGGAGAAATCTCCCTTTCTCTTCTTTGTTACACAGCTCCTGGTGTTTGGCTTTGGTTTTGGACCCTCCTCTGCGTGTAGGCTGCCCTCAGGCATTTCTGTTCCTCACCCAGACAGGAAGGGTTAAAGCAGCAGCTGATTAGTGCTCTCTTGCTCACTCAGGCTGGGGAGAGGGAAGGGTACGGTAGTCATAACTGGAATGTGGGGCGAGCCTGCGGTGGCAGAGGCCAGTGTGATATTGCAACAATCTCAGGGGCACTGTCTGTTCTCCCAGAAAAGTTGTCTCTGAATCTCAGAACCCTTGCATTGGTGTGCTGCACAGGTTCCCAGAGGCGTGTGGGTAGTGACCTGCACTTGCACACAGGATTCTTGGTGGCAGCAGCAGCAGTGTTAGGGTTTTATACCTGTCTCTGGGATCTGAGCTGATAGCTGTGGCTCGCGCCTGTCTCTGGAGCTCACTTAGGCTGTGCTCTGCCTTCTGTGGGCATACGGAGGAGGAAAAGCCTCTCCTCACGCACCCCAAACAATGGTCTCTTGCCTCTTCGGCAGGTCCAGAGTTTTCCCCTGACTCCCTCCTGGCTAGCTGTGGCGCCCTAACCCCGCAGGCTGCCTTCACACAGCCAACCCCAGTCCTCTCCCTGGGGTCTGACCCCCAAAGCCTGAGCCTCAGCTCCCAACCCCACACACCCCGGCGGGTGAGCAGAGAAGCATCTCAGGGTGGTGAGTACTGGTCGGCACTGATCCTCTGTGCAGGAATCTCTCCGCTTTGCCCTCTGCACCTCTATTGCTGCACTCTCCTCCGTGGCTCTGAAGCTTCCCCCCTGCCCACACCCCGTCCCTGCCAGTGAAGGGGCTTCCTAATGTGTGGAAACTTTTCCTCCTTCACAGCTGTCTCCCAGAAGTGCAGGTCCCATCCCTATTCTTTTGTCTCTGTTTTTTCTTTTTTCTTTTCCCCTACCCAGGTAGGTGGGGATTTTCTTGCCTTTTAGGAAGTCTGAGGTCTTCTGCCAGCGTTCAGTAGGTGTTCAGTAGGAATTGTTCCACATGCAGATGTATTTTTGATGTATTTGTGCCGAGGAAGTTAATCTCCACGTCTTACTCCTCCACTATCTTGTAGGTCCCCTTCCAAAAGGATTTAAATAGTTAAATCCTTTGTCCATTTATAAATTGGATTATTTAATTTTCTGTTGTTGAGTTATAGAAGTTTCTAAAAATATATTCTAAATATTAACCCTTTATCAAATATATGTTTTGCAAATATTTTCTCCCTTTTGATAGGTCACCTTTTCACTCCATTGGCTGTATCCTTTGGTACACAGAAGATTTTAATTTTGATGTAGTTCAATTCATGTATTTTTTTTTCCTTTTGTTACCTGCACTTTCAGT
The DNA here is from genome assembly GCF_028021215.1 of Eschrichtius robustus. Taxonomy (NCBI): domain Eukaryota; kingdom Metazoa; phylum Chordata; class Mammalia; order Artiodactyla; family Eschrichtiidae; genus Eschrichtius; species Eschrichtius robustus. Next base: position 10,096,268 of record NC_090835.1, read on the forward strand.
GTCATATGTAAGAAATCATTGCAAAATTCAACATCAAGAAGCTTTTCCCCTATGTTTTCTTCTCAGCATTGTATAGTTTTAACTCTTACATTGAGGTCTTTGATCCATTTTGCATTATATTTGTGTACATGGTATCTGGTAACAGGGCAACTTCATTCTTTTGCATGTAGATATCCAGCTTTCCCAACATCATTTCTTGAAAAAAACTGTCTTTTCCCCAATGAAAGGTCTTGACACTCTTGTTAAAAATCATTCAACCATATATGCAAGGATTTATTCCTAGGATCTATATTACATTCCATTGGTCTATACTTCTGTCTATATGCCAGTCTCATATCGTTTTGATTACTGTAGTTGTGTAATAAGTTTTGAAATCAGAAAGACCCCAATTTTGTTCTTTTTCAAGTTTCTTTTGGCTATTCAGGATCCCTTAAGATTCCATCTGAATTATAGGATGAACTCTTCTATTAATTTCTGCAAAAAAAAAAAAATGCTGAGGTTTTGTAGGGATTGCTTTTGGGTCATATTGACATTTTTAATAATAATTATTCCAGCCAATAAACATAAGATGTCTTTCCATTTATTTGTGTCTCCTTTAATTTCTTCCAGCAATATTTTCTAATTTTCAGCATACAAATCTTTCATCTCCATGGTTAAGTTTACACCTAAGTATTTTGTTATCTTTGATACTACTGTAAATGAGATTTATTTTAAATTTTGTTTTCAGATTATTCATTGTTAGTGTATAGAAACACAACTAAATTTTGGGTGTTGATTTTGTATCCTGAAGTTTTGCTAAATTCATTTATTAGCTCTAACAGTTGTGTGTGTGTGTGTAATTTTTAGAGTTTTCTATAAATAAGGTTATTTCACCTGCTGAGATAATTTTATTCCTTTCTTTTTAATTTGGATGCCTATTCTTTCATGTTTAATTACTCTGGCTAGGACTTCCAGTACAATTTTTTTTTTTTTTTTGGCTGCGTTGGGTCTTCGTTGCTGCGCACTGGCTTTCTCTAGTTGTCGCGAGTGGGGGCTACTCTTTGTTGCAGTGCATGTGCTTCTTATTCCAGTGGCTTCTCTTGTTGCGGAACATAGGTTCTAGGAATGTGGGCTTCAGTAGTTGTGGCATGTGGGCTCAGTAGTTGTGGCTCGTGGGCTCTAGAGCACAGGTTCAGTAGTTGTGGCGCCTGGGCTTAGTTGCTCTGCAGCATATGGAGTCTTCCCGGACCAGCGCTCGAACCTGCATCCCCTGCATTGGCAGGTGGATTGTTAACCACTGCACCACCAGAGAAGTACCCCCAGTACAATTTTGAATAGAAGTAGGTATCTTTGTTTTATTCCTGAATTTAGAGGAAAAGCCTTCAGTCTTTCACCACTAAAACTGATGTAAGCTGTGGGATTTTCACATATGGCTTTTATTATATTGACATGGTTTCTTTCTATTCCTAGTTTGCTGAGTATTTCATAATGAAATGATGCTGAATGTTGTCAAATGCTTTTTCTGCATTAATTGAGATGAATACTTTTTTCCTTCACTCTGTTAATGTGATGTGTTACATTGGTTGACTTTCATATATTGCACATACTTTCACTGCAGGAATAAATCCCACTTGGTCATGGTGTATAGTCCTTTTAATGAGCTGTTGAATTCTGTTTGCTATTTTACTGAGGATATTTGTATTAATGAAGATAAGGGATATTTGTCTGCAGAATTTTTGTAGTGCTTTGTCTGACTTTGGTATCAGAGTACTGCTGGCCTCATAGAGTGAGTTACAAAGTATTCCCTCTTCAATTTTTGGAAGAGTTGGAAAAGTATGGATCTTAGTTATTCTTCAAATGTTTGCTAGAACATAATGGTTAAGCCATCTGGTCATGGGTTTTTCTTGGTTAGGCAGTTTTGATTACTAATTAAATCTAGTTAGGGATCTATTCAGATTTTCTGTTGCTTCATGGGTCCATCTTTGTAGGCTGTATACTTCTAGAAATTTCTCCATTTCATCTAGATTGTCCAGTTTTTTGTGTATAGTTATCCATAGTAATATCTTGTAATTTTTTTTATCTCTGTAAAATTGATAGTGATACCACAATTTCATTTCTGATTTTAGTAACAGGAGTATTGTCTTTTTCTTTCCTAGTCAGTCTAGTTCAGAGCTTGTCAATTTTGTCATTTGTTTTTCAAAAAACTAATTCTTGTTTTCAATGATTTTCTCAATTGTTCTTCTATTCTCTATTTCATTCATCTCTGCTCTAAGCTTATTATTTTATTTCCTTCTTTCTCCCAGCTTTGGGCTTAGTTTGTTCTTTTTTATAGTTTCTTTAGGTTGAAAGTTAGCTAACTGATTTGAGATCTTACTTCTTTTTAAACGTAAGCATGTACAGCTACAAATTTCCCTTTAAACGCTGACTTTGTTGCATCCCATGTTGCATTCTTACCTTCATTTGACTAAAGACATTTTTTTTCACATCTTTGTTGGAGTATAAATGCTTTACAATGTTGTGTTAGTTTCTGCTGTACAACAAAGTGAATCAGCTACATGCATACATATATCCCCATACCCCCTCCCTCTTGAGCCTCCCTCCCACCCTCCCTATCCCACCCCTCTAGGTCGTCACAAAGCACCAAGTTGATCTCCCTGTGCTATGCAGCAGCTTCCCACTAGCCATCCGTTTTACATTTGGTAGTGTATATACGTCAATGCTACTCTCTCACTTCATCCCAGCTTCCCCTTCCCCCGCTCATGCCTTCTTGTGTGACCCAATAGTTGTTTATGAGTGTGCTATTTAATTTCCATATATTTGTGTATTTTTCAGTTTTTTTCTGATAATAATTTCATTACATTGTTATAGAAAAGATACTTTGATTTCCATCTTTTAAAATTTATTATGACTTGTTTTGTGGTCTAACAAATGGTCCATCCTGGAGGATGTTCTGTGTACATGTGGAAAAAATGTGTATTCTGATTTTGCTGGATAGAATATTCCTTATATATCTATTAGTTCCAATGGTCTAAAATGTTCAAATACTCCATTTCCTTATTGATCTTCTTTCTCATTTTTCTATCCGTTAGTGAAATACTGATGTTTCCTACTATAACTGCAGACCTAACTTTCTGTACCTTCACTTCTGTCTATATTTGCTTCATGTATTTTAGGACCTCTGATGTTTGGTACATACATATTTATAAGTGTTATATATTCTTGGTAAATTGATCCTTTTTATCAATATATAATGCCCTTCTTTGTCTCCTGCAAGAGTTTTTGACTTAAAGTCTATTTTGTCAGATATGAGTTTAGCCATCCTTGTTACTTGTTTGGTTACTATGTGCATGGAATATCCTTTTCCATTCTTTCACTTGTAACCTATGTATGTCCTGAGATCTAAAGTGAGTCTCTTGCAGACAGCATATAGTTGTATTTTGTTTTTTGCTTTATTTCAATTCATGCTGCTAATCTGTGACATAAGAATCTGAGACATATGAATGATGTGCATTGTGGTTAAGATTAAAAGATAAAAAGTATCTCAAATTATACTCTAAGGCTTAGAAAAGTATAATATCACAACCTGACAAATATGACACTAAAAGGAAACAATATAAGGTAGCAATATATTCATTTAACCTAGAAGTATGAATAAAAATTATATGTAAATACAGTGAATAACATGAACATCTAACGAAAGAATAATATGCCATGAAAAAGAAGAGTTTGTTCCAGGAGTGCAGGGATGAACCCACATTAGGAAATCAAGTAATACAGTCCAACATGCTAATAAATTAGAGGAGTAAAATTACCTGGCACCTTTTTTAAGAGTAAAATAATTTATAAAATTCAGCATTTATTACTGATTTGACTAAATACAGAATAAAACTGTAATTAAAAGTATTCATGCAAAACCAGTAGACTATATCAATTTCAACAGAAAAACATTAAATGAAGAGTACTGGGAAAGACTCAGATCATATTATTATTTTTGTTCAACATTATTCTGACATGTCTAGCAAATGCACTACCAAAGAGTAAGATATAGATAAATAAGGTAAGAACGTGTAAATATTTTCATATCAGGTCCATTAAGTCCATGGAAATAACTGAAAAATGCATTAGTATTGATAAGAATAAAGAAAGTTAGCTATCTTGAAAAAACATTCACAACAGCAATAACTTTTCTATAGAGCAGCAATAAAAAATGAAAATTTATGTACTAGAAAAAATAGGATTAAAAGAGTAAGTAGAACTTCAAAATACACAGAATTAAAATTAACCACAAAATACTCAAATCAATATGTGATTTTTGATAGATACACCATAATCCTAAACAGGGATCTTAATAGCATAGCAATGTAATTTCTCCTCAAATTTATTTATGAATTTAATAATCTTTTAATCAAACTCTCAATGAGGACTTTTTGGCAAATTTAATTTAATGTTCACTTCTAAACAATGCACATTCAAGAATAGTAAAGAATATTAAAAAGTGGTTATGTCCAAGAAAGTAACAAAAAAATCTATAAAGCTACAATAAGTAAGCATTAGGTTTGTGTAGATACACAGACATAAATGTCAATAAGACAAGAAAAAATAGAATAGAATAAGTATTTATCTATCACAATAATTTAATCTTATGAAACATATGCTAACTTTCCATCCACCAAGGAAGAATAACTTTTTGATACATAGTAAATGAACAGTTGGTTATTAATTTTGAAAAAAAAATGCATGTACACACACACACACACACACACACACACACACACATACCTCAGTTCTTTCTCCATGCCATAAAATTTCTGAAATTCAGATAAAATGAAGTTTGAAAAGTAAAAAGTAAAGCCATACATATTTTAAGTTATAGGAAAATTTCGGGAGACATTATAAGCTGTCTCTTTAAAAAAATACTTGAATTGAGGAAAAACAGTATAATTTTCCATTAAAAATGACATAAATCACTGGAAAAACTATTAATATTTGCCTTGTAAGACTATTGTGAAAATTAGATGAACTACTGTAAAGCTTAATACAGAATTTCAAAAACAGTAAAAAATACCTGTTACTTCTCTTTTACAAGTCACTTCTTCATTTCTATGATGTGTCCAGGAGGTAATTTTCCCAAAATAAGGTAATCTTTGCCACAGCAGCTGAAAAACAAACAAACAAAACCTGTGTTGGCATACTGGCTTAAAGAGATCCCTATGCCCCCAAAACAAAGACTTCCTCGTATTACCAGTTCTCACTCACTTCTTATTTTTCACACCCAAATTTTTTTCATTAAATATATATCATACATAGTATATATAACATATACATTTTATTATATATATATATATATATATATATATATAAACCACAATAAAATTACTTAACAGAGCTAACGTTTTCTACGTAATATTTGCCACCATAAATTCCTGCAAAGAATTACTGTTATAGTTCTATGGACCTTATGTTCATCATCAGCGTTCCATTTGAACACAAAAACTTCAAGTTCTGCACTCCCTAAGATCCATTTTGATTTGTTATCTTTATGGATGATTTCTCCCTCTAGGGGGAAAAAATGTTTCCTCTAGTTTCGCCTAGAAAAACTCATGACTGTTGCATTCCCAGTGTTCCCTGATGTTTGATAATTTCTGTTTGTCACTCACATTAGAAAATAACTGAGCTTGTTGTAATTTTTGTATGTGTGGTAAAAAATACATAACATTAAAGTTACCATGTTAACTATTTTAAGTGTACAGTTCAGTAGTGTTAAGCATATTCACAAAATTGTGCGAGAGAACTCTAGAACTTTTCCATCCTACAGCCCTGTAATTCTATACCAACCAAATACTGATCCCCCCGATCACTGCTCCCAGCCCTTGGCAGTCATCTTTCTACTTTCTGTTTCTGTGATTTTGACTACTTGAGATACTGCATATGAGTGGAATTACACAGTATTTGTCCTTTGGTGACTGGATTATTGTGCTTAGCATAATGTCCTTCAGGTTCACCATGCTGTAGTATGTAACAGAATTTCCTTCTTTTAAAAGGCTGTATGAGATTCCACTGTATGTATATACCGTATTTGCTTAATCGATTCATCAGTTAATGGGCATCTGAGTTTTTTCTACTTCTTGGCTATTCTGAATAATGCTGCCATAAATACTGATATGCTCATATCTCTTCCAGATCATGATTTGGATTCTTTTGGATATGTACCTGGAGGTAGGATTGCTAGGTCACATGGTAACTTTTTTCAACATGTTGAGGAACCTGCACTCACAAGAATATTTTTTTAGTGCCTTGTGTTGTTTTATTCCAGACTGAAATCTGTATACATTATTGGCATACTACGTAAATTCTGTTTTCACTCCCCTACCCCTCTGCCACATCATGTTTGCTTAGTTTCTGTGATATTTCATTTCTTCTTGCCTAATGTGTATAACTTTGTCCAGATTTTTTTCTCTCTTCCGATATAACTGAGATTAACTTTCTTTACTACATTTACAACTTTCCTGGCACTTACTTATCTTTTCTGAGTTATAATTGGATAGATGGGTTTTGCAGCCAGTTTGCTCTACTGTTGTATGTGGGGTGGATAAGAGAAAGGGGAGAGTTAAGAGCTCTTTTTGACATCTTGGATATTCTTTTTGGGAAGACTAAATCTCTGATACCTTTTCCAATGACTTAGATACCTTCTGACAACATATGTTCCAATCAAATGTAGCTCTGCTCTTGGGAGAGGAAACCCATTGCCCCCGCCCCTGCCTATCATCATTACCACCAAAGCTGTGACTAACTGAAGAGCTTAAGCCATGATCAGGAATATTCAGATACTCTTATTTACATCTATTTTTATACTTCTCTTCCCAACAGCAGTTCATCCTAACCCCTCACACTCAATATAGTAAAAAGGGGGGAAATAACGCTTCTTTTGAGATCGAAGGTTATTAGAATATTCCGGATTTTGTCAACTCATCAATGCAGAAGCAAAATATGATATCTATGACTAAATACAGCACAATACTCCCCTGAAATTTCCTGTATAGCCTTGGTCACTGCTATGATCTGAATGTTTGTACCTACACCTAAATTCATATGTTGAAATCCCAAAGCGCAATGTGATGCTATTAGAAAGAAGAGTTTTTGGGAAATGTTTACGTCATAAGGGTGAAGCTCTCATGAATGCGATTAGTGTTCTTATAAAAGAGACCCCATCAAGTTTCCTAGCCCCTCCTGCTATATAAGGATACAATGAGGATAAGCCTGTAACTCACAGGAGGGCCCTCACCCAACAATACTAGCACCTGATCAATGACTTCCAGCCTCCAGGACTATGAGAAATAAATTTGTTTTTTCATAAGCTACCCAGACTGTGGTACTTTGTTACAGCAGCCCAAATGGACTAAGATAATCACTTTTAAAAAATATTTATCACGGGACCTCCCTGGTGGTCCAGTGGTTAAGACTCCATGCTCCCAATACAGGGGGTGTGGGTTTGATCCCTGGTTGGGGAACTAGATCCCACGTGCCACAAGTAAGAGCCCGCATGCCACAACTAAACATCCCGCATGTCGCAATGAAGATCCCACATGCTGCAACTAAGACCCAGCGCAGCCAAGTAGATAAATAAATTTTTTTTTCAAAAATTTATCATAATACGTCATACCCTACTTCTTGCTTGACAGTTGTTATTCTTTATATTTATTTGTCTGTGTGCACCTTTGTTTGTAACGGTAGGGGAAGAGCTATCTCATCCTCCCCATTTAATTACATATTTTTGAGGAAAGAAGAGTGGAGACCCAAATTTTATATAGCATTAGTTCTTAGAAATTAAGACTCCCTTTTGAATCAACAATCTCAGACAAAACTGTAGAATGATCTCAAATGAAATGGGCTGTAGTTATTACTTTTTTCATATAGACAAGTTTGCACTTCTCTAGTAATTGTTTGCTTTGAAATAAATAGAAAATAAATTGTAGGAAGGTCAACAATACCTTCCTGAGTAAATATATGACATTGATCATAAATTCATTCTTACACGTGCTTGACCTGAACCATTTCAACTGCCCTCCACTACAGGCATAGCTTGGAATATTGCAGGTTTGGTTTCAGACCATCACAGTAAAGTGAATATCATAATAAAGTGAGTCACACAGTTTTTTTTTTTTGCTTGCCAGTGCATATAAAGGTTATGTTTACACTATACTGTAGTCTATTAAACATGCAATTGCATTATGTCTTAAACATGCACATGTGTTAATTAAAAATACTTTGTTGCTAAAAAAAAAAATGCTAACCATCATCTAACAATGTAGGGCTGCCACAAACCTTCAGTTTGTAAAATCAACAATATCTGCAAAGCACAATAAAATGAAGTGCAATAAAATGAGGTATGCCTGTATGTCTCCCCAAAAACTTTGCTTGACACATTATAGTACAAATATTTACCTAAAGCCTATACCAACTTTGAGAGTACCACATTCTTATCCCTTGGCATTAGGAGTAAAATATTTATTATCACATTCATCTTTTATTAGTTTGAAATCTGACATTTCTATCTCAGAAGATCCTTAAAGGTAAGCTCTCCACTATTTCTGAAATCCTTTTCTCATGATATTTCAAAAACATAAACTTCATTAATGAGAAAAAGAAGAAAATTAGATAATTGCTCTACTTATTATTTGTATAATGATTTATTATATTTGCTTATAATGTAACTCCTTTTAGAGTTTAATTAATCCCACTTAGTGTTTAAGTATCCCATATATCTGCCAACAGGAGTTCAATTTCTAGTTGCTGTTTATTAGCAAGATAATTGGGCTTATTACTTAAGCATGGTGCCTCTCTGGCATTCAGCCCAGATGGGATATTTTGTATGTATTATATCTGGAAAGGAAAGTATACATTTCCTCAAAAGCAGATGTTGAAACAACATTAAGAACTTGAATTTTTTTTCAAACCACCATAATGCACCAAATTGGAGCTAAGACAATGTACAAGAACCAAATGCATTAATCTCATGAACTGGAACACTTTCTCTTAAACTGTTAAGTTTATATTTACTGTTCTCTCAAATAATTCTACAGTTTTATTTATCTATGCACATTCATGTAAATATTTCTAAAGGTGTTTTACATTTCAAGCTTAGTTGGTTGAACTATATTTTGCCTGTTTGTAACTTTTTTTTTCTGAAAAATAATTTTCAAACTTTTACTAAGTTTTCTTTCTGAAGAGCTGCCAAGTTTCCAGTTTTTAATACAAAATTTATTTTGAGTACATGGAGTAACAGAAGACCCCAAGCAAAATCTTGGAGAAAATTGTACAAAATTTTAAGTCTAGGAATTAAAAGTGGAAGACTGACAGATCAGCTGTATCATTTCTTCTTTGCTAACTCCCTTTCAACACTTGATGACAAACTAGGTTTTGAGAACAAGCTTGAAATAAAATTTATGCTAAAAATGAAAGTACATGAGCATGAGACTTGCATATACTTTACCATGGCCCATAAAACTCAGGACAATCATATTAACCCCAAATAACCCAGGGAGAAAGGACTTTAGAAAGACTGGGATGGGTCTTGATTCTATTGTCAAAGGAAGGTGTCAGTATGCACAGGTATATAATCCCTAGGACATACCAGTGACAAAATCTTCACTTTCCTAATATAACAAGCACTTCTTACTAAACCATAAGCTTTTAGAAGATGGGAAAATATTAATTTATCATTATATTCCCAGCATTGAGCAAAATATCAGGTTCCTGGAATAGATTTACCAAATGATTGCTGAATGGATAGATAAACAAACGGTGAGGAAATCGATAAATCTAGCAGTGGTACATTAAACAGTTACTACTTACAATCTTAATTGACTTATAATAGTACTCAAATCACCAAAATAAATGTCATTTTTACCATGAAAATGAAATCCTTTTAATTATATAATACCATATTATTTTAAGCTACACACTCTCAAAGCAAAGAATAATGAAAAAGGCACATTTTAAATATTATGAGGTCTCAAAACATAACAGTATGCATTCACAAAAGCATCCAATGTAATGTTATAGTAATTTCCAGTTTTTAAAAAAATGTCTCCTTTTAGAAACCTACTTTATTATTGATGAGATGGAAATAGAGCTTGGGAAAGAAGCTATTTATATTTTCTTTTAAAACCCACTTGCCCTTAAAATGTGATGATTCTTTTGGCCATTGTGCTGCATTTATATGTACCCAAGAAACAGACTTCAAGAAGAAAAGAAAATACATCTCTCTGTTCTCTCCTCTAATCTTCTTTTTCTTCTTTGTTAACTCAGAAGCACAGGAGATACATATAGCATAGGAAGTTAGAATAAAAAGTCTCCCTAGGACTTTGAAAACACTTCATCAAAATTAAATAGAATTTCTCTTATCCAGTATGTGTTTTTTCTCTTCTTTGGCTTCAATTTTATTTTCGTATGTCCTTGTTTTTACATGTTTTTTCCAAACTACTTAAAATATCAGTAAGAATCTTATGACACCTACAGTCTAAAAATACAAATGGTAATGGTACCTTTTTCTCAAAGCTGTTTAGTAGACCTTAATCCTCTACATTTCTGTCACACCTGAGTAGATTCCTACCACATACAGTGTGGTTTTACATCATCAGTGATCTTCGATAATACGTAACAATATGTTTTTATAAATAGCATAGACTGATCCAGAAAACAAGAAGGTTGAATATGGAAGACAGGGATTAGGAGGCTCAGACTAGATTGTGAAGGGTTAACAGGCATCAGGATTAAACTTTCCTATGAAGGAGAATCAGTTGAATATCAGACCTAAACGTAAAATTGGTCTGACATAAGACTGCATAAAAGGTCAATGTGTACCTGAACTTACATACATGTGCTGTAAGTTCAGTAGGTCCCTTACTGGTTTCTATAATCATGTTAGTTTATAGACATAGACCATGGCATGGAATACCCGTGTGTAATGTGATTACTGGAAGAAGTGTGTGGTATGTGGTGGCTTACTTTGCGCATCCTGCTTTACCACCGGTGATTTATATTTGCTGATGAATAGTTTTCATATCACGGCACCTGTGGCAAATTACATCCTCTCTTTCAAGGGGGTAAAGATCTCAGTATAACAAGATGACAGGCTTAGCAACTTCTGATAGATAAACCTATGCAGAGGATAGTCCTACTCATTTCGACTAAGCAATAAGAATGGAAGGGAGCTCTGAATTTAGATACACTGGGCTCAGACATCACTTACTGGGATTGTGGGTAATTCTCTAGGCCTCTGTTTGCTCATCTGCTTGTTATGAAAATTAAATGAGAACATACACAAAAGTAGATGTAACAAAAACTCAAAAATTCAGTAATGGTCTTCAGCATCAAGTAGCATTTATGATGCTTACATTATGAAATTTAAATATCTACAACTCTTAAGGTGTTGAATGTATCAAGAACAAGGAAACATTTCAAACCCAGCAGAATCTTTTTTATTGGAAGAGAATATTTATCATGTGAAATGAAGAGAATGGACTCTGTGGCATAACATTTAAATATAGTCATTTGTTACCTAGTTTTATTCCTCTAAATCACAGTTCTGAAAGCCTGTCAGCTAAAAAATAAACTTTCCAGAAACTTAATAATGAGAAGTAACAGTCAAAATGAATATGGAAAATACAGCTGGCCTAACAGAGTAAGCCATTTTTTCCAGTTGTGTTTAGATATTTCAATAAATAGCCTACAACACTATTGTTATTCTTGTAACACATAACATATGGTAACATAATCCACTAGCGGTATTCAGCTGCAGGATGACTTACGTGCACCGTTGACACCATTTGTAGTGAAAATAAAATTGTCAAATGGTATACGGAGAGAATTCTTTACATTATATTGTAACCATCGTATTTGCTTTATAACTATTATTTTCATACATCTGATCAATTGTAGTAATAAACTTGGGAGAAAACAGTAGTGTCTCTTGAAAATCTTTTTTTTTTTTAATTTTGGTTCCCATGTCATATTCTTATTTCTGCCTTGCCCTTGTGTTTGGCTTGTTGACATTCCTTGCTATATTCCGTGACAAATAAGATATTTACCTTTCTAATTGCTATAAAATAAAGGTAAGTCAGACTGCTTGAATTCTAAAGAGCTGGTTTTAATGTAGAATGGCTCCAATGGAGATGAGCACGTATTCTAGGCTCTTATTTAAGCCACAGAAGTTCAGGGCCAGGCAATGCTGTCACTCTTGAACTCCATTTTCTTAAAGGCACAAAGTGATCACCTCCTAGCTATTCACTCAGTTGACATGAAGAATTTTTACTGAGGCTGGACATGAGTGGGGTAGAGGAGGAATAGAGATTCTTACGCTAAAATGAAAATTCCTTATTGAACAGAAAAGATGCCAAACATTTAAGTAGCAAGAACTCACAAGGAAGGACAAATAAATATTCTAGGATAAAGAGTAGCCGATTTTAACAACTGAAGTTATTTCATGGTTCCAGGTATAGGTGGGGTGGAGCAAAATTAAGAATTCCATTGAGAAGTAATAATGATTTGGGTGATTATAAACTCTTCACTGAATTAGTTTGGGCTTTGAACAATATCTGATTACAATACCTGTGGTATCATCAAAAGTTTAATTAAAATCATTTACAATCTGTTAAATTTAGAACCTACAGGAGCAATGTGGCAAAGCAGGTGATGGTGCTGTTTCTTAAACATTTTCATATTCAAATTTGAATCTACAGTATACTTTAATATGGTAGATCATCAGTACCAGAGATCACTAGCGCATCAGCTCATACAACAAAAACATAAAGCCCTTTTTTATTCCTGCCCCATAATTCTTATACCCGTCACTGTGGCAGCGAATTGATCCCTTATTTCCAGATCAGTCTGGACGCAGGTTCTGGAATGCATCCTGTCTTTAGGCACATGTAACTTAAGGATTCTGAGGTCAACAGTTTAGGGACTTATCATCAAGTCAAATTTGTTCTAACTTCATGTCCACTACTGGTAACAGAATTGTTACCCTATTTCTGTTAATTAGCCTCCACCTCATACTGCAGTATTATTTTTTAATCTATGAAATATTTTGAATAAAAGAAAAATGATAATTTTCATGCATTAGAAAGATATCCATGAAAGCAATGTGTAGAATGAACTGAAAGCAGGAAAGCTAAGGGGCAGAGACCACTGGGAAGAACTTATGCAAAAACATAAGGTATAAATCAGAACAATGTAGCAAGGCACAGAGAGAGAGGAGGTGGGTCTGTCAGAGAGACACTGAATAAGGGTGAATAAAAAGAAGCTATTTAATTGGACACTAAAAGATTGTGGATCAATATAAAACAATAGTTGTTTCAAATCCAAATTGGAAAAGGTTGCAAAAGGAATGAAATGGGAGGAAGGAGAATGAGCCAGTACTTAGCAATTTAGTGACAAGTGAGCAAGTACTCACACACAACTTGAACTAGTGTTGTTTTAGCTCTACAGCTTGTTTAAAGACAGTTTAATCTGATCCTGAATTGATTCACTATGACAAAAAATATTTTTATTTAACAACTGTGTTTCTGTAATGATTCTAGATGTTGGAAATTCAAACGTGACTAAGTTGCTCCAATGCGGATATCACAATCTTCTGCAAAATGGTACAAACTGAGGCATTTGTCCACATAATTCAGACAAAGTGAGTTTCAATTAAAGTCAGGATTGTGTTTGGCTGAACTGCTCACACTGGCTTTACTCTATCAATCAGGCTTACTGCATAATTATTTGACCCTTGGCTTCACTTTGCTTGTGTTAGACACAGTCAGTAACTTGGTGGCAGGACCTGCAACCAAAGCTTTGAAAATAACGGTGCTGATAGATCAAAAGTGCTAATGTATATGAAAATGCCTTGCAAATTGTAAAATACTACATAGACAAAACTGCCACCCATTCTCTTCAAAAAGAATTTAGTCTTCCAAACACCAGACTACCATTCAAAACATGATCTTGTGTCATTTGGAACTGGCTTCATGAGTTGTGGTGCCAGAAAATAAAATATTTCATTGCTTTCCGGCAGACATGTAGCATGTACCGGTAATACCATACATTACCTACTGTGATGGTTAATTTTATATGTCAACTTGCCTGGGCCATGGGGTATCCAGATATTTGGTCAGACATCGTTCTGGGTGTTTATGTAACTGTGTTTTTAGGTGAGCTTAACACTTAAGTCAGTGGACTTGGACTAAAGCAGATTGCTCTCCATAATGTGGGTGTGCCTCACCCAAGCAAATGAAAGCCTGAAGAGAACAAAAAGACCAGCTTGCCCTGAGCCAGACAGAATTCTCCAGAAGACTGCCTTCACACTTCATCTGCAACATGGCTCTTCCCGTTTCAATAGCAGACTGCCTTCACACTCAAATGGGAACATCAGCCCTCCTAGGTCTCCAGCTTGCCCATCTTCAGACTGGAACTGAAACATTAGCTCTCTTCGGTCTTCAGCCTATTGGCCCACACTGCATATTTTATACTTGCCAGCCTCGATAATCACTTGAGCCAACTCCTTATTATAAATCTCTTTACATATAGTCTATCCACTGTGATTTTGTGATTTATAATAAATATATATTTGGTCTTCATCTTTGAGCCAGTTTTTGTCACAGAGCTCCTAAAACCTTCGAAATTTCCTAAGTGATTAAGAGTGATAAAGGTGTCTTGATCTTCGTAACAAACCCCTTTCAACCACAACTGGGTTTATGTTAATGAAGTGACTTTTGGAAAGCACTTAAGGATGAGGGCTGGTTGCCAGGGGTAGAGCCATGTAATTGGAGAGCAGGACTTCTCAGTCCCATTCCCCTAACCTCCAGGGAAAGGAGAGGGACTGAAGGTTGAATCAATCACCAAAGACAAATGATTTAATCAATCATGCCTATGTAATGAAGCCGCCATAAAAAACCAAAAGAACAGAGTTTGGAAACCTTCTGGGTTGGTGAACTTGCAGAAATTTGGGGAGAGTGGCAGGCTCAGAAAGCATGGAAGACCTGCAACCTTTCCCCCATTCTTTGCCCTATGCATCTCTTCCATTTGGGTGTTCCTATGTTACATCCTTTTACCAAAAAACACTAAACTAGTTAGAAGAATGTTTCCCTGATTTCTGTGAGCTGCTCTAGCAAATTAATCCGACCCAAGGAAGGAGTCATTAGAACCTCTGATCTACAGCTGGTCAATCAGACGCTCAGGTAGCCACCTGGACCTGTGATTGGTGTCTGAAGTGTGTGGGGAGGTGGAGGCAATCTTGTGAAACCTAGCCCTTAACCTGAGGGGTCTGACACTACCTCCAGGTAGTGTTAGAACTGAGTTAACTGCTTGGTGGTGTGAACACACACACGTCGTACCCATAGATCTTACTGTTTCTGTTTCTCAAGAGAATCTTAATACATCTACTCATCCCAACAAATCTAGGGCATAGGCATATACAAAAATAATAACAATACATAATAATAAATACAACATTTTCAGTGTGAAAGATTAATAATTTCAGAACCAATACAAATAAGCAATTAAAACACATGCAACCACAGCGCTGACACAGGAAGTCAATGTTTTTAAAACCCATTTGGGGGTCCACCTAAGCCAGACCTGTACTATTGTGAGTTTTCCAAAGACCATTTATTTTAAGTTCTATACTCAGTAGCAGTTTAAATTTTAGTGACACATCAAAAATGGTTTACGAAATTAAAAAAAAATTATAATGGGCAAATATAAAAGGAAGCATTGGCATTTTATTCTTATCTCAACACTTATTTCCTTTTTGTCACTGGACTTAGTTTTCTTCCCAGCTATAGCAATATACCATTTTAGCTTCTTGGAAACTGCCAAAAAATGTCAAATACAAATGGAAACCACATCATGGAATACACGCAAAATAAAAACCATCGTTTTTCTCTGAAAACACCTGTTATGTACACTGAAAAGCACCATGGTACTCCTAAATTAAAATAATTAGTTTGATTCATTAGTATTATTCTTTAATATTTGTTTTATTTTATTTACTTTATTATAGATGTAACACTATAAATGTCAAATTATAGCTTAGAAGGACTTGCATATATTTATTTTATTTCTTTGATACAAAACCTTGTGAGTAGCTGTTATTCCCATTATAAAGATGAAGAAAATAGGAATTAATTTTCTCAGGCAGTATATAGTTGGGCTCACACTGTATTTCAGATTTTTTAACCCAAAAAGTCAAATATTCACTACAGTCATTATTAGCACCTTAGCCTCAACCCACACTAACTGAGCTCCGGCTTCCCACAAGGTACCACAGTGACGTTGGGAAAATATGAAGAAGCGCAAACCATCATTCAGGGTTTCCAGTGATATACAATGAAGGTGAGGAAAGTAAATCCTTTTGAGAAGGTAAAATCATTAACAATACAAAAACTAAAAAAAAAAAAAATGAGGATAATGTTTTAAAAATTTCTCCAATATATTTTCATCCTTCAGTAATGTGACTTTATTCCTTGATGTTTTGAGACCATCTTTATGCCATGGGATGAAAAAGAGAGAAAAGAAGCAGAGGGAGTTCAAAAACAAGCATTTCTGGGGCTTCCCTGGTGGCGCGGTGGCTAAGAATCTGCCTGCCAATGCAGGCGATATGGGTTCGAGCCCTGGTTCAGGAAGATCCCACATGCCACGGAGCAACTAAGCCCCTGCACCACAACTACTGAGGCTGCACTCTAGAGCCCGCGTGCCACAACTACTGAGCCTGCGTACCACAACTACTGAAGCCTGCGCGCCTAGAGCCCATGCTCCGCAACAAGAGAAGCCACCACAAAGAGAAGCCCGCGCACCACAACAAAGAGTAGCCCCTGCTCGCCGCAACTAGAGAAAAGCACGCGCACAGCAACAAAGACCCAACACAGCCAAAAATAAAATAAAGTAAATAAATTAAACACACACACACACACACACACACACACACAAACAAACAAGAATTTCAGCTTTGTCTCTCAGTTTCAAAAATTAGGAATGGAGCATATCAAAATCCTTAGATGAGATAAAGAAGGTGCCAAAAAAGGATGCCCTAAGAAATTAGCCTGAACTCAGTGAAATCTGAAGCTAGGAGATGGATTATGGACTTCAGAAGCAGGTGCCAACCTGAAGCCCCCCAAGGATATAACACAGATAGATAGATATACAGATAAACGAGTAGTATAGATTAGTGGTTCTCAGACCACTCAGGAGTGCCAAAGCAATAGGCTTTTGCTTTATTTCTCTCTCCCCTATCAAGGGTTGGAAGGGAAGATCCATCCTTACTGTTCAGACATCAATTCCTTCCCCTAAATCAGGCTTAGAAAGAACCAGCCAGCTCTTTCCTTCTGGTTGTTTTTCTCTCACCCCCAGCTTATTTTCTGTTTTCTCTCTACTCCCACCTCTGAAGCCATTTTACGAACTGTCAGGTGTCACCTGAGCCTCCAATAAAGCAAAAACAGGCCTTCCTGTTAAAAAAAGAGAGAGAGAGAGAGAGAGAGAGCGCGCAAGAGAGACCAGAGCTGGTCTATGATGAAGTTCTCATTGGTTTGTAGCCAAATGACAAACATAAGATCAATGTTGTAAAATTTTTATAATATAAAATGTATTCTATGTTTTCCATGATAATTTTAGTGATGAAATAATGTATTTCACAAAGTCACGGAAATACCATATAACTGTTTCATCAGAAATGATCTTTAAAAGAGTATCATCAACACTATGTGGTCCCCGTATTTTTATGTGTGTGTGTGCATGTGAGAGGGGTCATTTTTGGCAAATTGCATTTGTTCATTAAATCACAAGCTCAGGGAACCAGTGATTCAGCACAAGTGCTATGCTTCTTAGGAGGTAAGGGCTGTTTAGATCTGAGGAGTCAGAAGCAGCATCAAGGAAAAGATAGGAGGTAAGTAAGATAGACTGGATTTAACTATGTGGAAACTAGGCAGAGGGCATTCGAGAAGGAAGAATGCTGGTAGAAAACACACAAGGGCTAGTTTCCTATCTTAAAATAGGAAAAATAAAAACCAGCCTAGTTTAGCTTGAGTAAAGGATGTAGTAAGATTTAAAGCTGGTGAAAAGTATGTCCAAGTTGATTAAAAATTTTTGAATGTCAAGCATCAATAATTAAACTTTTAGATAGAGTTAGGCAACTCCACAGCACACAACTGAGAAAGAAACAGGCTCTAAGAAAACAAAGGCATTAACTACAACATACTCTTTTGAGAAGTTCAGTAATTAAAAGGAAGGGGTTAAGATGGAAATTCAAAAGATACAAGAAGATTGAGAGAAGACACTGATAAAATGGGGGAACCACCGTCAAGAAAGGGCACCACTCAAAAGCACGAAACTACAAAACTACATTTATTGCTTACATAAATAAGGGTGAGCTATAGTGGTTAGGAACTGTCTCATTTAGCAGAGCAAACTGATATCTTATATGGAGTTTGGGGGAAGAGTTTGTTTTGCAGTTGAGTTGCTTACAGATGTGAAAGTGTGGAGGCAGAAGTATAAGGACTTTAGGAACATGTTTTTTGTTGGTGTTAGGTAGCTCTGATTGACTGAACATGTTTCATTTGTTTGCTTGGCAGTTTACTTGTTATCATGGCTGTAGAAAAAAATCAGCCTTGCCCTAACTATATGACAACTTCTTTATTCTCACCATTTAACAGCCAAGACTTCATGTCTTTCTTCCAGGTGATGGATGCTTGGTTCAATCACCTCTCTTCCTTCCCATCGCTGTATCACACAACAGCTTAGCTGCTACCACACTAGTCCTAGTGCTGTCCCACCATAACCTGTTCTCTGTGCCATCCTTGGATTCATCCTGCTACAAGCAAGATTCCGTGATGTCACTGTCCTGCCCAACCACCTCTAATAATTCACGGTTCCTATAAACTAAAATTCTCTATTTCTCCTTTCTATACTTTTCATGATGAAGCCCAATCCAAACTGTCCAGGTTTATCTCCTACTACCCCCACTTCATACACCAAACTCTTACTAGGCCATTTTTATCACTGTGCCCTGAAATCAGATATTGTAAATTCTAACTTCAAATCTTTTTTTATCATTCCCTAAGATAATTTGCAATGACATGCATTTTAAGAAATAAACAAACAGAAAAGCCACAGAATAGAATATAAATTTATGGTAATGAATACACACACACATACCTTATTAAAGTTTCTCTTTAAATACAAGGATCAAAGAGTTATCCATTACCTTAAAACAATACTATTCTCACTAGCTAGTGCTCTGGTTTGAATTAATCTGAAAATCACCTTGAATCATTGCCTTAATTTCTCCTTAAATATATAATCTGAGTCAACAAATATCAAGTGCCCTTCTAAAATCAGAATTCAATTAAGTTTAAATCATTTTAGAATAACTCAACAAAGGCACCTACCTACCCTCCTTCCAATTAGTAAAATAGCTTAATTCAGAGATAGATCACCTCATCTCAATGGATGAGTATGAAAATAAACTGCTCTGAGTCTTGTCTCCCTTTCTTTCTTCATGCTCCACTAGGATGCAACAAGAAATACATTTTCATTTTTCCAGTCATTAAAAAAGAATGAGTGTAGTAGAAAATGAAATTTAGCATATTTGGATTGAGCTCAATTTAACGCGGCTGACCTTTTCTGTTCATTTTGATATGTTTCTTGTTTCTAAACAAACACAAACTTTATTTTGATAAAATATCTTAATGATCCCTCATTCATAAACAGCAGGTCTTAAGCAAAAGAACTGTAGAGGTGCCACCTTCACAGATATTCTATGCCTTTCAAAGTACAAACATGAAGTCTTAATTAACTTTAATTAAAAATATAAAAATCAACACATAGGTGTTTATATAAGTTAAGCTGAATGACAAAGACTCATTGTGGCTAAATTTTGGTTTCACTGTAGACTAGCCCAGCTTGGTAAGGCATACTTATTTGCATATATAGTACATGGGACCTTTTATGTTTTTTCTCTAGCATCTAGGTCTCCCTCTCAAAGCTTCTCTATATTCAAACTATCTTCATTAAGTGTCCAGTATATAGCATATATTGCATGAGACACTGAGGCAAAAACAAAATAATTTTGTGTAATTATGTTTTGGTTGGAAAATAGTTACATGAAAAAGGAGCACTTGAATTAACTTAGAAAGTATGAGATAATTGAGCCAATAAACTCACTTAAAATTTCAGAGTACAGAAAGTCGCAGAGTCAGAAAAACCCCAAGATGAGATCCAAAACCCATATACACCAGTTTCACAAAATCAGAAGAGTTGTGTAGTAGACTGGTAAAATAAATGGTTAATACTTGGGGGAAGATATTTGGACCTTAAATTGGGGGGCCTAATAGACCACTTTGTAGAATTTAGACTCGGTCCTTAAATAACACAAAAAATAAGCCAAAGTTCTCAGAAAGGGGGACTCAAATTACTTAAGTCACATGTCAGTCACTGAGACTAATCTGGCTCAATTCTTAAGCTTTAAAACTATTTTCAGGACACCCCAAAGACATCAAGCTAAACTTTTAAGATGCTAAATACTATGCTTTATACTTAATTTCTTATGCTGTATCTGGTTTTACTGGCATTTAAAAGACAATGGATTAGAGAAGAAAACTTATCGCAGCTTATAAATTAATGCATTCATTAACCATATCTTTTGAACCTGTACCATTCTTTACATTGACATTTTAATAGCAACCAAGTCTGAATGGTAATCAATCTGTTGCAGAACCTCGGCCCCAAGGACAAGAAAAGAATACTGCTCAAATAAACCTCAAAACGTAGTTGTTAACAAGAAAAGATTGGAGGAAGATCTTCAAGATGGCGGAAGAGTAAAACGTGGAGATCACCTTCCTCCCCACAAATACATCAAAAATACATCTACATGTGGAACAACTCCTAAAGAACACCTACTGAACGCTGGCAGAAGACCTCAGACTTCCCAAAAGGCAAGAAACTCCCCATGTACCTGGCAGTGTGGCTGACAGGGTCTTGGTGCTCCGGCCGGGTGTCAGGCCTGAGCCTCTGAGGTGGGAGAGCCAACTTCAGGACACTGGACCACCAGAGACCTCCTGGGCCCACATAATATCAATCAACAAGACCTCTCCCAGAGATGTCTGTCTCAACACAAACACCCAGATCCAATCAACGACCAGCAAACTCCAGTGCTGGACACCCCATGCCAAACAACTAGGAAGACAGGAACACAACCCCACCCATTAGCAGAGAGGCTGCCTAAAATCATACTACGTTCACAGAAACCCCAACATGCACCACCAGACGTGGTCCTGCCCAACAGAAAGACAAGATCCAGGTTCATCCACCAGAATATAGGCACCAGTCCCCTCCACTAGGAAGCCTACACAACCCACTGAACCAACCTTACCCACTGGGGGCAGATGCCAAAAACAATGGGAACTATGAACCTGCAGCCTGCAAAGAGGAGACCACAAAAACAGTAAGTTAAGCAAAATGAGAAGACAGAGAAATACAGAGCAGATGAAGGAGCAAGGTAAAAACCCACCAGATCAAACAAATGAAGAGGAAATAGGCAGTCCACCTGAAAAAGAATTCAGAATAACGACAATAAAGATGATCCAAATCTTCGAAATAGAATGGAGAAAATACAAGAAACATTTAACAAGGACCTAGAAGAACTCAAGAGCAAAGAAACAATGATGAAGAACACAATAAAATTCTCTAGATGGAATCAATAGCAGAATAACTGAGGCAGAAGAATGGATAAGTGACCTGAAAGATAAAAAGGTGGAAATAACTACCACAGAGCAAAATAAAGAAAAAAGAAAGAAAAGAATTGAGGACAGTCTCAGAGACCTCTGGGACATTAAACGCACCAACATTCGATTTATAGGGGTCTCAGAAGAAGAAGAGAAAAAGAAAGGGACTGAGGAAATATTTGAAGATATTATAATTGAAAACTTCCCTAACATGGCAAAGGAAGTAGTCAATCAAGACCAGGAAGCACAGAGAGGCCAATACAGGATAAACCCAAGAGAGACACGCCAAGACACATATTAATCAAACTATCAAAAATTAAATACAAAGAAAAAATATTAAAAGCAGCAACAGAAAAGCAACAGATAACATACAACGGAATCCCCATAAGGTTAACAGCTGATCTTTCAGCAAAAACTCTGCAAGCCAGAAGAGGGTCGCAGGACATATTTAAAGGGATGAAAGGGAAAAACCTACAACCAAGATTACTCTACCCAGCAAGGATCTCATTCAGATTCGTCAGAGAAATTAAAACCTCTACAGACAAGCAAAAGCTAAGAGAATTCAGCACCACCAAACCAGCTTTACAACAAATGCTAAAGGAACTTCTCTAGGCAGGAAACACAAGAGAAGGAAAAGACCTACAATAACAAACGCAAAACAATTAAGAATATGGTAATAGGAAAATACATATCGATAACTACCTTAAATGTAAATGGATTAAATGCTCCAACCAAAAGACACAGACTGGCAGAATGCATACAAAAACAAGACCCATATATATGCTGTCTACAAGAGACCCACTTCAGACACATACTAGGGACACATACAGACTGAAAGCAAGGGGATGGAAAAAGATATTCCATGCAAATGGAAATCAAAAGAAAGCTGGAGTAGCAACTCTCAGATCAGACAAAATAGACTTTAAGATAAAGACTATCAAAAGAGACAAAGAAGGACAATACATAATGATCAAGGGATCAATCCAAGAAGAAGATATAACAATTGCAAATATTTATGCACCAAACACAGGAGCACCTCAATACATAAGGCAAAAGCTAACAGCCATAAAAGGGGAAATCAACAGTAACCCAATAATAGTAGGGGACTTTAACACCCCACTGTCACCAATGGACAGATTATCCAAAATGAAAATAAATAAGGAAACACAAGCTTTAAATGACACATTAAACAAGATGGACTTCACTGATATTTACAATACATTCCATCCATAAAGAACAGAATACACTTTCTTCTCAAGTGCTCATGGAACATTCTCCAGGGTATATCTTATCTTGGGGCACAAACCAAGCCTTGGTAAGTTTAAGAAAATTCAAATCGTATCAAGTATCTTTTCCAACCACAATGCTATAAGAGTAGATATCAATTACAGGAAAAAAACTGTAAAAAATACAAACACATGGAGGCTAAACAATATGCTACTAAATAACCAAGAGATCGCTGAAGAAATCAAAAAGGAAATCAAAAAATACCTAGAAACAAATGACAATGAAAACACGACAACCCAAAACCTATGGAATGCAGCAAAGGAGTTCTAAGAGGGAAGTTTACAGCAATACAATCTTACCTCAAGAAACAAGAAACACCTCAAATAAACAACCTAACCTTGCACCTAAGGCAATTAGAGAAAGAAGAACAAAAAAACCCCAAAGTTACCAGAAGAAAAGAAATCATAAAGATCAGATCAGGAATAAATGAAAAAGAAATGAAAGAAACAATAGCAAAGATCAATATAACTAAAAGCTGGTTCTTTGAGAAGATAAACAAAATTGATAAACCATTAGCCAGACTCATCAAGAAAAAAAGGGAGAAGACTCAAATCAACAGAATTAGAAATGAAAAAGAAGTAACAACTGACACTTCAGAAATACAAAGGATCATGAGAGATTACTATAAGCAACTATACGCCAATAAAATGGGAAACCTATAAGAAGTGCACAAATTCTTAGAAAAGCACAACCATCTCAGACTGAACCAGGAAGAAACAGAAAATATAAAAAGGGGCTTTCCTGCTGGCATAGTGGTTAAGAATCCTCCTGCCAATGCAGGGGACACAGGTTTGAGCCCTGCACCAGGAAGTTCTAACATGTCACAGAGCAACTAAGCCTGTGAGCCAAAACTACTGATCCTGTGCTCTAGAGCCTGCGTGCCACAACTACTGAAGCCCATGCACCTAGAGCCCGTGCTCCACAACAAGAAGAGCCACCGCAATGAGAAGCCCGTGAACCACAACAAAGAGTAACCGCTGCAAGCCTCAAGTAGAGAAAGCCCGCACGCAGCAACGAAGACCCAACGCAGCCAAAATAAATAAATAAATAAAATAAATAATTTTTTTAAAAAAGTCAAGTTCACTGAGATACAATATATAGAGAGTAAAATTTACCTTTAAAAAAAAGAAAATATAAACAGACCAATCACAAGCACTGAAATTGAAACTGTGATTAAAAATCTTTCAACAAACAAAAGCCTTGGACCAGATGGCTTCACAGGCGAATTCTATCAAACATTTAGAGAAGAGGTAACACCTATCCTTCTCAAACTCATCCGAAGTATAGCAGAGGGAGGAACACTCCCAATCTCATTCTACGAGACCACGATCACCCTGATACCAAAACCAGACAGAGATGTCACAAAGAAAGAAAACTACAGGCCAATATCACTGATGAACATAGATGCAAAAATCCTCAACAAATACTAGCAAACAGAATCCAGCAGCATATTAAAAGGATCATACACCATGATCAAGTGGGGTTTATCCCAGGGATGCAAGGATTCTTCAATAAACGCAAATCAATGAATGTGATACACCATATTAACAAACTGAAGGAGAAAAACCATCTGATCATCTCAATAGATGCAGGAAAGGCTTGACAAAATTCAACACCCATTTATGATAAAAACTCTCCAGAAAGTAGGCATAGAGGGAACTTACCTCAACATAATAAAGGCCGTATATGACAAACCCACAGCCAACATCATTCTCAATGGTGAAAAACTGAAACCATTTCCACTAAGATCAGGAACAAGACAAGGTTGCTCACTCTCACCACTATTATTCAACATAGTTTTGGAAGTTTTAGCCACAGCAATCAGAGAAGAAAAAGAAATAAAAGGAATCCAAATTGGAAAAGAAGAAGTAAAACTGTCACTGTTTGCAGATGACATGATACAATACACAGAGAATCCTAAAGATGCTACCAGAAAGCTACTAGAGGTAATCAA
Source organism: Eschrichtius robustus (assembly GCF_028021215.1). Classification (NCBI taxonomy): domain Eukaryota; kingdom Metazoa; phylum Chordata; class Mammalia; order Artiodactyla; family Eschrichtiidae; genus Eschrichtius; species Eschrichtius robustus. The sequence continues at coordinate 10,121,246 of NC_090835.1, forward strand.
TGAATTTGGTAAAGTAGCAGGATACAAAATCAATGCACAGAAATCTCTTGCATTCCTATACACTAATGATGAAAATTCTGAAAGAGAAATTAAGGAAACACTCCCATTTACCATTGCAACAAAAAGAATAAACTACCTAGGAATAAACTTACCTAAGGAGATAAAAGACCTGTATGCAGAAAACTTTAAGACACTGATGAAAGAAATTAAAGATGATAGAAATAGATGGAGAGATATATCATGTTCTTGGATCAGAAGAATCAACATTGTGAAAATGACTATACTACTCAAAGCAATCTACAGATTCAATGCAAACCCTATCAAACAACAAGTGGCATTTTTCACAGAATTAGAACAAAAAATTTCACAATTTGTACAGAAACACAAAAGACCCCGAATAGCCAAAGCAATCTTGAGAAAGAAAAATGGAGCTGGAGGAATCAGGCTCCCTGACTTCAGACTATACTACAAAGCTATAGTAATCAAGACAGTATGGTACTGGCACAGAAACAGAAATTTAGATAAATGGAACAGGATAGAAAGCCCAGAGATAAACCCACACACATATGGTCACCTTAAAGGAGGCAAGAATATACATTGGAGAAAAGACAGCCTCTTTAATAAGTGGTGCTGGGAAAACTGGACAGCTACATGTAAAAGAATGAAATTAGAACACTCCCTAACACCATACACCAAAATAAACTCAAAATGGATTAAAGACCTAAATGTAAGGCCAGACACTATCAAACTCTTAGAGGAAAACATAGGCAGAACACTCCATGACATAAATCACTGCAAGATCCTTTTTGGCCCACCTCCTAGAGAAATGGAAATAAAAACAAAAACAAATGGGACCTAATGAAACCTAAAAGCTTCTGCATAGCCAAGGAAACCATAAACATGTTGAAAAGACAACCCTCAGCATGGGAGAAAATACTTGCAAACGAAGCAACTGACAAAGGATTAATCTCCAAAATATACAAGCAGCTCATGCAGCTCAATATCAAAAAAGCAAACAACCCTATCCAAAAATGGGTGGAAGACCTAAATAGACATTTCTCCAAAGAAGATATACAGATTGCCAACAAACATGTGAAAGAATGCTCAACATCACTAATCATTAGAGAAATGCAAATCAAAACCACAAGGAGATATCACATCACACTGGTCAGAATGGCCATCATCAAAAAAATTTACAAACAATAAATGCTGGAGAGGGTGTGGAGAAATGGGAACCCTCTTGCACTCTTGGTGGGAATGTAAACTGATACAGCCTCTATGGAGAACAGTACGGAAGTTCCTTAAAAAAACTAAAAATAGAACTACCATATGACCCAGCAATCCCACTACTGGGCATATACCCTGAGAAAACCATAATTCAAAGAGTCATGTACCACAACGTTCACTGCAGCACTATTTACAATAGCCAGGACATGGAAGCAACCTAAGTGTCCATCAACAGATGAGTGGATAAAGAAGATGTGGCACATATATACAATGGAATATTACTCAGTCATAAAAAAGAAACGAAACTGAGTTATTTGTAGTGAGGTGGATGGACCAAGAGTCTGCCATACAGAGTGAAGTAAGTAAGAAACAGAAAAACAAATACATTGTGCTAACACATATGTCTGGAATCTAAAAAAACAAAAACAAAAACAAAAAAAAACTGGTTCTGAAGAACCTAGGGGCAGGACAGGAATAAAGACGCAGATGTAGAGAATGGACTTGAGCACATGGGGAGAGGGAAGAGTAAGCTGGGATGAAGTGAGAGAGTGGCATGGACATATATACACTACCAAATGTAAAACAGATAGCTAGTGGGAAGCAGCTGCATGGCACAGGGAGATCAGCTCAGTGCTTTGTGACCACCTAGAGGGGTGGCACAGGGAGGGTGGGAGGGAGACACAAGAGGGAGGGGATATGGGGATATATGTATACGTATAGCTGATTAAGTTTGTTATACAGCAGCAACTAACACAACAATGTAAAGCAATTATATTCCAATAAAGATGTTAAAAAAATTAATCCTTTGCATGTCTAATAAGTGCCATGTATTTTGCTAGAATGGGGATAAAATAATGAGAAAAAAGGCATACAAAAGCAGTTAACTAACAAACAGCACAATAAAACAAATCATTCCTGTCTTCAATGACTTGTATCCTAAAAGATAATTAATAATCTTAAGAATTAAATAACTAAGCATATAAATACATGATTACTGTGAATGCTATGAATAAGAAATAAATCACGCATTTCAGGAATTGACATAATCAGGGCATCTTTCCTGGGAATGTGATGCTTAAGGGGAGAAATTAAGAACAAGAAATAATTAAGTGAAGGAGAAGAGCAAAGTCTTCTCCTTGACCAAACTCTAGGGTAGACTCTTCTGAGCCTCACCAGGACCTGACCTTGAGTATATCCTTAAGACCCCAGTTTTAGAAAGAATCGTGCTAAGTTAGTTTAGCCAAAATCCCCCACCTTGACATCTAGTCAAACTCCTCATCCTTCACCATCCTCTAGGCCGTGTCTGATTACCCTAACCTGCTTTCAGCAAGAATTCTGTTACGTTGGTTTAGCCGGAATTCATCCTTACTCCAAATGCTTCCCTTTAATAACGTTCCATCGTCTGATCCCCCACCGTGCTTCTGGTTTTTAAATCCCCACTTGTCCATTCTGTATTCAGTATTGAGCCAAGTTCTACACTGAGTCTCTTTTCCCCTATTGCAATAGTTCCTAATAAAAGCTGTTTTTACTTCTTTAATGACTGTCAGACTCTCTTTTTTCTTTAACAATGTACATAGGCCCTGAGAAGGGAGGGGTCATTGTATCACATTGAAAAACCGTCCCTATATTTTTGTAATAACACAAATATGTTTAATGTGATTGACAGGAATCTGCACACTATTTCTTCAGGTTACATGGGGCCCTTCCACTGTTTCTGTAAATAAAGTTTTCTTGGAACACAGTCACACCCATCTATTTACATATTTTCTGTGGCTGCTTCACCTACTAAAAAGGCAGCTGGGTAGTTGTGACAGAGACTGTATATCCCACAAAGTTTAAAGTACTGGGTTGGCCAAAAAGTTTGCTTGGTTAATGGATACATTGTTCAATAAAGTTCTTCGTGAAAATGAAAAATGTGTCTTTTATTTTTACTTAAAACCAAACAAACTTTTTGGCCAACCCAATAATTACCATGTGGCCTTTGCCAAACCCTGTTATAGACTCCTAATCGGGTATACAGTACAAAACACTGGTTTTATGTGATTGCCAAATTTTGCAAAACCTTGCCTATTTTGGGACAAATTTCATCAAGGAATTTGTGACTAATTTTAAGACTTGCTTTCTAGAGTATTACAATTTTCTTGAAGGTTACCGGAAGCCTTTGCTCAATCAAAACTGTAAGCAGAGTTCCAAAATATAAATCAGAATGAAATCTAATTGTCTTATTTAAAGCAAAGCAAGGGGTCTCAGATCTCTCTGCCTAAATATTGGGCCAATCATCCTGGGCAAAACAAATGCTTCAGAAAATACTTCTCTAGACTGAAGAGGGTATCCTACATTTCCAAAGGAGCCATAGTCATTTACTTTCCTGGAAAACTTTTAAAAAATTTTCCCAGGCAGAAAAGTTGAATTAATAATATGATCACCTATATACTCTACAAATAAATTCAGGGCAACATTTTGCCATATTTGCTTTATCTAGATAATGTGTGTGTGTGTTTACAAACTTTTCTTTTACAGAATTAACTCTACATAAACTGTAGGTAACGTGACCCTTCGTCCCTAAGTTCTTTAGGATTGCTCTCTTAAGACATTCTTTTACATAACAAAAATAGCATTATCACATCACAAAAATAATTAGCAACAATTTCCCCTAATATCTAATATACAGTCCACATTCAATTTTCTCTCATTTGAATTACAACAACTCTCAAACTCATGCATTCAATTTCTTTATGTCCCTTTGGTCTTTATTATTCCATGACAGGTAACCATTTGCCTTTTTTTTTTTTTTTTTTGGTTTTTGTTTTATTTCATTACATTGATTTTCTGTACAGACCAAGACAGTTATTTTGAAGAATATTCTACATCTGGAATTGTCTCATTGTGTGTGCCTTTTAATGTGTTCATTCTTTTTTGTATTTCCTGGAAGTTTAATTGATTAAAACACATTGAATAAATAAAATCTCATGAGACCACAGTAATACTTCTAGGAAAAAAAAAGAGGGAGAAACACAAAAAGAAAACAAACTAACACTCTTCAGTCTCACTGGAGTGATTATTACAACCATTTTTTACTCTGAAAATTTCTAATCAAAGGGAAATAAGCATTCAACCTGCTTTTAGAAGGAGCTGTATTTTTTCCCAAGCAGATGAGAAAAAGTGCTTCTTCAGAGGAAATTCCAGTCAATAAATACAGAAAGAAAGAGAGAATTGGAAAATCACCATGCTACAACACCTGGGGAATCATTAATTGAGGAAAGGACAACCAAGAGAAGCTAAAACTATTAGATGAAAAGACTGTTGCAGAGCCAGTCATTAGCCTAATACCAAAAAAATCTCCCACCCACTTCTAGGGTACTTTTTCATCACAAAGGGAAAACTACAGCTTTAGATACAAAAATCTGTTGGCATCACTTTAAATTATATGATCAAACCTATCACCACTAAAATGAGGCAACCCGATTTTATGTCCTTTTGATATGACACGATGTAAAATATACAGGATCACCTATGAAAGGTTCTTGCCAAAAATTTTTCTTTTTACCTGAATGCAGTTAAGTCTTTAGACTTAACTACCAATTCTTCTAATTAGGTGCTTAATGAAATAATCTCAATAACAACTTGATAAAAATAGGTTTTTTAGGTTGTAGGTATTCTGCTAGTGGGTGTGAATATCGCAGCTAACCTGGGAATTAACCTGCACACTGCAGAGGAAAGGACAGTGGACTGTGTGTAAGGAGCCTCACTTCCATGCTCAGACCATTTTTAACTCCAAAACCTCAGTGACCTTGGCTACCACAGCTTCTTCTCAGGGCCTGTTTTTCCAATGACAAAATAAGTTTGAGTAACATACTTCTCATGTTACGCACCAAAGTTCTATGAATTTTTAAGTCACAGGAAATAGTCTTGCACATGCAGTTTAGCACAGTGATTAAGAGGAGGGACTTGAGATCCCTCCCTCCGGGCTGTGAAATGCCAGCTCCACCACTGCCACATCCTTTCTAAGCTGCAGCCATTGACCCATAAAATGGAGATACTGCAATTACATTACCTACTTCATAGGGATGTTGTGAGGATTTATTTGGTTAATGCATCTAAAATGCTTAGAAAAATAACTACTGTACTGTAAGCATCACATATATATTATTACATTATTATTGTTTATCTAACTTTATTTGGAATCATTACCACATTTTACTTGAAATGAAGTCTGAATTAAGACCATGCTGGTGGCAATTACATTGTAAAGTTACAAATTTTGTTGTGGTCAATGTGTTTGTCTTAATAGGCATTTGACACATTAGTGAAAATAATGTGCCAGGCTCTAGGCTGATTTGAAATCTGAAAGCCATTTACAACCCCTTTCTCCCTTTTATTCGTCTATTATAGAGTCTGTAGCAAGAGATGGCTAACTGACATCTTGCTATAAGAAGTTAGTGGAAATCAACTGGTAGAGCATCTAACAAAGCTTCTGAACAGGAGAGACTCAGCTGGCATGACTGCTTTTGTCCCTTACAATTTGCCATTCTTTCTGTCTGAAACAGACACAGTATCTGGAAGCAGCCATGTTGAGAATGTGAAGTCAAAAGCTACAGTCTTTAGGATGGCAAAGGAGACAGATATAAGAGCTGGGTCCCCAGTGGTACCACTGAACACCTACGGCAGTCAGCCTGCTAGACTTCTTGTTATACGAGGAAAGTAAGTCCTTGTGTGTTTAAACTGCAATTTATCTGATTTTGCATTGCTTGTTACCAAGGACAATCCCAACTGATATACTTACTCTATTCATGTTGTAAAAACAATAAGAGGGAGGCAAGATTATTACTATCTGTTAGACATGTGTAGTAAATACATTCTTTAGAAGCCTTGTTTTGAAAAGAGCCTTGTTTTGTTAAGATTGAGTTTCTTTTAAACTTTCATCCAGGCTTAAAACTTTATTTTGCTGAGGTTAGGAGATTATTATCTTGCATTATTATCTTGCATTCTAATTTGTACTCAACAGAAACTATACCAGGAGCAAACTGAGATGGGCTAATACAAATGACTGATCTTCTTACAAGAAAGGTCTATTGAATTAATGGAGTATTTGTGGGAAGATAAGAATTTTAATGTGGCTGATGGATTGTGAAGACTTTAAGAACTGTCTAGAAGATAATCCCCACCCTGATAAAAGTAATCCGTTAAGGCAATTTAACAAAAGGAAACTTCAACAGTGTGATAGATAATAAAAGTATCTGTCATCAGGTCCTGGAATATGGAGTCCACTCTCTGGTATGCTTTGGGTAGCAGGTCTATCTCTTACTGTTAAATTAATATGTTAGCCCTCTTCATTTTCCTTATGCTGCCAAGTAAATATAATAAAACATGTTAGTTGAAACTCATTTTTGAATAAAATTCAAAGCGATTCTCACTACAGAAGATGCCAAAAGGAATGCAAGGCACCTTCTGTTGCTTGAAGCCTTTGGGGGGGGAGCTTACTGAGTTTCAAGGAAATAGCCTTATAGCTGAAAATCTTCCTCTACTTCTTTTCCTTAAAGTTTCTGTCCTCAATATTTTACTCTAAACCATAGATTTAAATATAGGTACAGAAATCCTTCCCCCGGTCAATTCACTTCAAGATCTATAAATAACAGAATCACCATCTAAGTATATTTGCAAAGCTCTTTTGATGTTAACTTTTCAGCAGTGTCCTAAGTCTATACACCATAAAGTTTAGAAGGAATTATTTCAGTTGTAGAGCATCCCAGAAACCTCAGAAAAGCCATTGAGCTATTTGCCTTCCTGAACACAAGAGTCACAATTAAGATAGCTTTTTCATCGTAAGAAGGTGTTTTGTCAACTTTCCACAAACAACCAAACTAGAATTTTTATATTCAGCTACACACTTTCATGTTATATGGTATTCAGAATACATAAAAAGAGGAGAGAAGAACATCCCAAATTTAAAGGCAACTGGATTTACTGATTAATTCCACCTGAAGGTATTTCAAATGTTAAGCAGGAGCAATTTTGAAAATTTGTTTTTACCCATGGAAGTATGCAGAACACATGTATTCCTGACACCAGCACAGCAAGGTAAATGCAAGTGTTCAAGCTGCCTACCCTCCTTTCCATCATCTTTCTTTCTCTACACCACAGTGACATTGAGATACAACATTTGGAATGATCAAATAAACTCCCTTTCTCTATAATCTACCCTTTTGATCCTGAGGAATATGCTTGCTCACATTGGAAACTTGGCACATTTGAGCTCTCCCAAGGACTGTCCCAAATGCACACCCAGACATGCATGTAAGCCTGGGTCCTGACTGAAAACCATGATAATCAAGGACCAGCACGGACTCTGAGTGCAGCAAATACACCACCTCTCTGTATCAGCTTGTTAACTAAGCAAATTAAGTCCCTGCCCTCCAGAAGCTCACATTCTAGTGGAGGATAAAGATGTCAAAGTAAACAAATAAATGACTTAAGTTTAAACAGTTCTAACTCCTATAAGAAAAGTTAAGAACACTAATGAGGGTAGAATGTTACGTCAAAAAGTAAGGTCTAGGGCTTCCCTGGTGGCACAGTGGTTGAGAATCTGCCTGCTAATGCAGGGGACACCGGTTCGAGCCCTGGTCTGGGAAGATCCCACATGCCGTGGAGCAACTGGGCCCGTGAGCCACAGCTACTGAGCCTGCGCGTCTGGAGCTTGTGCTCCGCAACAAGAGAGGCCGCGATAGTGAAGAGGCCCACGCACCGCGATGATGAGTGGCCCCCACTTGCCGCAACTGGAGAAAGCCCTCGCACAGAAACGAAGACCCAACACAGCCAAAAATAAATATAAAAATAAATAAATAAATAAGACCCGGTGCAACCAAATAAATAAATAAATATTAAAAAAAAAAAAAAAGTAAGGTCTAGAGGAAGGAAAAATTACTTTTATTATCCTTCTAGGTTCTCTGGCTGGGGCCCTGTGAATTGGACTGACAAGACAGATTAACAAGAGAAGAGCATACAAATGTATTTAATATAAGTTTTATAAAACATGGGAGCCTTCAAAAGGAAATGAAGACTTGAAGAAATGTTTAAACCTGAGCATTTTTATACCCAGGTTTGATGAAAGTTTAATACTAGGTTTGACTTTCCATGGAAAGTCATGGAAAACATGATAGGAAAAATAGGTATGACCTAAGGGTAGTAAACTCAGGGAAACTTAGCACAGCCTGCTTGCTCAGATTCCTCTTGGGAATCACTCCATCTTTGGAGGTAAGAACGCTCCTTTCCTCTGGGAACGGGAAAGTTCTCACCTGAGGGTCTACTGACCTGCTTCAGGGGAGAAGGATGAGGTCAGACAGTCTTCACACAACCTCTGTTTCTCAAATTCCTTCATTTTAAAAGATTCAACATGCCAAAGTGCCTACTGGCACTATTTTGGGGTAGTGTGTTCTGAATCCTATCAAAGTCTATTTTTGAGAGGGCCACAATTGAGCGGGTATTTAAATTGTGCATGTTGGGAAGGTAGATTATTCTGGCAGATGTAGTAGTTAGTTCAAAGGCTCCAAGGTGAGAATGCTGCTGATGGGATTTTAGGAACAGAACAAGGTCATTGCAGCTGGACCATAGCTAGCAAGAAACAATATGGTAGAAAACAGGCAGGGCTGGCATCCACCAGACCCTGCAGGCTATGAAGAGGTGGGTGATTACTAGAGTGTCTCACACACAGGAGAAATAAGAACTTATATGTTTATCGGAAAAAACCTCTCCCTGCTGCATAGGGATGCTATATCGGGACTAACTTACAGGGCTATCTATGCTGAAGATCTGTGTGTGAAAAGGACTGTACCCAATGTTTGGTATAGAGCAGGAATCCAATAAATATTAGCTCATTGCTATCTCTTTCCGTTACAATGATGTAAGACCACAATGTATCCCAAAACAATACAGAGGCGAGTGACTGCACTTTTCGAGTCTATTTAACTTTAAACTGCTTTGCCTTACCACAAAAGTGACACACACTCATTTATAGAATTCATAAAACTATGAAGAACTATCATAAAGAGGAAAACCTGCAATCGTAACTCTTTCTCCCACAGACAACTGCTAACAGTAGTTTTTTTCTTCTAGATTTTTTCTATGCAATCATGTCCATGTAATTGACCTCACCTTATGTGCACACTCTTGTATGCCGTTACATTTTTCTCTATTAATTAAACCAGTTAAGACTTTCTTAGAGCTCACAAAATCTCCTTCCAGAAGCAAGGTGCCATACAAAATCAATAAGATTGCCTCTGCACATTTGTTTAACTCTCTAACATGTCACAAATTGAATGTGCGTGTATTCTCAGTTAAGCCTCAGTTCAGCTAGAAATTTTATACCACTTTAACAGATGGGTAAACTGAGACTTCAGTGGCTAATGGGAGAAGCTACATTTCAAATGATTAGGAAAGTTCAACCTAAAACCTAGCTCTTTTTGTTTCTGGCCCATCGAAGGTCCCACTAAACCCTCCTATCACCTCCTTCCTCCGTTCATCCTTAAATCCTTTCTGCTCCATGCACTTTGGCCCACATTTGTAGCTTATTAGAAATATGGACTCTCAGTTCTCATACCAGATCTACTGATGCAGAACCTACATTTTAACAATATCTCTAGATGATTCCTTTAAATACTGTCATTTGAGGAGTGTGAAGTAATACACCTTCAATTCTTTGTAGAAAGAGGCTAGAAGGACCAAAATAATTATATGATGACCACTCTTAGTCTTATTCTACAAGCTGAACACAAGAACTTAATGGTTTCATACAGAGGACAGGAAAAACAGTAATTCTGAGCGAAAATAGTTCTATCAGCCATGTATTTATTGTCTTCTAAAATGCAGCATAAAAATGAATCACTTAGCAGAAAACCGTTAGCTAAAGGGGTCAGCAAAACTTACATTTTAAAAATAATTTTCACCTGCAGACAGACTAATTCATGTGAAAATGACATGTGTGAATATCAGTCAAAAACTGATTTGAGAAAACTAACAAAGATGAAAGTCAAACTTAGCGTCATTTAGTCTGTCTAGAAGAGTCAAAGGAGAATGAAAGCCAGTAAGTGCTGCAATTTTGAGAGAAATTACACATTTAATTCATAATCTCTACATTTATTTTGAAACTGTTTCAGTGAGTTATGTTAAAAGGCACCAAAACGTATAGATGGTTCTTTTGTCTAATATAAAGACAGAGTTAGCACTCATCAAGTCTCCATGTTGAGTTGCTGAACAGAGATATGTGATGCATACCTGACCCTCACACAGTTTCATAGCTTTTATCATGAGTGACTGAATGGGCTTCATAATAGACAAATGGAGAATTAAAAAGACAGAACTCCAGCCAACAACTCGCACTACTTTGGCTGGCTATGATTTTACTCCAAGCTTTCACCTGGCCATATGCTTGGCCACCACCTCACTTCTTCTAAGCTTCTAAGGTTAGTCATAAACCCGTTCTTCAACTTCCCTTTTCATTTGAATGAGGAAGTTATTCCATTCCTTACAACAGAAAGCAATACTAATTAACTCCAGTCAGCAAAGCAATTTATTGTTAGGAAAAGGTGGAACCAGGCTCTGAAAGAGTAGAACTCTGACTGCACTGGCCTTCCAGGAAGCAGAAACAAACAGATGGTCTTTTTGAGGATACAGCCCGCTTGCTGAATGCCTCCATCCCTGTTCCATCCTTGTGGATTTCTGGGAGAGAGGACCTGGTTATCCTAGTTGTTGTCTCCCGCCCAACACCCTCAGCAAAGTCAAGGCTGCTTGACTGAGAGTTAGACGGCTATCCCACTTTTAACGGGGACGAGAGCTTCCAAGCTGGGTGTGGAGGGGAGGGGAGGGGAGGGGAGGGGAGCGGAGGTAGAAGACAGGCGTTTACTTCCTCTGTGACCCAAGCCCCCCCCACCATTTCCTCAGAACCTTTCCTCACAGGCACACGAGGCTCAGATTACCAATAAAAGAAACTTTCAGACTTAAGGTCAAGAAAAATAGCACGTAGTGTCAGGTCTCCTTGCCTTTGCTCACATGGTTCACTCCGCCTGGAAAGCCCTCAGTGCTGGCTCGGTGAATTCCACTCCTGCGTCCGAACCTAGTTCAGATGCCACCTCCTCTGAAATGATTTTCCCAGCCTCTCCAGGACGAACTCCCAGTCCTCCTCCTGAGTTTCCCAGTGCATCCTTCCTCCCCGCGTGGATCGCTCGCTCCGGGTTACACTCAGTTGTGCAAGTGCCCGTCTCCTAGGCGGGACGGTGAGCGCACTGGTTACACTCGGCTTCGTGACCTTGTACAGCTCCAGAGCATCCACTCCAACCGACCAGCACGACTGCCACAAATGTGCTCTGAATACAAAACTTTGAGGGTCAGGTTGAAATCAATTCCGCGGCCCAAGATGGAGCCGCTCCTGCTCGGGGCACGTCAGCAAACAGAGCTGCCGAGTTCCTTTAAATGCTCCGCTTGACCAGAAATGCAGCGTATCCAGTCTGCCAACCCCCAAAGCCAAGCCAACTCTGGGCTTTGTTCTTCCTTCCTTATTCCTGGAGCTTTCTAAAACACATCTGAGAGCGACACCAGCCTCTCAGACCGCTCCGGCGCCGCCACTTCTGAGGCGCTAGAAAACTCGCGCTGGCTCAAAATCCCGCGAGAAGAGCGCTGCGCTGCTCGTGAAATGCCGTCCCTCCCCAGTCCACGCGTGGTCTTCCCTTGAATAAAGGACTTCAGACTCATTACTATATTGTTTTGGTGTCCTCATTTGGCGGTGGTAAATTGATAAGTTCATTCCAGACGTTCTCTGATTCTAGCCTGTGGGAATACTATGTATAATTACAAAATCAGCACAATTTTAAAAACTGAGTGATGAACCAGAGACCATTTTGAGCCTTAGTTTGAACTACTTTTAACAGTTCTGCATGATTAATATCATGATGGTCCTTAAACAAGGAAAGAAAAATAACATGTATCAGGAACTCAAAAGTCTGTAGGCTAGATTTTACAAAAAAGAAACTCAAATATTCTTCTTACCTCCTACAAACTTAGTATCGGATATGAATGATAATGATGTAGAGACAATATGCAAAGGAAGAATAATGGAGACATAATAATAAAGAAAGAAAAGTAAATTACCCATATGTCCAGGAAGTAATATGCGAATAGCTAAGAAAGGAGTACCGAAAACTTTAGTTGAAAAGAGAGGAATTTATATCCAATAACCTAATGCAAACAGCCACTTTCCTACCTGCTTAAGGTAAATTGCAAAGTGTCCAGTTCTTCAAAATTCTTAGAAATACGACTGCCCACTTATTTGATATTTAAATTTCTTCACTCTTTAATATGTTATTTAATTTTTACTTGGCCTGTTTTGTCTCCCCAATGAGATTTTAAACTCCGTGAAGATAAGCACCATCTCTTTTCCTTCTGTGGTATTCTGTGATATTCTGAAAATCTGAACATTCTAAATGAATATAAAGCACACAGGGTTATCATTACCTTATTTCCTCAAAATGTTACCAATATGAATAATATTATCTATACTTGATGTTTAACATCACCTCCAAGTAACATGAACTGCACTAAAAATCCTGTGTTTGTAGTATACGCATTTGAAATTATCCCCAAGGCAGGCTACCAAAATAGTAATAATAATAACAATAATAACAACAACAATATTATAAAAAAGCAGTATAGAAAACAGGAAAGCCAATAGGACTATCGAAAAGGAATTCCAAGTCTATATTTGTAGCTTATTTGAATTTAATAGCAGATTAGACTTTGAGTGGTTACTGTGTGTTTCAGCAATTCTGCTGATAAACATTAAGGGGGAAAAAGCAGTTTTCTTCAGATAAACATAGATCTTTGACACTAACTACTTTCTTACTTGCACATGCATGGCTTAAATTAACTGAAAATGCTCTTACTCTACTTAGTCCCTTAACTTAAACAGAGGTATGAATCACTTTCGCAGGAACTCACACTGAGTACCTGCTTTGAGGTGGCCAGTAACTCAATTAGTTTTTGAGTTTTATTTCATTTCAGTGACACAGTAATTGAACTACGATAAGTCCCTCTGACTGTGGAAAATAATTCTGAGTTTAGTATTAGCACAATTTTTAAAAATTAAATAAATCAAATATAAATAAATAGAGATGTGCAAATTAATTTAATTCTAGAGAAGGCTGTAAATTTTTATGTTCAAAGCAAACATACAAAGTTGAGTCCATTCTATATTGCCTGAATCTAAACACATCATAGGAGGAAAATTTTTTTCTCTGACCATTTATATATTAGCTAGCCCATTTATTGAGTACCTGTTAGATGACCAACACCATACTAAACGTGAGCCCAGAGCAGGGTGGATTGTAGAGGAAATGAAATGTCAGTTTCCTGAATTTTAGCTTATCTACAAAACAGAAGATAAAAATAGAAAAAAAATTCTACTAATGAAAACATTTACAGAGCTTATAACAAATCCTTTTTGAGAGTTTTAACAAAGCCTGGTAAATTAGTTTTTAGTATTGCTCTTTACTAAATGTATTCACATCTTTCCATTTGAAACTCATAACAGCAGGTGTGGATCATTACTTCCATTCAGGTTGGCTTCTTGGACATGGGGACCATGCAGTGCACGTGACCCCAGGCTCAAAACAGCCCTGGGCTTGGTTTAATGCTCTGATGTTGCTGTCTTGAAATTCAGAATAATATTTTAACAAAGGGCTCCACATCTTCATTTTGCATTTGGTCCAGCAAATTAGGTAGCTGATCCAGCTTGCATTTGACAAACAAGAAAAGACACCCGGAGGAGAGGAGTCATCGTCAAAAGAATGGAAACAGTTAATGGAATTGTCTAAAGAAGAAAAAAATGGTATATCATTGAGTCTTTAATAGGACAGTGGGAATAGATGTGATTTGGGTGACAAAGGGGAGGGAAATGGATGATTTCCAGGTAGATAAATATATATTACATGGCCTCTGTTAGGATGCTCATATTGTAGTAGGAAACTAGGGTCCACCCAGACTCAGGTTTATCTGTGCCTGACAAAATGCTGACAAAAATCTCTTGTGAGAACTTTAAAAGAAAAGCTGAGAATTGGAATTAACTAGATTGCACCATGAATAAGAGACCTACGGCCAACCTGATGTCGTGTGCCTACTGCAAAAGCCAACCTCCCTTTTTTATAAAATTTTTATTTCATATTGGAGTATAGTTGATTAACAATGTTGTATTAGTCTCAGGTGTACAGCAAAGTGATTCAGTTATTACTCAACTGTTAAAAAGAACGAAATAATGCCATTTGCAGCAACATGGATGGACCTGGAGATTATCATACTAAGTTAAGTAAGTCGGACAGGGAAAGACAAATATCATATGATATCGCTTATATGTGGAATTTTTTAAAAAGGGATACGAATGAGCCTATTTACAAAACGGAAACAGACTTACAGGCTTAGAGAACTAACTTATGGTTACGGGGTGGGGGGGGGAAGGGTAGTGGGAAGGGACAGATTGGGAGTTTGGGATTGACATGTACACACTGCTATATTTAAAATGGATAACCAACAAGGGCCTACTGTATAGCACAGGGAACTCTGCCCCATACTCTCTAATAACCTAAATGGGAAAAGAATTTACAAAACAATAGATACATGTATATGTATAAGCAACCTCCCTTTGATCAATGGGCCTAGGCTGTCTTCTTGGTTGGAGGCCATCGACTCTGTGCTGCTTCTGACACTGTGGAAACCCAGATGTTCTGTGCCTTTGAAAGGACTTTATACAATGCTAGTTTTGCTCCATGTGCCCTTGAAGTGTGACCTTCCCGAGTATTCCAGGGTCTCCTTCCACTCTCATTCCTCACTGCATCCTCCTAACCATTTGTTATTTGAGGCCACATAGACTTCGGGTTTGAAATGCTTCAGATTAAGGGCTGGTAAACTATGCTCTGAGGGCCAAATCTAGTCGAGGGTCTGTTTTTGTAAAACTCTCAAAGTAAGAATGGTTTTCACATTTTTAAAGTGTTGTAAACAAAACAAAACAAAATAAACAGCAGAGAATATGCAACAGAGGGAGTATCATTAATATATGTGGCCTGCAAAGTCTAAAATATTTACTACCTAGACTTTTACAGAAAAAGCATGTGAATCCCTGGTCTAGATAGAGTCAACCATTTTCAAAGAAACATGTTACACTCTTCAGTCTTTTCCTGACCAAGGACAATTATTAGGGTATCTTAGATTTTTCACAGCTAGACTCACTATTCACAAGGCATAGTAGGGCCTTAAGAACTCTGTCAAGGTGATTGTTTTGATCTTGGAGAGTCTGAATTACATTAGCCTCACCTCAGAGCAAGACTTGATTCAGACCTCATTCCTTTCTGATCTTGACTGAACCTTGGCTGCCTTTGGTTGGATCTCACTCAGTCAGACTCAGCAGTAAGCGGTAGCCAGCTTGTAATCTCTTAACTTTCATCCTGTCCTCTCCCTTTTCCCTTTCTTCTGCTCCGAAAGAATAGTCTGCTCATAACAACCAAAAATAAGTACATTTTCGCATCATTTACCTCTTTCGTAGGCCTCTTCCTACTGGCTGTGGGCCCGTATCGTATTGAAAGCCTTATGAGAAATGCCATCAGTGGAATTCTATGGCCCACACCCCAGATTCTAAGCCAGCCCCTGTGACTACCTGCAGACCTCCGTGCTGGCAGAGGCACTTCCTTTCTGCACTCACCTGCATAATGGCAGGTACTTTCCCAGGAACAGACAGAGCTCATCGAGTTCAGAATCCTGGCCATCACCAAACCTTCCCTGGCTGCTTCTGTCTCTAACAGATGGGTACCCAGCCATGGGCTGTTCTACGTCAGCAGCCAAACCATCTTGGCCTGCCTCAACATGTTGGTGTAGAATATTGGAGAACTGACCGACTGCATTGCAGCTGAAGAAGGCTGGCTGGAAACATGCCTGTTTTCATCATTGAAGAGATTTTCACTTCACAGCAAAGAGATATTTTTGGATGATTTACTTCAATAAAAAGCTGCATTTGTTTTTTCCTGTCCTAGTATGTCTTAAGGCATGGATGGGAAAAACAAAAAAGTGGAGCGGGGGCGGGGGGCATAAGTGAAGTTCAGATATGGATAAATAACATAGTTGTAAATAGTCCAGAAAGGAAATATGAACTATTAAGCACGATGCTCTTATTATATTCTAGTCCTGTGAAACTTGAAACTTGACTGAACCAAATGTTCTTTCTTTCTCTTTCTTCTCCTTTCCTGACATTTATGTTTTTGTGCAAGAATAATTTGCTGAGAGATGTACTTGTACTAGTTCTTCCTTTCTTTTTCCATTCCTTCATTGCAAGCTAGAAGGCAGGCCCTTAGTCACAGATGTTTACAGAGTGGAAAACAGAAGCCACTTAAAGTTAAAATCTCTTTTCCTGTCTTTCATAAAAACTTTAAAGCAATTATGCTAGTGAGCGTCTCCAAGGGCAGGAAGAGGAAAGATAAAGAGATTTTCTTAAGGCTAAAAAAAAAATGGAGCTGGTAGAAATAAGAAAACAAGCCAAAGAAAATGGGTTCCTTAAGTCTCAGTATCAGTATCTCAGGGAGTTAGTTGACAAGATCTGAAAGGAGATGGTTTTCTGGAGTTTATAAGAAGGTTGGAGCTCAGGCACAGGAACTTTTGGTTTTCCCATAATTGCCTTTTCCCCAAGCAGAGCACCAAAGCAGAAAAGTTATGACTAGAGATACCAAGGAGACTGGTACAATGGGCATCTCACTGATACCATGGATGGATGACCAATGACCAATGGTCCTATGGATGTGCCCAATGTCACAATGCTAAAGAGTCTCTGGGACTTTTGCACAATCCTGAGCAAGTCAACCTCAACGATACTTACTATTATGTTTCCCATCATTGGAATCAGAATGATTTTTAATTTTAAAAACATGGATAAATTGGGCTTTCTTGAACATCTGAGTTTATGGACTAAGATTTGAATTGGGCACATCTTTCTGCTTATACACGATCACAATACAGGTCTTGAAACAATGGGGGATCCTGTGGCCTTTGTCATGAACAAGGTCAGTAGCCCTTGCTCACAGAACATCCCTTCATGCTTTCATTATCATTGAACTTTATTGTCAGTGATGGTTTATCAAGAAAGCTGCAGTTTGGAGCCTGGCCCCTGGAAGAGCCCCTCCTACTAATTTCACAGGGTGGTAGCTCTATGCAGCAGAATCTTCTTCTAAATGAAATGTATGTTGGGTAGAAAAGGGAAATGGTCCCATATGAATTGATGTTGCAGAATATTCAGAGAGAACGCCCCCTTTTTCATACACACTGATGTCAGAGGATTTCACTCCCTCTAACCTTGTTATAAAACTTTTACATCCTTGGCTAGCTGGTGCTTCTAGCTCACCTAAGTTTGCAATTAGTCCAAGTGCCGAGTATAAAAACATGAAGCTTCGGCCGGAGGATTCCTTCTGAGGTCACCCTGCCTCCCTCCCTGCCTCCAGGCAGATTAGGACCTAAACCAAGCAATTCACAAAAGTACAGTCTGTTTTTAAACAGCTCAAGAATCAGCATTATGTAACTTCACTTTGGTAACACAGTTTAATGTTTACCAAGCTGTCCCTATATCCAGCCTTCACATAATCTAAAATAGTAAGAAGGAGAAGGAGAAGAAGGAGAATGGTAAAATAAATAAACCAAAAGAAAATGTGCTCTAACTTAAGCTCAGGGTTTTTTCTTTTTGTTTTTTTCCCCTCACTCAAGGAGACAGCTTATATTAAGAGTGCCCATCACTCCCTTTTAAGCTACTCTTTTTTTTGCGGGGGGGGGGGGGGGGGGGGCGTCTCCTGGGATTAGTGGTGCTTTGACTCTGTCCATTACAGTAACCACGCCCACCCTCCCTTAGTTGGTTGAGTGCTGCCACTTGGCCTTCACCACCCCATGATCCAATTACTCACAATGCACTTAGATTCCCAGGCCACTCGTTCATGCACATATTTATTTATTTTTTCACATTAACCCTAAATTTTCTTTCTAACTCTTATACTGTCTGAAATTATCTTATTTATTTTTCTTCTACTCCCATCTCACTTCACTACCATTGAATGGAAGTATCCAGAACACCAGGGCATTGTCAGATTAGTTTATGACTATCTGTCCTGTTGCTAGATTATCAGTAGGAATATGGCAGGTGTGCATCAAATATTGTTAAATGAGAGAATATATTGCATAAGAAGTTGTTACATTTCTCAAGCATTATTAAGTGTCTACTTTGTACAAAGGACTTTTGGATTACAAAGATGTGTTTAGGTCAGTGGTTACAACCCCAGGCAAAAGTTAAAACATGACTTGGTTTGTTCTAGGAGAGAGATAAATAAGGAGTTCGTGGAAGACATAATCCTAATGAACTTATCTTAATTCTTATTCTTTTTCTTACAGATATTGCTTTGACACTCAATCCCATTTTTTGCCAATGAATATGGCAGCATAAGCCCTCAATCTCTTAAGGAGCAACAAGGCTTGTCTTTGATTACACAATTACTGGTGAGATTTCTGTGAGGGCTGTCCAGAAAGAAGAGATTCTATCTGGGGCAGATACTATGTCATCTTCCCCTCGTAAAGAAGGGAAAGTATAGCTAGTTGGTCAAACCTCCAGGAAATCCAGAGTCTCAGGAATGCCCCATGGTGGTACTTCAGAACAATTCATAACACCTGATGTGTACATATTTCATATATCAGACAATCCACAACTTGGCCAATAAAACGACGGTTGTGAGCTCCATCCAGAACTTATTTAGCTTTAAAAAGAACTAGTTTAGCTTTAAAAATAATCCAGAGATTATTTAGAACTCAAATTCCAGGAATCACTGCCAACACTTTCCAAAACTAATATATATATATTATTTTCTCACAGCTCTGCACTGAATAAGCATTGACAACAATAGCAAGTTAAAAGGGGTTAACTTTTTATGCAAACTGTTACTGTGATATGTCTCTTGGTTGTTAACGACAGTAACCCTAGTGAAAACTCATGCCAATTTTAAGGAAATGTTAAACACTCTTCCCAAGGTCTATGAATGATACATCCTGAAACATGGAAACTGTCAAGTTGCTCTTTGAGGATTCCAGTCACAAAGAGGCTGGTATTATAGTCAGCACAGTATTTCCACCAGAGGGATAAATCAATGATACAAAGTGAGTGTGCATGCATCCGCCTAGAAAAGCAGAGCAACAGTGAAGGAAGCTAATCATTTTTAATCTTCCTCTTACAGGAGATTTTACATTCAATTCTTATCCCATTAAATTATTTTCCTAAAGTGAGACCATAAAGTAGACTTCTGATTCTTGCATTTCGAGTGTGCCATTTAATTCATTACTTCTCTGAACATGAACAAACAACAAAATAAAGAGATACTGATATTCTAACCCTGTATGCTGCAAACAGTCAGGAGAATAAACGTCTTGCATGACATTACAAGGAGTACAAAAAAATATACTTCTATTTCTTCCACACTTTATATCAATAGCCACTGCTTATCAGTTATGTGATATAGTTATATGGACTTTCTGATAGCTTCTCTCTTTTGTTATATGAATTCACAATTCAGATGCATTTAAGGGTCACTGTGTATCCCATCCATCTTTTTAATCAACTGTTTCTCATGGTCCAAAGTTAAAAAGGGGTGGGGGGTGTTTAAAAAGTACCTTTTTGGAAAATACATTTTTATCTATTGATTTTTTCTCCCTGTGTTGGTGAGGGAAACTCATCCAAACATTTGATTTATTTACGAGTTTTTTCAAATGGTGTGCCATGTAATAATATTTAGTTAAGGCTTTTGATTCATTTTAATCATTTTTGATCCTTTTTTCCTAAAATGTTATTTTGTTGGCCAACTCTTCATTGAAACTTTCCTCTCCCTTGCCCTCTGCCTCATAAACATCTGGACTCTTTAGGCCTCCTGGGCACTCTTCTTAGGACTCCTGCTGAATTTGAGATCATTCCCTAATTCTCCCTTAGTGCTCACATTCAAACTGAGTGTATAAGCATCATCTGTGACCCTCACCCCGGAAACTCAAATTCAGGGGGCTTGAGTAAGAACCTAGGAATGGTATTTATACAGGTTCTATGTAAGATAAAGACACATGGCCAAGAGTGGGAACCACTGTTTTTTTGTTTTTGTGGGGTTTTTTTGCAATCTTAGGTGTTATCACAGGCTTTTTGTTTGTTTGTTTTTACAAATGGCTTCTTCAGTTTAGATTCCCAAATTCAGGTCTTCAAGCCTCATTAGCCCCCTAATCTAAGTTCCAGCCTTCATTTTCAAAAGTGTACTGGACTCATTCATGGGACTACACTCCTAACCCTTCAAAAGAATATATTGGGTGTGTATCATACACCAGGTACTGTGCTACCCACTTTACATACATCATCTCATTTAATCACTGTAACAACCCCCCAAGGTAGTGGTTATTAGTTGCATTTTCCAGATCAGAAAACTCTAACTCCAAGACGTTCCAGGACACACCCTACATTATACAATATTAAAGGAGCCAGCTGACTGGACGGCTCAGTTTTTTTCCTTTCCATTAAACACCACTTTAGACACAAACATAAATTTGATTCTGAGTTTTCCCTTCTTCAAATTGCTTCCTTTTTCTGAATTCTATTTTTCTGTGCATATTCCTACAATTTTTCTAAGTGTATACCACAAACATTATTATGAGCTAAGAATTATGCTATCTCATGTCATCCTTCCAACAATATTATGAGCTAAATACTATTTTTACAGATGAGAAAATTCAACTCAAGAGAGCTTGTGCATTACCTCCAGTGGCAGAGCTGAGATCTGCCTGAACTCTCAGCTATCTTTCTCAACCAAAATGCTACACTCAATAGAAACTAAGGACACTGCTGGCCATCAGGGGTGATAATGAGCAACAGTGAAGGGTGCCTGACCTGACTCTGAAGGCAAAATGTTAAAAAGCCGCCACAGTTTCATAAGATTGAATCAGTCCACATTTGGGAGGAAAACATGCCACACCGTGGAATTAAAACACAGCATTAAACTCACTCAGTTTATTAGAGCCCATGTGTGTATGGCGGCTGGAGACGAGAAAATGAGCTCCAGAAATTTTTCAGGATGAATAATTCTTACTGTAATTGAATAAATAGTGATGTAATCACTGTAATATTTTCCAAATAGAATTGTCAGGAATGATACACCATAAATATTTTGATCACAGCAGAACTAATGATGACAACTGAATATTTTAATAAAGTTTCTGATTCTGTTTGTGCTTGAATCTTGAAGAAAAAAAATCTGATGACAATTAAGAGTAGTCATATGTCAGTTAGAAGGGCAATTGATTTTTAATGAAACAACAGTAGAAATGATTTGTTCATAATGATAGACTAAAGCTCATTCACAAGTTTACCATGTAAAGAAACCAGGCTATTTTAGAAAGTTTATTATGTGCTAACTTGTGAAATAACTTTAGGTCTTAAACCATTGATCAAATTACTCAACCTTTGAAATCTGGTATGCCAAGACAAATTTTTTTTTCGAAAATTCCCATATATGCTTTCTTGTAAATCTGGAATTATTCCCAAATACAAAAAATTCTCATGGTTAGGTCCATTAGTACTATCTTAGTAAGTGAGAGGACAGATAATATAAAAAAGAAAAACACTTTTAGTCATTTTTCCTGTTTTGCAACTAATCTTGATATAATTTATTCCTGGAGAAATGGAATTCTTTTATCCCCCAAAACATAATCATTTAATTTGGCCCCTTATTAGTATTTTGGCATCTATTAACATTTTAATTTGATGGGGGATTTTGTTGTTATTCTTATTTATACCCAGAACATTTAGAAATTGAGTATGAATGGTTTGCTGGGAGGAAGGAGCCGACCTTGTCCAGGAAGAACAGGTAGGAGTAAAGGAGGAATGAGATGTTACAAGGCCAAAGGGGGAAAAAAAAAAAACCATGCAGAATGTTCACTACCATACTGAAAAATCTATGGCAAGGGGGAAAAGAAGAAACTAACTAATGCTGACAGTATATGTTACTAGGTTTTCCCTTCTTAAGGAAGTGGCCATGACTTGTTTTTCTTTGCATTTCAAGCAGGTAGCTGTGCTTAGCAAACGCTCAGTAAATACTAGTTGAAATATTTTAAAAATACTATGTGTCTTATGTATTTTCTGAAGCTCTATAATATTTTAATATTATTACATAAATGAGAAAAACTACTATAAGAACAAATACATAAAACACACGTAATACAATGGGTTCAGTATTAGGCGGCCATCAATAACTCTGCGAAAGGGCTGTTATTAGCCTTTTTCAGATGAAGAAACTGAGGAACAGAGAGATTCAGCATCTTAGCAAAGTCCCACACCTAATCCCTGGCAAAGTCCCACACCTAATCCCTGGCAAAACAAGGGGTACCTCTTTTCAAAACTGTGCTCTTACTTTATAAATTTGATGTCCAAATAATTTTAAGAGTTTTTTGTTTTTGTTTTTTTAAGGATCTTTCTCTTTTATCTCTGGCATCCAGGGGCCATATTTCTCAGGCTGAAGACTCCTCTGGTGATGGATAAAGGAAAAGGAGACCCAAGCAAGCTGCCAGTGCTGGTGTGTTGCTACCGAAATGTCAAACTACAAACTTCTTCTTGCCTGTCTCTCCACAGATCCCTCATCCCCCAACATCAGTTTTTCCTGACCTCCCTTCCTTTAAATGTGCCTCCCAATCCCCCTATCCTTACACTCGTAAAACTCTCACACTCATCATCTCCATTCACTAAACAAATATAGGCCCCAAATTTGCTGAGCTCCCCAAATGAGTATCCTTTGGAAAGAAGAGAAGCAAGACAAAGCATTGCGCTTCTCTACACCCAAGGAAAAAGATTTACTGCATCATACCAGGCCTGAAGGGAGAAAAAGTCCTTTACCCAACAGCACCAAAACAACTGGAGTCATTCTGCCTGTTTCAAGATGAGACACAAAGGAATACGTGAACAGTTTCTTGTCAGTGTGATTGTCCCCTGCATTCTGAAACCAAGTGCTGTGCTGGTTCTAAATGTTCAAGAATCAGCCCGGCTGAGGGGTGTGAGGTAAGTACAGTAGCTCCTAAAGGAAACATCTATCATTTTCCCTTACAAGTGGAAGGATTTGCCAGCCCTGGCCTCCATTCAGAGGAATGTATAGTTTGACCCTCAGAAATTATTCCACTACTGAAACCTCCATGCTTCTCTTTGAAATAAATGAGTGGCGATCATGGATGCTCACCTAACTTTTACGATGAAGGATTCTCCAGGAATTAAGAAATCCGAACTTCCTATGACCTATATAATACGCCTTGTGCACCACTGTATTTGTAAAAATTACCTCCTACTTCCAGCATCACAGAGACCTATTCACAAATGATAAAACTTGACTTTCTTAAGGCAAAATACCTCTATCATCTTTTCTGTTACTCCTCCCTCTAGTTTGTCCTAAATTTCTTAACATAAAATTATCTTCCTTAACCCCCTTGAATGTAACAGGAGAAAGGTCAATTAGCACTCTACGTACAAGACAGGCAAGTGTTGTTTGGATTCTATTTTCTGCATCCTAGTTTGATTTTCTGAATGTGTTTTGAGAATTATCAGAGAATTAGCCAATCACCTGGCTACAATGAGAACAATCTAATCAAATAATGCAGTGATCAGCTTTGTCCTATTTCAAAAGGGCCACTTATTACCTGTGTACAAAATATAACTGAGCCTATTACTAAATTTACCTACCCTATTTTCTAAGGGTTTCCATTTTTGTCATGGCGTGATTATACCAGACTGAACAATACAAAATATTATCTTCCTGTTGAAAAATGGCTCAGCAAGATTTCAAAGCAAAAATTCAGAGATAGCCCACTCACCCACTGCTTACTACAATCACTTCTGAGGTGGGTTACTTCTCATGTCTGTTAGGCCATGATTACACAGGACAGAGGACGGGGTGCCGAGAAAAAAAAGTGGGGGCTGCCAAGACCTCTGTCATCAAGTGCTACTGGATAACAAGAGGAAGCGATAAAAATAGAATACAAATAGAAAGTAGCATGACCAAAACCAAAGTCGTGCCAGACGCTGCATAGTACATATAACAGATGGAGCTGGGCCCAGAAAGAGAGCCTCAGAAAAATTAAGACTTTCTGGTGGGCTTCTCATCTTTGTTGGAGGCTCACCATCTTCTAGAAAGCAATGGATATGTGTTGAACTGAATTAACACATATAATACCCTTGCACTTAATTATGTTTAACTGATTTTTCGTACCTCTTGCTTCAAGCAAATTCCTTGCAAACTTTTGCTTGCTTGAATTTAGTTTAGTTTTGTGTGTGTGTGTGTGTGGGTAGAGTTATTAAAGTGGTAGATTAGAAGGGTGACATAGACCTGGTGTGTGTGAATTTGATAGTGTTTTCTTATTCATATGTGAGATACTATGGCATGGAGGAGGACGCAGATAGGGAGGTAAATTAATGATGTGTTGAATGAACGTATCCAAGTACTGTCGATGACTCAGGTGAGGATGAAGGAGGTTTCTAACTGTAAACTGACTGTAACCTGACAGAGTTCTACCACCACGCCTGTCTTCTTCAACATGACCTTTTTGCAAGGCTCATCAAATGGGAGAATAGCATACATTTGGGAGAGATACAAACAAGTTAGATACAAGAGTTAAAAACAGACCTTGCAAACTGGGATGAATGAGACAAACACAGTAAAATAACATTTAACTGAGGGAGAATAAAAGGAACAGCACATTAAGCTTCTAGAAGAGAATAGCAGTGATATTAGCAGCTACTATCAACTAAGGGAAAACAAATGGATTAATTCTTGTAACAACACAGTGAGGTGAGTATAGGGTTTATATTCCTACATTTTATGTATGCATGCTGACAGCATATCTAGGAACTGATGCGAAGAAAAATATTCCCTTGATCAAAAAGCAGAGCTTACATGGTGATTTATCAAATTAAGAACATACTTAGCAAAGTGTCTTTTAAAGCATTGTAACTCCCTGATCAAATCATTACCAAAGAAAAAAAAAAGACATTCCTATTTACTTTCCATTTGCTTTATTGAACTTGTTTAGTTCAAAAACATCTGATATAATAAAACATGCCCTTCATAAAATAACATTTTTGATGTTCCCCAATAAAATGTGAAAAAAAAAAAGTGTCCCTTGCCTTAAGGGCATTTATTTAATAATTCTAGTCTTATGCAAAATTGTGTATGTGTGCGTGTGTGTGTTGACCTGAAACTCAATGTTCGTTGAGAAATGTGAAATAAAATTTGGTATCTAGAAACCAAGTACTATTGTCTTGTTTGGGGAGAGAAGCATCGTTAGTGGATCTTGTCTGGGGAGATGTTAATCACCTGCCTCTCAGTCACTGGCATAGAAATCACAAGTTGTTTTTTAATTCACTTTACCTTTTTTATTACAGCCAAAACGGCAGGGGAGGTTTTCTGATCATCAAGAAAAACTAGCAAGTCTCTTGTTTAAATGTCTTTCCCTTTTTCTTCATAAATGAAATAAACCCCCTACGGGAAAATGTTGGCTCTTTGGTCATAAATCATGTCTTCCTCTTCCAGAAGCAACTTTACGTGAAGACGTAGCCAAATTTCACTCTGAATCCCACGTGCTTACCAATGGTGGTGGTGACATTTTCTCCTGGAGGAAATTAAATTTGCCTTCACCTAGTCCTTCAAAATGATGAGCTTTGCCTCTCAGCAACTGGTTGTCCTGGCGGAGCTCCATTCCTGAAATAAGGTGATGCATCACTGTGACATATAGAATGGGTTTTCAAGAGCTGTCTTCCAAACTGTACAGGGTAGCTTTCCATTGCTGGCTGGGGCTGCTGAGAGCTTGCAGATGGAATATGGACAGGATCCTTTTGAGCAGGGAGCTGTTTTCACAGCTGCCATGTTGACGGAGATGTGTTCTAAATCAAAGCTTTTTTCATTGCACTACAATCTGCCAAGGAGTTGGGCCAGTGAGGAGAGACCCATCCAGTTGGTATTGGGAGAGCAATTCCTCCCCATCTTGGTGGGCAAGCAAAGAGTGGACTCACCAGGGCTGAGCTAGATCAACAGAAGATGAAACCGGCACAGTGAGAGCTCAGAGCTTTCTCTTTACTAATGAGGTCACTCCGTTAGCTAAAAAATTTTTGTTTCTGACACAGTTGACTAGAGGTGCCCTGTTGCCTTATTTCCCTTTCAGTGTGAGGAGTTGATGAGGTGGGATCCGTCTGCTGGAGCTCTTTCCCTGCTGCATCCAGCTCAACCACACCCTGCCTAAGCACATCTTTGTGTGAAATAATGAGACCTCAGGGGAACACGTGTAGTGTTTTCCTGCTTCGAAGTTTTTCCTCACAATAAATTCTGTTTTATATTTACACCCTATGGCACTCTGCTGTGTATAGCCATACCTACCCACACTGCCCAACAGGTTGACTTTCAGGCTTGTGAGCATTTTAAATTCATTCCACTGGTTGGCTTTGCCAGCGACCTGGAAGTAAGCAATGGATGCAGAAATCTCTCAAAACCCCTTGGGGTGCTGAACAAAGGCTAGCCACCTCAGGGCATTTGACTTGAATATTCTCCCCTACTTTTTCTCTTTTGATCCATCTTGAGTTCTTCCTTTTCCTAAGTGAAGGAATGGCAAAAAAGCAGTCAAATTGGATTTAGAATTAGCCTTGGAAAAAGAAGCAGAAAATGACCCCAGTTCCTCTTCTTTTCCCTCCAGCCCTAAAAAGAAATACCACATACACCCAGAAATCTGGTACTATGCTAACAAACCGGTCATGCCCATTGCTAATTGGGCACTATCCACCTGATTCATGATTATAAAGGACATATTTGTTTGTTCCTGCCCCTGCTGCTATCGTTGGATGCCTCTTTCCAACATTCATAAGACAGCCCTTCACACACAGTCATCTTGCCTCCATTGGTACCTGCCTGTATCTGAAGCAGATTTCAAACCTGTGAAGAAAACTGATGACCTGCTGGGCAAGTGTGGAAAGACTCCAGATAGTATCAACAGCAGGAATACTGGCCAAAATTATGGATATTGTGGTTGGGAATTTAGGTCCTCTCTGCAGATATTTTATTTTGATTTATTCTGCAAATAGGTAGGAATTTTTATTATTTAAGGTAAGATAAAGTTTTTATTACTTCTAGCCCTCTGGTTGCAAAGGTAGTGTTGCCCTGTAAATCAACACAGTATTATCAGCTTTCCTCATCAGACTGAGTCTGAGACAAAATACTCTAGTCCTCACTGAAGACAGCGCCAACAATTCATCTTAATTTTGTGTACTTTAAGTCAGTTTTCCAAGGAAAATACACTGAAAAAGATATGATATGGAGAGGAATCATTACGTAGTTAAATACATGAAAATAAATTCTGCATATTTATTTGATTTATTTTCTTAGATGTTTGCTCTTTTTCATAAGTAGATTTTATCTTGAGAAGTTTGGTATTCACACAAATAGCTGATCGTTTGTTTCTAAATTGTTCTTCATATTTTTCCAAACTGAAAACAAGTTTTATATTTACAAGAATGTAAATATATAAAGCATTATTTCTGTCCTTTACATCAAGTTTACATTACAGAATTTAGTAAAAGTTAAATTTTATAGTCGAATCATGTTAGTCAACAAATGTAGGAGACTACTTGATTCTTAACGTCCAGAAACTTAATAAGAGAAGCAAAAACTGAGGTAAGCTTGACAGCTAAATCTGAACTTGGCTAATGTTCACAGAAATGTAAATTATCTAAGTTCTTGAACTAGTTTTCTACTTCTCTGTCTATTTTTTGAATGAGTCTCAGTTTAAATAATTTAGTATGCTTGCATTAGGTAAGACAGTGCTTAAACATATATGTTGTGTTGGATTTATAGTGAAATGAAACTAGCCAGTATGTAAAATTATGCATTTGAGGATCTTTCTATTAACCTTAGGAACAGAATGGTAAACAGATGCACACAAGACAGATTTTCTTATTGTCTTTCTTGCTGTGGGCATTAACTAGCCACTGGTTCTTTACCACTGATCTGTATCTCATAGATAAGATATTATATTTGGAAGGGTTAATAGTCTCTATACAAATTAAAGATGACTACGGATATGGGCTAGGGATTGTCTACAATGCCTGAATTATACACTTGCTTGTAACGTACACACAATGATAAGAAGTACCAATGCCTAAATATTGTAATACTTTGCATTTAGTAGAGACATATGCATAATTCCATTTCAATTAGACAAGTACTGAAATTTATATACTACCATTGACTAATCTACAGAAAAAAATACAAGATAATAAAGAATAGAAATGAACAAATAGTTCAAAAGCTCTGAGTAACTGGGAAACTTGACCAACAGACTAACTCATTTCATCTAGCAACTTTAACTAAAACTGGAAATATAGCTTAAAGTTTTTTTTGTCCAGCTAAATGCAGCTAAATGTCACAGAGCTGGGTCTATATTTTTTTACCAGTTCATTGCCCTGAGGATTTGTACCCAGTTCTTATTTCACTCAGGACAATGAATTTTTACATAATAATGCTTATACATACTCTGGTATGAACCTCTTATTTATTTGAATAAGTTTTCCATTTTTTCACTCTCTTTCAACAAAAATAGACATTTAACAAACTTTCGAATGCTTGGCACCCAGTCCAACATAGTCAAGCTGAGAACGAAATCTTTATCAGACTGAGTGGAAAGCTGAGCCAATATCCAGAGAATAAGCACAGTGTAGATAAATATTTAGAATAAGTCAGGCCTCGAATTTAGGCACGACTATATACATAAATGTTGTATTCCTTTTGGACGTTTTTAAATAATTATTTTTAACTCTTTACTTTAATAGTAAAAAGTAACAGATTTCTTTCCTCATTTAGTGATTTTCTGCCAATGTAAGTCTTCCTGTTAGTTACAATGTGAAATCATTTCCTTAGTCTTTGTCATCTGTTCTTGGCAAACAATAGCTGCCACTTGCCACTCAATAAAGATGCTGAAAACCTCATATTATACGCGCACACATATATACAGACCAAAGACCAGATATGAGCTCATGTTGATACCATAAACATACAGATTCATAAATCATATATATGTATATATATATGGAGAGAGAGAGAGAAGAAAAGGATATGTGGCTATTTGGACAGACTATGTGTGTTGAATACTGATGACAGAACATCAGAACATTTGACTGCTGCTTTAAGCCCGGTCTTCCTGGTGAAATATAGGACATAAAAAATTAAGGCATACTTGAAGAAATGGAAAGTACTAAAAACATGCATGGCTTCAACCAAAGCTAAGAAATATTACATTCTTCCAAAAAAGAAATTCTGTTGGTGGACATGTAAATACAATCCTAATTTGTGAATTTCATAATTGATCTTCATGTTTGACATTACTAACAGTCAGGGCAGGAAAACATGCCTACTTATTTCTGTAGTCAGAAAAACAAATACTGAGCACTTACTGTGTACAGTTATTATTCTGGAAGTACAAAACATAACAATAAATCAGACTCTCACCCTACCTTGAGGAGGATCATGGTTACATGCAAAACAATAGAAATGCAGTACAATGTGGTACAAGCCAAATGTCCAAACCTTAGAAGGTAAGTTAGGACATTATGATATCTCCATATGACACACAGCACAGTAGTCAATACAAAATCATGTTTTAAAGGACACTGTTACATTAAAATGTTTCCACTAATTAACACAACATACAAAACCACATTCACAAAGTGATACCAGTTCTATTAGATAGATAGGTAAATAGCCGAAGAAAATAAAGAGGGAAGGGAAAAGAAGGGAAGGGGAAAAAAGGAGAGAAAAACGAAAGAAAAAAGAAAAGAAACAACTGGAAGGAAGCAAGCAGTGTTAGCAGTGTTTCTAACTAAATTGTGATTATGTGGATTTTTATTTATTCTTTATACTTTACTGTCTTTGTAAATAATGCACATTATTACAAAAGTAAATTAAATAATAAATTCTAGACAAGGATTGCTTGCAATCCCTTTACCGAATAAAAATCAGTAGTTTCCTTTTTCATCTTTTGTCCTTTTCCATATGAATAATTAACTTCATACATATGTGAAAAAAATTAAAATTAGAGCTTTACATTCTTCATTTTTATCTAACATAGACCTTGAGCTTTGTTTCTTCCTAAGGATTTTGTTGTTGCTGTCGTTTGCTTTTTCTGTACCTCCTTCCTACCACCTCCATTTCCACGCCATCACTACCAAGCAATTTAGCAGTCTGGTATGGGTTCTTCCTTCCAAACCATTAACTCTCCTAATATAGACATCTACACATGTTTATGAAGTACATAGGATCACTTGCCAATTTTTACATTTTAATGCAGCTCCCTTTTTCACTTTTTTGGACATTATTTTTGATCAAAAGATATAGATTTAACTAATTAAATTTAATAATCACAAAAAATATTTATTGAGCTTCTACTGTATACTGGAAACTCTTGTGGCCCTGGGGCTACAGTATGCCAGGATGGTGCTTCCTACGCTCCACTGCATGAATGAACCACAATTTACTCAGTGATCCCCTTATTCATGGACATTTAACTTCTTCCCCAAACTTCCCCTTTTGTTTTGCCCCTACACACAGCACTGCACTAAACATCCTTTTACATACATAATATATCATATTCTTGTATTCTCCACATCTTACTTTATAGTGGCTTTATATTATTTACTTACTCAAAAATACCAATTATCATTCTTTTTAAGAAATACAATTTCAGAGTGTCCTAGAGCTATAAAGAATGTGTTATAGGACCTCTCAGGAAGTAACTAAAATAAATGTACAGTTTTTGTGGTTATTAGGTTCCCATCTGCAAATGGTACCAAGCATGGCAATTTACTGTCAGTCCAAGTAGAGGAAGCATTAAACCTAAAGCAGACAGCATCCACCCAGGTGCAACAAAGAAAGGGTGAGGAACTGACTGAGCACAAGGATAAAGTAGCAGCAGGTACAAAGATCAAACAGTTAAATATAGAACATACTTTAAATATATATAATATATTGAGTTTACATGGTCTGTATTTATGCTGTGGTGTATGAGTTGGGTAATAGTGGAAAATATTATTCAACTCTATCAAAAAAGCATCTGTGATCCATTTCATCATTTTGACACTTCATTAATTGCTTTTTTTATCATGACTATCAAAGAGGGAGAAAGAATGAGAGCAATGCGTTTTCCCTCCTAAGTGCCAGGTACTTTATTAGTCCTTTTAATTTCATCATTTTATCTAATTATTACCAATTGCATTATTATGATATTGGTGTTATAATCACGACTACCATTTTACAAATAAGGAAACAGGATCTCAGAGGTTAAGAAATGGCAAAAGAACAACAGAGTTGAGATTTAAAATTAGGTTTTAATTCCAATACCCCTGTCCCTCAGGCTACACCTTCTAAGAAATTTTCTCAAACCCTTGGGTAAGATAGATAGCAAAAAT
This sequence comes from Eschrichtius robustus, assembly GCF_028021215.1. NCBI lineage: Eukaryota > Metazoa > Chordata > Mammalia > Artiodactyla > Eschrichtiidae > Eschrichtius > Eschrichtius robustus. The sequence goes on from NC_090835.1 coordinate 10,153,026, forward strand.
AATTCCCCAGTAAAAGAAATAATAGGGTGCATGGCATCATGGATAGCCATGAATATTTGTTATTTGGGGAATGCAACTGTGTCTTATGTATAAATCTCACTACCTCTCTCATTGCCCATGACACATGCCAGTTGATATACATGGAGCTTAATTTAAACTTTAACTTCCCAGTCAAGCCTTATAATTCCTTGGAAACTGTTTACCACTGCTACCACTGGAATGGTCACAGTGAAGACTTTTCCTATATAAAGGGGATGCATTTTATTTGTACATTAAATAAATTAATCACACACATATGCATACCTGTGTAAACCTACACCAGACCCAGCCCCTCCTGCAAATATGTAACTTCTCAAGCCACATGCAACAGGAAGATTCTAGAACCCCTTCCCCCAAGTTATTTTTTTTAAAAAAACCTCTATAACCTTGTGGAAATCTTCTTGATATTTAGATGAAAATAAATAAAATGCAAGAGATGGATAGATGGGACTTGCAGTTTTCTCACTTTTCATGAGAAGAGACGCATTCACACTTTATATCACTATATAAATCCCTAAAAGTAGAAAACTTTAAAGTACTCAGAGTACCCATCAAATCTCTGTAGAGAAAAAAAATCCCTGACACATGTTATGGGTACAGCTTGAGACCTTTGCAAATCATCACATTCAATAATGCTCCAAAGCACCTCATTTTACTCACGAAATACAATAAATTATGGCAGGAGTGAGCTATAAATGGTCAGAGGTCAGCTAGAATCAATGACTAGCCACATATAAAATCTAAACTCACCCTTAGCAAGACTGGAAAGGGTGGAAGATTGGGGCTTTCCAGTGCCTCATGTATACGTGAAAATGGGAATGTTAAACCCAGGACACCTACCGGTCTACAGCTGTTCACTCCTTCCCCCCCAACACGTAATGAGTTGTTAGTTTGTGGGTCTGGGGCTGTTTCTACTAGAATCTCTGCAATATTTAACACAGATCCTGGCACAGAGAAGACAAACAATGCTCGGTTGAATGGACTAAAGATAGAGATCAATTAGACAGAGCTTATAATTCAATAAATGTTGGGATACTCCTGAACTGTCCAAGGAAAATACAAAACGTGTCATTTTAGGATAATGTCTCAATAATTTCACCAACATAAGACTAACAGCTAGAGATAGTAGAACATGTATGCCTAGGAAGCTTTCTATTTGATTGAATGTTTTCTTTCATTGAGAGGAAGGAAGTAGAGTTTTAAAAAATGAGAAATTAGGTTAAAAAGACTGCTTAAACTTGTTACTGTAATTCCATGTAAAATTTATAGTCTATTTCATAACATACCCATGCTTGTTTTAATATAACAATTCCATTTAAAATTATACACAAGTTAAATGATTTAACAACCCCTTAATACAAAAAATTTAAATGATGATTGGCCCTTCAAGGCTTCTAGAAGACAAAATATATTTCCACAGTGGGATGTTTACTCATGCTCTGGTACCCGTATCAGGAGGTGGGAGTTTGCGATCTACAGAACTTAATATTAGAAGTACAGCATTAACAGCTGAAATCTAGAGGAGTGAGGGGTGCCTTCATCAAAGATGATGGGCATCAGCATGGGGCTAGATTAGGCAGTTTGGCCAGTGTGGTTGACTGGCTCACAGCTTAGTATTTTAAAGGGCAATGGATTTGAGGGCAATGGCTAAGCCACTGTTGAAGTTGGAGATAATACAACAGCTTAGGATCTATGGTCTTACATTAGCTTTACTCTTTTATGTTACCTACCTCTGTGAGTATTTAAATCTAAAGTTTCTGTTTTAAAATCCCCCACTACATGTAATGAACTCACTACATGCGTATCTTTTAACAAGCTGAAAAATGTTCACAGTACTTCTAGGCAAGGCATACTTCTAGGCACAGTGGGGAATAGGACAAAATACAAGGTACAGTCAATGAACAGCATCTATTATGGCACTGTAACCATTACAAATTGGAAATGCTGGCCAATAGCACAATATATAAATGATAGTTAAAAAGAGTATTAGAAGGATATCACAGAATATACAATATAAGTAACTCATTATCCAAATCTAAGTGAATGTTAAGTTCAGAAAGCAAAATAAATAATACAAATGCAAAATAAATAATTCAAAGTGAAAGAAAACGCTCATACTGGTGAAATGTTAGAGTTGGGAGGTCAATGATGTGTTTAGGAAAATGTTAAAATACATTTCAGACACAGGTATTTCATGAAGAGTATTTATATATGAATATTTAGACATATATAAACTGGCATAATGAAAAGAGAGAGAGCAAGAAATAAAGATAGAGATGAGAGAGGGAAATTATTAGATCATGTAAATTAAAAATTGGAAGACTCCACCTTCAGGTATGGCTTGATCAAGAAGCTAAATCAATGTTATCAAAGCCAAACCTTATTTCTATCCATCTCTCTGATCTGCTTGTCTCTTTATTGGTTTCATTCTCAGATATAGCTTTTCCCCTCATGAAGGCAAGATGGTAAGGTGAATTAAAGAGTTCCAGGTTTATATTTTCAAAATTCTAAGTTCAGGGATAAAGAGAGTAATCTCTCTCTCAAAAGTTCCATAATTGGCTTTTGACAAGCTTTGATCTTACCCTTCCCTGGCATAACAAACATGGAGATCTGGGGATGTGATGGTCTGATGGCCTAAGCCTGAATTACATATGTACCCAGGAACTGGTGGCAGAGTCAACCATGAAAATAAAAATTGTATCAGCTGAAAGTTGAATACAATTAGTTCCCCAAATGGCATTCTTTTTACTGTTACTAGAAAAAGAAAAGAAGGATGCTTAGCAGGAATTCAAATAAATATTCACCACTGGCATTAAATTTTAGAAAGCCTTGAATGTTATGACAAAGAAGTTGTGGTTTTTGTCCTACATTTAATAGTAAACAAGGAGAAGATGGGCACAATAATAAAAGGTGAATTAAAGAGAATGAATCAAATAGAAACTGGAAGATTGAATCACAGACAAATTCACTGGATGTTCTTTCTAGCAATTTTGGTCACACTCGTAAATTTTAAAAAGATGGGAAATTGTGGAGAATAAACACTGCATAAAAGGATATCTTTGACATATCACTCCTGACAGGGCTAAGCCAAAGGTTGTGAAGATAAGTAAGTCTGGAATAAACTATTAAACCACGTTTCCTTATTTGGTTTTGATTTAAAGGTACACCAGGCAAAGTGATTTATCTTCTGTCCAGAAGTAATAAATCAAATAATTTTAATGGGATAAAAGAGGAGAAAACTGGGAGATTCAGAGGAATCAGTTATTTGTCAAAATGTAATCTTAAGCAATAATATTCCAAATTCTATCCGCATTGGCTGCTTCCACTATATTCTGTCAAGTTGAAAAACAAATCAACACAACAAAGCAAATTTGTTTAATTAAAATTGGGCATTATAATGCCAGGAATTAATGGAGAGAGAGAATAATTGTAGTACATCAAAGAGAAAACTAGTTCTGTATTGACGCAACTTCTAAACTGGAAAAGCTCAGAGGGGAATGGAAAATGAACGTCTGCCAACTTTGTGTCTGACAGAGACTGCCTATTTTTCTTTGAGGTGCTTATCATGGAAGGAGCTCAGAAATATTTTCAATGTATCAAAAAAATGCGTAAATAAATGCATTTATTAATAAAAGAGTTAATAAAAGAGGATGAGAAGTTACCTTAAGGAAAAAAAGAAGCACAATACTGTTGACTGTTGAATTCCAGCATATTGTCTAGAGAATGTTAAGAATTTCTTCTTATTCATACCTTCACTTATATTCTGAAGGCATCAAGGGCTTTCCCATGTACTGTATGTGCCTTAAAAAACTCTTCCACTCTACCACAAGGTTTCTGACTGCCCTCATGACTCAAGTTGACTTCTTTAGCCTTCTCCCTTGGCTGAATATCAATGCAGAAAATATTTTTTATTCAAACCTCTGCTATATGGGGGAAAATAGATCATAGACTCAGAAATCTTATGTAAGTCTTTGATGAAAATGTTGGGGTTTTTTGTTGTTTCATGGATGAATGCTAAACTTCTAAGTGATTAAAAATGATAATCATCATAACTGTTTAAGCCTAAAGAGCATCAGCTGAAGTGATAGTAGGAAAAGCAAGAAATCAGAGTGTCTCAGGAGTGAAAGGAGGAGAATGCTACAAGGAAAAGGCACAAACATGTTGAGTGTCCCTGAGAGAGTCAACAAGACAACAGTACTGTGATCCTCATAACCGACCATGTGAAGGTTGTTGGGATTTGACAAAAGTAGTTCAATGGAGTCCCAGGGAAAAGCCAGATATTAACAAGATTAGGAGTAAATGAAAGCGAAGAACTTGATATATATTATAGAGAATTATTTGTGGAAGTGCAGTTTTAAATGAAGGCTGAAAAATTGCACAGATGCAGAAGAGGGATATAAGATCAAGGGAAGGGTAAGATCTGCTTCGGTTGATGTATTGTCATTTACTGTTGCCTTTGTTTAGATGGGGGAGGTAAGAGTCTTTGTTTTCTGATGGGAATGATCCCGCAGAGAGAGGGAAGATTCAGAAGACAGAAGATATGAGACTTTCCTAACTAGGAAAGTCTTCAGGGAGGTTGTAACTGGTGGTAGAAGAAAAAGTGAACACAATAAGGGAAAGTTTGGGGACTTGGTGGTGGAGAGATATGGAAGGCAACAGAAGATTTCTTTTCTTACTGAAAACATATAAGAAAGGCTGATAAGCTGAGGGTGAGGAATGAGGAAGAGGGAAAAGGAGTTAAAGATAACCTTACATTTTTAAATGGTAAAATGACCATAAATGAAAATAGAGAACCAAGATTTCATTCTTGAAGAAGAGAGAATAATCTTTCAGTGTATTTAGTTGGCAGTGCATGAGTGACATCCAGCTACAGTAAGCCAAGTTCTCAGAAATGAAATACGACAATGCAAGAGAATTACCAGGACTAAAGATTCAGATTTGTGACTATCAAGGCAGAGATAATAGTTGAAGCCAAAGGACTGGATGATACACACAAAGAAGAAAGTAGGGAAAGAGTAGCAAAGACGAGCAAAAACAGAGCCTTTGGGAAATTTCTGTACTTATGGAATAGAAGCAAGAAGTTGATTCAAAGGACACACAACAGTGGTGCCTAGAAAGCAAAGAGGACTAGAATTGTGATATGACACAGACACCACACAGTGAAGTCCAAAAGCTAAAAAACCGTAGAAGGAAAGACCAGTTAGGAAATCCCACTGGATTTAGCAGGTGGGGGGTCATTTCAAGAAAGCTCTTTCAGTAGGTCGATAAGGGTAATGTGCCCAGATTCCACAAATAAACCAAAAAATTGAAAGAAAGTAACAGCTGTCAACTTCTTTTGAAAACTTTAGCCTTGGCGAGAATGGGAGAGCTAGACTAGTAGTTTGAAGAGGAGGCAGAATCAAGGAATGTAATGCATTAATGGGAATGAAAGACATTAACATAATTATAGGATGAACTGAAATGTCAGGTAGAAAGACAGAAATTGAAAACACTAGTAAGAATGAAGATAATGGATAGAGTGAGCTTTCCTTCCCTTCCGACAAAACATGCTTTGGCCCCGTCTTACCTGCAAACTCTTCTCATGCCCTTTCCCCCACATTTGATGACTCACTGATGCCCTTAAATTCCCCCAAGTTAGAATGAGACTCAGCACATATCTGCATGCTGGTCCCAGCTTGGATAATCTTCATGCCTCAGGTCCTGTTTCAAATGTTTCCTTCTTTAAAAAATTTTTTCCAGCAACACTCTCTGAAGCAGTCTGCCCAGGAGTCATACCCCATCACAGCATACCATTTATTTCCATAATAGGACTTAACAAAATAAAAAACCATCCCGCTTTCTTGGTGGTTATCTCTAAGCTTTATGAGGGGGATCTGTTCCAAACAGCCGTGTAATTTCTCTGCTGGGCATTATAATAAGCAATAAATCAACATTTGTAGAATAAATCAACAAATAAAGGTAGAGAAATAGGATTTAGAAAACTAAAGAAGTAGTTCTCTTTAGAAATAAACAGGAACATTTTCTTTCCATGAGAAAGTTGATAGTTATAAGAGAAATTTTGTGGTGGAGAGGAACAATTTTGAAGTAACTCAATTTGATAAGGTAGAAAGCAAGGTCATCTGCTAAAATAATATCCTAATACCACCACTGAACTTAAACTCACGGAGCTTTTATGATGTGCCAGATACTATATTCAGTACTTTTTAGCAATATCCCACTTAATCCTCACAGCAGCCCAGTGGATGGCCCACTGTCCTCCACACCTTACTGGTCAGGCAACTAAGACTCAAAGAAGAAGAGAGGCACCCACAGTCATACAGTAAGAAAGACACAGGACTGAAATCCAGGTTTATCCTAAATCTCCCCCTCTTATCCCTGATGATATACTGCCAGACGTGAGGGGAATCAGGTTGGACTTTGAGACATAAGGCAGCAGAAAACCTTAGACATAACTGCACAGGAGTGTGTATCCAGAGTCGGTACCGAGTTAAGATAAATGAAAGATTTTGAGTGGTTCTCCTAGAGCAGGACCACCAAGTTAGTAAACTGGGGCTGTGTTTCCCAGCACTCCCTTCCCTACAAAGCGCTGGCCACAAACAGACAATGTGTATGAGATGTGGAAGGCGGGAAAGAAGCACCAGCTGTATCCTTTCTCACTCCAGCGATCAGAGCAGCGCACCAGCCACGCCCAGCTCCACGCCCGCTGCCCCTGACCTGGGGCTCTGGGGCTGCTGTGCGGCCACAGCCCAGCACCGCCGCAGCACGCCAGCACCCCAGCGCTAGACTTGCCTCTGCAAGTGCTGAGTCACCAAGGACAGCCCCTGAGGCATCAACCAAACCTACAGCTCCTCCTGCCATCACGTCTCCTCCTCCTGCTTTTCCAGCTCCTGGGCCAGTGCGTGTCGATCTTCACGACACAGAAAACCAGCCTCTCTTGCAGGTCACCTGAAGCACGAAAGGTGGAGGCTTTGACGGTGGCAAGAGAGGGATGTGGGTTCCAGCTTTCCTCCCTGATTGGTGCCACTTTCTTCTTGCTCCCCATCCCGCTTTCCCTCCACCATTCCTTCCTGACCACTTGCTCTGCCAACTTCAGCCCCAGCAGGAGACACAGAAGCAACAGGCATACCTGAACTGTTTAGTCAGCTCCACAATGGCCGATGTCACAGCCCCGTAAGAAACCCTGTCTTGTATAACATTCTTAGCGTTTTTGCTTCTTGGACCATATCCTCTGGGACTAAAAGGGCCTAGTTGATAGAAAACAGCATGGAGCCAGCTGGCACTTTGTGCTGCTATCCAACAATGATTAAAAAATACAAGTAATAAATAAAGAAATAAATAATTAAATAAATGACAGAAGCCCTGTGAGGGGATTAGACATACAAGAATAGCTGAAGGGGGCTTCTCTGGTGGCGCAGTGGTTAAGAATCCGCCTGCCAATGCAGGGGACAAGGGTTCAAGCCCTGGTCCGGGAATTTCCCACATGCCGCGGAGCAACAAAGCCCGTGCGCCACAACTACTGAGCCTGCGCTCTAGATCCCGTGTGCCACAACTACTGAAGCCCGCGCACCTAGAGCCCGTGCTCTGCAACAAGAGAAGCCACTGCAATGAGAAGCCCGCACACCACAACGAGGAGTAGCCCCCGCTCGCCACAACTAGAGAAAGCGGACACGCAGCAAGGAAGACGCAACGTAGCCAAAAATAAATAAATAAAATAAATAAATTTATTTAAAAAAAAAAAGAATAGCTGAAGGGCAAAGTGAGTTAAAGAATTCTGTATACATTTCTTCATAGCCCTGTGTGGTGCGAGCTCCCCTGTTATATATCACACCCTGACTTTCCAGACTTAGATATCTCTGCTTTGTGCCAGCTTAGGACCCTCGGCTCATCTCTCCTGAAATCCTAATACACTGAACTCAAATTGCACATTTACTTGTCTGCAGCTTACACCCTGTTCTTCTCTAGCACCTGCCCTAGAATCTCTAAAAGGAGGCAGGAAGGGTGCTATGTCAATTATATCTCAGTGAAACTGGAAAAAAAAATAAAGGAAGGGAACTTTTTTTTTTCATTTCCCAGTCCTTCCATATCACCTTGTAGAATATTAAACAACTAATAGGTACTCAATACATTTTTGTACTAAATTAGATATATCCAGAAATTATAGTAACAATGGGCTCTTGTTCAATATTTCATAGCTATCTTTGCTTTATATGTTATTACTTTCCACAAGATACTCTGATCACAGTACGCTCTTTAAAAGTACTTCACTGTTTTACAAATTTTCTTCTCAAATGTTTCCTAATTCTCACTGAAAAACAAAGTCAATTATGTGTAACTCACGGCAATGAAAATGAAGTACTCACCAGAAAAAAATAAATATACTATAAAGGGAGGATTTAAGTATATATTTTATACAAAGTAAATATAATAGACTTTGTGTAGATAAGAGAGGATACATGAAAAGCAAGGCATCTGCAAATGTCATCAATCACTTAAGTAAAATTAGGAAATCATTTATTATAGCAAACAGATTATACTAGGATATATAATCACAGAAATCCAAAATGTGAAAGTATTATAATTCTAGCTTAATGTATGAATTCATGGCCAACTTTATATGATGTTTTAGTAGAGTTAAGCAAAAACAAATAGCCTAGGTGAGACTTTAATGTTATCTGTATATATGTCTACATAAATTTATAAAATACGTATTGTTAAATACATAATATGTTATTTAAAAGCCCCAAATTGATTACTCACACTATCTCCTTCTCCTTAGTTTAACTCCAAATGCCACAAATGATAGATTCTTAATAGCAGAAGTAACCATAAAGCAAAAGGTGCAACTTGTCCGACAAAATTGAAGTTAACTGACTGATGTAACTTGGAAGAAGAAAAGCAGACAGGTTTATGTGGATGAAAAAAACACAAGGGAGAATATATACCTGAAAGATGACCCTGCCAGGTGGAGTCACAAAAAGCAGCCAAACAAAAATGAACATCTAGGAACAGAGGACTTACGGAAACGTCTCAGGATGGTTCCCTGGAGAATTATCTGCAGGTTGTCTTATGGATGGTCCTGCGTAACTGGGGAGACACTTCTTTCCTCTGCCTATAGAATTTGTTCCTAGTCAGTGATCTAAAGAGAATGCTCTTTAAGCAGAGTAAGTTATTTTCCTGGGAGGCATCCACTGTGTGCGTGATGGAGCTGTTGAGAGGAAAGTAAGCCATGATAACTTCAAACCTACAAAAGAGATTTAGAGAAATGAAGGGAGCTCCAACTTGGGGGGAAAAACATGTTAAAGCCCTCCACTCATAGAGAAAATACTTCTTACTTGGGTAATTATACGAGTCCCAAGCAAATCCTCCTACGCCAAACTCAAACACCACAAAAAAAAGAAAAATTCCTAACAATGGGTCAGATTTTCCACTTACATAGAAACCACAACAACTTTTCCATTCAGTGAAGTAGTATTTTAGGAAAATAGACACACACAACTGCCTAAAACAATCTTCTACTAGTTGTCCATAAAAATAGATATAAATGATGAACCAAAAATTAGTAAGTATTTGAGGCATACAATTGAAAGATAATAATAAATATAGAGGACAATTAATATAAGAAGAAACACACAATGAAACAGAAAGGAGCTTAAGATTCTAATTAGTTGTTGATCAAGATGCTGTTGTCTAACTAAAAAAGCATATTATCATGAAATTGAAGAATGCAGACAACTAGATATAGTTTTAGAAATTGAAAATATGTTCTTGCAGGTGATTTCTACTTCTAGCTGTAAGAATATAGCTTGTAGCATATGAACTCTCCCAATGGAAACTATCATGAAAGAGGTACAGAAATGAATCTTTCTGAAAGTATAGAAAAGCTGTTAAAGCAGCCAGGACATGAGGGGCTATAATCTGGAAGTAAGGGAAGTTCATTGAGTTGAGCCCAACTTTCTGTACACTGCTTTTCCCTCTGGGGCATTTACCTATTTTTGGTACATGGCTGAGAAATAGGAAAATGGACAGCTTCTAAGGGGCAAGAGACCATTAAAAATTTTGTAAAGTACTCTAGAGCAAGGAGAAAAAAAATGGAGTTCAGAGATGTGAAGGTAACTAAGGCCTTTTCACAGAGAAGGGGGCACAAAGAAGTTAGCCCAATCCTTGTCACACAATTTCATATTGACGCATTTGCTTATATTTAAGATACACAGGGCAAAACGTTAAGAAATCATGCAGAAAGTAGCTACCCACAATAGTGGACTTTCTGGCAGACCCAAAGTACTGGACACAGAAAAACTGAAACTCAATATTTATCATTAAGGAGAATCCTAGTAAATACTACATGCTCACATTTGAAACACCTAGAGGATTACGCCGTCAGTTTAGTAATAAGACTTGAAAACACTCCCCAGTTCTTAATTGGACTCAGGTAATCTATTGATCTACTATTTGCCAGATAATAGAGTAAATCCTCTCTAGAGGAATAAAAAAATCACCCATACTATCTATAATTTCTATATGAAATACTGGCATTTAATCAAAAATTACCAGGCATACTAACTAACTAAATGAATAAATGCATATATATGTATACGCGGATGAATGAATGAATGCACACATATGCATACACAGATCAATGAATGAATGAATAAATGAATGAATAAAGTGGGGAAAAGAGTGAGCACAAATGGAAATGCAAGTGATATACACACTGTAGTTATCAGGCTTAATTAAACTAACTGTCATCGCTTCAAGAAAATAGATTAAAAAAAAAGGAATTCACTGTGAATCAGATTCTATATAAAAGGTTCCAAGTGGAAACTGTAGAAATAAAAACTAAAATAGCTGAAATTAAGAACTTAATAAATCAATTTACTTACAGATAGCAGAAGGAGTAAGTGAACTGAAAAATAAGTTGTCAGTAAATGTCCAGACTTGACATGGAAAGCAAAAAAGATGGAAGATGCATTAAAGAGTGTAAGAGGCTTATGAGATATGGTGAATACATTTAACATACATGTGATTTGAGTCTCAGAGGAGGCAGCAAAGAATGGTAAAAGAAACACTTAAGGCGGAGTCAAGATGGCAGTGTGGGAAGACACAGAGTTCCCGTCTCCCCACAACTAGGGTGCCTGCCTGACGCTAGTCGGGTATCTCAATGCCCAAGGAGAGGGTAGGAACCCCCAAGCGAACCTGTAGGATGTGGGGGGACTGAGGGGGGAGGAGAAGTGAAGGCTGGACAGGACCGGCACCCCTGAGGGGTGACTGAGATGGGGGAGGGGTTTCCACTCCTGGCGGGACCCTCAGGGGCTGGGATCAGTGGGAGCGGGCCCAGCCTTTCCCCTGCCCAATTGACCAGGGAAGTCTGCCCGGCTCTCAGGCCGGGTCCTACGCCCTCAGAAGTCCCCTCCGGGCCGTGTTGGTCCTGGGGGCATAGGAGGGAGGTTGGGGGGAGATCAGGAGAGGCAGGCAGGAGGGGCCCTCCAGGGCCGGAGGAGCAGGAGAGGAGCTGAGGGCATTTGACCCGCCCACTCAGGCCCGGGAAGCCTGCTGAGCTCCCAGGCCAGGTCCCCCACCCTCCAAAGCCCCCCTTGGGCCGGGTAGATCCTGGGGGCATAGGAGGGAGGCCGGGGCAGGGGAGATCAGGAGAGGGAGGCAGGAGGGGACCTCCAGGACCGGAGGAGCGGGAGAGGAGCGGAGGGCATTGGCCCCACCCACTCGTGCTCCGGACACCTGCTGAGCTACCAGGCTGGGTCCCTCGCCCTCTGAGACCAGAGGCGGGAGGCATGCCTGGGCCCCTCTGTTCCATTGAGCCTAAGCCCCATGCCCCACCCCCCCAAGGCCTTTTTCAGCCCCGAGGGTTCTAAGCATAGGCCCTGCCCATGCGCAAACCCTGACCCTGCTTAAGCCCCACCCTCCACAGCCAAGGCCTTTTCACCTTTTTTTTTTTTCTCCTCTTCTTTTTTACTATTGTGGCTCTGTTTTACCTTCCAGTTGTTGTTTCATCTATATTTTTATTTTTATATTCTTTCTAACATATCTGTTAGTTTCCTAGTCTAAATTTATATTTTATTTTGTTATTGTTCTCCTTTTTTTGTTTTTTTTTTTCCATCCCACACTGCTTGCAGGATCTTGGTTCATGAGCCAGGGGTTGGGCCGAAGCTCCTGCGGTCGGAGCTCCGAGTCTGAACTACTGGAATAACAGAGAATCTCAGACCCCAAGGAATAGTCATCAAAGTGAGGTCTCCTGGAGGTCCTCATCTTGGCACCAAGACCCAGCTCTATCCAACAGCCTACAAACTCCAGTGGTGGACACCTCAGGCCAAACAACCAGTAGGACAGGAACACAATCCCACTCATCAAAAATAAATAAATAAATAAAATAAAATGAGACGGCAAAAAAAAATGTCACAGAGGAAGGAGCAAGGTAAAACCCTACAAGACCAAATAAATGAAGAGGAAATAGGCCATCTACCTGAAAAATAATTCAGAGTAATGATAGTAAAGATGATCCAGAATCTCGGAAATAGAATGGAGGCACAGATTGATGAAATACAAGAAATATTTAACAAAGATCTAGAAGAACTAAAGAACAAACAGAGATAAACAACACAATAACTGAAATGAAAAATACACTAGAAGGAATCAATGACAGAATAACTGAGGCAGAAGAACGAATAAATGAGCTGGAAGACAACATGGTGGAAATAACTACCAAGGAGCAGAATAAAGAAAAAAGAATGAGAAGAATTGAAGACAATCTCAAAGAACTATGGGACAACACTAAAGGCACCAACATTCGAATTATAGGGGTCCCAGAAGAAGAAGAGAAAAAGAAAGGGTCTGAGAAAATATTTGAAGAGATTATAGTCTAAAACTTCCTTAACATGGAAAAGGAAACAGTCACCCAAGTCCAGGAAGCAAAGAGAGTCCCATACAGGATGAACCCTAGGAGAAACACACCAAGACATATATTAATCATACTAACAAATATTAAATTCAAAGAAAAAATATTAAAAGCCGCAAGGGAAAAACAAACAAACAAAAACCATACAAAGTAATCCCCATAAGGTTATCAGCTGACTTTTCAGCAGAAACTCTGCAGGCTAGAAGGGAGTGGCAGGATATACTTAAAGTGATGAAAGAGAAAAACCTACAACCAAGATTACTCTACCCAGCAAGGATCTCATTCAGATTCCACGGAGAAATTAAAACCTTTACAGACAAGCAAAAGCTAAGAGAATTCAGCACCACCAAACCAGCTTTACAACAAATGCTAAAGGAACTTCTCTAAGTGGGAAACACAAGAGAAGAAAAAGACCCACAAAACAATCCCAAAACAATTAAGAAAATGGTAATGGGACCATACATATCGATAATAACCTTGAATATAAATGGATTAAATGCCCCAACCAAAAGACACAGAGTGGCTGAAAGACTACAAAAACAAGACCCATATATACGCTGTCTACAAGAGACCCACTTCAGACCTAGGGACACATACAGACTGAAAGTGAAGGGATGGAAAAAGATATTCCATGCAAACAGAAATCAAAAGAAAGCTGGAGTAGCAGTAATCATATCAGATAAAATTAACTTTAAAATAAAGACTGTTACAAGAGATAAGGACACTACAGAGTGAACAAGGGATCAATCCAAGAAGAAGATATAACAATTATAAATGTTTATGCACCCAGCATAGGGGCACCTCAATACATAAGGCAAATGCTAACAACCATGAAAGGGGAAATCGACAGTAACACAATCATAGTAGGGGACTTTAACACCCCACTTACACCAATGGACAGATCATCCAAACAGAAAATAAATAAGGAAACACAAGCTCTAAATGACACAGTAGACCAGATAGATTTAATTGATATTTATAGAACATTCCACCTGAAAGTGGCAGGAGACACTTTCTTCTCAAGTGCACACGGAACATTCTCCAGGATAGACCACATCTTGGGTCAAAAATCAAACCTCAGAAAATTTAAGAAATTGAAATTGTATCAAGCATCTTTTTTCTGAACACAATGCTATGAGATTGGAAATCAATTACAAGAAAAAACTGAAAAAACACAAATACATGGAGGCTAAGCATTTTGCTACTAAATAACCAAGAGATCACTGAAGAAATCAAAGAAGAAATTAAAAAATACATGGAAACAATGACAATGAAAACACAACGACCCAAAACCTATGGGACACAGCAAAAGCAGTTCTAAGAGGGAAGTTTATAGCAATTCAATGTCACCTCAAGAAACAGGAAACATCTCAAATAAACAATCGAACCCTACACCTAAAGCAAATAGAGAAAGAAGAACAAAGAAAACCCAAAGTTAGTAGAAGGAAAGAAATCATAAAGATCAGAGCAGAAATAAATGAAATAGAAAAGAAGAAACCAACAGCAAGGATCAATACAACTAAAAGCTTGTTCTTTGAGAAGATAAACAAAATTGATAAACCTTTAGCCAGACTGATCAAGAAAAAAAGGGAGAGGATGCAAATCAGTAAAATTAGAAATGAAAAAGGAGATATCACAACTGACACCACAGAAATACAAAGGATTATAAGAGACTATTACAAACAACTATATGCCAATCAAATGGACAACCACGAAGAAATGGGCAAATTCTTGGAAGGGTACAGTTTTCCAAGATTGAATCAGCAAGAATTAGAAAATATAAAGAGATCTATCACAGGTAATGAAACTGAAACTGGAATTAAAAATCTTCCAACAAACAAAAGTTCAGGACCAGATGGCTTCACAGGTGAATTCTACCAAACATTTAGAGAAGAGCTAACACCAATTCTTCTCAAACTCTTCCAAAAAACTGTGGGGAGAGGAACACTCCCAAATTCATTCTATGAAGCCACCATCACCCTGATACCAAAACCAGGAAAAGGTATCACAAAAAAAAGAAAATTATAGACCAGTATCACTGATGACCATAGATGCAAAAATCCTCAACAAAATACTAGCAAACAGAATCTGACAAGATATTAAAAGGATCATACACCATGATCAAGTGGGATTTATCCCAGGGATGCAAGGATTCTTCAATATATGCAAATCAATCAATGTGATACACCATATTAACAAATTGAAGAATAAAAACCATATAATCATCTCAAAAGATGCAGAAAAAGCTTTTGACAAAATTCAACACCTATTTATGAAAAAAACTCTCCAGAAAGTGGGCATAGAGGGAACCTACCTCAACATAAAAAAGGCCATGTATGACAAACCCACAGCAAACATCATACTGAATGGTGAAAAACTGAAAGCATTTCCACTAAGATCAGGAACAAGACAAGGATGTCCACTCTTGCCACTCTTATTCAACAAAGTTTTGGAAGTCCTAGCCACAGCAATCAGAGAAGAAAAAGAAATAAAAGGAATACAAATTGGAAAAGAGGAAGTAAAACTGTCACTGTTTTCATATGACATGATACTATACATAGAAAATCTTAAAGATGCCACCAGAAAACTACTAAAACTAATCAATGAATTTGATGTTTGCAGGATACAAAATTAATGTACAGAAATCTCTGGTATTCCTGTAAACTAACAATGAAAAATCAGAAAGAGGAATTAAGGAAACAATCACATTTACCATAGCAGCACAAGGAATAAAATACCTACGAATAAAATGACCTAATGAAGCAAAAGACTTGTACTCAGAAAACTATAAAACACTGATGAAAGAAATCAAAGATGACATAAACAGTTGGATAAATATACCATGTTTTTGGATTGGAATAATCAATATTGTGAAAATGACTATACTACCCAAAGCAATCTACAGATTCAATGCAATCCCTATCAAACTACCAATGGCATTCTTCACAGAGTTATAACAAAAAATTTTACAGTTCGTGTGGAAACATAAAAGACTCTGAATAGCCAAAGCAATCTTGAGAAAGAAAAACGGAGCTGGAGCCATCAGGTTCCCCGACTTCAAACTATACTACAAATCTACAGTAATCAAGACAATATGGTACTGGCACAAAAACAGAAGTATAGATCAATGGAACAGGATAGAAAGCCCAGAGATAAACCCATGCACATATGATCACCTAATTTACGACAAAGGATGAAAGAACATATAATGGGGAAAAGACAGCCTCTTCAATAAGTGGTGCTAGGAAAACTGCACAGCTACATGTAAAAGAATGAAATTAGAACACTACGTAACACCACACACAAAAATAAACTCCAAATGGAATAAAGACCTAAATGTAAGACCAGACACTATAAAACACTTAGAGGAAAAAATAGGACACTCCTTGACATAAACCACAGCAAGATATGTTTTGACCCACCTCCTAGAGTAATGAAAATAAAAACAAAAATAAATAAATGGAACCTAATTAAACTTAAAAGCTTTTGCACAGCAAAGCAAACCATAAACAAGCTGAAAAGACAACCCTCAGAATGGGAGAAAATATTTGCAAATGAAACACAGGACAAAGGATTAATCTACAAAATATACAAACAGCTCACAGAGCTCAATATCAAAAAAACAAACAATCCAATTAAAAAAATGGGTGGAAGACCTAAATAGACATTTCACCAAAGAAGGTATACAGATGGCCAAGAGGCACATGAAAAGATGCTGAACATCAATAACTATTGGAGAATTGCAAATCAAAACTACAATGAGGTATCACCTCACACCAGTCAGAATGGCTGTTATCAAAAAATCTAGAAACAATAAATGCTGGAAAGGGCGTGGCGAAAAGGGAACCCTCCTGCACTATTGGTGGGAATGTAAATTGATAAAAGCCCTATGGAGAACAGTACGGAGGGTCCTTAAAAAACTAAAAATAGAACTACCATACGACCCAGCAATCCCACTACTGGGCATATACCCAGAGGAAACCATAATTCCAAACGAGTCGTGTACCACAAGGTTCATTGCAGCTCTATTTACAGTAGCGTAGCCAGGACATGAAAGCAACTTAAGTGTTCATTGACAGAAGAATGGGTAAAGAAGATGTGGCACATATATACAATGGAATATTACTCAGCCATAAAAAGAAATGAAATTGAGTTATTTGTAGTGAGGTGGATGGACCTAGAGTCTGTCATACGGAGTGAAGTAAGTCAGAAAGAGAAAAACAAATACCATATGCTAACGCATATATATGGAATCTAAAAAAAAAAAAAAAAAAAAAAAAGGTTCTGAATAACTTAGGGCCAGGACACGAATAAAGATGCAGACGTAGAGAATGGACTTGAGGATACAAGGAGGGGGAAGGGTAAGCTGGGACGAAGTGAGAGAGTGGCATGGACATATGTACACTACCAAATGTAAAACAGATAGCTAGTGGGAAGCAGCCGCATAGCACAGGGAGATCAGCTCGGTGCTTTGCGACCACCTAGAGGGGTGGGATAGGGAGGATGGGAGGGAGACGCAAGAGGGAGGAGATATGGGGACATATGTCTACGTATAGCTGATTCACTTTCTTATAAAACAGCAACTAACGCACCATTGTAAAGCACTCATACTCCAATAAAGATGTTAAAAAATATAAATAAATAAATTAGACCCTCTTGCACTGATGGTGGGAATGTAAATTGATACAGCCACTATGGAGAACAGTATGGAGGTTCCTTAAAAAACTAAAAATAGAACTACCATATGACCCAACAATCCCACTTCTGGGCATATACCCTGAGAAAACCATAATTCAAAAAGAGTCATGTACCACAATGCTCACTGCAGCTCTATTTACAATAGCCAGGACATGGAAGCAACCTAAGTGTCCATCGACAGATGTATGGATAAAGAAGATGTAGCACATATATACAATGGAATATTACTCAGCCATAAAAAGAAATGAAATTGAGTTATTTGTAGTGAGGTGGATGGACCTAGAGTCTGTCATACAGAGTGAAGTAAGTCAGAAAGAGATAAACAAATACCGTATGCTAACGCATATATATGGCATCTAAAAAAAAAAAAAAATGGTATTGATGAACCTAGTGGCCGGGCAGGGATAAAGACATAGACATAGAGAATGGACTTGAGGACACGTGGGTGGGGAGGGGGAAGCTAGTGAAGTGAAGAGTAGCAGTGACATATATACACTACCAAATTTAAAATCGTTAGCTACTGGGAAGCAGCAGCATAGCACAGGGAGATCAGCTCGGTGCTTTGCGACCACATAGAGGGGTGGAATAGGGAGGGTGGGAGGGAGACGCAAGAGGGAGGGGATATGGGGATATATGTATGCATATAGCTGATTCACTTTGTTGTACAACAGAAACTAACACAGTATTGTGAAGCAATTATACTGAAATAAAGATCTATTAAAAAAAAAAAAGAAAGGAAAAAAAAACTTAAGATGATGGTTGTTGGACTTCCCTGGTGGTCCACTGGTTAAGACTCTGTGCTCCCATTTCAGGAGGCCTGGGTTGATCCCTGGTCAGGGAACTACATCTGCATGCCACAACTAAGAGCCCGCATGCCGCAAAGAAGATCCCACATGTGGCAAAGAAGATCCTTAATGCACCGCAACTAAGACCTGGGGTGGCCAAATAAATAAATATTAAAAAAAAGAAAAAAGATGATGGCTGTGATTTTCTAAAGCTGATCAAATACATCAATCCACAGATTCAAACAATGCTAGGAGCCCATGTAGACAGAATAAATAGAAAGTAAATGACAACAAGGCATGTCACATTAATATTTTAACTTGCTTAAATTAAAGATAAAGAAGCACTCTTTAACAGAAACAAGCTAAACAATATCTATTACCTTTTAAGAAGCAAAACAAAAACTGAGAGTTGACTTTTCAACATAAAAATGGAAGCCAGAAGACAGTAAAACATCATCTTTAATTGAAAGAAAATACTTGTCAACCTCAAAACCTATATTTCTGATATAACAACATTTCCAGGCAAACAAAAACAAAGACTAATTTTCTTCATCAATCTTATTGTTAAGTATTTCAAGCAAAAGAAAATTATTCCATATGGAAAACCAGAAATGGAGGAGGGAATAAATAGTGATTGAAAGACAATATTTTGTGGATAAATCTAAATGAAAATTGACTGTACAAATGCTTATGTCTACTGGGGTATAAAATATATAAAATTAAAATGCATGACAACAATGACAGAAGCAGCAGGAGGACGCTAGATGGAATTGTCTTGGAAATGAGTACTAATTATATTAAACTATGTTAATTCAAGAATGATTGTTTTAATATGTAGGAAGTCAAGGAAAGAAGAGTAAAAGAATATATAAGTAATGAGAGAATAGAGCAGAATGGAGGAAATAAAAACAATTTATACAAAAGAAGGCAAAAAAGCGAAAACTGAACATAAAAGAAGTTAGGGAGATTGAAATTGAATAGTGCCTATAAATAAACACTCCAAATAAAACATGCAATTTTCTTACTGGATAAAACAGTAACAACAAAACAATCAGAGAAACAAATTACATGTGTCTTAGAAAAGATACAATTTAAATATGATGCACTGGACGTTGAAAGTAAAAGAATGTAAAATGATATACTATGCAAATAAACACTAAGAACAGCAACAAGAAGCTGATTTAGCTATACTAACATAAATCCAGTTGACATTAAGGTCAAAATCATTACTAGAGATAAAGAAGCACATTTCATGTAATAGAGTATGTATTACTTTTTTATTACTGTGTAAAAATTTACCACAAATATAGCAGCTTAAAATAATGCACATTTATTTATTTCACAGTTTCCACGAATCAGGAGGTCAGGAATGGCTTATCTGAGATCTCTGTTTTAGGGTCCCAAGACCTAACCACTATCAAAATGCTGTCAGTATGTTCGCCAGACTTCATCCTCACTCATCAGTAAGACTGATGAAGAAAAATTGCCTTAGTTTTGTTTGTCTGGAAATGTTATTTCACTGAATATGGGTTTCTGGGTTGATAGGAATTTTCTTTCATATAAAGGTGTCTGTATTAGTCAGAATTCTCCAGAGAAACAGAAACAAAAGGATAAGTGGATGAATGGATAAATAGATAGATAGATAGATAGAAATGTAAGAGGAGATTTATTATAAGAATTCATTTGGTTATGGGGGCTGACAAGTCCCACAGGCTAGAGAACTAGGAAAGCCAGTGGCATAATTCAGTCCAAGTCTGTAGGCTTGAGAATCAAAGGGCCATTGGTGTAAGTCCTGATGTGAGTCTGAATGCCAGAGAACCAGGAGCATTGACATCCAAGGACAACAGAATATGGATGACCCAGCTCAAGCAAAGAAAAAATTTGCCCTACTTACATGTTTTTTTTTCTCTTTGAGCCCTCAGTGAATTGGACGATGCCCACCAGCATTAGTGAGGGTGATATCCTTTACTCAGTCTACTGATTCAAATGCCGATCTCTTCTCAGGGTACTCTCATAGACACACCCAGAAATAATGTTTTACCAGCTGCCTTGGCATCCCTTAGCCGAGTTCAGTTAACACATAAAATTACCCATTACCATGCCATTTCGTTATCTTCTGGCCAGGGAGGAACTTGCTCATGTTGTTGGCAGAATTTATTTCCTTCTGGAATGAATATAGGACTGAGGGCTACAACTTCTTAATGGCTGTTGGCTAGTGGCTGCTGGCAGTTCCCTGCTATGTGGCCCTCTCCACAGGCAGTTCATAGCATTACTATTTGCTTCTTCTGGGAGAAGAAAGAACCTCTCTTTTATGGAAGAGGCCAAAAATTCAGTATAATAGAGACTATTATGTATTTGAAAAAATAATAAAACACTCAGAGACCATGCAATACTAAATAATAACTGAATATGTGTTTTTAAAAATGGATATGAATTTTAAAATTAGACTTTTGTTGGCTTGTAAAATAATTTTCAACAACTATGAAGACACTGGAAATGTTCAGAGTACTGTCTTTGTGTGGAGATGAATTAAGTTATAAATCAATAACATTATCATCATCATCATCATATGAAGAAGGAGATGAGGGAGAGAAGAGAGGAATTTGGACAGAGGAAGGGGGAGAAAGAAGGAGGAGAATAAAATGATCCCCAAATGTTTAGAAATGACACATTTCTAAATGACAAATGGATCACAGAAGAAATAAAACGGAAGTGAAAAAAACATTTCGCACTTGAATCATACTTAAAACACAATATCAAAGCCATGGAGACAGAGAGAATTCTCCTTAGAGGGCTATTTTTCACCTTAAATGTATACATTATGGAGGAAAGGATGAAAATCAATTATGTCAATTCCCATCTCAAGAAATTATATTTAAAAACAGCAAATAAGTCCATGTAATTTGTATAAGGAAAGACATAATAATGGTAAGAGTTGAAATTTATAAGATAGAAAACAATAATACAATGAAGAACATTAATACAGACAAAAGATGCATGCTATGCTTCAATAAAATTCTTATGTAAAATGACATTATAAAATAATAAAAATGATAAATAATATATCACTCAAAAAGGTAACATATCTATAGTAATTCAATTATTTTTAATAGTCTTCATTGATTGCTATAAACTAATATATTCTTTGAAACTTGAAAAATTAAATGAAAAGGAAATTCCTAGAAAAATACCAAATTGCCCCCTACAAGAGATAGAAAACCTTGCAGAAAACTGAAATGGTAATGAAAATGTATCTCCTGTATATTCCCTTTACCCACAAACGCAAAAGTCATCAGGCCATTTTACAACTTAATTTTACCAAATCCCCCAATTTGGTAACTGCTTCAAAAAAGAGGAAGGGAAAGAAAGCTAACTCCTCCCACAATCATTTTGTAAGTCTAGCAATACTCTGAAAGCAAGATTGGACAAAGAATGTTAAGAAAAGAAAATATAGAGCAAACTCACCTATGAAGATTCATGTAAAAATTTTTTTTTTATGTAAAATTTTAAAATTTACCTGTGCTTTATTTAAAATCCAAAATCTTTACACTGAAAAAAAGACCGACAGAATATAAGATGAAATAATAAAAAAATGACCCCACTAAAGAATTGGAATACTGGGAAGAATAAAATCAAGTTTCCTTCAAAGGAAGATAAATATCTTCAGGATTGAGTGCCTGTAAGGATATCAGGAAATATTACTATTAACCTAGAATTCAGTTCTTAGGAACATTAGCAATCAAATGTGGAAACAAGATAAATACATTTTCAGGAATTCAATGATTCAGAAAGTTTAACTTTTTAAAAATAATAGTTGAGTCTCTCGTGGGAGGAACCCTGGAAAAAGAGTAAGAGAATGAAAAGACATGAATTACAAAGTATGTACTTATATTTCCAGGTTGTCAGCTTTATAGCCAACCTAGGATATAGCTAGTCCAAATGAAAGTAGGAAACTAGGGAGGGAGATCCTTCACATAATGAAAAGATAAACACACATTTCATACAGGTTTTGTGATTTAGGATTGATTTTCATTTTTTGCAAGTACTATCATACTTCTTGTTTTGAATAATTGTCACAAAATAATAATACTTTCAGTATTGCTAATTTACTTCTGTTTTTAGAATCAGTTTAGAACAGAGCATGAAGGAATCATAATTACAGAGAAACGATGGAGAGAAATTTCTAATTTTCTTATCTCAGGTATTGGGAAGTTGATAGAAAGTGTTTAAAATTGATAGCCCAAGAAATAACTCTAGGGGCTTCCTTGGTGGCGCAGTGGTTGAGACTCTGCCTGCCAATGCAGGGGACACGGGTTTGAGCCCTGGTCTGGGAAGATCCCACATGCCGCGGAGCGACTAGGCCCGTGAGCCACAACTGCTGAGCCTGCGCTTCTGGAGCCTGTGCTCCGCAGCAAGAGAGGCCGCGATGGTGAGAGGCCCGCGCACCGCGATGAAGAGTGGCCCCCGCTTGCCGCAGCTAGAGAAAGCCCTAGCACAGAAACGAAGACCCAACACAGCCAAAAATAAATAAATAATTAATTAAAAACTAAAAAAAAAAACCAAAAACCTCTAATTCTGCTGAAGTACATTGCTTAAAGTTAAAAATAGAATAAAATACTACTAATATAAATAAAAATCATTATAAAACAAAATATTTATGGTGTGGATAAGGGAAAAGAGGTCGGGAATAAGGTAAATTTACTAACTCATCTTTCTCGGTGAGGAAATGATATATATTGAAAAAGATGAATAAACCATGTGACCAGAAGTTTCTGTGTATTTCTTATTGTCGTTGGTGAGTACCAGAGAAAATAATATATTATTTCTGGGGAATGAGGTAGAAAGCACTTGGAGGGAATACATTACTTTTACTTTTGAAACCTTCAGCATTGCTTACACTTTTAAATTTTTACTCTCCAAATAAAATTAATAAAAACAAATCCTCTCTAAGATATACTAAGTGCTTGAATACCTCTAGTGAGTGACAGGTAAGTAAATACATCCCGAGACAGATACAAAACTATATTTTCCCCTTGTATTGCTCTTCAAGTAACTTTATTGATACTACTTTTGTTCTATAGACATTTGGAGGTAAATACCTACTAAGACTCTTCTTCTTTGTGCTAACCACTGTCTCATTCTTCATGTATCTTTTGTGTTACCTTATTCTTAGAGCAGTTACAATGTTGTAAACTCTTTCGCTACATTAACTCAATCCTCCCAGGAATCTTTGAGGAAGGTACTCTATTAGCCCCACTTTAGAGAAGAGGCAGTGAGGCACAGAGCTCACTTAAATGACTTATTTAATAACACCTCAAAGTAGGAAGGCCAGGATTTGAACCCAAGCAGACTAGTTCCAGATCCCATGCTCCTAAAAACTGTACTGCTTTTCTTATTACAGAACAAAATCTAATGTCAAATCTAGGTATTCTTATTGCCTAATTACCATTCCAACGCCCATCAGTTTGCCAGTGTTAGTAAAATTGATGGCCAAAATAGAATGGATGCTATTCCAGGGATAGTTTAATTCAGAAAGATTAAAATTAGACACTGCTGTCCTCATTTTGACCACTTCTTATCTCTGATGGACTTTTTTTTTTTTTCCATAGTTTTACTTGCAATGAACTCCATGTTGCTAATTTCTTTTTCTTCTTTTTTTAATTAATTTATTTATTTTTGGCTGTGTTGGGTCTTCTTTGCTGCGCGGGCTTTCTCTAGTTGCGGCGAGCGGGGGCTACTCTTCCTTGCGGTGTGCGGGCTTTTCATTGTGGTGGCTTCTCTTGTTGCGGAGCACGGGCTCTAGGCGCGCGGGCTTCAGTAGTTGTGGCTCACAGGCTCTAGAGCACAGGCTCAGTAGTTGTGGCACACGGGCTTAGTTGCTCCGCGGCATGTGGGATCTTCCCAGACCAGGGCTCGAACCCGTGTCCCCTGCATTGGCAGGCGGACTCTTAACCACTGTGCCACCAGGGAAGTCCCGTGTTGCTAATTTCTTTCACATGTTTTCTATTAAGAGTCATCTCCTTGATCCTGTCCTTTTGTAATATTCATATTTTGTACCCAAGTGTGGTCATCTTTCCTTAATATATTCTTTTCCATTTTCAGCTGAGGAAATAAAATCAATAGCTAATCAAAACAGCAAAAATTCAGTTTTTTTGGTTAAAACGTTTGACTCTCAAGGTAGACTGACCTTGCTCAAATTCCAACTCCGTTTACCTCACTGAACCTCCGTTTTTCATCAGCCAATCACTGCTAGTAATTTTGTATGAGACCTATCTAACGGCTCTGTTGCAATGTTGTAAATACTTAATAGATAAGCTATGTGCCCACAATTGCACAGTTAATCATTGCATTTCTTTCTTTTTGTGGCACTCTGTTGATGTTATAGGTACAGTGATAATATAGCCAATGGGTATTTTTTATTATCATTTCTAAGCCAGAAGAAATTGGTACAGCATCTGACATCAAAAACCATGCCATAAAGTACATAAAATATTGACTAATCATACAAGATGCTCAGTGAACATGTCCCAAAGAAATAAAACCAGAAATATGTGGTTGATCTAATTTCCTCTGTCTTTTTCTGTGTCCCTCCTTCTGTTCCCCAGGTTTAGTAGCAAGGAGGAAGGAACTGCTCTCTGTTCCTGGGCTGGCTTTATTTTGAACAGTTTCAGTAGCAGGTCTAGGAAACTCCCCTTCCTCAAAGAACCATCAACTCTTTTTCATTGAAAGGGACCTCAAAGGGTTCTCTAGTTAACTCTCTACTTTATGGATAAGAAGGTTGAGGCCTCCTCAGCAGCTGTCATTCGCATGACATCACCTATTTCTCTTTCTCTGTACCACACCACACAGCCTGGGATATTAGGTCAGACTCTTAAAAGTGAAACAAAATGGCAAGTTTTATTCGTTTTGTAGCAAAGATGATAGAAGAAATGCAATTTTACAATCTGAATATAAATTTGTGGTTCTGATTTTTTGTTTGTTTGTTTTGCCTCACCCTTTTGAGAAACTGATGACTACTCCAGACTTCCTTCCCACAAAGAAAACCCAAACACATTTACATACAATTTTACATACAATTTGAGGGAATTTATGGAATCCTTTTAACCCACCTATGGACCTCAGATTAAAAAAAAACACGACCTGCAGCTCTTCTCAGAGCAAATGTTTGTCTGCATACCCTTCAGCATCTTTTAGATAAAAACATCTAGTGTAGGTTATTACTTTGTATTAAAATACCTCATTTCGCTTAAATTGCACAAGGAGCTTTATAATATCTGGTTAATGGACAGAAACCTCAAGCTGGCTCCATCTAAGGGAAAAGCACATTAGAAATACATCGGCTGATATGAATGGTCTTGTAGAGCTCAGTAAACAAAAAGACAGTGGCGCATGCCTAATATTTAGGTTATAATACAATCATGCTCTCCCAACGCTCTCCCACATTGAGAGATCCCAGTGATCTCTCACTTATCTCAACAGACTTATAAAAACATCCTTATGTCCTCACAGAGTGGCCTGTCAATTACCATCAAATAATTTACACAAAATTTTAGATAAATGCCAATGACATTCAGAAGTGACACTGAACTTTACTCCCTACCTTAGAGATTGTGGAAAAATAAAGTTGCCTTGCTAGTGCCTTTTTTTTCTTTTGTTGTTGTTATTGTTTTTCACTGTTGGTTTTAGAAGAGTCAGGAAAGGCATAATTAATTGTGTTCACAACATTTGGGGAAATTCTAATTTGTAGGCAGATTGCTATGTTTTTTGACTTGAGATGCTGTGAGCCTGACTGATGGGAAAGGGAGGATGGGCTAAATATCCCTTAATGGGTGGCAGCTGGGAATGTAACTTTCCTCTTTGTGTTGAGTATGTCAAGACATCCCTTGGACCTTGTCAAACTTTCCACTCCACTTATAATTAGGATAGGTCCAAAGAAACCCACATGCAATAAAATTTTATATTATTGTACTGTGCAAATTTATATGAAAATCAAAGCATGGGTCCCTATAAAAATCTGGCAAGGTGACTTTGATACCTATTGGTTTACCATCCATCCAACTAACAGTGCCTTCAGAAATTGTTTTCAGAGCATTTCTTCATCTCACCTCAGTCAATGATAATCAAATAAATAATAAAATAACCTGCATTCATATATTTTTCCAAAGTGCTTTTAAATATTTCTATGGTTCCATTTGATCTTTACACCAATCCTATAGGATTATCAATACAGGTTACATTTTCCTTTGGATAAAGAGATTAGGAAGGAATACTGTACTTTGTACAGAAGTGCTCTAATGATTCATTTCCTATGACATAAGTCATATTATAAATAAAATTATCATAAAATTATTTTGGAAGGGGGATCAAGATGGCAGAGTAGGAGGATGTGGAGCTCACCTCCCCTGCCCAAGACATCAAAAACACACCAACAGGTGGAACAATTCTCTTGGAAAACTAACTGGAAACTGGCAGAAGAACTCCTATACAGCCAAAGCTGGAAGAAAGATCTCCATGTAATCAGGTAGGATGGGGAAAAAGGCCCTGGGCTGAGACCTGCGCCCCTGGGAGGGATCTGTAAGGAAGAGAAGGTCTACATGGGCGGACCTTTGCCCTGGGGAGTTAGCAGACTGAGTCACAATCTGGGCACCCTAGTTCTGGGATCCTGCACCGAGGAGACAAACCCCTTGCCTACTGGGAATCCACTGAGACAGAGTGTTGGAGAAACCTCGACTTTTACTTGCAAGGAGTATGCACATATTGGCTTGTCAACAATCAGGGCGGAGAGAGCTGAGCCCTGGGGTTGCCTCCTTGCTGCTTTTCCCAACTCAGGCCCAGGTCACCCCCACACCACAGCTTGGGGTGATATCTGGGTAAAGACTCAGTCTAACCATGCAGAGACAGACTGGGGTGCCTGAGGTATGATCCAGGTGGAGCTGTGGAGGCCACTGTCAGTGCGTGTATAGGGCAGCGCCACAGAAGGCACAGTGGCTAAGCACTGAATCTTGTCCAGAAAGGCCCTGGGAGAGGACTCATCTAGCTATGCAGGGACAGCCCGGAGGGCCTGGGGTGTGGTCCAGGTGCGGCCACAACGGCCACTGCCAGCACCTCAGTAGCAGTGGTTGGTCTCCCAGCAAGAGCTCCCTGTCTCGGCTCACTCCACACCACAGCTTAGCACTCGATCTGGGGCAGACGGGTCCTGGAAGGGGGCAGCCCATATCTCAGGGGGCAGCACAGCCACCTCAATTCCTGCAGCCACAACACCCGGACCCCCAGCCCCAGCCTACCCCACACCACAGCCTGGCACTAGATCTGGGACCAACACAACAGAGAAAGGGAGGCAATTTTGGGTTGCTTCTGAGCAGAAACATGTGGCTGGTGTCCATGCTGAAACCAGCCCTTGTGCCAAAAATACTGGAGTCACACAGTCTGCACAGGGAAGCCCCCACATAAAAACACGCCTTCAAGACCAAAGTAGATAACTGTTACTCCTAAATTCATGAAGTTACGTAAAATGAAAAAGCCAAGGAGCTACTCTCAATGAAAAGAACAGGATAAATCCCCTGAAAGAACAAACAGTGAAACAGACCTCATCAGTCTACTAGACCCTGTTTTCAAAAAGGAGGTAATAAAAATGCTAAAGGAATTAAAAAATATTATTGATAGAATGCAGATCACCTTAACAAGGAACTAGAAACTAGAAAGGAGGAACCAAGCAAAATTTCACAACTCAGCTGCTGAAATAAAAACAAATCTAGAAGCAATGAATAGCAGACTAAATGCACAGAAGAGCAAATAAGTGATCTGGAAGGTAGAATAATGGAAATCACCCAAAAAGAACAGCAGACAGAAAAACAAATGAAAAAAAAAGAAAAAAAATGAAAGCAACATATGGGACCTATGGGATAATATAAACCATGCCAACCTATGCATAATAGGGGCTCCAGGAGAAGAAGAAAGAGAAAAGGGGATCAAAAATGTATTTGAAGAAATTATGGCTGAAAATGTCCCAAATTTAAAGAAGCGAACAGATATCCAGATACAGGAAGCACAGGGGGTCCCAAACAAGATAAACCCAAACAGACACACACCAAAACATAACATAATTAAAATGGCAAAATTTAAACATAAAGAAAGGATTCTAGAGGCAGCAAAAGAAAAACAAAGATTCATTTACAAGGGAACCCCCGTAAGTTTATCAGCTGATTTCTCTGCAGAAACTTTGCAGGCCAGAAGGGAGTGACATGATACATTGAAAGTCCTGAAAGGGAAAGACCTGCAACCTAGGATACTCTACCCATAAACATTATTATTTAGACTAGGAGATCCACCTGTTGGTGGGAATGTGAATTGGTGCAGGGACTATGGAAAACAGTATGGAGGGTCCTTAAAAAAGTAAAAACAGCGCTACCATACAATCCAGAAACCCCACTCCTGAGCATATATCTGAAAAAGATGAAAACTCTAATTTGAAAAGATACATGCACCCCAATGTTCACAGCAGCTCTATTTATAATAGCCAAGACATGGAAACAACCCAGGTGCCTGTCAACAGACAACTGGCTTAAGAAGATGCAGTGTGTTTGTGTGTGTGTGTGTGTGTGTGTGTGTGTGTGTGTGTAATATTACTCAGCCATAAAAAGAATGAAATATTGTCATTTGCAGCAAAATGGATGGACCTAGAGACTATCATATTAAGTGAAGTAAGAGAGGCAGAGAAAGACAAGTATTATATGGTATCACTTATATGTGCAATCTAAAACTTTACAAATGAGTCTATATGAAAAACAGAAACAGACTCGTAGACATAGAAAACAAACTTATGGTTATCAAAGGGGAAAGGGGAGGGACAGATAAATTAGGAGTATGTGATTAACAGATACAAATTACTATACCTAAAACAGATAAACAACAAGGATTTACTGTATATACAGGGAACAGTATTCAATATCTTGTAATAACCTATAATGGAAAATAATCTGAAAAAATGTATATATATATGACTGAATCACTTTGTTGTACACCTGAAAACTAACACAATATTGTAAATCAACATATTTCAATTTAAAAAAAAACTTAAAAATCAAACTGGTAAAAAAAATTATTTTATGAACCTGTTGTTCTTTTCCTTAAAACTATTGCAACAGAAAGGAAAATTAAAAGAACTACACAAATGTTGGGGGGAAATCTATTTTTAGGGACAATAGATGTTTAGAAAATTAAAAATAGGACAAGATAAGACATCATAGTAAACATATCTATCTCAAGGAAAACGGAGAACGATTTTTGTTCGTGTTAGTCCAAGGAAATGAAAACCTAGAGCCTACTTCTTGGTAAATCAGTTACTCTTCATAATGAAATGGTCCTGAAAGACTTAGAACAGGCATGCCTTCATTCGTGGCAGCCGTTCCTAATTACCACAGGCACTTCTTCTTACAGAGCTCAGATCTTCATGGTTCTGTGCAACAGAGGCAACCGTCATCAGTGGATGAGAATTTCTAGGTGAGATAAATCTATTAGGTCATTCCTTAACTAAATGCAAGTTTGCAAGTTCACACAGTGTGACTGATTGTCCCTAGTTTGTATAATTCACCCATACTCTGGAGAAAAGAAAATTTATCTTATAGAAGTTGATATAAATATGGGTTTTGTGAATGCTGATATTATAATGGACAACGACTTGACTAATTGACTGAAACAAAAGGAATAATAGGAATTTTTTCTTTGAATGTGTGTTTTTTATTTCAAATCCAGTTGGACAATGGAGCATGGATGTGAATAAATAAGATTCACTTATGCACCTGTGTGTCCTGCTACCCTATTTTTATATTTGCGTATAGCATTCATAATACTATACGGCTCCCATAACACACTAAGCAACAAAGCTTAGGTCAACAAGATATAGCTGCTTCTTTATCACACCAAATTGAGGGGATTTCACGAAGACGGATCATGAAATTGTTTATTTTTTGCCACAGCAGAAATAAAGAAAGAATAGCCGAAGGTGGACAGATGAATTTAGTCACTCTCTAACATTTTCATCACGGGGATCAGATCTTCCAAATGCAAATTTAATGCTAGATCACTCCTAACCTTATCACTAATGAGAATCAGACCATACACATTCTTTTTCCTTGAATGGCATTAGTGATGATGCTAGGAATAATCTAGTCAAAAACTATATTTTTATTTACCCTTGTGAAAAAAAGTCAAGGAAAAGGTTAATGCTAATAAGTGCTTTTAAGCCCTAGTGAGAACCGTCCATAAAGATAAATAATATGGTCCGTTAATTTGTTTAATAAAATGTATTTGTGAATTAAAGTTCCTTGGTTTGAGTTATTTGCTCTGCATTCTGTTCTCACAGCACCCTACACATAGTCTAGAAAACCTCCTTAATTCATTGATTAACATATCTTCTGTACAAAACAGTAAGCACCAAAACGGAAAAGACAATATGATGTTTCCTTTTGAAGCTGAGCACTTTGACTAGTTATGACATGCAGTCAAATTAAAAAAAAAAAAAATTAGTTACATGAAAGATAAAAGAACAGATTTAAGGACAAGTTCTAAGTAGGCAGTCACTTCTGTTGTATTTGTTTTCTCCTTCATCAAGAAAAGCAGAGTGCTTAACCTAGAGAAAGAACCCAAGATATTTTAAAATATTGCTTAAATAATGATCAAAATTAATTACGAAAGAGTCTGTTATTCATTGGGATCACAATGTGCAAAAAGAATGAATGCTCTGGGTTAATGGGAGGTGACTTTGTACCTCCTCTTCCACTGAGTTGTAGAGTTGGATTTTCTTGGGCTATTATTAAAAGATAAGATGCTGCATTTCCTTGTCAGAGCAAGATGGATGACCGTAGGATTTACTTATTGGGCTGTGAAATGACCCACAGCATTAAAGCAGCCCAAGCACTGATTTTTGAAGCGGCCTCATTGCCTTGCATGTAGGATGTGATGAATCGCTGCTTGATATGTCAGTATTTTTTTCCCTAAAATGCTAATCTATAATTCAAAATGCACACATAAACATGCATATGATCAGAGGGATAATATAAGCAAGGAAGGAGTTGATGAAGAAAGAAAGACAGCCAGTATAAGAAACAGGGCCGACTAGATGACCACAGGGAAATTGCAAGTGGTTTGGAAGTAGTAAAGCAAAATCAAAGAACATAAAAACAAGCACAATGAATCAAATGATTCACATTAAAAATCCAGCGTCCTGGGCTTCCCTGGCGGCGCAGTGGTTAAGAATCTGCCTGCCAATGCAGGGGACACGGGTGCGAGCCCTGGTCTGGGAAGAACCCACATGTCGCGGAGCAACTAGGCCCGTGAGCCACAACTACTGAGCCTGCGCATCTGGAGCCCGTGCTCCGCAACAAGAGAGGCCGCGACAGTGAGAGGCCCGCGCACCGCGATGAAGAGTGGCCCCCGCTCGCTGCAACTGGAGAAAGCCCTCGCACAGAAACGAAGACCCAACACAGCCAAAAATAAATAAATAAATAAATTTATTTAAAAAAAAAAAAAAATCCAGCGTCCCTCTTTCTAAATGTCCTCAAGTCTAATCTTAGCTAAATTATCAGGTTGGCTTTTCTGTAGAGCACCTATTTGAGAGTTAATTGTCAAACTTCATTGTTTATCAGAGAGATGATTGGATTTGTGCAGAAACATAAGAAATGCAATCACCTTCATTTTTGTTATTAGCAGCCTACAGCAAAAAGAACAAAGGAATGTTAGCTAATATTTTTGTTTTTCATTTTAAACAGTGATATTGACTTCAGATATACAAAGCAGAGATAGCATGCTTATTTGTATATATAACAAAGTGATAATTTTGGCTTATGAATACCACATATAAATGTATATCTGTAGAAGAGAACATTTGTAATGCATGAGAATATTTGTTGTAATACTTTTAAAAGATATTTTGGGACTGAGCAGGAACTGTGAACAAAGTCATAGGATACAAGTAGAAGGAAAAGTGATAAAAATGATGACCTACAGCAATTAAACAAGAAAGAGTTTTAGAGAACTTATAAGACTCTCTAAATTGGGGTCCAACCAGGAAGCTTGTTAAAAAGGAATAATGGTGTAGTAGAGAAGGTCCTGGACCTTGGGTAAATTTTGGACTGGATGCTAAATCCAGCACTTAGAAATTGTGAGACCATTCACAATTGCTTCATTTGTCCATCTCATGGAATTTAGGTTCAAATAAAATAATATGTAAGTAAGACACATAAACTCTAGGACATATGATAAATGAAGGGTACAGTATATGAATATGGAGTAGTAGTCAAGAATGTGACTTCTAGGGCTATTCTGTCTCCTTCATCCCCTGCCTTCACCATACAAAAGTAAGGAAGCTAGTTAGTGATGAAGTTAGTTAGTCAGTGCCTTAAATTTTCTCATCTGTCATCTTTACATAGATTGTAATCAGTTCAAATAATGATTAAATGAAATGTCATGTAAAGCATTTAGAATAATATCTGGTATAATAAGTATTCAATAAATATTAGTTACTATTATTCATTTTGCTATAGGCTGTTAAAAGCAAAAATGAATCTGCTTATATTTTGTAAGTCTCTGCGCAAATACAAATTTCTCTACAATAAACAGGAAGATGTTTGACAATTAGCTCTCAAATGGGAGCTCTATAGAAAAGCCAACATAATAATTTAGCTTAGAATTGAGGACATTTAGGAAGAGCGGCACTCGAGTGCTAATATGGGTTACCTGATTCATTGTTCCTTTTGTTTTGGGTAATATTTGTTTTGTTTGATTCCGGTTTAACTAAACTTCCAATTCACTTATTATTTTTCTGTTCTGGCTGAAGGAATGTCTAATTGGGAAACATCATGATTGAGCAGTAATTAACTCAGGCATCAAATACTGCAGAGATAATCTCCGATAATATAGATATTACAGGAAGAAGTTATGATTAGTTCTTGGTTCTGTGTCCAGTCTTGGGTGGGAAACAAAAGAAAAGGAAAGAAGACAGATGCATACGATGGAGAACTTCAAGGGAGAAGCTGCAGCTGTGTCTTGGATCCCTAGGTCCCCTACTTGGGAAACAGTTTGTACTCTCAGAACTTCCTGTAATACAGTTATCTTTATGTTCTGAGGGTCTGGAAGAGGGTGTGTTGCTACTGCTGTTTTAGCAAAGGGTGGCAAACCAGAAAAAGGAAAAGGTTGCTGGGCCTTGGGTTTGAGAGCCACATGCTGGCTATGGGTCTCTCTTTAGGTTTCCACTCTCGACCCTGGAGTTGGTTAAGTCAGAGTCATCACTGCCTTCCATGGTGACAGTCATGCACACATAAACACACGCTCTCATGCATCTGTGCATGGCCACGGCCACATACATTCATGTACTCACATGTGAACACACAGAGCCATGTGGACCTGGAGCTGTTTCAGCAATAAACTATTTCCATAATATGAGACAAAGAAATCAGTTTGTTGATGTTCTATTCTGATACCTTGACACTCACTGACCTGCAAACCAGATGACTTTTTTATTCCAAGAAACCAGTAGTATGTTGGTAAATTTTATGTAAATTATCATGATCATTGCATTTAAGGTGAACACTCCTCAATTTCCATTTTCTTCTTCACAGCCAGTCTCCTACCCACCGCCACGAGTGCTACACATTAGAGTTGCAGGATACCCAGGGGAACAAAAATAAAATACCTTCTCAAGGGAATGTTTTGTAATAATAAGAATCAGTGAGAATCTCAGTCAAGCCATTGAGGTTTAGAGAAAAATAAAGGAATTCAAGATATTTGAAAAAAATCAAAGTGCCAAATGACTTTTTCAAGTTTCCATTTCCTCATGCAGTGTAATCAGTGAGATGTGAATGACTGATTTATCAGTCTGTCAGCAAGCTTCCCTGTATCACAAACAGGAAAAGTCAGGTAGGGATATAACTTTCTTACTAAAGCATTCACATCCTTACATTGAAAAACAAGTATTTTTATATGTCACAGGTATGTATATTGAAAGGAGAATTAAAATAAAACATTACTAAAACATAAGACATATTAGACCTGGCACTAACCCAGCCCACGTTTTCTTTTCCTCCCTCCCTCCCTCCCTTCCTTCCTGTTTTTTCTTCCCTTCCTCCCACTCTTTCTTGATAACGAACGTGAAAGAGACAGTATAACGAAAGAGAACATGGCAAACATAATCCCTGGAGTCAGATGGTCTTGGATTAAAATCAGTGCAACACTGACTAGTAGTGAGGCCTTGTACAACTCCTTAAACTCTCTAAGCCTTGCTTCCCATTTATAAAATGGGACCACCCTACTGGATTGTTGTGAAAATTGGATGAGCCCATGCTTACAACTTACTTAGCATCCCATCTGGCACATGGGAAGCCCTCAGAGCATTTCAGTTTATATTGCTCTCTGGATTAAGAAGCTCACACAGAGACACCCCAGGATAATATTACATTAACTTTGATATCTTTGTGATCATTATAGTCATGATTAGAATGACTCAAACAATATATTCTTGTGTGAAAAGACACAGATATCAAAGGAAAGGAACATTTTTGAAAAAGTTTACACCTGAAATTTTGTTTTATATTTAGATAAAATCTGACAAGAACAAACAACAGAAGGGAACTTTATAAGTCACAAAGAAATATGAACCCAAAATTTGGCAGATATTCAAAAAAAATTCCCAGCATCTAAAGCAAAATCTCTCTTCATGAAGCCTTTGATGCTTTCATCATTCAAACCCAGGATCCTCTGTAATGGAAAAGTTGTGAGGAAGATATTACATAGAAGCAACTGTCAAGAGAGCTCAAGTGACACTTGAGTAATAAGGCAATAAGGAGAGATGTTGCTTGAGCTGTCTACCATTTGGCTGAACTGTTGAAACAGGAAGATAGAATATTTCAGGGAGCTGGACAAAGCTTTGACTGCTGACTGATTAATGCTTACAACTGTTTGCATCACTTGAAGAGAATCTACACCCAAGTTTGCATTCCCTGAGAAAGTCATATGAATTTATATTGATGGCCTTTTCCTCATTCTGTTTTCTTTGCTTTGAGGGATGTTCTCCTTCCACCGTGTGTAAATTCTTCTTCATTTCTCAAATGAAAGTGAAGATGTCCTCTTTCCTATATTACATTCTAAGAGCATATATTCTCGCTGCAGTAAGTTACTCTTTCATCTGTGTCCCAGAGAATCCTATACCAATACTTGTTGATCATCTCCAGGAGTGAGAACAGGACAGGAGCTATTTTCCCCCAAAGCTTAGTTCCCTCATGCTTGATAGTTTACTGAATAAAAGAATCATAGAAAGAATGAATGAAGAAATGAATGCGATGTCAGAGGACATAGAATACCAACTGTGCCCACAATCAAATCCTAGATTCTCTCTTCCACTGTAGGTCCCAGGACACCTATTCCTATGGCTCCCTTTCCTGTAGATGGGATTAGGAGAGTGACAAGATTCCTAATGCTTTTCCAGGAATCTCCTTAACATTTCCTTTATATTCTTCTTAAAAAAAGCTACTGCACTAGACTTATGTTGTCTACAAAAAGAAAATCTCCCAATAAAATGAAACTTGGCCCCTACTAAACACTGCATTTTGTAAAGATTCACGAAGATTTTTAAGAAAGAGCAAGAACGTAGCACTTATAAATAAATAGCCACTTATGGTCCTTAAAGAAAATCTTGAAATAATTTGATTTAAATTGTAAAAATTATGTTGCCATATTTTCATAATGTGTTCTGTAACACAGCCTTGATGACAGGTATGAAGTATTTATCAGCCCGAAAATCTGTTCCACACATTTATTGTGTTCCTCAAGAAATTCACATGTAGAAAACTAAATGAACTAAATCATCACTGTCCTCACACCTGACATCAAAGTAATAAACAAATTACTTGATATGAAACATAAAAACTCTGGAGTAATAATAAGAATATGACTCTTAACTTTTGCTTCTCAGTTGCTTTCTCTAGATCACTGAATTCTGAGGGTCCTTGATCTAAATTCCCTCTGTTTGATTAACAAAATTTAATTAAAAAAAATTTTAAAAGATACTAGAGATCTATGATTTTTAGAGTCTCCCAAACCCTATAGTTACCTAATATTTCTGTATATTTGTAGCTCTTTACGTGTGAACTCTTTCTTGCTCTCAAAACATATCATCCCAGCTTTGCTTTTAGAGAAACATTGGATTCTGTGTCTGGCTAAGCAGCCAATTCTACTTCAGTAAACAATTTAGCTACCTGTCTTCTCATTGGCAAACATTATCTTCCTTTCAGCCTATTAACTGTGGTCTAATGCTTCCGAACTCTAGTAATAAAGTTCATTCTGACTGCGTTCTAGGAAGTAAAGGAAATAATTGGCAGCTCTTCTTTCTGCCAGTTTTCTGATGAGCTGGAATCTAAGCTAATGGTCTCAGTGCATGCTTTCTTCTCCCTTGTTGGTTCTTTTTCCAGAGCCATAAATTAGCACTCTCTTAGCTCCATGGTCCCCTGAGTTGTTACTTTCTCACCTCTGAAGTTTTTGTGATCCAAAGTATTTGGCCATTAAGTAATATATACTGGCTTCAAGAGGTTTTCTCCTTGGTTAAACTCATGTTCTGCTTACAAATTGATGCTAAGGGCAGCTGCTTGATTCATCTCATCAAATATAAATTCAGTATCCAAATGTCCTTTTGCCCTAGTTTCTCTACATAAATAATTCTGCTTATATCTTCATTGAAAATTAAAGTAGGCTTCCATGATTGGGTCTCATTTTTGTATGTCAATGTTATTAAACACGCTATTAAGTTCAAATCCATTTTTTTTCCTTATTAGTTTGCCAATGAAAGACTGAGTTAGTGATTCAATTAACAAACTACTGTTGATATTTAAATAATATTTTGGGAATTTTAAGCTAGATTTTGAAAGTGAAATACATTATGATCATCTTGCTAAGAATTTTATTTTTTATTCTTATGTTTTATTTTACATATAATTGATTTCAGTGAGCTCTTGGTAAAATGGCTTTGGTTGATTTTCTGTGCTCAACTCAAAACTGTACTAATGAAACAAATCAAAGTCCAAAGTATGCTACACAACATGTTGGTGGAATGGTCCCAGAAATGGAATCAAGAAACTTGGATATCAGCCTTAGTCAATAATATCAAATATATGACATTTGTTTATTATTAAAATGTATGTGTTTCTGCACCCCAATGTTCATAGCAGCATTATTTACAATTGTAAAGGTATGGAAGCAACGGAGGTGTCCATCAACAGACGAATGGATAAAGAAAATGCGGCATACACACACACGCGCGCACACACACACACACACACACACACACTAGAATACTACTCAGCCATAAAAAAAGAATGAAATTTTGCCATTTGCAAAACAACATGGATGAACTTGGAGGGTATTATGCTTAGTGAAGTAAGTCAGACAGAGACATACAAATACTGTATGATATCACCTATGCATGGAATCTAAAAAATACAACAAAGTAGTGAATACAATAAAAAAACAGACTCACAGATATAAAGAACAAGTAAGTGGTTACCAGTGGTGTGAGGAAAGGAGGGAGGGGCAAGATAGGGGTAGGGGATTAAGAGGTACAAGCTATTATATAAAAAATAAGCACATAATACAGCCAATATTTCATAATGATAAATATACTGGAATACTGCCAATATTTTATAATAACTATAAATGGAGAATAACCTTTAAATATTGTGAATCACTATATTGTACACCCATAGCTTATATAATATTGTACATCAAATATACTTCAATAAAAATAAAATAAAATAAAATGTACATATTTCAAAGATGAAAAATCTAGTTTTTTTCAAAGTGTGATGCACCTTCTGGCAAGAGTCCCCAAGACACTTGCAGGGAGGCTGGAAGGTCAGGGTTATTTTTTATGACAGTACTAAGATGCTATTTACTTTCTTCACTCTCATTGTCTCAGGAGTATACAGAGGAGGCTGTGAGTACAGGAAGACAACATACAGAGGCCGCATAACGTATGATAATATTATCACTTTGACACCTGAAGGTATACATATTTGAGTTTTGAAAATTTTTATTTAAATTTCTAACGAGGAGGAAGAGATCCATGCCTGGGATGACACTATGAGGAGCTCCTTCCTCTTCCCTGCTCTCCACTGAAACTGAAAATTACAAAACAACAACGACAGTAACAACACAACCACTGGAAGCCTTTGGAAATACCCCTAAGAGCAAACAGCAAATGAAGAAATATCTATTCATGAAAAATTAGTAATAAAGTTAGAGTTTGTGGTATTTGAACCAAGACTGCTCCCTGTCTCATCTCTGCCACCTCTCCAGCTCAGGCAGGTTGAAACTCCACTTCAGACTGCTGTAGCCAAAAGCACAGGGCACCCTCTCCCCCGCCCCCACCCCGTTCCCAGCCAGAGGGCTTCCTTTCTGGCATGAGCAGGACTTTAGCATTCCTCATCCTGCCCCCAGGTGCCTGATGCTGGAGTCATCATCATAAGTTCCACATGATTGCAAAGAAAAGGTGAAGAGTCCCTTCTTCTACCCAAACCCCACTCATGGAATGGAGGCTCTACCTTGGACACAGTACCACTGAGAATACTAGGACCCTGCTAGCCTTTCCCCTGGCTACTGAGGAAGTAGTTCCTTACCAGGAGAGGCAAGTTGAGAGGACCTCTGTCTTCTGCATCCCCATCCTAGCACTCAGGTCCTGAGTAAGAGTGTCACTAAGAGAGAAGCTTGCCATTATTCCCACTCCCAGCTTCAGAACCTGGCTCAGAGGTTTTTACATCAGGGAGAAATAAGCCTCAAAATAGATAGTTCTCAATCTCTTCCCAAAGGAACTGACATCATTTGCAACAGATTGTGGAGAAGTTTAAACTCCATTCAACAACAGTGGAGGTTGCGTTGAAAAGCAAACGTGGATCTAATGAATTTATAGCCTAAACTGTCGGCTGACTAGTTTGCAGGAGAATCAAGGAAGAAGACAGATTGGAGGAGTGTTCCTGGCATCAGAACAAATAACACTGAAGTTTGAAGCTATTCCTTTGAAGGGTCATAATTTGACTGGATTTATGTGGAGAGGAATTTATGCTCCAACAATTTATTAATGTTGAAAGTAATAGCAATCTCAGGCAATTAGTGAATTTTAACAACTGGGTGTATTCAGGGAAGCTAGAGAGATTTATCATTACCACTATTTTCCCAGGGTGACAATAAGCTGCACCTCCCTGAGGGAGCAGTATCACAGACTTAATTAAGACTGTGGGGGTGAGGTGGGCAATCAACTTTACTAAAAGCATCCAGCCAGTCACTAAACAAATAAACAAGTAAATAATAATAATAAACCTAGCACATATATACACTACCAAATGTAAAATAGATAGCTAGTGGGAAGCAGCTGCATAGCACAGGGAGATCAGCTGGGTGCTTTGTGTCCACCTAGAGGGGTGGGATAGGGAGGGTGGGAGGGAGACGCGAGAGGGAGGGGATATGGGGATGTATGTCTACGTATAGCTGATTCACTTTGTGATACAGCAGCAACTAACACACCATTGTAAAGCAGTTATACTCCAATAAAGATGTTAAAAACAAAAACCAAACAAACAAAAATAATAATAAACCTAGCGATGGGGTGAGACCAGTATCCAGAGTTATTATTATATGTTATTGAAAATGCCCAGTTTATAGCAAACAACTTTAGGGATATGGAAGAACAGGAAAAGCCTTGGGGAAATGTAGGACACCACTAAGTGCACTAATATTTGCATAATTGGAGTTCCAGAGGGAGAAGAGAGAAAGAAAGGAGAAAAAAAAGCTATTCAAAAACTAATGGCTGAAAGCTTCCCAGATTTATTGAAAAACAATAACATACAAGTCCAGTAGGCTCAATGAACTTCAAGGAGGATAACACAAGAAGACCTCAAAACATACACATCATAGTAAGACTGATGAAACTCAATGATAAGGAGAAAATATTTAAAGTAACAAGAGAAAAATGATTCTTCACTAACAAGGCAACTCCAATATGATCAACAGCTGACTTCTCAGCAGATATGATGGAAATCAGAAGGCAGTGGGATAACATATTGAAAGTGTTCAAATGGGGAAAACAAAAACAAAAACAAAACAACAACCTGTCAAACAAGAATTCTATACTCATCAATATTATCTTTCAAAGATGAAGGCCAAATAAAGATTTCCTCAGATATAAAAATTTTAAAAAATGAGAGAATTTGCTCCCAGCAGACTTACCTTACAAGAAAAACTAAAGAGATTTCTTCAGTCTAAAAGCAAGTGACCACAGAAGAGAATTTCAATCTACATGAACAAACAACAAAGAACACTGGTAAAGGTAATTATGTAATTATAAAAGACACTATAAATACATATTTTCTCCTTTCTTCTCTTAACTTATTTAAAAATAATTGTATACAATTATATGTACATAATGTGTTGTACTGTTGGGTTTAAACATATAGAAATGTAACATATGTGTAATACATTTGTCAATAATGGCACAAAGTAGATGGGTAGGAGCAAAGCTGTGATGGGCTAAGGAAATAATGACAGATGGCAAAGTAATAGTTATAATAATGTGCTGTTTGGTTTTTAACAGTAATAGATGTAATATTTACAAAAATAATACCACAAAAGGGGAAAAGGGCAATAGAACTATATAGGAGTAACATTCCTACAAATAACTGAAATTAAACTAGTATAAATCTGAAACTGATTCTTATAAGTTAAAATGTATTTTGTAAACCCTAGAACAATGACTAAAACTATATATTCAAAAATATAGTGAAATATATGAAAAGATTCTCTACATTATTAGTCATCAGTGAAATATAAAACAAAACCAAAAATAACCACATGAGATATGGCTTCATGCATAATAGGATGTCTGGATTCAAAAAGTGAGATAAAAACAAGTGTTGTGGGAGATCAGCTGGGTGCTTTGTGACCACCTAGAGGGGTGGGATAGGGAGGGAGGGAGGGAGATGCAAGAGGGAGGGGATATGGGGATGTATGTATATGTATAACTGATTCACTCTATTATTCAGCAGAAGCTAACACAACAATGTAAAGCAATTATATTCCAATAAAGATGTTTAAAAAAAAAAATGTGTTGCTGAGGACACGGAGAAATCAAAAACTTCATACACTGCTGGTGGGAGTGTACAGTGGTGCCAGCAGGCTTTGCAAAACAATCTGGCAGTTCCTCAAAGGATAGAGTTTCCATTTAACACAAAAATTCTACTCCTAGGTATGAAATGAAAACATAATACCCACACAAAAGCTTGTTGATGCATGTTTATAGCAGCATTATTCATAAAAGCCAAAAGGCAGAAACACCCTAAATGCCTATCAACAGACAGACAAATGGATATATTAATTGACCATAGAAAGAATTTATGTAATAATATACTACAACATGAATGAACTTCAATAATAATATGCTAAGTGAAAGAAGCTAGTCACAAAAGACCATATACTATATGATTCAATTCATGTTGAAGTCCAGGATAGGGAAATCTATCCATACAGACACCAAGTAGATTAGTGGTCGCTTAGGGCTGGGGCTGCTGTTGGTGATGGTGAAGGGACAGAAGCGCAGTAGTGAGAGGTTATGGGATTTCTCTTTGAGATGATGAAAATGTTCTAATATTGACTGC
Source organism: Eschrichtius robustus (assembly GCF_028021215.1). Taxonomy (NCBI): domain Eukaryota; kingdom Metazoa; phylum Chordata; class Mammalia; order Artiodactyla; family Eschrichtiidae; genus Eschrichtius; species Eschrichtius robustus. The sequence continues at coordinate 10,195,139 of NC_090835.1, forward strand.
AGTGATGGATTTCCATATTTGTGAATAAATTTAAAAACTTTGAATTTTACATTTCAAATCTTTTCATTGCTCAAAGAGATCCTGTGGACAAAAAGTTCGAGAACTGCTGACCTAAACTATTGTGAACCTTGTTAAAACTTGGCTTCAAGCATTTAGGCCGGCCATTGTTAGAAGCACAAAACAATGACAATTAATAGACGTTATTTTCCAAGGTGGAGTTTCAGTCTTCTCCTTTTTAAATTTTTCAGTAAATACTGATCAGCCGTCAAGAGAATTGAAAGTCACTTTTTGGCACCAGGACTGCCCTCAACATACTTGTCTGATTTGAAGAAAAGACTTGTCTTCTCTGAATCTCAGTTTCCTCTTAAAAAATAAAAGAGCTGAATTCAGAGACCTCTCATACCCCTTCTAGTTGGCAAGTGCTCAAGAAATTATTGCTTTTAATTGACATACACTTTGACAATTAATATCTCTAGATTTTCCCTCAACCTCTTGTAACACACACAGATCTAATGATACTAACTTCTTTGTTCTCTGATTTACTCTTTAATTATACTTCACTGATCCCAACTTTAATTCACATAATGAAGACAGAATTTCTAGCTCTATATCTAACAAATTAGTTTAGAATATATTTAAGTAAAAAGGTCATGGTAATCACAACTAAAATCTAATTTCTGTCACTGAAGAAGGAAATATTCATATACATTCAGAAAATAGTGGCTCATTCAGTGCTTTAGCTGTGGGTGTCATATTAGGTCCTTGACAATCCAGTGTAGGAACTTGCCTTCTATGCATGTAAAATTAAACGCCGTATAATTAAAAGAAAGCAGAACATGGCATAAATATAGGACTAATGTTGGAAAGGTTATGATAGAAGTGTTTTCCACTTACTTGATGCTCATTTACATGTGTTCATGATTTGAAATGTGTTCATGAAAACATATCATTTATTCACAGCAACAACTTTTTAAAGTAGGCATAAAAAATGCTCCATTATCCATTACCTATCATGGAGGTTATCGAGATTAAAGAAGTAACCTATGATGGCATGGACAATAGCTGAATTGGAAATAGCCCTAAATTTCCTGAAACCAAGTTTTATACACTACAGCCATTTTTGCTGCTAAAATCTAAAATTTAATATATAGTATACGTCTGAAACTATAGCTAGTAGAGACTCTTCCATCAAGAAGCTTAGATGCTAGATTAATAGACATAAGATAATGTTGGCTCCCTGAAGGAACTGGTTTAAATCTATAAGCATCATTTAGCAAACTGGCTTAGTTTATATTTATTCTCATATTAATTACCAAACTTTCAAAGTTTTAGGTAGAGTCATTTTATTTTGGTTACTGTTGTAAATAAAAGACAATAAGTCTGGGTGAATTATACCCACATTGATGTTTCAAGATATTTTCTAGATTTAACATTTTTTGGTAACATGGCAATACTAATCATGCAAATGTAGTGTAGCACAGTTAATTAAGTGGCACTAGAATTGTCAAAAACATTTGGGAAAACACTGAATTTCAGTGTAGAAGCTAATATGTATTAACATTTTAAAGACTTCAATATATCCTCATTTTAATAAATTATTTATTTACTTCATGGTTACAAGACCTAGCACGATCTGGTCCGTGCTCGCTTGCCACTCTCCCCCTTGCTAAAGTAGTAAGCTTGTTACACATGGGACTCTTGCTGCCTCACTTCTGGCCACAACACCAGAGGCCAAGTATATCCACTTCCTGAAGTGAGAAGATGCAAGACCATCCATGTGGGACCTGTTCAGAGTCTGGTTTTTGTCAGCCTAATCCCAGCATCAGCAATCATAAAGGAAAACTGAAGTTTTTATCGGAAAGGATTACTGGAGTGTTGAAAGGTCCACCACACTCCCCAATGAGGGAATGGAGTTAGGTGCTTTGATTCCTCACTTTCATTTTATAAGCCAACCTGTAACTTCATGCCCTGAGCTTCATACCAGTCTTTGGATTTGGAAGATCCTAGTTTACAAACTGTTTTTATATGCACAATAAACTCCTACCAAATGCTATTTATTGATTTGGTGATTTTGATGTTGTTATTTCTGGATTTTTGACAGTGGAAAAAACACATATCAAAAAGAGATGTAGAAATCTTTCCTTCCTATTTAGTAGTAACTAAGATATGAACTGTCCTAAACACTCAATTTCTTTAATGAATAACTCTTACCTCCATGATATTTCTTGCCCTAGAACTATGAATATGCCCAATATGCCCTATGATGTTACCTCTTTTGGAGAGGTGAGAAATGGTTCCTTTAACTTGATTGGTAAAGCTGAATTTTAGGACTTTATCCCTGGCTTCATAAACCTTTCAGGAAATCTGATAGGAACTTTGATATAACAGTACAGCCTGACTCCAGTAAATCCAGTCCTCAAAGGTAAGAGTATGATAAAACTCTAAAAAGAGATACTGCCTTTTCCACGCCTATTTGGCTTTTAGATCAAAGATAAAACTCAAACAGACTTTTAGTGTAAAACCGTTTCCATAACCCTGTCCACTAGCTTGATTTTAAAACATACTAATTGGTTTGTCATACAGCAAACCAAAATAGCACATCACCTTATTACACTGGTGGTAATCAGCTGGGTGACATTCTATTTAGTTTTCTAAATTATGCCTGGCAATGCTAGCTCAGATTTTTATATAATTATGCAAGCTGACATCTAATTCTGCAACAGGAAATCAGAAAAATTGGCTAAACTTCATGTTTTGTAATTTATTACCAGTATGAGTTGAGGCGAATTTATATCCCATCTGAGTGTTAGTTTTCTTTTGTGTATACTGTGAAAATATGACTATCCTAAAACAGGGTTTCTCATCCTTGGCACTACTGGCACTTTAGGCCAGATAATTCTTGACTGTGGGGAGCTGACTTGTGCATTGTAACATGATTAGCAGCATCCCTAGCCTCTACCCACCGAATGCCAGTAGCATTTCCCATAGTTATGACAATGAAAAATGTCTCCAGACATTGCCACATGTCTTCAGGGGGGCAAAATTGCCCATGGTTGAGAATCACTATTCTAAAGGGTTGTTAGGAGTGCTTGTACAATGTGTCTCCTTACCAATGAGAGTCTATTATGCATTTGGCCCTGAGACAGCACTGGCGAGCATACACAGACAGACCTCCACCATGATGGGACTTACAGCCCAGCGAATCAAAGTTGATAATTAAAACATACCTATCCCACCCATATCTGGCACATAGTACATAGTCAATAAGAATTTGCTAAAGCTTTTAGGTTTTCTGTTAGGAAAGAAATACACCTAGCATTTATAACGCTAGTGATTCACTGGAAAGAAAAAGAATGAATTATATTTAACATACTATTTTGATACCTAACATTATATAAAGCCCAGTATCAAATATAAAACGAGGATGCATAGAATAAGTGAAGAAAATCCTCTTCCCATCTTCAGGTAGTGTATCATCTCCTAGGGCACTAGACTAAATATACAAGTATTTATAATTCAAGGTAGAATGTGGTTAAGTGCCACACGCAATCTTTAATCAAAGTGCCAAGAGAGTTCAAAGGTAGAAAAACTGACATCTAGTCAGGGCAAACAGAAAATGAAAACTACAATTTCAGAGAGCTTTTACAGAACTGTGTTTCACAGAGTTACAAAATGATCATGCTCCCTTTTTGTTGTTTGGTTTAAAGCCTTTCACGTTACACAAATTGCAGGGTAAGTGCCTTTGAATCTTCTACCGTTTCTAATCTAAAATAACGAACGAAAGGCTATTTCAAAACGTGAAATAGGCTAACTTGAAATAGTTCACGTGATTTAAATGTGTTCTATTTTTCTGATACTGGGGGACAATTTACAAAATGAAGTAGCTATAGGTCATATTTCTAGAAGAGACAGATTTTTTTTCCTTTTACCTAGCATCTTTTTATGGAACCACCTCTGCCCCCCTCTAAACCCATGTGGTTTAGATGGAGCTAATTTTACTCTTGGGTTCAACTGTTAGACATATAATCCCAACCTGGCCCATTGGACTAGTCCACCCTCCTGAACTTGGTATTCGAGCTTAGAAGAACATTTAAGCCCCAAGAGAGATCTAATTGGAGTGGAGCCCATGAAATTTGCTAGAAGTCTGGGGGGACACTGGTCTCTTTTCCTTAGAGTTGGAATACGTCTAAAGAGTTTTTCTGGGAATAAAAAGCCAACAGAGTGGAAAGCACAGGCAAAAACCAGAGAAAAAAGCCTCTTGATGATACATGATGATACAGATGATGGATTTGGTATTGCCTGAATGGGAGTTATTCCTTGAACTGTCTAGTTATATGAAACAAACAATTCTCATTTTGGCTTGAGTTTGGTTTCTGTATTTTGAAATATAAAGAGTTACAATTAATAAATACCATCATTATGCTAAACATTCACTTAAATAGGTCACTTTTCAACAAAATATAATGTCATGATTTTGATGAGACTCTAAATTAAAAAATTAGAGCGAATAATATCTGACACTCAGTAAATCTTGACTGAAAGAACAAATGCAAATTGTGGATAAAAGAATGAAAATTAAATAAATCAAGCAATAGGCTTCTGAAACACTATAAATCATAACAGAAATTCTTGAAACCACAAACCCCAAAATACCATACAATATAAGAACTGTGGATATGTGTTTCCTCTGGTGTGCTCCTTTTTGACTGCACAGTTCAGGTAATAAATTTACATGATATTTTCTACATTCTGCATGATAATGACAATGACACTTGAACCCATATGGGCACATCAGTTCTTTCTCAGCTTTTCTCACTTAACATTCTTCACAGGAAAAACAATCCTAAGCTTTTTCGGAACTGATTTATCATCCTCTCTTACATGTCAATAGGTTACCTTGCTGAAATAGATCTTTCGATTGTTCTTTGCATTTGAATCCAAATTAAGTCAAATAGCTTCTTCTGGTGATAGGCTGCTTACAACTTTGCTACAAGTCTGCAAAACACAGACTACATATTCAATGTTTTGGAGACAGCTCTATTTCTACATGCTGACATTACGTATTAAAATGCCAAGAAATAGCCAGAAAAGGATGTCAAATATCACCCTACCCTATATCGGTGGAATAGATACCATTCTAATGACAACAGATCAGTCATTTGTTGTCCAAGTTTTATGCTGGGGGATGTGGCAAGATAGGAGGCTATAAAAATTGCATAACACGTTGTCCCAGTCTTCAAAAAAGTTAAAAGTTACCGGAAGAGCAGGATTTTAAAGATGATTCGCCAGTAGAATTACCTGGTTAATTGCAGTTTGTTAATGCTGTGTCGCGAAGCTAGTAGCTGATGAGCATATTAAACAACAGAGAAACTGTCTTTCTCAAGCCTGGGAAGGAATAATGGAAAATTTCTACAGTTTGGCATTTAAAACGCTGCAACATAGTCTGGCTAATTGAAGAATATAGAATGACACTTCTGTTTTGTTCTGTTTTGGCTTTCCCTTTCTCTCTTCTTTTCTGACATCATTCTATTCATTTCTTTAGGTATTCAATGCACTTATGAAGCAACTAAGCATTTGCAGTGTGCCGGGAACTATGATAGGCTCTGGAGATGTAAGCAAGAATAAGGCCAGGGACTTGTGTTCAAGAGCAACAGTTTGACTGGTACAACCACCAGAGAGACAACTAATTATACTGCCAAGTGTTAGAGGCTCCCACAGAGGAGTACACCAAACTATCATGGCAGCACCAAAGGCAGAGTGATCAGTTTGACAGAAGATGGGGTGGTGGCTCAGAGTGAGAAGTGCTGAGAAAGACTTCAGGCCACAATTTATATCAGGCCCTGAAGTCTGGAAAAATGCTCAGTGTGAATCACAATAGCAGTTCAGAAAAAGGGTAAGTCACAGCCCGCTTACATGGGTAAGATGGCATTTGAGCCAGCCTTTAAAGGAGGACAGGAATATAGGTCTGTAGAGATAGGATAAGAGGAATTTCAGGCAAGGAATTCAAAAGAGAGTCAGGAAAGGACAGAACCTTTAAAAGACGTAGCAAAACTTTCCGTTTGGCTGGGACCCAGAGTTTGTGAAGTGTGGCAGCAGATTCAGGGTGCGCAAAGGGTGCACTGGGGCCAGTCTGTGAAGAACATTCAATGTCTTTTGATGGAGTTCTCAAGGGTCATAGGGAGCCATAGAAAGTTTGTAAGAAGTAGAGAGATATGCCCAGGTATGTTTTATATAGATCACCTCAGCAACCTTTGGAAGGAACAAAGAAAAGGAAGGAACTGGGATGGGAAGGCAAGCTAGCTGCAAGCTCCAGGAAGAGCTGATGAGAGCATGGGCTGGAGTGATGGGGATGAAAGAAGGAAGGTCCCATGCAGGGGACATGATGGTGGGAGGCTGCACGTGTGGAATGACTGCATCCAACAGGGATGGAGAGAGCCCCAAGGTTTCTAATGTTGGCAAATGAGTGGATGATTTTGCGCTTAGGAGAGATGGCGTACCATGAGGGAAGCACGTTTGCGGTAGGACAAGCAGAACAATAGTTTGTGGCGCTCTACTAACATGATGAGCACAAAGGGACTCCATGATATACATCCAGATTCGTTTGGTATCTCAGATAATTTGGTCTGAAAGCCCCAGGGCTGATTTCCTTAATCATCTCTCATCTGTTTTGCAAGAGCATCTGCATGTACCACCTAAGTTTTTAGATTATTTCAGACAACGCCCCTCACTCATCTCATACTCTTAATCACTTAAGTTGGTTTAGACTAGATTTCAGAGTCCACCAACTTCCCCCAGCCTCTGGCCCCAACCCCTTGCTCTGCCTTTTTTGCTCTTCCTCTGTCCTGGAAGTAAAGCCAAGAACAGATCCCTTTGTTTCACACAAGTAAGTGACAACATCCTCTGGTTTCCTGAGTCTCTCAGCTTCTCTTCCGGGAAGTTCATTCATAATTTCTACTGCACAGATGCAATGCTCTCCCAGAAAGGAGTCTGCGGTGTAGATTTTTCTTCATCTGGTAGCTCACGAGGGTGATAAAGGAAGGAAGGGCACCACTCAAAGTGATAATCCACAGACAGTTTCACCATTGAGAATTCCAAGCTCCCTTTCTTAAAAAGCCTCATAAAGCTTTATGGGGCATTAAGTGGACTGATAGGTCAGATGCATAAGTCTAGTTTTAACCATTTCAGCCTATAGGGAAAATGAAAATTTTTATATTTTCAAAAGGCACCATTTTATTTAATCATTTTTTCTATTTTGTGATCATATATGATTTTACCATACCTATATGCCTGTTTATTGGTGGGTCTGGCACCCAGGGGCTAAAGGGTAGTGATAAGTACCTGTAACGTACACACATACATAATATATATGTGTATATGTGTATATACATAAGTGTGTACACCTATCTCTCACAGAATATTACTTGGAACATCATAAGAATTCAATAAATATTAGCAATGAACTCAGTGCTTCCTAGGATCAATTCTGATCCTAGAAAACATAATAGAATTATGTTAATATTGAAAATGATATGTTGCTAGGATTACCGGACACTTTTTCCCTATGTCACTACACATGCTCAGTCCTTGTTTCATCCAAGTAAGCACAGAGACCAGAAGCTAAGTGTCCAAATTACACAATTTCAACAGTCTTTCAGTCTGTTATTTTATTTTAGATAGTGTGATGTCTGTCTCTCAGTTGCTGAACTCTCAAAATTCAAGACAGATTGTCAGACTCCTGGAAGACTGGCTGGCTTGCAGTCTAATACCAGTTATTTTATGAAGTGAAGCTCTTCTTAAACTTGAAGAAGTCAACCCAAGTAAAGGAAATGACAATGCCTTCCAAAAAACACTTGATAGCCCACAGCCTACCTGAGTACATTTTTCATAACTCAGACAAAATCTATACTCTTCCCTGCTCCCAACCTCCTCAATAAGAAGAGTTAATCTTATTTGATGACCAGATGGTATTTATGGCCACCTGAAGAAGAATACAGAATTTCTCCTCAAGGTCACGGCTGCTTGTGTGTAGTCACCTTAGGTGTGAAAAGTCATTAATCCACCCAATACTTAAATGAATAAGGATCATGCCTGAGATCAAAAATACCTACATTATTTTAGCCACTTAACTACAAAAGAGTTTGGAAAAACTATTCCAGAGCATGAGTTTTCATTGCCTACTCATCTACCCACAAAGTGAGAAGCAATTTGTTGACACATTTGTTATCATATAGAGAAGACACTTTTATGAGCTGAACAGGCTATTGAACGACGTAGACCTTTGTAACACATTTCTGTTTGTATTTTAAGCATCAAAACGTTGTTTAGTTATCCTAGGTGGTCAAACAACCTTATATTTTATGTCTCATTGTGATATATTTTTTGACAGATCTATAAGATATTTGATGTTGAGTCTTTGGTCAGAAACACAACTCCCAATGTTAATTCTTTTTCTTTGGGCAATGAAATGATTTTAAGTGTGTAGCCAAGGAATTAACTATATAAAAATAAGAGAATTTCTACCCTGAAATATAAATATAGCTGGGTGGTCACAGAGACACATCAGAAAATTCAAAGAAGACCTGATGAAGATGAAAAATATATTCCATCCACTGGACTTTTTATTCAGTTGAATAAACAACATACCAAGCTTATAAAATGTCCATGGACTGAAAGTACCTATGTGAAATACAGAGAGAACATAAAAGAGGAAAAAGCAAAAGAAATGTATTTTGAGATATGCACTTAGCTACAGGTGATAAACAAATTAAAAGTATCCTGTACAACAAGACAATACTATCTATATTAAATGCATTTAGATGTGACAGAAATTACTCTCAATGGCATTATGCAGTCTATATGAGAGTACAATACTACAAAACATTTCAGACCTTTAATTACACTCATTGACACTAAAGCTGTAATTGCCTGCTCTGCTGTGGAAGACCGGAGGGAGAAGCGGGTGAACAGATGGACGGGATTTCTTTTCTATGCTCCACTGGCTGCTGTTCAGTGAATGGTAGCACGCTAATAAAGTGCTCAGAGGACTTCTGCCTCCATCTGCTCTTAATAAAAATAAACGTGGCTCTGAAGGAAGCACGTGCTTTTGGAGTTCTTGTGTGGAACCCTTCAATGACGCTTGAGGAAGTGGATGGGTTGATCTAAGACGACTGCTTACAGGTTGTGACAGCCCTACTACCCCATGGCCCTTGTCTCCCTTTCCCAGGTCCCTGAGCAGCGCTCCCTGTTTCCTGGCTATTTATCATGCGAAATTATCATGCTTGGGCAACATTAATAGCCTCTTAGCCCCATTATTCCATGGCAAGTAATGAAATTAGATGAGTGCTGCTCAGTTTACTGAGCAGGGACTTTATGATGCTCTTATGTTTGGGGAAATAAATGTTTATGAAACTCCGCTGACAGTCCACGAGTGTGCAGCAAATTTCATTAACAGCCTGCATCTTTTGCCTCCATTGCTAGGTTTTGATTGCAGTCTCCTTGCCATGTCCCCAACCCTGGCAGAAACTAAACACAGAGAGAAAGAAAGAAACTGCAATTCCCCCATTACAACAGGTCAGACATTGAAGGCAGGGGATACGGATCGCCTTCTTCAGAGGAAAGTTTGGTATTGTCATTGTGCAGGGCATTGAGGTCCCACTAAATTTTACCCAGCTAGAGAGGGAATAAAAGCATTTCTCCAAAATAAAATGATGAAAGTCCTTGTGGTAGAATATTTTGGGCAATTTCTGTTTTAGAGTTGCTGCTTTTAAATGGTCTGTCTCCCAGGAATCATTGTTGAAGGTTAATGAAGAATTGAAAAGATGCTTTAATGTGGGTCCGAAGGTAGACACTTCCCCTATTCAGT